>NC_088205.1:61765501-62390501 GCF_037126465.1 Ornithodoros turicata
GTCCATGGTAAGTTATGTAAAAAATTCTGCGATGTTTTGTAGTGAGGCGCACATTGTGCATGTACTGCTCGCGACACGCTTGTCTGAAATCAGCACCCTGTGGTTTATCCCATCTCAAGTCTCCAGGTGTTGCAAGATCATTTATTTTGAGTAATAAAGGTGCAGCATATCGTCTTTCTTTAAATACAATATTGGAACAACATTTCCGAGGGCAACCAAGAAAATATGGACTGCAGAACCACTGACAGGCGATTCCAGACAACCATGTCGCAAGCAGTACGTATGCACATTGTACACGGTACATACGGCCGTGCAGGGCCAATAATGCACACATTGAATTCCCGCCATGTACGTAGCAAAGCGTACAGAATGTGACAATGTAGTCCTGGACGAACAGTACACGAAAGTATACGGGAAATTTGCTTAATTCCTTGTTACGTTCATGGATTCCACAACAGCACCACAAGCTCTTCGGCAAACTTGCCACATAGGCTCCTTACATTAGGGACTGTGATTCGCGCAGACATACGTATAATTGCCTGCTGCTTACGCCTTCACATAGTCCATAATTACCATGCGCGTGCTCTCTTTCGTGCGAACTTCATTTGCAATTGAATGGCTCTTAGTTCTCGAACGTCGTCTGCTATCCCTTTCTGTCGTCTGCAACCTTGCCGTCTGCTATACGCTGCTGACGTGCGACGAGACGCGGACGATGATTCCCCCGGCTGATGCCCACTCGGATTAGAAACTGCCGGCGCAGTGTTTTTTCGCTTTCGACAAGAAAAATAAACTGTCGATGCCCCTCATCGAGAGACACACTTCTCTACTGTATGCACGAAGAAGGCTGTTTCTAGTCGAATGTGTGTGTGTGTGTGTGTGTGTGTGTGTGTGTGTGTGAGGGGGGGGGGGTATTCGCAGCTTGCGCCATCTGTCAGGGCGACGCCGAACTTATGCCTTATGGAAGCTCTGTTTTCTTCGTATGTTATTTACACGTGAAAAGGAGAGCCCCACACGGCTTGATGGTTCATAAAGTGCAGTTGCATCACGGCAGCTGTCGTTTCCCTGACATTCCGATACTTTTACAACAAGCCCTTCTCGACGTTGTTTTGGATAACTGGAGGCCATGTCACCTAGCAAGTCTGTCGTGCACCAGAAATGCACGGAAGCAACAAAAACGAGGCAAAGAAAATAAGGGGGCACTACAGCTCTGTGGGTCCCATGTGGTATGGGTGTAGTGTGTGTAGCTGGAATCAGCAGTACAAGGGGGGAGGGGACAGACGGGGCGTATGCCCTCGGGGCTCCACCAGAAAGGGCCCCACCCTCGCTCTCTTTTATTCAAATGATGCAGAAACGTAGAAACCCCAGTATTGTTTATATCCTCGTAGCAGTAACTTATTATATCGAAACAGAATTTTTGCAAAGTATACAATATTTGTGCTACCGCAGCATAGAAACAGAAATACTAGCACATAAGAAAACTACAACGATCATCTTGGCGTTACGGCAGAAGACAAAGGACCCTTTCCACATTCGCGTTGTATCCTAGCGGTTCTCGAGCACACCACCTTCGGCGCACACCAAAACAAACCCACGTGTGTTGCGTAGTGGACCAAAACCCGTAGTGGACCAAAACCGGTCTTGAAGTGGAGCCGATGAGTTAGCGCGTTATCCGCACTGGCCCCCACTCCCGTCTGCTCCCGTCGGCCCCATCCAGCGCCATCTATTGAATACGGAGATAACCTTGTCCGGCGCGCCAAGGTCGCAGCGCATGCGCATAAGTAGTTGCTAATTAACCTGTGGGAATCGCGCTGTTGTTTGTGAAAATTTGGCGCCGCGCCAATGGTGTCAGTATAGAATATGAAATAAGGGAATTATTATATTTTACAACACCGAGTTAATTAATGAATCAAGAACTGTATATCGCAATTAATTTATAATTCCATATTACGTCATCATATGAACAGCAGTAATACTGGTAGGTTACACTTAAGTAAAAAATCCTGTAGAATCCTGGCCTTCCTCCAACCACGTGAACCGCTATGCACAGTATTGACCATGTAGATGGGCCCCCACCCTTATAAATCCGGCACCGTGGGTCATGTGTGTCCACTGAGACGTTTAGTGTACTAAGAGTCGCTAAGCTCATCCGGTGTGGGTTTCAACGCTCGATTAAATAAAATCGACGTCATCTTCCACGAAAGCAATCCCCAAACCTACATAGACCCACACCGACAATAAAGCACTGCTGTCTAGCCCCAGTAACTGAGGACATCCTTTAGAAACCAATATACGAAGGGCGGCTACGGTGTTCATGACACAACGATCCAGTGAATGACAGGCCACTGCGGCACATATCGACACGATCAACGCCATCTAGCTACAGAAGGCCTGCTTATTGCCTCCTCTCTCCCCTTCGCTACTTGGACATATAAAGTCAGAATTCGTCTGCTACTGCGATTCGCCGTTCTGCGAATTCAAGACTCGCAAATGAATGATTGCAGCTAATTTGGAACCGGTAGACCTGAATCTGCATGTAGACAAAAAGTGAAACACACTTTCCAGAAAATCAGTCTTGAGAAAGATGTCGATTCAAAGCACATTCGTGATTGGCTACCGACGTTGCAAACACGATCCTGATTGGCGGACTCTTAGCTGTCACGTCACGTCGACCAGTAAGCAGGTTTTCTCTATCTAGGTGGTGTTGGTAAGATGCAGCTGATGCAGCGGCGTGCGAGGCTCGTCACATACATGCTGTGTGCAGTTACCGCTATTGCTATTGTGCCTTACCAAATGACTAAAGTCTATTAATGGATCACCGGCTGTGGTCCGCCCCCTAGGTTGTACAGAGCTGATGTAACGCAACCACTTGCTAAGAAGACGAAGTGTCCAACTGCAAATGTCTTGGACATAGAGCGCAGCCTGGTGTCCTGCAGATAATGCCATCAGCTCATGCAGTGCTTTCCAGAGCCTTAGGCGTGGCTGAACGGAGTGAACACACGAGTTGTGTTCGTGCTTTTAACCTTCTGCTTCTCGTAGTTTCGTCTTCGTTGCTCTGCTTAATCACACATGTGACATCGATTCCCCACGTCACCCCCCCCCCCCCCCCGAACCCGTTTCCATCCAGTGGTACTAGATTGACATGGACAACAGACGTGCGATCACGTAGTACGTAGTACGCTCGGAGCAAAAAATTTCGTGTCTGGAGCCTCTTGATAGTGAGTTTTAATATATCGTACTCTTTAGCATTTGCGTACGTAAGAGATAGCGCGGTGGTTCTGCGCAATGCGCAAAGCTCTGTTTACCCATAACTTAAAAACCCGAGGCTGGGGGACAAAAAACGACAACACAGACAAGGTCTCAAGGTCTCTTAAGTTATGGATCTATACCACCAGCTCGCTTGCTACCGCTGTATCCCCTGTTTACCAGCTCCCGTGGCATAGTGGTTAGGATGATCGCTTTCCACGCCGAGACTGGGGGGTGACACGGGTTCGAATCCTGTCACCGGCTGTGCTGTCTGAGGTTTTCCCTGGGTTTTCCGAAGTCTTTCCAGATGAATGTCTGCACAGTTCACCCTGAAGTCGGCCCAGGACGCATACTAACCCCTCTATCCTCCACTCCTTCCTGCTGTACTCTCTCCATCTGCCCACGTCTGTACGCTGCTCATATAGCCACAGTTGCTTCGCGGCGCTAACACGGAATCTTAAAAAAATCATCTGTTTATGTTTTGCGCGTGCGCAGAACCAGCAACGCTATCCCGTGCGTACACAGAGGCAATAGCGTACGATATACTAAAACTCGCTGATATTTCACGCGTATGCGTATCAGCTCTCGCATCCGCACCACATAGAAACCGCTGTGTTTTGATTTTGATGCTGTATCCAGGTATTGTATGGTTATCATTGCAGGCCTCTCATAAGAAAACTTCTCATACTTCAAGATAATGAAAGGTAGAGGGAAGGCCATCGCTATTGGGATATTAGAAGTAAATAATACACAAACGTCGTACTGAAGACGACCATGTGGGAAGAAATTGCAAAGACACTTGAATGGTCAGCGTTCTGTGATAGCGGCAGCGTGACTGGACCAGTTCAACGTTTAATCTTCTTATTGCTTCCTAATCGCTTCTTCTGGCACCGAAATGGCTTTCATGTATCACGTCTCTCTCTCTCTCTCTCTCTGTGCGAGTTCCCCGTTTCACGACATGCACTTGATCCATGAGGTTTGGCCTTGGTGTTTTCGCTGGTGCGTTTTACGCCTTGAAATACGCCCCATGCGGTTCCAGCTTGACGGCCCTGCAGACACGTGATTTGTCTGCACTATTGCGTTGAAATCCGTCGGTCCGTTAGGTGCGCGTGCAACGCCCGCGTCCATTTCGTAATTCTGTCCGCACCTTTCCGGAACCAGTTTGCTAGACATGCTCCATAAATCATAATCATGATCAAACTCCAATAACAGCGGCTCCGGAACCAATCGCGTGAACTCCTGTCACGCAGCCAATATACGGCGTCATTGAGAAATTGATATCTTTGTCACATGACCCATGTTTCCATTGGTTTGAGCTTGCTTTGCCTTGCGTCGCTTCACCCAAAAGACCTTGCGGAACCTTGAACACGCAGGGCTAAGCACTCGTCGCCCACCGGCATTTTATCCACAGAGCTGAGCGAGGTACGATACTTGTATCGTATAGCCATACATACAGTACGGCCAACGGATGAGTCACGTGACAGTGCAACTGACGTTTGCAGACCCGAGAGTCTATAGAGAACCTACAAGCAACCGTCCTTCACCCTTCATCGCTATTTCCAATGTAAGGAACAGGCTCGTTTCATTATGCTTCACAGTGTGTCAGTTTATGCAATTTTTTCGAGATCGTTACGGTTGAGTGATGCTGGATTCATTTTGTGTAGGAAGCGAATCTAAAACTGACAAGGGGCCCTTTATCATCCGCAATTATCTATAGACGATTGCACTGCCGGACTCGAAATGACACAAGTGAAGCTACATCGCGTGCAGATATCATAAACTAGCGTGTAATTATGGGCTTCCTCTATGAATTGGCGTTCTGCCATCATTTCTCCGACACCATATAACTTGGACTTGAGCGCACCAGCTCCCGTGCTACAGCGGGAACGTGAGGAGGAAGGCCGGAGTAGATAGGACTCCATATGCCGCAGAAGACGCAGTGAAAGCTGAAATAACGTAATCACGACTACGTATAGCGGAAAAGCACAATGCGCGTGGGGCTACCACACTGAACGTTGACGAAGCAACGCCGTGTGGGAACGAGTGCGAACGCGAGAACGAAACAGTAAACAACCGAATTGTTTTGTCTTCTTCAATACTGCAAAGCTAGCCTTTCTTCTTCCGACCTTTCCCCCTCTTTCCTTCATCGCCCTCGTCTTCTTCTTCTCCGTAACCCTGTTTACGCGAGGAACAATGTATTCACTGGCGTTCCGTGGATACTTTTTCTTTACTTCTTTAGGGGAGCAATTAGTAGATTTCTACACTACTAAAACATAACTTAACCACACAACACTCTCCTAGCCATCTATCGTTCCGAATCCTCTGTCCTGATTTGTTGAAAATGGGAGGCGTACGCCTTTTTTGGGCACTTTGCATTTTGCATTAATTGTCCGAAAAAGGCGTGTACCTCCTGTTTTCAAGAGGACAGGAGACCGAACGAGTGGTCAACATACAGACAGACGAGGTTCAGAACCAGCAATATCTGTCTATCCATTGGAAACCACCTCGTCCGTATACCCCTGTCACACGTGCAATCTTCAATGATTATTGAGACCAATGGCCATTGAACATGCACGTAGCGCCACCTAGCGTGTAATGTGTCAACCTGTCAAGGAGCATTGGACCTAATGATCTTTGAGCAGTTGACACGTTACCCGCTTGATGACGCTACGCGCATGTTCAATGGCCATTGGCTTAATTATCAGAAGACTATCCGTTTGACAGGGGTATCATAGCTTCAACGATAATCGTGAATGATGATTGACTCCGGTCGGTGTTATGCGGCGAAGCACTGTTTTTGCAATATATTAGTTTACATACAACCCATTAGCTTGTGTGTGTTATGGTCGGTGAAAACATGGATACGAAGCTCGTCCGCACCCCTAGTGACGGGTGTGTTAATGACTTACCAGGATATGTACGAAGCAGGACACAGGCTGGTTCATGGGTTCCAGCCGATTGTGGTGTCGTGGGGAAAGGGGAATGAACAGGCTTCATGACAGCGCCGCAGAAGTAGCTCTCTTGCATCTCGTAGACGAAAACGAGTATTGCGCTGCTGAGAGGAAACCGTAGTTCCCTTCTTCGAAGGCTAGTGGCACCACCGGCTTCCCGCCAATGGACAAATTACATTCTCCCCCATCTATGCTTGGAACAGCTGGTTCAACGCTCGTTTTCCGGGTGCCACGAAACACCTCTCGTCAAGACACTGCATTAATTCACCGGGTGCGACTCAATGTGGCTTGTACAGCGCGGTGGTGTTATCTCTTTCGAGTTGTCTCTCCCAGATGCCGTCACTGCGGTCATTTGGAAGATCTAGAGCACATCCTCCTTCATTGTCCGCACTACCAGCCTTCACGAACCACACCCTCCGGGTCTCTTAATCAGCTGGACACTCGCCTTCTCACTATGTCCAAATTGCTCGGTCCATGGCCAAACCCAGCCCACCAACACTCTGCCCTCGAAGCACTTCTGAACTTTTTGGACACCATAGGACTTCGGTCCTCACTGTGAGGTGACTCATTATTTCATTTCACCACATTACCGCCAGGGCGCCAGCAATGGGGTAGAGTATCGCCCATGGCGATGAAACTCGTCAATCATCATCATTAACATAACGTTGTTGTGTGTTATGGTTGCAGGTGAACGCTGTGAGGTTGCATCCGCGGATCTGCACGGATATCCGCACGACAATCCTAGTTTGCGGTTAGAAATACAGAGTGAATGTAGCAAAGGTTATGCATTTCGACCGCGTCGTAATAATAGAAGGTGACTTCTCTGGCTCTTCGAACTTTGCACACTTATAGTCATTGGTCTCAAGTTTTGTCAATATTTTTTTCAAACGATATCATTTTGTAGAAGAAAAGTTAGAAACCAAGCAAATTCTCACCCCATGCATTTTCTATGGCCTATGGCACGGTGGATAGCGTTGGTGGTCCTGCGCACGCGCATAACATATAAAGAGAGCTTCGCGCATTGCGCCGAACCAATACGGTATCCCTTACGTACACAAAGGCGATAGCGTACGATGCACTAAAACTCTCTGATTTATGCAGTGTACGTAGTGTATACGGACACCCAGCGTATAAGATAGCACACATCCCGGAATAACACATATCATCGCAAAATAAAGGTTGTTTTAAAACGCGTTGAACTCCCGTGGATGAGTGCTCATAGAAAAACCGCCTACCGAGCCTGATTACTCGGGTCGCATCATTCCGAGGCAATTCCATCTTTACGAACATCATATAGAAATCAATCACTGAAATTTACACTTCCAGTACTAATCAGCACTCTACTAAAACAAGGTATCGATATATATTTAACCAGCTTCAAACAAATTCTGAGATATTTCATTAATTTGTAATGTACATAGCTTATGTTCGTACTTTGTGTTAAATTTGTGTATATAGATTTGTATGTATAGATTGTATGTATATCTATACATTATATGTAACATACGTGCTAACAAACTTGTATTTAAACATTTCTCATATGTAATTGGAGTGCTGCTTACTGCTGTTACTGTGGTCTCAGCCTTTGTCAAGCAGCCTTGCTGCTTTTTGTTAATCCTTCTCATCGTATGATTGAAATAAATTCAATTGAATTGGATTGAATCCTGGCGCTATATAGGTGTGGTCTCTGGGCGTTCTTCCTGCGTTTCCTTCAGACACCAACCTCCCTGCATGGAATCGGTAGTGTATCATCTTTCTGATCCCCAGGTTGCTGGTTCGACCCCAGCCGACGAGTCCAGCATCTTGGTGGAAAGGTAAAAACCGCTTATAAATGCCTCGTCTTCTGCGAGTCCGTTGAAATTTCGTCGCGCCGAAAAATCCTCACGTGGGCAGAATTAATTCACGGGCCACCCACTGTGGCGTCTCTCATGAGCATGTGTGTCCGTCTCGCGACGTAAGGCCACATTGAAATTTCTATTATCATCTTCCGTAGACGCATATTACGCACATAAATATCGTACATGTCAACACAAACGCCGGTACAGTTCCCTATAATTGGGTTTTGAAATTTTTTTGTTTCTTTATTGCTTCTAAATTTACCAAACAGTCCATCAACAATGCTCCCTTTGCCAGACTGTTCAATTGTGCTTTCTGTAACTACACTATCCGTGTATTCACACGAGCGACATTCCCTCAGAAGCGGAAAATGCGAAAAGCGTCATAGCTTTCTGCTCTCACGTGAGCGCGAGCGCTCAACGTCGTGTCTTCACGTGCACTGCTAACCCTGGGGAATATCCTGCTACACAGCCACAAGATATTCCGTAGCAGACGACAGGAAAACACGCTGACGGTGTCGTCTGTTAAGTGTCGTCTGCTAAATGCGTAGTACGCCACGCCCGATATTCTGCACAGTGTGAATGCTCACATAACACGGGACGGAACTTCGTCTCTGTAAGCCGTGTTTTTGCTTTTCCTTCCATTAGAATATTCCGTGAGGCCGTCGCTCGTGTGAATACACGGTATATGATGGAGGGATTTCGGAGGTGCCATAGTCACGATCCACGGTTCCACAGGTGAACACTTTCCTTTCTTCATTTGGCAAAGGCACTCGCGTGAGACGAAGCCACGCGCTCGACTCAAGGCCGTCGTTTTTGTCTTCCAATGAGAAACGGCTGTAACGATGACGTCGCCGTCCATTGATGAAACGCCGGCCGCCACACGCGCCTTCCATTCTCGTAGAGCGGAGACAATGGGTGTCGGCCATTCGCCATGCATTTTGACGAAGCATTCTCTATTCATAATGACCGCCGCGGAGGTCAGCGGAAATAGGAACTGTGTGTGTGTGTGTGTTTGACTTTCCCGAGCGACCTGAAATGCCCTTTCTTGAGAGACCCTTTTCGCTGCGCACGGGTTCATTAAAATGTTTCACAAGCGGCACATTTACTCCAGGATTTCGCTGGTTCATTGTGTCGCCGGCTGACCCCGCTGCAAAAAAATAGATGAGTGGAATACTTAGCTTATTTGCCAAATGCTGAGGGAAATCTTTCTCCGTGTAAAAGAAGATATTTCCTGGCCGAAACACGTTCAAGTAAGCCATTATCTCTATATTCAATCTGCACAAGGATGCGAATATAGAAGAAAGCGATGCTTATATAAACGTACATATTTTCAGATGTATTCAAACTGGCGGTGCGGCAAATGCTTATCATATGATGACGTGTTCGTAGGCTGCGGGTTTCATGTTTCTCACGGTGACTGTTGTTGACCACCCAACACGTTGAAGGTAAACTATATGCACTGAATGATATATCGTTATCACTACAACTAACGTGACTTTATAAGGGTAATAAAAACGAGTATGCCAACAAATCGCTGCAAAGAACGATGTCATGTGGCTATAAGGAGCGTGTCATGCAGTGAAGTACTGACATACTTTGCGTGTAAATTTACTCCAATTACCTATATATTACCTCTTATAAGAGAGTACAGTCTTTACAAGGGAGACACTAGCATGATTTATTGAATGGCTACTAAGATTGAAATTTCAATTAGACCAATAGATATAAAAGTTATCTACACTCTAAAACATATAACTCCTTTTTGGGTGTAATTTGACGATACCCTAACTGACTCCCTTTTTGGTGTATATGCACACCCTCTGGCAAGACAACACCCTTCCTTCAGTAAGTGTGTGAAGCCGAGGGCAAGAGTTACACAACGGTTAAAATAACAGGCATATTCTTAATTTGGATTCCCTACACTGCATGGACTGCAATAAGAATTACATAGTCACCGCACAATACAAAACATAATAGTGTCCACCAACATAGCGACGAAGATGAAGGTATTATGGTGAGGCCAAGAGGAGTCCTGCCTCTGTAGTGAAAAAAAAAAAAAAAGAACTGTGAAATGCCCTAATCAAATTAAGGGCGAACCACAAATTACATTATAGTTACGCAGATTGATGAGGCTAGAGAAGAATTAAGACTACACAGAGACAGCCCTCGTCAACATGCAAGCTGCTCAAGATAGAAAGTAAGGTAATCGGTAAAGAATGATGATGATTGAATTTTATTGGCGCAAAAGCAACTCAAGCTATAATACGCCAAAACCATGGTAAAATTAGGACTAGTTAAAATCAGACGATTATACTAAAAGAACGTAGAAATTAAGAAGCACACAATCATAGTGTAGTTAGAAGACCAGTATCCCTACAAAAACTGCAATCGGTAGGGGGTCAGCGAAGTGTCGGTAGCGAGACTCGAACCCATACCTTTCTGATTTCTGGTCAAGTGTACTACAAATTATACCATGCCGACATCGCCAACACACCAACTCACCAGGACATTGTTCAGAAGACACGCTCAGCCACTGACTCAGCACATCTGACCGGAAATCAGAGGGCTGTGGCTTTGTGGTTTCATTGCCCGCTATACCTCTTGCCTCTTGAGCCGTTGACTCTTGCCAGCTGCTTTACTTGCTACCACAAATTGCACCAAATTTGTTTGTTACGTATACCCCATGACTTTGCCTAACGGCCACATATGGCCGTTACAACGCGACACGCACTGTTCTCTGATCTAATCTGTGCATTCCACTTAAGGTTGAAACATAATCTGAAAATACCCGCTTTAAAAGCACCTCAATCAACCAGACAAGACAAAATACACCGGCAACACTTACCAAACAGCACGCTGCAGCGAGACACTCGGACGAGTTACTCGATTCGATGGGCACGGCGCATCTGTTGCTTGCATCCGTTCGAGACCCGGAACCATAATCCTTGCACTGTCATACTAAACTCAGATGGTCAAATGACCTGTAGTTCGCAAAACGACCTCCCCAAAGAACACGAAAACTACCACAACTAACTCCAACCGCCATAGCAGGATACAGAGTAAACAGCACACTGTTGTAGACCAGACTGTTGTAGATCAGACCTGTCGTAGCGAAGCATTAAAAATTTGATGTCCACTGCACCTTTTTCACACCAATTCTCGAAATTACACCCTGCAGGGCGGGACATACACATATTACACCCATTTCGGACTAAAAACACGGTGTATTCTTTTTCTTGGGGTGTAATAAGCAGGGGTCGGAACCGTAACTGAACCGTAACCGAAAACCACAAAAAAAAAAAATGTTATTTTTTGCCGAACCTAACCGAACCGTATACATTTTTTCTCTCTCCTTGAACGAACCGGAACTGAACCGGTATGATGCGGTATCCGGCTCGCGAGACGGTAAAAACGCCTATACCTTCCCTCTCGGCTGCCGTGCATAAGCTCCCTGCATCGCTCAGAATCTTGCCGAATTTATAGAACAGACAAATTAATAAACTAAGAACTGATTAGTCCATGTACCTCCTACAGCTTCACCTCCAAAAGGTTCACGACATGCCCGTACATTTTTGTAACTCGAGGTGTAAAAGAAGATGTGCTACACGACAGCTACATTTTGTATTATTGCCTCGGCGGCTTCCTTTCATTCAGCACCGCGATGTGAAGGATTTTTAGGCATTTTTAGGTTGCCTGCCTTTTTATCGGCTCTATTGAAATGTAGCTTTTTTAACATACTTAGACGCCATAAGAGCCGTTTTTAGAGGTGTAAGTGCGAGTGCGGCTTTGAGGCTCGTGCTGAGTGCTGCATTTTGCTTTTCGTTACTGCGTGTTTGCGCCCTTTGTTCTTTTTTGCGTACATTTGATCCAAAGATTTTGCGCTTCCTGGGCCTTCCAAGATCTTCGAGAGCGGAAAACTAAAAGTACTATTCAATGTAGCGTGCTTCCAGGCTGCCTCCTCATTCGTGTACCATTCGTCAAGGCTTTTATGATACCGTAGCCTTCAAACGAGCAAGTTTTCCTCGATGTAGCATTCTGAAACATCAAGAACGCCAAAGAGCGTATCAGATTAACGCGCCTATTTTTGCATTTTATTGCCTTTATTTTTCTTTTCTTTTTTTGGGGGGGGGGAGGGAAAGAGGGGGGCTAAATGCATGCCTATTTCCGTCGTTTTTAGTGCCTATATTTCCGGGCCCTATAGTCATATCATACCATATGCAGCAGTCACTGTGCAACGTTCAACGTTGATACGTTTTGATTTCGGTTATGTTGCGCCACAAACAACGCAAACGAGGACATCATCTTCTTTCTTTGACTATGAGTGCGGTGAAGTCCGGTTTTCACAGTGCAGATACGTTTCTTTCACATTGGCTCACAAACTCCACCGCTCCGCTCACCACCACCACCACCACCACCACTGAGCGTCAAACATATGACATGTCTCATACATATGTCAGACATATACCGGGTGTTCCAGTTAAATCCCCGGGCTGAATAATTCGCGAACCGGTGCACCAATCGAATAACTTTCTTTTTTACGAGTATCTGTCCAATACCGCCTACAAGATGCGCACCGCGTGAATGAGCGGGAGGCGCTCATTATTTAAATAAAAATTCAAATGAGTTTCGTGAAAAAAGCTAACTTCTAAAGCAGGGCGCCGTCGGCATTAAAATGGGTACTACCCCTTTTGGGACCTTCAGTGGACACCTTTTAGAGAAAAATCTGCCACCGAAGCGGGTCATTTCTTGCAGTAATTAATTGGTTTCGGTTTACGTATTTTTGTCGCGGCTGGTCGCGGCGAAGCGCAAAAGGACGAAATTCATTGGTGGAATTCATTGGTGGAAGGACGTAATTCATTGGTGGATAAGGGAGTGGAAGAGCGTCCTTTAGCGCTTCACCGCGACCAGCCGCGACAAAAACATGTAAACCGAAACCAATTTCTTACTGCAACAAATGACCCGCTTCGGTGGCAGATTTTTCTCTAAAAGGTATCTACTGAAGGTCCCAGAAGGGGTAGTACCCATTTTAATGCCGACGGCGCCCTGCTTTAGAAGTTAGCTTTTTTCACGAAACTCATTTGAATTTTTATTTAAATAATGAGCGCCTCCCGCTCATTCACGCGGTGCGCATCTTGTAGGCGGTATTGGACAGATACTCGTAAAAAAGAAAGTTATTCGATTGGTGCACCGGTTCGCGAATTATTCAGCCCGGGGATTTAACTGAAACACCCGGTATATGTCGGCACAGTTCCCTTAGAAGTCGGCCCAGGACGCGCATTCTCCCAGGGCGTCAGTCGTGACGCTGCCCACCTCTGTAAGGTCCACAACGGCGAGCCCTTTCACCATCCACCACCACCACCACTGAGCGTCAAAGTGATGGCCGCTTAAAATAACTGTCCTCCTCACCCTACCTGGATTGAGTAGCCGACCTCTATGAGTATAGCTCACTTTCCTACAAGAAGGTGTGCATCCCCATTAAGTGGCGCATAATACTCAACTCGAACCCGGCATCTCCGAAAAAGTCAACGGTGTCATTTAAACCGCACAAAAAACAACGTATTTTCACACGCGCTCTTAAACGCGACATTCTTCTCAGGAACTCTGCCCAATTTTACGAGACGGGGCGCACGTGACCCCTCGTGGCATCGCGCGACGCTTTATAGCGGCTGTGCCATCACTTTGTTTTAAATGGCAGCACAGAGACGCACGAACAGCGGGTTGTCTTTTGACGACAACAATGAGTCATAATCGTCTACTTTCGTTGGCATTCACACCATTTTTAGAAGGCCGAAGGCCGCTTCGGTATGAAAAACGTGAAACGGAAATGGCAACGCGGTGTACGTGAACGCGGAACGTGGCGACGAATATAAAGATCGTAATGATGGTAATAGTAAACTCGAAATGCAGTTGAAATAGCAAACATGTCGGAATGTTTCGTAGATTGCGTGGGTTTTGGAACTGTGTTGGTTCGTGTCTCAAAACATGATCACCATCGCGCCTAATCGTGATCAGGGTTGCGATCGTGATCACCGTTACGTGATCGTGAATGGGATTATACACTTCAGGGAGGATGGGCGCGGTGGCTTGCTTTCTGCACCGTCCTGCCGGGGCCGTACTTGCAATATCAATTGTAAAGTGCGGACGGCGTGGGTAGCCGCGATCATGATCGATAGCCGATCCAGATTGTGTGTGTCAGTGCGAACGGGGTATTGCGCTCCACTTGACCTCGTAACGCACACTCTCGAAAATGAACTACACTGCATAGTACACTCCTAGCCAACCATCATCACGTATGATATCGCTATCTACCCTGATTTCTTGAAAACGGGAGGCGTACGCCTTTTTTGGGACAATTATGAACAGCCATAGTGTCACAAAAAACGCGAACACCTCCCGTTTTCAACAAATCAGGGCAGATAACGATATCATTCGAGATGATGGTTGGCTAGGAGCGTGCTATGCGGTGAAGTTCATTTTTAAGAGTCCACTCCTAGACACACCCTTGAAACAAAACTTCACCACATATATACCGCGGTGAAGTCCTACACTCTAAAAACTGAACTTCACCGCATAGCAAGCTCTGCGCCAACCATTGCCACGAATGATAGGCTATCCTTCTGATTCGAGGAGAGAAGGAAGCGTACGCCTTTTTGTGTCAATTATAATGTATTCAAATTGACACAAAAAGGCGTACGCCCCCCCCTCTTGAGTGCGGCCAACAACGGCAAGCTACTTCGACCCCCCCCCCCCCCTGAGTTTTTAGAATGTACTGCGCAGAATAATACCGTAATCGCTCCTGGCTTGTGGAAAGCGCGGGGGTACGGCTTTCTATGACAATTAACATAAGCGTCACACTCTTAAAACAAAAGCTTCACCGCATAGCACGCTGAAGGCCATCCATTGTACAGAGGGATACTTCTATCACTCCTGATTTGTGGAAAACACGGGGCGTACGCCGTTTTGTGACAATTAACATTTCTGCACAAGTGTCACAGAAGGGCGTATGCCTCTCAACAAATCCGCGGGGAAAACGATGTCATTTTGGATGACGGTTGGCTGGCTGCGTTCTATGCGGTGAAGTCCTGTTTCAAGAGTGAACAAAAAGGGTGTACGCCCTCCGTTGCTAACGAAGAAGTGGGCAGCACGATGCATTTGGGAGGATGGTGGTTGGCTGAGAGCGTGTTATGCGGTGAAGTTCCGTTTTAAGAGTGAAATCACATCGTTCTCTCCCCTGATTCGTTGAAAACAGGAGGCGTGTACGCCTTTTTGTGATGCTTATGCAGACATGTGAATTGTCACAAGCCTGGTGGTGGCGGTGGAACTGCTTGCGCACGCCGTAGTCGGCCACGCTCACGTCAACGTCACGCCTATCGCGGGTGGGGTTGGGGTGGGGTGGGGGGTAAAGATCGTACGTCCTGGGCCAACTTCACTGGGAACTGTGCCAACATTTGTGTTGAAACGTATGAGGAAAACCCAGAGAAAACACCCAGGCAGCAGTCACAAAAAAAAGGCGTACGCCCCGCGCTTTCCACAAATCGGGTGATACGGCATCATTCTGTGCAACGGTTCACTCTCAAAACATAGCTTCACTGCACAGCACGCTCCTACACTCTTAAAAATGAACTTCACCACATAGCACGCTCCTAGCCAACCATCACCCCGAATGACAACGTTCTCGCCCTAGATTTGTTGAAAACGGGAGGAGGAGCCTATTTTGTGCCCATTATGCACGGCACAAAATAGGCTCCTCCTCCCGTTTTGAACAAATCAGGGGCGAGAACGTTGTCATTCGGGATGGTGGTTGGCTAGGAGAGCGCGATGTGGTGAAGTTCATTTTTAAGAGTGTAGCCAACCATCAACCCGAATGACAAACGTTCCCTCCCTTGATTTGATGAAAAGGGGGCTACGCAATTTTTGTGGCAATTATGAACTGCATAATGCCACAAAAATGGCGTACGCCCCCAGTTTCAGCACATCAAGGGAAAGAACTATGCCACTCGGGATGATATGGTTGGTAAGGAGCGTGCTATGCGGTGAAGCTCATTTTTAAGAGTGGTGGCCTTCGTCGTGCTATGTGGTGCTAAGTGGAGTCTGTGACTCAAATTGAGAGACACGCTCATTGTTTCCCACACTCTAAAAACTGAAAACCACAGCATCGCTCTGCGCCAACAATTTCCACGAATGATATAGGGTTATCGATTCTTAGTCGGAGAGAGAGGGGGGGCGTACGCCTTTTTATGTCAAGTTGGATATATTATAATTGACGCAAAAAGGCGTACGCCCCCCCCCCCTCTTCGAATCAGAAGCGTTAACCCTATCATTCGTGGTAATGGTTGGTGTGCTATGCGGCGAAGTTAGTTCAGTTTTTAGAATGCAGCCTTTCCCCCGCGTCCCTTACTTTCTTTTTCTTTATTATGTCGCATACTTTTATCCGAATGCCTTTTGTTTCCACGCTGTATGTTATTATATGAAGGCAACACATCTTCTCCGCCATCACATATTATTGCTCTCGGGTACTTTCGCCCCTGTGCCTGGTTGGCTTCCTGTTCCTTTTTATGGATGGGATGTTACGCAACACTAAGCCCTAAATAACAGTCCGTGGTTGGCACCATCTGGTGGTCACTCCCTGGACTCTAGCCCACGGACGCTGCTACCGAATTCCTTCGTTTATCGTTTCCCGGAAGAGCCCTCCTCTTTCCTCGACCATTTAGCCCGCGTATGATAACGCAACAGAAAATGCCGTGCGAACTTTCGGCTGCACAGACTGCGCGTTCGATTCGGTAGTGGCAACATTACGGAAGGAAGAGGAATGCTAATGACCAGACGGAAGTTGCGCTTAAATCTCAAATAATCAATCAGATACAATCCATAAATAATAGATAACATAAGTGAAGGTTAGTGAGGTACCCTAGCTGGAGCCGTGAAATGATAGGTAACGGATTCTCACGGTGGGCACCCATTTGGATCCCGTGTGGCAGCCGCACCAATGCCCTCTCGACTCACGAGTAAGAATGCTCGGGCATCGTCCGTTCAGACACGCGCGAAAATAATCCAGTGGACTCGGTAAAAGATACTTGTTACAGATACGCTCGCACTGCGCTCATAGAATGCAGCCCGCATTTATTTTGGTTTTTAATTACACCAGTATCAGAGTGTAATTTTCGTGCATTTGTCGCAAAGACAACCTGAAAATATCAAATATAGAAATGTGATAACACCCGCCTTCGACAGAAATCTTGATGATATCTGCGATATATCGCTCTGTGTCGTTCGTGTCCTTTTGCTGCGTCATCCTCTCAAACTCGCGATGAAATGTGCACTACATAACAAAAGAGAAAAGACAAGAAAGAGAGCATCCCGGAGCCCCCCGTCTTGATCAGCTACTAAATTTGGAAGCCTTCATTATACGATTCTACCAAATTTATGCCTCCATAAATATGTATGCATCGTTAACACGTGAAAAGATGGACGGCCACGAATCGATATATGTAAAAAATAAATGAGATGCTGACGACAGAAATGAAAGTACTAATAAAAAAATGGGTGTTTGTTGAACGTTGAAATAATTCGTTGAAAAGCATTAAGGGATATTAATAATGATGTCGAAGTTCTGGCGGAAGCTCTGCCCATGTAAAATCCGGGACACAAAATCGCAGTATGGTTAGACTTGATAAAAAGTTGAAAACACTGACACTCCTGTTAATTAACGTGCACTTTTAAAACTCAGGGAGGGGGGGGGGGGGGGGGGAGGTGATGGTACGATCGGCAGAACTTCACCGCATAGCCGTCTCCTACACTCTTAAAAATGAACTTCACCGCATAGCACGCTCCTAGCCAACCATAATCTCGAATGATATCGTTATCTGCCCTGATTTGTTGAAAACAGGGGGCGTACGCCTTTTTTGTGACACTTATGCTGTTCATAATTGTCACAAAAGAGGCGTACGCCTCCCGTTTTCAACAAATCCGAGCAGATAACGATATCACTCGAGATTATGGTTGGCTAGGAGCGTGCTATGCGGTGTAGTTCATTTCTAAGAGTGTAGTCAACCATAATCTCGAATGACATCGTTCGCTCCCCTGATTTGCTGAAAACGGGAGGCGTACGCCATTTTTGTGACAGTTATGAACTGCAGAAGTGTCACAAAAAAGGGGCGTACGCCTCCCGTTTTCAACAAATCGGGGGAGAGAACGGTGCCATTCGAGATGATGGTTGGCTAGGAGCGTGCTATGCGGTGAAATTCTGTTCTTAAATTTCGGCCGTCATCATTCCTTCATTTGTTACCACACCATATCATCTCATCCTGGCTAGAGTCGTGACGCAGCCCACATACGTGAGGCCAACAACGGCACGCCGGTTCCACCACCACCGTTTTAAGAGTGTACAAGCTTTCTTTCAGTTGTCAGCATTTCGTCAGGTATAAAAGTGATCAAAAGCTGACATCTGTAAGTAACATACCAAGTGGTCACGTGAAAAAAACTCAAAAACGGAACTCGAAAACTGAAAAAAAAAAAAGAAAGAAACTGAAAAAGCTGACAAACATTCTCACATAACTACTTCGTACGTTATATACAGATGTCAGCTCTTTGTCACTTTTGTACCCGACGAAATGCAGACTACTGCAAGAAAGCTCGTATGTTAATAAACAGTAGTGTCAGTTGTTTTTATCTTCTTATCACTTCTGTTGACCGCACTTTACAAGGCTTCTACATTCCTCGATTGCTATGGTTAGACATCAATAAAGGAGGAATACAATATTATAGTAGTATAGGGATTTTGGGTCTGTGGGATATGCCGGATCGCAATGGCCAAGACGGTGTTAAGAACCACGGACTGAAATCTCCCTGAGGGCGTGGGAACCGTTGTCCAACAAAAAAGGTCTCGTCGCTTCCTCGAACTATATTTAGCTCTCGAGAAGCAGGTGAGAACCCGAGCTCTGGGTGCATCCCAGCGTTTCACGTGCGATCATCATGAGACACTTTCTCATCATGTGGGCTACTTGATAAATTGACTTGTGTGTCTGCAATGCGCTCTCTATACAGGGTGTTCAACGAGAGAGTGTCAGGAAAAAACATTTAAAGAAAGCAAGGAAAGAAAAATGAACGTTATTTTCCTGCTACTTCAGTAACAAACAGGTGATACTCGCGACGTAGAATCTGTTTGTAACTCAGGCAGCAGAAAAGTAGGGCTCGTTTTCTTTTATCGTTCTCTTCAAATATTTTTTCGTGACACACTCTCGTTGAACACCCTGTATACGTGCTCAAAGCCTGGGGGAAGTTTACCTTAAATCAATTAAGTGCATAACGCCACCGGAAAGGTGGTTATTTTACATTATGATAACGCATGGTGTTTGGTGCAATACGAGCGCATACCTTGGCAGAGGTGTATACCAGGCTCTTAAAAATGAACTTCACCGCATAGCACGCTCCTAGCCAACCATCATCTTGAATGACGTCGTTCTTTCCCTTCATTTGCTGAAAACGGGAGGCGTACGCCTTTTTTGTGACACTTATGCAGTTGATGATTGTCACAAAAATGGCGTACCCCTCCCGTTCCCAGCAAATCAGGGATGAGAACGATGTCATTCGAGATGATGGTTGGCTAGGAGTGTGCTATGCCGTGAAGTTCATTTTTAAGAGTGCAGGCTTCAGCCATTCCGCCACACTCCAAAAATTAGTTCAATATATTGAGTTCAAATAGGACAGGTATCAGATATTACTCTGGTAGGAACACTATAGAATTTGTTTATTGACTACACTTCCTGACCACAAAACGTTGAAGGACAACCATTGCAGTAATACACTGTAAATACCGAACCTCACCGCATAGCACGCAGTGTGCTAACCATTGCCAGCAATAATAGATTTATCGCTTCTGATTCGAAGAGAGAGGAGGGCGTACGCCCTTTTTTGTGACAATTATACATCCGAATTGCCACAAAATACCGTACGCCACCCTCTCTCTTCGAATTAGAGGCGATAACCCTATCATTCCTGGCAATGATTAGCGGACAGCGTGCTATGCGGTGAAGTTCTGTTTTTAGACTGTGCAAGATCGGCTCCAGGGAGGACTCCAGTTGCGGACACTGTAATCATCCGGAGACAATTGCGCATATCCTGACAGAATGTCGTGCATACCATGCCATGCGGGAAACCCATCTTCCCCACGCCAGGCCTGGTATACTGACGGACGTCCTCTTCCCCGAAGGTTCTTGTGCGGAACGACTTTCAAAAGCTCGCGGCCTCGTGCGCTTTCTTCAAGCAACGGGCCTAGCGGAGAGACCACTCTAGTGCACCTCTCATCTACAGTGTGCTTCCGTCCCATCAGTACCGGTCATCCTGCCTCTACATCACTTTGAAGTCCTCAACTCCCCTTTCTCCCACTTTCTTTTCCTTTTTTTTGGCTATAGTCGTGACGATGCCCACTTGAGTGCGGCCAACAACGGCAAGCTACCTCGACCCCCCCCCCCCCCCCCCCCCCCTCTGTTTTTAGAGTGTACGCTCTGGAAATACAACTTCACCTCATAGCACGCTGTGCGCCAACCATTGCCAGGAATGATAGGGTTATCGGGTTTCGCGTTTTCGGTTTTAATCGAAAAACACCGAAAAACATATGCCGGGTAAATTTTCCCTCATTCGATTGTAATCGAAAAACATCGAATGCAGAGGAATATTCCAGGAACAATGACAGATAAATTGCTGCACAAGCCCAGCTTAAGATTCCAACATGCCAAGCAGGCATTTCCTTTGTTACTCCTTTTTCTTGGTATTTACTATGGTTGGATGACCTGGGACCACATTGAGTGTTCCAGGGTCAATCCTTTTGTCCCTGATCGGGTGTGCTGGTCGGAATCCGCTGTGAACCTTTTAGGGACTTGATATCAAGTAGAATCTCGGTCACCGGTCCTTATAGTTGTTTAGTGGAGAGATTACGACAGTACATACACCTCCACTTTCCACGTACGGCAGTCCTGTCTTTCCGCGGCACCCGAGACAAGAAGAAAAAGGAAGAGGGCCTGGGACTATACGTTTGCGAAAATGAAGATTTTGAGAGCGCGCAGCAATGTCTGACGAGAACCTCGGCAAGTATGCTTGCATTTATTACAATAAGCTTAAATGAGTTGCGCTTTCGTTGGTTTCGTGGATGCACCATCACCTCCCTGTGGAGCAATATAGTTTCTTTTGTGATGTTACAAAACTGGCAATTCGCATTGGTTGTTGTTGTTGAGGCTGCGTTAAACACGCACAGCATTGAAATTACACTGTAACTACTATTTTCCGATAATGTACACGCAAGGAAAAACATCGAAAACCTCCGATTTCGCGAAAATCAATAAACATCGAAAAACATACGCCGAATCCGCCCAAAAATAAACATCGAAAACGCGGTACCCTAGCTACCTCGCTTATGATTCGAAGAGAGAGAGGGGGGGGGCGTACGCCTTTTTGTAGCAATTTGGATATATGAGAATGCCACAAAAAGGCGTACCCCCCGCCCTCTGTCTTCCAATCACAAGTGATAACGTTATCATTCGTGGTAATGGTTTGCGCACGGCGTGCTATGCGGTGAAGTTCTATTTTTAGAGTGCGCTCTCCTAAAACGATCAATCCGAACGGCGTCGTTTCTTCCCCCGATTTGTTTAGGGTCAAAGCATTCACACTTCTGCACTCTTCTGCATTCTGCGCTCTTGCAACACAGCTTCACTGCATAACATGCCCCTAGCGAACCATCTTCCCGAATGACGTCCTTCTCTCCATTGATTTATTGAAAACAGGACGCACACGCGCGTTTTTGTGACTCTTATGCAGTCTCGTTAATTGTCACAAGAAGGCGTACGCCCGACGCTTTCCACAAATCAAGAGTGATAACTATAGAGCGCGGATAAATATGCACTAAAAACTGCCGAAATATGCATGCAACTATGCACTGAAAATCTTCTAAACAACTTCTAAATATCTTCTAAATATGCAGCAACACTCCTCAATATATGCAATGTTTTTCATTGTTCTTGGTACGAAAGCAATGCACCAAATGATTTTTTTTAAAAGTAAGTATTGTATTGGGGATAACACAATAAAATAAAGCCGCCTTCGTTCTGCAGCGCACAACAAAGAATACTTGCGCCACAGATATAAGTCATGGAGCAAAATAATTCGCGCTCGTGAATTTATAAGGTAGCGTAAACGCAGTCTAGCTGGTGGCAGGCTTATTTCGCCTTGGCTTTGAGTTCGGCACTGCATGATGCCGATCAAAATGCGAATGCCGCCCGTCTTCGTAACGGTAATGTGGCGAAGATGAAGTACGGCCCATCGGTCATGCACGCAGTGGAGGATGGAGCAGCCAGGGTGGGCTGGACGCCGCACCTCACCCCACCGAAACATGAAAAATATTTGATTCCGACAAGAATTTTCTCGAAAGACGACCCAACGCCGTCCCGAAACCAACAAAACCATTCATGAAAAAAGAAGAAGTAAGCTCTCGCGCCTGAAAATATGGCAAAATATACACTTTTCGTGCACTTTCATGCGTAATATATGCCACAACGTGCAAAACGTGCATTTATATGCATCACAGAACCTTTCTGATCGGTCCCAAACCAAGACCAAACGTGTTTCCTCGTCGTCCAGATACGACACTATCGAGAAACAAACATGCATTTGCATGGAAGCACGTCGTTCTCCGCAACGGTTGGCCTTCAGGGTGCTATATGTGAAACAAGCACGGAGCTGTGGACATGCGTATAGATATGTATGCATTGGAAAGCACCAACCAGTCCTTTATGTGGAACGAGTCGATGGAATATTCGCTCCAGAGAAATGCTTCCTTTGTACCATTTGCTACACTCCAAAAACAGAACATCGCCCCGTAAAGAGCTCAGAACCAACCGAATCATATCGTCCTCTTTCCCGTGATTTGCTGAAAGCTATGAGTGTATAGCTCTCCCGTATCGTGACGTATCGACGTATCGCATACCTGAGTAAATTACTTCTAACATGTAATTAAATTACATTACTTATTACTCCAGCTAGAATTTAATTAAATTACATTACTCATTACTGCAATTGAAATGTAATGAAATTACATTACAGTTACTACGAAAAAGTAATGACATTACAAAGTTATTACTGCGAGCTTAATCGTAACGATGTTGAGGATGTGGAAATTCATTGTGGGCGTTAGAATTCTTTTAACTCGCCAGTTGCCAACTCTCTTTCTGCCAAGTGCCAACACAGAACACTGACTCGATTCTTTTGTAAAAAGTAATGAGTAATGTCATTAAAATTACTGCCCAAATCTAATTAAATTACATTACAAATTGCATAATGTCCTAAGTAATGCATTACATTACAAATTACCAGAAAAAGTAATTCATTACTGTAATTTCATTACAGTAATGACATTACTACCCAGGTATGATCTCAAGCGTATCTTGACCTGAATAGTGACTGTGCAGTTTCGTCAATCTCTGTTGTGAGCCCGTGACCACCGGTACTTGTAGGATACATTGTCTCGTTGATTTTTTTTTACATTAAGAAACCCTACACTCTTGGAAATGAACTTTACCTCATAGCACGCTCCTAGCCAACCGTAATCTCGAATGATATCGTTATCTGCAATGATTTGTTGAAAACGAGAGGCGTACGCCTTTTGTGTGACACTTATTCACCCTATCCCATGGGATATTGGATATCCCATGGGGATATCCCATATGGGATATACCCAACCCTGTTTGCTAAGTGTCACACAAAAGGCGTACGGCTCCTGTTTTCAACAAATCATTGTTGTTCAAATCACAATCAATGTTGTCATCATGATTTGTTGAAAACGAGAGGCGTACGCCTTTTGTGTGACACTTATTCACCCTATCCCATGGGATATTGGATATCCCATGGGGATATCCCATAAGGGATATACCCAACCCTGTTTGCTAAGTGTCACAAAAAAGGCGTACGCCTCCTGTTTTCAACAAATCATTGCAGATAACGATATCATTCGAGATAATGGTTGGCCAGGAGCGTGCTCTGCCGTAAACTTCATTTTTAAGAATCTATACAGCGGCAGCGCCAGCAGGCATTAAAATAGGGGTGTGGTACAGCTTGGGACAACAGTTTACGGAACACGGCACTGGCGTATTTCTTCATCGGAGCGGGCCCCTGCTGGCTTTCAGGAAGAGACTGAATAAGAAACGGGTGACTGGCTACTTTATTCATCTCTCAGTATGTGCGTCCGTTCTTGACTGCTGCTAGGGTGTCGCTCCAAAGGAGAAATGCGACAACCCGGTGTTCCGTAAACTTTTGTCCCAAGCTGTACATGCACAGCATAATCACTTTGCAAAACTACTAATAGTAAAACTACCAAGTACTGACATTCTAATACGGCTTTTTCTAATCGCCAATTACATTAGAAGGAAACTAGATAAGAACATTGTTGCTGAAATAACATTTCATCCCAGACAGTGAAATACTAACCGTAAAGGACGAACTACTTTTGAAGCACACTATTATATGCAAAAAATGGACTCTGAGTAAAAACTGGCATACACAAAGCTGCAGAGGCCAGGGCCCACGTGGAGGCATATAGGATGGATCCGCAAATGACCTTTCAGAAAGAAATTTGCTAAGGTTATCAGAAAAATCCTAAAATTTATTTCGCTCTCTTTTACCATTCTGTTCGACGTACCGTAAAGAACGTTTAAACCAAGGTAAGCGCGAAACATCGTAATACCACGTCATAACCTACGTTTCTCATCCCTATTTCTTTTTTTAATTTTCTATCGTGCGTTTGCCAATTAAATGAATGTACCCGCATCACCGACTGTGACATCCGCGCCAAATACATAGTCGGATTCCTTCTGATCGTGTAGGCACTCGTCCCCATGTCAATGCCCTCCGGCAAGGCTTACGGGGTGCGAACCTCCCCGTATACCATATAACGCGAAAAGAAAAAGGGTTTCACTATACGAAACGGCCATAAAAACTTTGCAAGGCCAGGCTTATGCAAGCAGGGCCCCTCCTGCTCATTTTTTTTTTTTTTTTTTTTTACGCGGATGAGATATCGCTGTCATTTTTTCGTCCGCTATCACGCAATGGTTTCGGAGTCTTTGACCTGAACACGAACCGTGCCTTCTGCTTCGATACCCGTTCGTACCATTGTTGTTCTAGTACACCCATTCGTGTTTGCTCGCTGTTGGCATATGGTCGTGCACATCGAGGGTGAACTGGTGATTGTATTCGGGGTCGTGAACCTGTCTCTAGGTCGACATTTCCTCCGACTTTTGTGCTTACTTAGTTCTGTATGAGTTAGGCGCCGTATGCTCGAGAGTGGCTGCCGCGGTGTTTGATTAGATTTGATCTCCAGCTGGCACCGCGAAGCAATTGTGGCTGTGGTCGGTGTATAATACGTGGACAGAGGGATAGAGGTGTTCTTGATTTTTTTTTTCTTTTTAGACAAATGTTGACAAACGTGCAACCTTGGGGTCAACCAGATAGTTCGCGTTTAAAATACAGATTGGGAGAGAGTGGGAGGAGCGGGAAGGAGAGGGAGACAGGACGGTAATATGCGTCCTGGGCCGACTTCAGTGGGAAGCGCTCCCTCAACTGTGTGGAAAGCATACGTCATCCAGGGGGAGACTCACACTCTGAAAATGGACTTCACCACATAGCACGCTCCTAGCCAACCATCATCTCGAACGATATCGTTATCTGCTCTGATTTGTTGAAAACCGGAGGCGTACGCCTGTTTTGTGACACTTATGCTGTTCATAATTGTCACAAAAAGGCGTACGCCTCCCTTTTTTTTTTTTTTGCTATAGTTGTGACGACGCCCATTTCTGTGTGGCCAACAGCGACGAGCCCATCCTGCCATTACCCCTCCCCCCACGCCCCCTCATTTCTAAGAGTGCACAGAGCGCAACCAGAAAGAAGGCAGAATTCGATCGATCGAATACGGCAGTTTCCTGGAGAGCAGCCATCTTGCTTGACGTCACCTGGTTGCCATTATAGCACTGTGGGGGCGTCATAGCCGCGCCCACTGATATGCGCGCAACCAATACCGCAGTCCCCTCCAGAGGAGCTATTTTGCCTGACGTCACCCGGTAGCCATTACAGCGGTGTGGGTGCGTCATGGCCGCGCCCGATGATATTGCGCCGAAACCAACGTATACAGTGGCGTATAGCCAGAAATATATTTCGGGAGGGGGTTTTCTATGGGGAGGGGGAGGGTAGAGGATATTGCCCTCGTTTCAATCTCCCAAATGCACCAAAGGTACGATTTAAGGGTAAGTTTGAACCCCCCCCCCCCCCCCAACCAACCTGGCTACGCCATCTGTTAAGATCTGACCACCTTGTATGTTCAGTATATACCTTCGACGTGCCACTAAAGAGCATGTACTGTATTCACTCGTCTGGGCATGAAGGTGGTGCGCAGTGTAACAGTTATACTCACTTGAAATTTGAAGAAAGAAAAGGACCGACGTTCTCGCCCCTGATTTGTTGAAAACGGGAAGCGGAGCCAATTTTGTACCATTATGTCGGCACAGTTCCCCTAGAAGTCGGCCCAGGACGCACATTTCCCCAGGGCGACAGTCGTGACGTTGCCCACATACGTGAGGCCGACAACGGCAATCCCTTTCACCACCACCACCACCACCACCACTTTGTGCCATTATGCCGCACATAATGCAACAAAATAGGCTCCGCCTCCAGTTTTCAACAAATCAGGGGAGAGGACGTTGTCATTCGGGACGATGGTGGGCTAGGAGCGTGCTATGTGGTGAAGTTCATTTTTAAGAGTACAGGTTTTACCCACGATTTGCATAATCATCACTTCAGGTCAGACCCCGAACCCCCCTCCCCCCCGAAAAATCCGAACTTACCAGAGCTCAAACCCAGCCTCTCATGCAGGCACTGGTGAACACCAAGCCCTTCGCACTCGATGCTGCCTCTCATTATCACGTTTTTCGCTTTTCTTTCCTTCTTTACTTGCAAAAGATCCTTTCTCTGAGATGATATCACCCGATTTTATCCTGTTTTACCCGTACACCTGTGACGATCTTCGCAAAAGAACGTGGCGGCCTTACGTACGACCCAATTTACTTTGTTTGCCAGGCATATCGGCAATCTGCTTGGGAAATCGTGCCTCCTGGGCTGACTTCACAGGGAGCTGTGCCGATATTTCCTTTAGACTGTCTGACGAAAAGCTCGGGAAATACACCCAGCTCCCCGGCACTGGGGTTTTAGCGCTTTTAATCAAAATACACCCAAACAGCACATCTTGCCGAGACTCGACACAGAAATCGACTTCCACGAAACAAATCCACGTTTCATTCCTTTACTTTTTTTCTTTACACATTGTTTTCTGCGTTTGCGCATCAAGTTGTGTTCCATGTCTTTTTTTTTTCTTCTCAGTCGATTGAAAGGGTACCGCTATCGCTGTAATAATGAGATTTGCCTCGAGGGGGCTCGCCCCTATACAAAGTATTTTATGCACGCCCATTTCTTACAAACGACAGTTTTCATTTTTCACTCAGGAAGGATGGCATAGACGCAGGCCAGCTGGTAGACAAGATCCATGGAGAACACAGCCGATTCATCGGCAGTGACACAGTCACCTTCGGATGGATCCATGGTTGCGGAACCACTATCTCCATATTTTTCTTCACATATCTTCTTCACATCTCATTCTTCACATATATTTCTTCACATACGCATGTTTGTTAAAACTACTAAGAATACTGACTCCACTGACGAGCGACCACGAACACAACAGAAGCCGCAAACATTGACTGAAGAACAGAAGGCGAAGCAAGCTCCAGAAGCTGAACCCAGCGACGTCGCAGGAAGCAGCTTCGATATTTGGCACGACTTTCTTCATTTGTTGTACAAGCTGTTTTTACAGCGCTCCTCCCATTTCCCACATCTATGCCACAGATGAAATACAATTCAATTCAATTCAATTCAGAAACTCTACATCCACAGCGGTTTACCGACCGAGGCACCCACCGCGTGCCGTCGGACGCGCCGTTTCGGTGCAAGGTGGTCCTTTCAGCTGGATGTGGCGGTCCTTCCGGCTGGGTGTGCACTCGGATTGGCTCGATCTTCTCTGTGATGTATATGGTGAAGAGGACGTCACTCGCCGTATACCGAGTGTTTCACGAAGGTCACCAGGCTTAATAATTCGTAAACAGGTGGCGCCATCGACAAGTTTTTTTTTTTTTTTTAGTCATCGTCCCTGAGACATCGGCCAAGAACTGAGCAGTGAGCGGCTCACTTGCATATGCTCATTAATTAAATAAAACTCGTAACTTTTTAATTTTACTTCGGACTTTTTCGGAACCTCTGTTCTACCGATCGGGACATTCAGCTAAAGATATTCTAGGAAGAAAAAAACACGTCGACACTTGATTTCTTCGAGTAATTAATTGGTTTCGGTTTACATATTTCTTGCGCGGAGCAGGGTACCAACGCGCTCTTTCGCTAAGCTGTCCGGCTGCCAATTACGTGTTCATCCGCCTTGTTCACACACGGGGGGTGACGGACCACAAGGAACAGAAGACAGAAAAGACGCTTCGGTCATCGTGGCTTCGGTGCACTCGTATGTCGTCATCATCACTATACAAAGGCACGCTCTGCCTCGGTTCCTTATCTTCCGTCACTACCGTGTGTGAACCAGGCGGATGAACACGTAATTGGCAGCCAGATAGCTGAGCCGCTGATCGAAAGAGTGCATTCGTACGCTGCTCCGCCCAAGAAATATATAAGTAGGGTTTTTCGTTTTCGGGTTTTATGATTTTTCAAATTCGGGAGGGAAAAATCGGGTGCGATTTACACACGAGAATTCGGGGAGAAATCGAGCGCTATGATCTTTGTTTGATGTGTCACCGTGGAATTTTCGGGTGAAACGAAAGGCATATAAAACAAGCCACAACTGTGTGACACTGGGACGAGAAACAATAATCTTTATATATCCGCTCGGAACTATAGGATAGTCAATGACCGCGGTATTCAAACACTTGCCCGAGCTCCACAAAAGCTCGTCTTTGACTCCTGGAGGAGGGGATTACAGAAGGAGGACAAATAGGTTGTCACAAATAGCTCACTTTGCTGTATTATGGTTTACTTTTCCGACGACTTCAACGACAAGTTGAAGGACCGCAAGGATTTCGGGTAGATATCAGGTTTTACCCGAATTCTTGAAAATTTGTTCGGGGGGGGGGGGGGGATTATCATGAAAAAAAAACGGGTTTAACTAGAAAACGAAGAACCCTATATATAAGCCAAAATCAATTGATTGCGCTAAAAATCACTATTTATCGACTCGTATTTTTTTTATTTTTTTTTTCTGAAACGTTTTTCGGTGAAGGTTCCAATCATTAAAAAAGAGGTTCAAAAAGCGCCCGAAGTACAATTTAAAAGTTAGGAGTTTGATTTAATGAATAAGTCGCTCATTGCTGTTCTTGGCCGATGTTTTTTTTTTTTTTTAATTCCGTGTTAGCGCCTGGAAGCAACTGTGGCTATGAGCGGCGTACAGACGTGGACAGATGGAGAGAAGACAGCAGGAAGGAGCGGAGGACAGGGGGGTTACTGTGCGTCTTGGGCCGACTTCAGGGGGGAACTGTGCCGACATTCGTCTGGAAAGTCTTCGGAAAACCCAGGGAAAACCTCAGACAGGACAGGCGGTGCTAGGATTCGGACACACCACCTCCCAGTCTTCAGCACGACCTTGGCTCCGATGTCTCAGGGATGCTCACTGAGAAGAAAGCTTTTCGATAGCGCCACCTGTTATTAGCGCCGCCGAATTATTCAGCCCGAGGACCTTCGTGAAACATCCGGTATATAGTAGGTCATCAAACTGAAAAATTTTATAACTAAATCCCCTCTGTTATAACCCCTGTGTTGCCTTATTCATTCGCAGCGTTTGCACCGAGTGGCAGGTGCCGTGTGACAAAATGTGTGCATGCGTTGAAGCACCGTTACTGGTGATCAGGGGTTCCAATATGTCCTCTTGACGCCCCCCCCCCCCCCCCCCCCCAAAGAATATTTATACGTCAAAACGCTACCGAATGCCAATCACCATGACTTGTTGTCTGCGACCAAATGAATGTACCAGCAATCGCGTTTCTGCACGATTGTCGTCTGCAAACGATTGCCCAGAGACATACGGACTCGATTAGCAAACTACGAAACGCAGATATCGCAACGACGGGTGAAAGGCAGAGCCGTAGCGACGGGGGGAGGCAAGAGGGGCAGCCGGCCCGGGCGCCCTCACAAGAGAGAGCGCGGAACGGCAGACCCTAGCAGGTTGGTTGGACAGTGTAAAGCGGGAATCAAGAGAATTGGAATTCTCGGCAGTGCAAATAAGCTTTTTCTTTTTTTTGTTTGCAGAGCTTCTGACGGCAGTGAGGGGGGGGGGGGTCACTTTTACCCAGCCCTGGGCGCAAACTTGCCTCGCGACGGCTCTGGTGAAAGGTAATCATTTCCTTGCTTTCTAGGCACAGACACGAACTAAGTCAGCAGCCAAGCTATAGAACATCATTGGGACAACGTCTCGTTACCTCACGGCATGAGTAAAACGGACTTATACCAGTACCACACGGGCAGAACAAATGTCATTTTCGTGTAATGCCATTCGTCCCGAACGACATTATCCGCGAAGATCGCGCGCCACACGTCAGTTTGTAGTGACGATGCTGATGTCGCCTGCTGACTAGACAACTAAAATTTATGCCCGTTTAAAAACTTCAAGGTCATTAAACAGGTGCATGTATAATATTCCGAAATTTAACAATAGTATAACTTTATTTTAATGCGGATAAGCGTATGGTTTACTAACGTGGTAACATAAATGCGCATATGGCATCTGCTTCATCGAGCCTGTCGTCAGAGCATACTCGTAAAAGAATATTGTGCAACCTCGCATTATGAAATAATCTTGTGCTGTACGGTACAAAGTGGTTTTATGCAGGAATAGTGTTAACTCTGCGCAGACCATGGGAGCGAGGGTGGGCATCTGATCGGCGAATGAGTTGCGGCGACCTCATTAAGCAGAAACTGTCATTAAATATATCCGTGTGGCACCGCACGAATGACATTAAGATGTAAGGAATTAAGCACTTCATGTCATTTTTCGTGTCCGTGTGGCCGGAGTACTGGTTGCCGTCTCCTAGAGGGTATGGGCACAGGGCCGACCCGATTCTTCCATAAACAGCGCCTTCCTCAATGAGTATTCGACGCTGAACAGACGGGCAACCAAGTGTTGTGACGTCATGGATACGCGATGACCACGTTCCAATGAAGGAACACCGGTGGTCCACAAACATCGCGGCGCACGAAAACACAGCCTTTCGTGGAATCGAAAAAAAAGAAAGAAAGAGCACCCCGAGAGGAGCTGACGCATGAGAGAATCATCCTACCCTTTCGAAGCTTGGGGAAGACCCTTTGGTGTTTCTGCGAAGTGCATCAGCTGTGCCGTCACGCTACTGGTATTCTAGTTAGAATGCCGTGAGAGACGCCCTTGGGTCTGTTATGCGCTCGTGGAGGGGTTATTGTTTCGTACGGCTGGGTTTATTGGTTGCTTTGGTTGCAAGAAGATACGGATGCGTTGGGCCAACTCCACGTTGGACCGGCGCGCGGCTACTCCAGGTGACAAACGTATCGATTAAATTCGAGATCTGTTACGTTGAGATTAACACAAATGGTACGGGGTTCATCGATTGCGTTGTTCATGATTTATGAACGAACGAAACCGCAATTTAAGCTTTCCCTCCCCTTCTCCTTCTCAAGAAGAACGACAAAGCGGAGAGGCCTCGGATTGGTCTTCTCAAACGATCTCCCGCGACGATTGGTCAAGTCGTTTGCGCGCATCAATGAGAAATCGCTCTAGATTGTCAGCTTTCTGGAGAAGAGAGGAAGGAAGAAAGCGTAAATTGGAGGCGTTTCCGTACGTATCTACTGAGTGCTCAACAGCATTAGAATACGTCTTTATGAAAACGAGAGCGGATCAAGGAGAAGAAGGAGAAGAGGAGGAAGTGGGATAACAAGCCCGATACAAAGACGAGCATTTTGAAAAATCCCTTTGCTTTTGGTGTGTTGCTTGCGTCTATGGCATTCCAGTCAGAAGTACCTATACCAACGATTCATCTTCTTCTTGTCGGTCGGTGCCATTGTATGCCCTTATCATGATGATTTTAGAATTTTTGTGCATGACAGCGCCGAACTCTCCCTTTTCGGTTTTTCGTTCATGTGGCGCCATCTCGTGTTGCATACGAAAACAAACGTATGACGGGGCAGCCCGTGCCGTTCGTGCGTACTTGCGCGGCTCTCACAGGAGCTCGCCGGCAGTTCAGCAGTGGCGTAGTCCGAAAAATATTTCGGGAAGGGTTGTTTAGGTTGGGGACTTTACATGGGGAAGGAGGCCCTCGTTTCCCTCTCCCAACTGCACTACCAAAGGTACGATTTCAAGGGGTTGAATCCTGGAACCCCCCTCCTGGCTATGCCACTGCTATGGAATCTTACTAGAAGAGCATACTAAGTAAAGCGCTTTAATAATAATAATAATAATAATAATAATAATAATAATAATAATAATAATTATAATAATAATTATTATTATTAACTTTACATAGCTCACATTGTATCAGATGCGAATGCGATCGATTAGCTTACAGTGACGCCGTGAAATACTTAGGCATCACCTTTAACTCGGACATGTCGTGGAACCAACATTTGGCCTACGTATGTGCAAGGTTAAGACAGGTGTCCTGCGTTCTATACCGTTTACGCTATATCACTCCGCAGAAGATCAGAAGAACGGTGTTGGACAGCCTGGGCTATAGTGTTCTGCGCTACGGCATCACTCTTTTCAGCCATTGTAGCGAGACGTGGAAATCTAAAATTAACTCTATTCTTCGTAACTGCTTAAAAAATGTTGTACGGGCTTCGGATTCCGTAGCCTCTTCCGACATCTTTGCAACGGCTAGACTTCCCTGTCTCAATAATCTTTTTGTCTATTCGGTAGCTTTGAAGTATTTCTGGATGGACCAATTTAAGATACCTGTAGTTCGAACCAGGGAACTCAGGATCGAAGCGGTCCGTTTCTTCACACCGACCACTGTCACACGATATGGAACTTATTGTAGAAACTACTATGTGCCAGCAGTCTTTAACCGCCTCCCAAGTGAAATACTGCATATAAATTCGAAACGTCAGCTAAAGCAATCATTGAGGGATTTATTCTATAAACATCACCTTGACACCATATCACTCAGTGCACCCCGTTAAGTGTCCCTTACGGAATGCTCTCTAAAAAACAAGAATTGAACTGTTCGTAAACTGAACTGTCTACCTACTTGGAATGTAACCACCAGCCAGTTCCCATTACGTGCCATGCTCTTGTCAAGCTAATCTTACTAGGCATTACGTATTATATATCAACTATGCTTCCAATGTATGTTTAACCTTATAAACACAAGTAGTGTTTGTCGCTGCTGCCGGGCCCCGCGTAACAAGCCTTCGGGCTTAGGCGGACCCGTCTGATTTGTATTGTCCACTCTCAGTTTAATAAAGGTTTGATTTGATTTGATTTGATTTGATTATTCAATGCTTATTATTACGCTTTGAAGTTCTTGGCTTTAAAGGCTTTGGCTGTTCTTGGGCACGTTAATAAAGATTATTACTATTATTATATAAAATAACACAGAATATTTACACGTACGGTGAGTCAGTCTGGCTACACTTGTGTGGCTGCATGCTGCACGTGCGAAGCACTCGCCGAGTAAATTGCAACTAAATGGTAAAACGCGGAGCCATAGAAACTATAGAGTTTCTATGGCTCCGCGTTTTACCATTTAGTGGTAACACAAAGCGGGAAAGTAATTATGATTTGGCCAACGTCTTTAGCCAGTTCGTAACAAGCGGTTTTGGCTCGCGCTACTGATGAAGAAATGCCTCTTCAGCAACCAGAACTTGTTCATTGTATTTTCGAGTTTTTGTATTGGCATTGTCAGTTGGGTACTTGAGTACTGCACACGAGAGTGCTGGATAAAAATACATACTTTAACATACTTTAAGTACAATACAAAGGGCACAATTTGAAACGTACCTGAAGCCAAGTATTATTGCTCAGAAACGTATATACAATAAAAGAAGAAAAATCATAGAATTTATATACACTGCGGAAAATGATCTCAAAGGGTTTCAAAACTTGCTGTGGTACATGTCATTGTCGTCCGAGAGCGCTGCAGAGTGCCACGTTCCTCATACATTTCCCTTTGGGGTTCTAGGATTATTTACTTTCTTCTTCTTCTTTCTTTTTATTTTTTTATTTTTAAGCGAAGAAAGAAATCGCTTCCCCACATTACACCGCTACCAATATGTTCGGAATACAGTTCGCGTTGAACTCAAAGGAACAAACTTCGAAATATTGAAGAAAAAAACGCAGTGTCGAAAAACCCAGACAGCGGCGGGACTCAAACCACTCACCTCTCGATTGTCGGTCGTGTGCGGTAACCACTCCACTACGCTGGCAACAGGTTTCCGGCTACTAACCCAGGGTAACCAAGGGGCCTCAATCAAGGAACGGAAGACGCGCTTCACTCTCTTCACTCTCCCACACTCTAAGAAAAAAAAAAGGAGTGAAAAAAGGAGTAATTGCAGAATTTAGTCCCCTCGACTGCAATTAGGTACTCCCTATTTTAGTCCCCTAACCCCGACATTTACTACCCCGGACTGCAAATTGCCACTGAGCTTCGCGAATGGTCTTCCCCCTTCCGAATGCAACAGTCTGCGTAAATATGTGCTCTTGGTCAATTTGATGGAATAAGGAACTCGGCCAGCTTAGATATGTTCCACCTACACAGAGTAAGAAACAGTTATAGCGCTTCTTTCTTCGCAAACTGTGCCATATGTATGCCGCAAGATTTATATCACTCGATATATCACGGTTGACGGTTTGATTCAAAGTATTTTCATGCATGCCCACGAATTATGTACCTGGAACTCTTAGAACAGAGCGTGAAATGTAGTCTCCACTCTGTGACATTCATTTACTCCCGAAAGGGATTATTTTTTGTGGCAATGCATTTAGTCTCCAAAAGGAATAAACGTACACTTTTTTTTATTTGTTTCTTATAGTGCACACGTTTTCTCGTACACACGCGCGCCGCGCGCACGTGTTGGAAGAGGAACTGAGGCTGGCCCGGTAACCAAGAGGTGCGTTGCTCTATTCTCACCGCCATTTGGCTTTTTTGACGACTGCCATTTTTCAATCTTGCATGTTCTTGGAGCACGTTGAGGCTTGTGTTCTGTTCTATTTCTGTGTTCCAACCAGTTGCTTGCCATCAAGGAAGTTTCACTCGGTTCTGTGGTGAGTATCCCCCAGTTGCAGTAAGTTAACCGGAAATCGACCTTTTGGGGGGGGGGGGGGGCACCGCAGAACACTCAAAACACTGACACTGAAGCTTTAACGCGAACCAAGTTTAACGTGAACTTAATATGCACAAGTTTAATTCGTGTGGGTTTTGGCTCACCCAAGCTCAGGTGTTCGTCTTGGGTTAGGATAGGGAAATCCCTCACTGTCCAGCTGACCTGCGCCCTTGCCCATTTTGCCTTTAATTTGCCCTGCCTCGGGTTAGGTTCTCGCAACGCGGTAACATTTAGCAACAAAAGTAAGAGAAGGCAATTGAGCTATAGTGTGTGGATCAAACAGGAAACATTTCCTTGCGTCTGAGGGGCGGGGGACACGGACTAGCGAGATGCGAAGCCCCGAAAGAAGAAAAAAAAAAAAAAAAGAACAGTTTTTTCGGTTTGTTTCCTCGTCTCCGGAAAAATTGCCCAAAATTTCCAGGCGACAAAATTCAAATCTGTAAATTTGCGTGCGTTCGATGCGTTCCAACCCGCCAACAGTGCCTTAGGTGCCTCTACTCCGCCAACAACCACCAACTCCGTCTGGCTATTCCAAGCGATCGCCATCGCGTTCACATAATGTCGGAGTTCTGGTTGGAGTGGACGGGTTGTTCCAATTACCTATCCCTGAGTAGACAGCAGTCTCATGAGATGCTCTGCTCTGCATTTATGCCTAGAGGGTGAACACTACTACGGTTTCTAGCTCATTGTATGCTGTGGCTTGGCAGGCAATGCTTCGACTCAGCAGTAACCGCGTTTGTTTCCATTTTTTCCATTCTTTCCATTCCATTTTTTCCAATTTTTTGGAAAAAAAAATGAAAGAAACGTTTTTTTTTTCCGAGCGATCCAAAATTTCTGGAAATTTTGCATCTCTAACATGGACAAAATGAACAGTGCGGTGACTGTCTGGTCTCCGTGCATTTAGTCCGTTGTTCCTCAAATTAGAAAAAAAAAGATGTTGCGTGCTTCCTTAACATTCGCTACGCAAGTATGTCAGCTGTCTGCGCAGCTCCTCAGTTTCCCTCTTTCCACCGTTGCACGTGGAGCGACCTTGTTGGTCCCTTTCCCAAAGAAGGGGGCGACGTTTCAAGGTGCAGTGCACGTCGTTCCTTCTGTGGACTAGTGCCGGTATACGAATACCATAGAAATCATAAGGAGGGAGGCTAGAAAAATAGCTGGGAGAGAGAGAGAGAGATTGATGGAGAAGAGCAAATGACTTCTACGGAGGCGATACCTCCTCCCAGCGTGGAAGTCTGGGTCTACTCCCCAGTAGGGAGAAAGGTGTTATGCTACTCCCTTGAGGGAGTGAGGAGACACCCTTTTGAGTGAAATTGTACTCCCCAAAAGGGTGTCATATATGTGGCAAAAAAGGAGTTAAAGTACACGCTTTTTTTAAGAGTGTACCTCGGAAGCCTCTGATAAGGCACGGTCGTTACTGCTGATTTGCATATTTTCGTTGAAAGCTTTTACGTCCTCCATGTATTGATGTAGGTAGGACGAGGACTTTCCCCTGCAAAAACGATTGAGGTGAGGTAATGAAAATTTTCACAAAGAGGGTCGAGGTAAGGTGAGGTGAAGAAAATTTGCAAGGATAAAAGGTTGAACTGAGGTGAGAAGAAAGACCTCTGTTTGCAAAAATTGAAGTGAGGGCAAATATCGAGAGGGCATGCACACCTCTAAATATTTTTGCTGCACGGTGTCTCGTCACATTGCAATTGAATAGACCTCTATCCGAAAAACGTCACCATGACGTTGGTAGACAGACTGAAACCGAAACTAATCGGAAGGTGAGGCCTGGGTTCCCCGAATGGGCACTTGTTCGCTGCCTCCTATTGAAAGAAAAGTAGGACCGAAGGTTGCGTCCCTTTCAGAGACCATCGTAATCCCCTCAAGACCTTGGCTTTCGGGCGCGACCTTATTCGCCCCCAGCTTCGAGCGCAGTTCAACTCTACCAACTTGGTGGCGCTGTCGAACACAATGACGTCATTTGTTTACAAACAGGGAGAGGTCTATTGAAACTGTTTAAATTATTATATTCTTGCAAATTCACACAACAAAAACCACCTGAGAAAATAGCATGATCAATGTGGCGTGACCTTGAAGGTCTAGCACGAGCTCCTGGCGTGATAAGACTCGTGTTACATAGCATCACCATAGCAAGCAGTCGCAAGGTTTCATTTCCCGCCGATAATTCGCCCGCCAAGGACACGGCTCGGTGTTACTTGCGGGTGCGGGGTACTGTCCACGTCACCGAGCGACAACGATACTCCGACGACACCAACCGAAGACAAACACTGTCACCATATACTTTGTTTTGCCAGACACCGATGCTGTCACACTACACTGACAGACAGCGACAACTGCATCCAGACAAAATGTCGCTACGGTGTGACAGGCTTTGATGACAAAACCACAAAACGTGCACAAACTGCGTCTGACGACATGTCAGCGGCTTGATCGTTGCTCAAAATATATCGCCGACAGGCGACACATACTGCACGAAAGGATTTTTCTTCTTTTTCTGGGAAAGTTGATTTAATTGTGTACAGAGGGCCATCCACAATATTTTCAGTTTAAGACATCTGATGAAAGTATGCGTCAATTTGCCGAACAGCACAAACGGTTTTCATGCTTGCAGTTCTTTTCTTTTTTTTCAAGAAAAAAAAAATTGATTGCGTACTGGGTATGTAGTGTTACTGGTTCGCGGACACGATGTCTCGTCTTTTAAAACAAAGAAAAAAGAAACGTACACAAACGCAGCCGCGCTCGGTCACTCTCGAGCTCGGCTCGCCCCCTGGGTGTAAAGTAACAAGGACGAGAGGGACGACCTATGACGTCATAACGCCTGCACGGCCAGTCCAGGTCAGCGCCTGTCTATTTCTTTTTGTGCCTGAGGACTTTCTTCTTTTGCATTGCAGTAGGTAAAACTGTTTCTTAGGGGGAGGAGGGGGGATAAGGAATTGAAAGGGTGACGGCGTGGGCATGGAGGATTTCATTGTCCCGCAGGAGTCTCTCTGACTAGCAGCTGACTAGCAGACGATACACAGAACTAATCAGCGAGCGCGGACGGTGTGGCGTCAGCGCAACGTCACAGGCTGGTCCCCTCCACCACCGCACCGTTGCGCACGGTCGCTTTTTGCGGCGTACTTTAAATTCAGTTTGTGCGATAATTATGACTCTGTGGGGTGAATTACTGCTCATGGTGCATCTTTCTGGCCTATACTTAACAGTCTGTAGAAAGGAAACGGGGTGTTAAAAATGACTTCTGTGCTACTTTCATGTGTCGTGGCATTTATTTAAAACAAACTTTCGTGCATGAAACTTGCATAGCTTTCTGGAAGAAAAGGGTTCACATGAAAACGGGGATAACGAGAACAATACTAGGGGAATCGGGTTTAAACGGTTTGTATGGCGGAACGAGGCCACGTGCGTGGATAGGGAAAAAAAGGTTAGCCTCGGAAGCTTTGTGTGGCATTCAGCCTCCCGGAGGTCTGGAGCGAGATTTTGTTTGTGCGCAAGCAAGGTTCCCTGCCAAGAATGTTCGCGTCTTTTCTGGCCAGCCATGGATTTCACTACGGAAGGAGAGAAAATGCTCATATCAATGATGGAGACGAAGACGTTGCTGTGGAACATGCAACATCCTTGTAAGGAATTAATGGAAACGGCGCTCTTAGAGATCGCGGAGCGTCTCTGACGTGCGGTAAGATCAATGTTCTTTTTTTTTTTGTCATTTATTTTTCTGTTGTACATGACTATCTTCAGGACGATTGACGAAAACCCTAACTATGGCAGGTTTATTTTGTTAAAATAAACTGCTTGCTGATTAGGGACTACCAAAGGTCTTCGAAAGTCCGGGTGTCCACGCGGATCCATCGGCGTACCCTCGCTGTCTTGAGGCTCGAGCTCTGCTCTTTCAAGAGAGAAACTGATGTTCTGAGGCTGGAACAACATAGAAGGGACAGATACAAACAAAGCCTCAAACTGCCTAAGAAATCAACGATGAAAGATGAAAGTCGCTGAAAAGTTAGCCAGCTGTAGGGATCGAACCCCAGATGACGCACCACGAAAGTCGCTGGAGAGGCGTGTTAGCTTAGCTCAATTGGTATAGCCCTTGTCCGGTAATCCAGAAGATGTGGGTTCGATCCCTACAGCTGGCTAACCTTTTCAGTGACTTTCATCTTTCATCTGCTCTTTCGTCTCAGCATCCACTTCCTGCTCCACAATGATGGTAGCATTTCTGCTTATCAGTGATGGCCAGTATAGTTACTACTTGCAGAAATGTAGTGGCAACTACTAGTTAAACTACTATTTCGAGTAATTAACTACAGTAGTTAGGTTACTGCAGGCGCCAACTACTTCCAATTTTGCTGCAAGCTTTACCGCACGATTGTTATTTCGACTTTTACCTTGAGCTACCTGTTTGATGAGAACGGAGGTGCAGAGCAATTGTGCCGTGCATGTGTACTAAATCTTCACTTTTAATGCTTGTCTAATGAAGCCTCATTTGCATAAATTTGCATTGAAACCGCATAGGATGGCTACGTGATCGATCATCGTGGCTAAGCGAAAATATTTTACGGTTCACAGTGGTGCAATCGGCACCCACCACAACATTTGTGCGTGGAACGTTGATCTGTGACGAAGGAGCCTGAGTGTAAATCTCTACATGGTCGTATGTTGTACGTAGCAGCAAGCTCTTTTGTCAGCGCATAATATACAAGAGACAGGCAGTGGATATTACGACAGTATGTGAATTAAGCGACGTAGGCACAAGAGTATATTTCAAATATCATTATCACTGCTTGTGATTCATATTTCGGTGTCCAAGAACACTACAAGAGATTGGTGTTGATGGACATCGTTAAGTAGTTATAGCTGTAATTAAAATACATTGCAGTATAGTTAAAGAAGTAGTTTTCACTACTCTCCTGAAAAGTAGTTGAACTACTAGGTAAACTACTCCATCGCGAAGTAGTTAGTAGTTATGGTTAAACTACTGTAGAAGTAGTTAATGGCAGGACGCCATGTTGAGAGAAAGGACAACGCAGAATGTCGCTGTCATTCAGTGTGCCAGGCTTGTTTGTTAGCAGGGCAGTCGGCGACATACAGATGTCTGTGTCAGCCGTCTTTTGTATGTGCAGTGTGACTGGTTCGTGGACACGATCGATGTCTTTGGATGTCGGCCGACAGATTTTGTCGATATAGGGTTTATTCACATGACGTCATCCGCTGGAGAGCGCCACAGTCGCTAGAAGATTTGCCACCATAATGTGGGTCCGTAGGTTGGCTGTCCATGCATTCACGCACTCCGCATTCACAGTAGATTTCGTGTTGAAGAGTTAATGTACCGCATGAATATTATTTGTAGCACAATCCAAGTAATTTCGATACAAATCTAACAGGGTGGATTCACATGCCTTTTTGCAGTATGGCAATGTATTTTATTCTTATATTGCTCTGAACACAAAAAGGAATAACAACCCTCCTTCTGTTACAATGTAATAGTACTATAGCGCAGCAAAAAGTCAACAATACATTCTTCATTGAAGACAGTAGTATAGTAATTATACACTTTTCACAAATCTTGGGGTCTTTACACAACTCTGCAGCAGGTAGTGATGCTTGAATGTTCAAGTAGTCTAATGATAGTGAAAAGAATATGCTGTCTTCATATTACATGCATGGCAAGCATGACTTGAACACTAGTACAATTTTTTTTATACAGCAAACTTACAAGGCGAATGACACTCCTGCGCTCCAAACATATTAATAATACGAAACAAAAAATAAAATAAAAATGTTGCCTAATGTATGAGATACTCAACAGCATAAATGTGCACAATCATTAAGCAGATTTTACCAAGTGTGCACTATCATATGGAGCACTGCAGCAGTGATGATCCCCCAAAAGACCTGCGTTACTCATCATCGTACATGTTATGGTACACAGGCCCCCGTTGTAATGCCCAACTGCTGCGTTCCACAGAACAGAACACATTTCCACTGCAACAATAACAGTTGCACTGTCCACAAAGCATATGAGGTAATCTGCTTTATAGCATTATAAAACTATTGTAGAAACATTAACAAAATTTGTATTTAATGTTTTTACTGTGGCCATGATAAAGCTTTTCTCTTTTTCAGTTCAAAGGTGACGTTATGATTGATAACACTTCAGCTAGCTATAATCGTGTTGCTTCCAAACATGAAATACATCCACTTATATATTTGCACACACACATCCTAACTAACCAAAAACTAGTTTCTCGCCAGTTACAAAAATGAAGTCTGCTTCCATTGTACAAATCCATTTTGTCAAAAATATGTATATGTGCACAGGAAATACGGTGTACACTGATGTATACTTATATTCATATGCAAGTGTCTGAACATGCACAAATTTCTTCACACTGCTTTTGAGATAAAGCTGCATATAGAATTTGTGCAACTCCAGTTTCTTCCGTTGGTCATCATCAGAGGAACAAATGCACTTAGTGCAAATTAAACTGGCACAAAACCTTTTTTTGAGTAAACTATATATAAGCATATTTGCTCTGTACACCAAGGCATCAAATCAATATAGTTTCCAGTGCAAGTCCAGGACCTTGTTCAACACACAAATCACCCTGTTCCAGCAACATTCTCGAGGGCAAGGGTAATGGCTAAAAGCTGTTCAAACCTGACTTAAATTCAAATATGGTACACAAAGGTACTATGTAAGCGGTTATTGTGAATCTTACATGCCTTGCAGAGCAGACAAGCTTCGTTGTATTATCAGCATTTTATTATATACGATATTATTTTACTATATTATTATACTTATTATAATGTTTCCTGACAAAACTGGTGTATATAATTATCTGAACACAGCAAATATACGTTCAAATACACTTGTATAAAACAATTTACCAGATCAGGATATCTAACCCATTGAAACATCCCTTGCACGCAACTTCTGTATTTGAAAAGCCCAGAAAAGGCCTTAAGTATTCCGTTTTGTTTCGTGGGTTTGTACTAATGAGCATGCATTTCTACCCAGCGGGGAGTGATGTCCTAACGTTGCTACTTGAGCTCGTGCTAACAGGACCGGAATGTTTTCTTTGGCTAGCCAGGTGGTGATGTATATTCCAAAATGCCAAGTGCAGTGTCAGCTCCGTTTCGCTGAGATGACATATAGTTAATTCCAGTGTTTGTTCTCTTTTGGACTTAGTTTGCTGCCCTGCCTTCCAGCACCCTGCAATGTTCAATGTCCCAACCACTATGGAAGGTAGAAAGGCTTTCCTCTCAGTATATTACACTACAAAGAACTGAAACCTCACAGGTATAAGAAACTGAGAGGCACACGTCCCAGATACGTTAAAATATCCTGCAAAGAACAGAAGAGAAAACATATTTCTGTCATTACAGAATGCACGTTGCTCCTCACTGCTTACTTTGCATAAAAATAATTTTTGTAGCATGCACAGCGAAGGACAGCTGCCCTTTTATGATTACTGAAAGAAAACTTGTCATTTGTGGCAGCCAACAAAGCAACGTCAGCTCACACACGACGACCACGAACACAAGTGTTGACATTTATTTGCTGCCTAAAAAGGTCTTTGTAAGCTCAGCTGAAGCCCTATTCTTTGCAAGCATGTAATGCAATACTGCTGTTTCACAAGGAGGACCAATACAAGCTGTACACAGAATGCAGTGTTGGTGAGATTGGACACCCAGTACATACTGGCGCTGCAACTTTGTTCGCACCGTCACCACTTCCTTTCCACTCTTGCAATGCTGCTGCCGCATTCCACAATATATACAGTCAGGGTACCAATATTACTGAATGCAACGTGATAAAATGCAAGGAGTGATACCTACAGGTATTATACTAGCAAGGCATAAAAAAATTTCCAGGTGAACACTCACAATGTTTCTCACTTTTTTTAGCATCTCGCCAATATAAAGCAAGATAGACAAAATTTGCACTCTGGGACAAAATATGTCACAACATTTGAAGCATTAAATGTATGCACTCGTGAAGTATGCAAATCAAAAATCAATTTTTTGGCGCTTAAGAATAACAATATCACTGCAGTGCATGTCATGAAGATTCTAGATAGATGTAGCTCTAAAATGTTCATTTTGGATGACATCCTGGGTCCCGCATCGAGAGTCACATAACAGAGGCATGAAGGTGTTCAGACATTGCTTTGAATATATCTGATTCCGTTGTGTCCTTGTGAAGAATTCACTGTCACTCGATAAAACAGACAAAATAGCTTTATCATGAAATGGTTGCGATAGACACAGAGCAGGTAGTGTGCATTCTACCTTAATGCTTGTGAAGTTCCAAGGTGAACAGCCTTATTTTGTGCAAAAATTAGATGCGTCAGAATATGGTGTGAAGAAACCATACAGTACGATTTGTTAATACTCTGTTACAACTCCACTGTATTTTCACCAGGTGCATAGAAAATGGTATCTACATCTTGCTGTAAACATGGTCAGTAAATCACACACATGTGCTACCTTCATATTCTATAGTGTCGATGCTTCCCGCTCAATGCACTACTACGGTGCTACTGCAATAGTTTGGAAAATATTACAAGTATTTCACATCACAGTGACTTAAATTTTATATTACATCACGCTAACATTCACGTTGATCTGTTGATCTCGCCAGCTTGCAGTACGCAGATGGCATTCAAAGTGTTTTAGCAGACGAAAGCAACCAAAATATGCAAATTTGTTCACTGTGCCTTCAAACATTATACAGGTAACAATAATAAAATGGACATAGTGTTAAAAACGTGCCACAAATACATTTCATGGCACATCACAAAATCAAGCAGCATACACGTGAATTATGTGCGAAACACTTAAAACTGTACCTTCTGCAGTTTCGTAAAGTACCATTTAATCATGGTACAACACAGCACATCCCGCAACAGTTCTCGTGTTCATTACTTTCACTTCCTTTTTCATCACACATCCCCACACTCACACATTCAGAGATGAGCTCTTACGTGCGAGGGGGGGTACCTCTGCTTCACGTAAGAAATCTTTGTTGAAACAGCTGGGACATGAGTTTCCGGTTGATTTCTTCTAGAACAAAAGCAAACTGTTCCAACTGTTCTGGAGACATGTCCTCAAACATGTCTTCTTCGTCTTCAGGTATTGGGGGCTCTTCTGCGAAAGAACGAATGGAAACATCATGCCAAACCTGTCCTTACAACTTTACCACAAAACCCTATCTAATTTTACACATTGTGAATGCATATTTTCGTGCATAGCTGATTTGCAGTTGATGCCCAAACAAAAAAGATAAGGAAATAAACTCCTTATCACATTTTGTTTTCATTTCATGAGCATCAGTTTTAAAATACCAGAAATCAGCTTAAATATGGACCACTCCCCAACACACTGCTTTGACAGCATCGTTACTTGAAACCGTTTGCTGATACACAAGGAGGCCTTTTTGATTTACCATGCGTGTCGTCGTTATCGTCATTAAAGGGGCACTAAAATGCAAAGCCAACTTACCCTCAAATGAAAGTCTGTGTTTCAGTTAGTGCAATTCAAACAAAATTAGTTCACACAACACTACTGGTTAGAAGAAAAACGCAATGAAAACAGAGCCGTCTTTGGCGGCAACGAATGGGATCCCCTGGAGGCAAAGATTGGCGACATCCAATGAGACAGCAGAAGAAGCGCGCGCATACCTATCGTGGGCATGTGAATTTGGAACAGGTCCGATCGTAGTGTTCCGTATATGCGCAGCATGATGCGCACCGTTGCATTTTCAATATAGATTCACCGAATTGTAGCCCACAGCAGTGCTCGCGAATGTTCCACTGACAACATTTACCTTCATGTCCTTTGGACAGCGTCGCCAGTTCGCTTCGCAATGCGCACTATGTTGTTCACTGGACTGTTCCATGGCGTGGCACGCGCAGCATGGACTAAAAACACCGATGCACGAGCTGAAACAACGTTCTCTGCTTAGCGCCGAAGCAAGAAAGAGTCCGGTATATTTTTTATTGCAGCTTCGTAACGGAATCAAAGTTTTGAATTATGATAACAAGTACGAAAATAACATAGCATGTAATGTAATTTGAAGTAAACTTGTTTTTGCATTTTAGTGCCCCTTTAACTGACCTCAATGCCATCGTTGTGGGAAGTGTATAATCACCAGATGTTTATGTCTATGGTTATGTCATTTATTGTTGAGTCCTTATTCAGCGATCAACCATACCAAGGGTCCTTCGTTTTCGGGTTAAACCCAAATTTTTCACGATAGTTCCCCCCCAAACAAGTTTTCAAGAATTCGGGTAAAAACTGATATCTACCCGAAATCCTTGCGGTCCTTCAACTTGTCGTTCTGTGTAAACCGTCGGAAAAGTGAATCATAATATCAGCAAAAAGAGCTATTTGTGACAACCTATTTGTCCTCCTTTTAGGATCCCCTCCTGCAGGAGTCAAAGGCGAGCTTTTGTAGAGTTCAGGCAAGTGTTTGAATACCGCAGTCATTCTCAAAAAGGTAATCAGGTATTGGGTTTCCTACGGAGATCGTTGTACTTAGCTTCACCCACAGTTAAATTGCTAGCCTATCAGACACTCATACGCTCTAAATTAGTGTATGCGTCGCTGATGTGGAGTCCCTATCAGAAGTACCTCATTGATGAGCTTGAGTCCATTCAGAACGAAGCTGTCCGTTTTATATATAACAAATATGACAGGCAGAGTATCACAGATTTAAAAAAAATGCAACTCATCCCTGTCTTAGAAAATCGAAGAAAAACACGGAGACTCTCATTCATGTACAAACTTTTCCATCATGGGTCTCATTATTTGCAAATGGCTCATCACTCCTCAAGCCGAGTTGATCATTTGTGTAAACTGCAAGCAGCTTTTGGTTACACTAATTACTTTTATTACTCCCCAATGCAAACATCCATCCGTGAGTGGAATGCCCTCCCTGCGAATGTTGTAGCTTCAGCATCTCATGAACATTTTGTGAAGCAGTGCGAAATGTTGTATTTGCTATTATTTGTTTCTTAACTGTTTGCGTGCTATTTGTCTCATGTTCGTTTCGGTTACTATTTGTTCCGTCTTTTGTCTGTTAACCCCCCCTCATGTAATGCCTCTTGGCATTTGAGGTATATAAATAAATAAATAAATAAATAAATTCACTGCCCCAGTTCCGAGCGGAAAGATTCTCGTCCCAGTGTCACAGCAGTGGCTCGTATCATATGCCTTTTGTTTCACCCGAAAATTCCCTGGTGAAATATCAAACAGAGATCGTAGAGCCCGATTTCTCACCAAATTCTCGCACGTAAATAGCCCCCGATTTTTCCCGTCCTGAATTTGAAAAATCATAAAACCCGAAAACGAAAAACCCTAATCACACTCTGTTTCTGCTAAGCCTTATTAAAGGGACGATTGCATCCATTCCAATTGATTTCGGAACTGTAGTGTCATTTTATTCCTCGTGTACCACTGGCCATGCAATCGAAAATTCCACACGAAGTAGTGACGTTGTTTGACTGTTATTCAATGAAATACATGACAAGAGCAGATGCCGGATGTTGAGAGTATGCTGGAATCCCCTCCCTGGAAAAACGAGAAAACGTCACTCCCCAAGAACCAATGAGGCCACGACCTAGAGAAAAGGGATGCCACGGCTGTGCAGGTGTCTCATAGAGGTACGGGGCGTCTGGACGGCACCTTTCCCCATTTGAGAACCGTGCTCTCACTCCTCCACTTAGGTAGTGATGTCATGCTGCTGGAACTTCTGCGGCCTCAAAAGCAGCGCTGATCTTTAAAATTCGTTCATTTAATATCCAAGCACTTTTCAGACGAAACGATTAGCCAGGTAGATTGCCGTCCAGTGCCGAACATAGTGTTATCGGTTCCATATATGCGTTTCCGGGTGTGACCATCCCTTTAATAACTACAATGGGTTCTGGTGCAACCCACTTCGGTATCCTGTAAACTTTGTTCTTTAGCAGAATACCCAGTTCACCTTCAGCATAGAGGGGTAAGAAATACTCAGGTGGGTCCAGATATACAGGGTGTTTCACCTAACGTGATAAAAAATTCTAACTGGCAACGTACTCGCCGGAGGATTGTGGGACTTTCTGCAATTACCTTCTGGAAGCTTTTGCCACCATTAAGGAGGGCTTTGGACAATTTTTAATTGTGGGAAATTTACTTTTTTAAATTAAACTTTGAAAATTCCCAAGCAAAACTAAATTTTTTTTACAGAAATATGGAGTCCTCCACGGATAACCACAGCAACAACAAAAACACACAGTATCGCAACAGAAATAGTAAAAAAAAAAAAGAGTAAAATTTCCGCTTTAGCTCCGCCCGCTCGACTGTCGCAAATAAGAGCGCACGGGAGATGCGGGGAGAGGAGAAAGTGTCCCCGCCTCTTGTTTTACCTTTCTTTCCCCCGTTTTGACCTTGATGCTGGTGACAGCCGTCTTATCACAAAGAAGGCAAAAGGCGGGGCTGCTTCCTCCTCTAGACGCACATTTGGTGCAACATTTGCGAAAATCAAGCAGGCGGAGCTAAAGCGTAATTTTTACTAATTTTTTCCGACTATTTCTGTTGCAATACTGTGTATAGTTTTTGCTGGGTCTGCGGTTATCCATGGAGGACTTCATATTTCTGTAAAACACAAGTGAGGTTCGCGTTGCAACTTTCGAAGTTCAATTGACAAAAATAAATTTCCCTCAATTAAAAATTTTCCAAAGCCTTCCTAAATGTCGGCAAAAGTTCCCAGAAGGGGATTGCCGAAAGTCCCACAATCCTCCGGCAAGTACGTCACCAGTTAGAATTTTTTATCGCTTTAGGTGAAACACCCTGTATGGGTAAGAAGTGAATATACCTTTTTTCATTTCTTCTACTTTCACCATGGGCATATGGCTGCTGCCCACCGGTTTTTTCCTGATGTCTTCGATGAGTGTCTTACGAGGCCTCCCACGATTGGACTTCCTCTCTTCACCAGAATCGTCTTGTGATGAAGACACCTTAGGGGGCCGTCCTCTCTGTGGATGGTGATGTGGATTTCGCTGCTGCTCCTTTAACCTTTGTTTCCTCTTTGCCACTCGTGCCCGCTCCTCGAGCAGAAGGGTGGTGAGGTAGCTCTGTCTTTCTCGGCGTACCCTCTCTGTACGACGTCTGCCATTTGTAGCTTCATCTGCCATGGCCATTGCCTTGCGTGAGGCGAAGAAGTCATGACCGCATGGGCAGCTTTTACAGGCCACTGGGTTCTAGAACATAGATCAATGACATCTTTGTGATTTTGGAGAGGTGAGAGGCGATGTGAGTGGAATATGTATAGTTTTTCTGAATGGGGGTGCCATTGCTAGATCAGTGAGTAAACAAAAGAGGCTCATCAAATTCAGGAAGATGCAGCAAAATATCATTTTGTTCCTGCTCCAAAAACAAGACTAACAAAAAAAATAAAAATAAAAGAAAAAGGACTTGTGCTTGTATATTCTTAGGGCCTTGAATTTTAGTGTTAAACACGGCAAACACCCATTTTAACACCATGATTTGCATCAGGCGTAGCCAAAAGTCAGTGGGGGGGGGGGGGGGTCATGGTTCAAATCCCCCTCACAAACTTGTACCTGTGGTAGTGCTTTTGAGAAAGGAAAAACGGGGGTGAAATAATCTCCTCCCCATGCAAAGTTCTCATAGGACCCCTCTCAAAATATGTTTCTGGCTATTCTACTCATTTGTATCATTGTCACTTAGGGTAAAACGTGAAAAAAATCCTCAAAAATGAACCAGCCAAAGTGTAAATTCAACCGCCAAGACAGCCAGTGGAAAATGTTAAGCACTCCACATTCAGAACAGCTGTTCGGTATCTTGTGTGCATCAGAAATGAGAAAAGCGCCTTTTTCTTAGTTTTACACCTGATTCTACCCTATTTTACACCCTGATAAACTCGGGTTTTTGCACTCTGAATTAAAAAAGAAAAGATAAAACCTGAAAACACGAACACAATACATATTCTCAATAGCATATTCAACTGAACAAAAGCGGGAGTCTGTACACAAACAGAAGGACGACACCAACGCGAGACTTTTGCACTATGGTGTATGTCCACCAGTTGACCTGCATCTGCGCCATACTGCTCGTACATCAAAGTGATGGTTTTAATCAGTGTACTGGCGCATTATGGTCGTAGTTACCGCCGCGCCAATAAAACATGAATCATCATCATCACCATCCCAAGTACACTATGGTACTTTCGACGCTGAAACAAAATCTGCTCCTCTTTCGTTCATGTTTAAAATTCGTCAATGTTTTCGTGAAATAGATCAAAGAGCATAAATCGGTATGGCTACAAACACAAGCGGGAAAAATTCCTGCAGTTGGCAATGAAAGAAATAACGCAAAATAACACCCACCCTCCACGGCTAAAAAAGAACAAGAAATAGTTTATTTATTTATTTCCTCCTACATACACAGCAGCGCTAAGCAGCGCACGCGAACTAAATACGTGTGCCTCCCAAAACGAGCTCCCCCACAGTCACCTGGCGCTACGGCGCAACCCCCTCGTAGCGCGAAGGAGAGCCGCCATTGCAAGTAAAAGAAAGAGAGAAAAAGAGAGAAGACGAAAACAACACGAAAGGACACACTGCCGCGACTGGGCACAAAAACTGCGAAGGCTGTTTTTTTTGTTTTTTTTTTCTTTCTTTCTGTGTGTCTCTCACGTGGCCTGTGAAAACGAAACGCTGACGAAATCACAATCTTAATACTTTCCAACAAAACTCAACTTTTATTTTTTTCGTAACGACTAAAATGTTGCCCATACTTTTTTTTTTTTTTTTTTTCCGAAGCATTTCCTTTGCACTGAACTTCCAGAACTTCTTTTGCAGCATTCTCGAACAGAATGCACAAGTGAGAGAGATGGGGTGCAGGCAAGCTGGTACTTCATCAATGTGGGAAAACCTTGCACTTGAAAAAAAGAATGCACTACACTTTTCTAGTGGGTGCTTGCATCCAATTTTGTGGAACGGCCATCTCTCCTCCCTCCTTTCCTTATCCTCGAAGTTACATCTGCTGCAGCAACAAACGAGATTATAGCCTTCGCAGATCGACCAATAGAATACTGTGTCGTCTGGAGCTGAGCAATAACACAAAAGCAGCGCTATAGCAGCGCTGACAGAAGAGCAAGACATGAGGTTATGCGTGGGCAGCAGGCTGCGTTTCGACAAAGATGGACGTGCATAACTCCATTTTCATTGGTCAAAATTAGGAATTAATTATCACCTTCCGTTGTAACCTCCGAAACTGCTGGCTTTTGTTTGTGTGTGTGAATATAAGGTAATTATTTGATGTTGTACAGCCAGATTGAACGTACAAAACATACAAACAAGATAATAACAAGAATGACCAAACTAGGCAGATATAAAATAGTCATGGACCAGAATAACGAAGGATTTTCTCTTATTATCGCAAGTTCCGCCCTGAAAGACTGAGTGCAATGGAGCCCCATACTCATCGCAGACATTCACAGCATGCTGTACATGTTCACGACGTAATGAATGACTCACGTTTTCAATAAATATATAGCGTTTTCATATAGCTATACGGGACCAGAAGGAAATAAGAATTATGTTTGGTGACAATTTTTTTAGAGCCTCAGACGCCACGTATAATCTCCGAAATAGGCCATAGCAGCGTACATCTCAAGAAAGAAAAAAAAAAAAGAAAAAAAGTAATCAAAATAAGACTATTACTATCTGAAATACGCACAACAGAAATCGCGTTGCAAATGCCCGACAATCCTAGGGGCCAACACACTTTGCACGACACGTTATATTGTCAATGACACATGAAAATAAAGCAGTCGACTCCAGATAGTGTATGATCATCACCAGTAATCAGCACAGTTTCTCGAATAACAGTGACGAGCAAAACGTAATTACCTGCTGTTCACACTGTGGACACTGTTTGGTGACCATTCGCTTCCCCGTTGCACTAAATCGCTTGTACATTTTGAAGACTTGATTAATTAGACCGCAAACGAACTTTCATGTTTTTCATCGACTCCCGTATGAAAACATACTCCCTTCCTCTGCTTTCTCTCCCCTTCCCTGTCAACAACGTAGAAACGATAGTAACAAAAATCGAAGATAGATGGCGCAGAAACGTGTGGTGGCTAGTTTGGATTCCGGTATCGAAGAGACTTGTTTTGCCCTGATTATTATATCATTTAAATGTTGGAAGGTATCGTAAAGCTTAGCTGCAGCCAGGCCTCCATATATTATACCATACCTGAAAGCTCCCGAGAAAGCCGCCCATGTAGCGAGCGCCATTGCGGTAAATAAGTAAACAAAGTTCGGCACACGCACGTGAAGCTTTCAGCGCTTGTGGAGGTCTACCGTGATTCATGGTTGGATAAAGATGCATGCATAGGATCCTAGGATGAACGAACCAAACCGGGACAGAACGACCGTAGAATGAACGAGGACGCTGCTGTTCGGAATGTAAACCATTTTCTCACTAGTATGGATGATGAACACCGTGAAACACAGTTGAGAGTCCTCCGAGTTACAGGGAATGGGAACGGGCTCCCGATGCAGCTAAACTGTGTTTAAGCACCAGAACGGAAGCCAATGAATTCATACACAAATTACCATTCAGTACCAGACTTTCCCAGAGTTCGAAAGAGACCCTCGATTGGTGTAGGTGTACAACTTTTGTTAAGTACCTGCATCAGTAGTTAGTTGTGCGGTACCTGCTTCGCTCATGCATCACGGGTTTGTGTACATGTACACCAGGACACACAATTCCAATAAGCTTCATGACGCCATTACTAGTACTCGATTAGCAGTTCTTAGTTACCACTAGTACTGCTTGTTTTTTGCGAAAATTACTTTTTCATTCACATACCCAAATGTACGGCTGTTAAACACCGTGCAGGTATAGCACGGTAGTGTGTTCTAAGTACCCTAAACACCATGTTAAATAACCGATCCTTTCCTTTCACGTGACCCAACAGTTCCGGGACTTTCTGCTCATCTATAACCGTATGACAGAAATGTGCTTCCAGCAGTGTGTGAACAACCTCAATTACAGAGACCTCACTTCAGACGAAGTAAGAGCAGATCTTGATAGTCAATGTTGTCAGTGTAATCTCATTTGTGTATGTCTTGTTTTCAATCAGGCCAGTTGCGTGGAGAAGTGTGTCACGAAAAGCATTAACGTCAATCACAAGATGATGTCTATCTACATGGAGGTGCAGCCTGAATTTATCAAACGATCGATTCAGAATGCACAGCAAGAGGTGGCACCGCAAGAGACATCACCACTGTCCGCAGAAATAAACAATCCTGGTTGACAGCAGGTACGCTCATGAAAGCGCTGTTGGAGTGCACAATATGTAATTTAGCTCATTAAATGAAAGTTATGAAACATATGCTTGAGGTTGCATTTAATAAATGAAATAATCATGGTAGAACTCGCACAAAAAGCATGCATAGAGACCGGACAGATTGCACAATATTTTATCTCAAAGTAGGATTTTGGTAGTTTATTTTTGAGCAGATTCGGAGGATGTTTTTCGGAGTTCATTTTTCCGGAAATCTGAGTTTTCAAAATTTATTTTAGGGCTCACTTAATATCCGAAATTCTGAGAAAAATTTGCGACTTATGTGAATGAGTAGTACAATAAATAGCGTGTCAGAACTAGTGCGAGATGCCATCAGCGCAGTCTTTACGTTAGCCTTCACGCGTGATTCAGTCTGCAAGGGAGGCCTGTTGTTAATGTTGCGCGGGACAACTGACAAACGATGCAATCCTTACAATACAAAGTACAAGTCTTACATGAACAAAAATTAAAATAATGTGTGTTATACGAGGAATTGTGCTTAACCGTGTCTACCCGTGGCTTCAATTATGTGCGTCATTCAGAGTTTAGATGTTTGGTAATTTTTAGCTCACCGTTTCCATTTGCAGTGCTTACTGTTACGCGATAGTACTTGCAGAACACGACATCTCTATAGTGGTCACCCGACGATATGAAAATCTCGATATCAGGGCATTCCTTGACATAGTCGCAGGCAGCTTTGGCTTTCTTCCCGTCCTGCTGTTTGTGCCAACTAGTAACCTTTCAGAATGACCACTTTGTACCACCTGTGCTCCATGCTCCAGTGTAGCGTTTTGTTCACGTGGAGGACAAGGAAAATGGGACAAAGCCCACAGGAAGAACCCGGGCATAGAACTGAACTGGTTCAAATGACGGCATAACGTCCTTGGGTTGAGTATAGTCACCTCATTCATCGACCCTAACACTGAGGTTATTCGAAGGCATTACCAGCATTGTGAATGAAGCCCTGACTGCTGAATTCCGGGATCGTTAAACACCGGAATTTTTCAGATAAATCTGAATTGCCGGAAATTTTATCGGCGTATGTTTTCTGGAGTTTCTCGGATAAATCCGAAAACCCTACTCGGAAGGAATGTTTTTTTACAGGGTTTGCACGTTCACCTGCATGAATTTTGATTACTGAAAGGGTAATGTTCGTAAGTAAGTGCATGCTAAGCATCACTAGCCCTGTGACATCAAGCACATTCATGGGTGCTCCCATGAGAATCACTCCAAAGCATCTGTAAAACTTCAAATCAGTCAACCACATCAGAGTTTACTAAAACATTATATTCCGACCCACATTTCTGTGCTTCATTCTGCTCCATCTAACTTGCTCCAGCACACAGTTGTCTTACAACAGTCGTCTTCATGGCTTGGCACTAGCTCTTTCATAGGCTGTTCATCCACTTCCGGTGCAGCACCTTTCTTATGTGTTCACCTTCGAGCTTTGTCTTCTCGTACTCGGGTGGATTTAGCAGCCTGTTTTGATCGACCTGGAGTTTTGGTATGATCCGGAACATTCCGTCCCGGTCCAGGTGGGTGTATCCACAGTGCTCTAAAGTCGGTTCCCCGTCTGGAAACGTGATGGGACTGACACGGATGAGATGCTTCACCCTCCACAGCATCTTGCACATGAACGGAGTGTTCTTCACAACTGTCCGTGACCCCACCTGAAAAAAAGAATGATTTCTACTTTTGCAAATAACATCATATGACTGTACTTCGGTGACATGCTAGCAAAGTATGTGACTGCACGAGGTAATGTGAGCAGAGGACTGTTATCAGACAGGTAATCATTATTTCGGGTATCTAGCTATACTTGCAGGTATGCTGTATCATCACCAGCGGCGTCGCTAGGGTATGCGTCACCCCACCCCCTCAATAATGGATCCCTTTCTATGCCAGGTGTGATAAACGACGAATCACAATATCACACCACATGCAGAAAAAAATTAATAAATAATCGTGCTCACAGGGAGCTTCTCATGTTGTTTTTTTGTGCCATTGCTCCTCAGATAAAGGATGGAAGTAGCAGTACCAGTGTGGACCACTCCCCCTAGTGATGCTACTGGCCAACGCTAATGTTGGGACTAGAAAAGGAAGTATGCGGCTATGCCTCGTGGGTGCCTGTGTGTGTGTGTGTGTGTGGGGGGGGGGGGGTACTGGGAAAATCCCTGTATGGAATGATTTCAGCATCAATAATTTTTGTGAAAGAGCTATACTTTACTGATTGCTCAGCATGATAGGAATCCGAACGTGCTCAAAACAACCAAATCCCATCATGCTCCACGTACTTCCTTTTTCATTCTTCCTCGTTATTGTCCATTACTGTGTCTGTTATGAAATCAAGGTGGACTCATACATTCAAATGTTCAACAGCCTTCCCTGCAATGTGTGTTTGTATTTTTCCTCACCGGCCGTCTGATCCTGTTCTTCTTGTCCTCCTTGCTGGGCAGCAGCTGGAGAATCTTGAGAATATCTTTTTCATAATGCGGCACTCCATACTCCGAAGCGATCCGCTCAACAAGGAACAGTTTCGGTACCTCGAAGTCCCCTGTCTCCGCTTTTCTGCGAGTTTCGCGTACTTTTTCAAATATACTGTCGGCCTGTTCTGAAAAGGTGTCAAATCTGCGACAGCCCAAGGCTCCATGTGACTGCAGAGCAACACAGAAAGACGTCGACGTCCTCTGAAAAAACAAATGTGAAGGTGTGATACTCATGTGTCGCAGCACGGGTCCATCTTTGAGACTCGATGTTCCGAAAGATATCAGCTACTGAAGTCCTCGTTTGAGTACAACAGCAATTAGAACACGTGACCTTCACTTTTGTATGATGAAGTCTGGCGCAGTTTCTGTTCGGTAGTGAAGTGCTGACATTTATTAAGTGTGCGTAACTCTGAATTGTATGTTCTACAGCATCTGAGCGGGTCAGTTTTTAAGCAGTGTCGGCACGTTGGAAAGCAGTAATCATGATGCTTCTTTGCGTTATACCTGTATGATGCTTGTCAGGTTCTTCCTCAGTAAGGAGACAGCCATTCCACTAGAACGTGAAAGCAAACAGAATGAACGGCAGTACTTCAGTAACGATGCCGCGGCGGACGGATAGGCGTGGAATTAGCGTTTGGCAATTTTGGCACGTTGTCATTGTTGCCAGACGATACGAGTGCATACGGGCGAGTGATCCGTGATCGGCTATGTATCGCATAGTCGTCTGCTATCCGATATAGGGACCGTGCGACACCTAAAGGGGGCGCGCTGCTCCGTCGCGACAGCGCCGCCAGTGGCGGTCTTGGACGTATCCGACGTGATACCACGCCGCCCGTTCTATGCATTCTCAAGTGGAACCGTAGCTTGCGTGGCGACCGCCGCAATTAGAAGGGCTAATTTTCGAAGTGCAAATAATGTGGAACCTTTCTGGGGTGCGAACGAAGTGAATGGAGACAAATTGCACAGAAGCAACCACCGTATTTACAATGCATCTAACAGTACGGAAGGAGAACAGCCACTCGCGTCTGTCCGATCAAAACACATGTAAGTGATACGTCGAGAGGATGGTTATTTGACTCCTCACAAAATCGTGGCTTGCTAGCGAAGGCTATATACGTGTATTCCTCTGACTCCAACCATTTGTAATATGTTTTTGACTGAGTCTTGTTCTTGTATTCCTTTCGTCGTCTTTGCACACACATAGCTTCGTCACTGAAATTTACATCGTGCGTCCGTTTTATCCATGCAAATAAACACGTGGGGTCACAACTTATTGCCTGAACTTGCACTGCAGTTTTCCAGTATCTTCAGATACAATAACGCTAAAGAGATCCTCAAAGTAGAAAGTATATGAGTTTTTACCTCGGCTACCGCCGTAGGCTTGCGGGACGACAGCTGTGAAATGGTCGGTGAGTAAATACTAAACCTTTTGGACAACGTAGAACTTCTGTTCTCACTGTGAGACTCGTCATCCCGGGAGCAATATCGGCTCTGGGCACTGGCGATGAAACACCTCAATCATTATCTCGAAATAGGTTGCCGTTTGGTCGGTGCATTTGACGGTGATATCCAGCGGCGTTTCACCGTCACGAAAGTGGCAACTGTAAATCATTGATCATTTTATAGGTCCTCATTCAGTTTCATTGAAACTAGAACAAAAGAAATAGAATATATTCGCTCATGTTGTGCACACCTCATGCAATGGCCAAACGCGCGTCACAAACGCTATTCGCTGCGAGTCCTCGGTGGTATTGGACGCGTAGAAATCACGAGAAATTAAGCATCTGGTCCCTAATGAAGAGTTCTTTTAGGTGCTGGCACAGTTAGCGATGCTGTGGCAAAAAAAGATGCCCGCACTTCACATGTAAACAAAGCTGGCTACCCGGCGGCTATCACGCAAGGTACTTTCTCCGGAGGCCGCATCGCGGCGCCACCAGTTTGTCGCACAGTCCCTATAGTCGCATGGTCGCATGAGACGCGTTTTGGGTATGGAGAGGTTAATAGTCGTCTTCTATTGGATGTAGTAGTATGAGAAGCGTTTTGGGTATAGGGTTGCGTAAGATGGTTTTGCTTAATGGAACTTTTTATGTTGATGTGGAAATAATAAAATGCTACAAATTAAAACAAAAAGCAACACCTGGATGTGGAGAGAGTGCATCTTTTCCCAGGTTAGGTATTGCTGTCGAAGAGTGGGTCTGTGTAGAATGTGCATCCGGCATGACTGAGGTTAGGTTAGGTCAGGTGATTACGTATTGCACATGTCGAAGAGTGGGCTCCATGTACAATGTGCATCCGACGTGACTGAGGTTAGGTGAATACGTATTTATTCCATGTGTCGAGAGGGCTGACGTAGACTGTGCATCCGACGTGACCGAGGTTAGGTTAGGTCAAGTGAATGCGTATTCCATGTGTCGAGAGGGCTGACTTAGACTGTGCATCCGACGTGACCGAGGTTAGGTTTAGTCAAGTGAATGCGTATTCCATGTGTCGAGAGGGCTGACGTAGAGTGCGTCCGACGTGACCGAGGTTAGGTCAAGTGAATACGTATTCCATGTGTCGAGAGGACTGACGTAGACTGTGCATCTGACGTGACCGAGGTTAGGTTAGGTCAGGTGAATATGTATTCCATGTATTGAGAGGGCTGACGTAGACTGCGCATCCGACGTGACTGAGGTTAGGTCAGGGCAGGTGAATACGAATTCCATGTGTCGAGAGGGCTGACGTAGACTGCGTCTGACGTAACTGACGTTACCCAGGTGAAAAATGTTTGCAATCCGAAGTGGTTTATGAAAGGATTTCCACTTGAAACCACTTTGTACGTAAGTGGTTTCAAGTGGAAATCCTTTCATAAACCACTTGGGATTGCAGACATTTTTCACCTGGGTAGGTTAGGTCAGGTGAATACTAGTACTTGTTCTGGTGCAAATCTTACGTTAGTCCTATGCAAGTTACGTCTCACAGGGCCTAGCGTGAAGAGGTTCATTTTTCGCGCTCGTTTCGAAAGTTCGTGTTTCAAAACTGCCGCTCATGTGTCGTCTGCTATGTTGTTTCGTATATTTTTAGCTTTTTTTGTCTGCCAAATTTTTGCGTTGTTTGCAATACGTTTATTAATTCGTTCGTAATACCCAAAAAGGGCTGCAAAATATAAGGATTCCGTTTCGCATTTCTATCAGTTTCCGTGTTCATTGTTAGTGGCGCTGAAGTAGTGGGATGGTGGTAGCATATAGATAGCTGGATTGCTCCGGTTTAAAAAAAGTAATTTTCGTAAAACATATTTTAAAAAGTGCATATTTTTAACATACTTTGGTTCGTAAATTCGGAGATTGTCTTCAAATAGTTGAGAAGCAGCGCATTTTTTGCTTTTCTTGTTTTTTTTCTGTTCGAAAAGGCCGCGGCATCGTTGCTAAAGTATATCCCAAATTTGCGTTTCGCTCCTGCACAGTGCTCTGGGCCAGGTGGCGCGAGTGACTTTAGCAGACCAGAGCCGTATATGAAAAGGGAGTCTGGCCATTGGGAGGAGTCACAAAAAGAGGCTCGACCTGTCAATCACAGTTTCACTCCTCTGACTGGTTTGCTTTTTACCAAGGGGGTCGCCATGACACCATACTGCCACCCAAAATGGCGACGAAAACAAACACAGTGAAGCGGGGATTTCGTGACAAAAAATTTTCACAGACTAACCCGATTTACGCTGCAAATGTACATCCCAATATAAATTTCTCAGAAATCAGTTTCAACTTATGCTCATCCATCAATATCTAACTGAAAATAATACGTTTTGTCGCCGGTGTTAGGCCTAGTGAACACGGCGATCGCGGCGATCACAACGAAATCATAACAAAAACGGCGCTGTGCTGTACAATCTTATTTTTAACAGCTGGATTTCGTGGATATAAACATTCTTGCCTCTTATATTTCAACTATTCATGTAGATTTGTTTAAAAATCATACCGACAACAGAATGTGTCCCAGCAGGTGGTTCTGCCGGCAGCGGTACAACGACGGAAGCAGACGACAATTCCCGACGTGCCTTACGCTCCCTAGGTGGCGCTTATCAAATTTGCACCAACAATCCACTAGTTTTGCAGATTGCGAGAGGTATCCATTTCAATCCCATCCAATCCACTTGCCACCCAAAATGGCGCTGCCCATGTTGGATAGCGGGGAAAATAGTGAGGATAAGCTGAGTGATAGCGCCCCATATTTCAATACTTCATTGGTCGGAAAGCTGAAAAAGTGGGTGGAGCTTCAGGTATAGGCATGACCCATTAATGGCCAGACTCCCTTTTAATATACGGCTCTGGTCTGCTACATAGCCGTATATTAAAAGGGAGTCTGGCCATTAATGGGTCATGCCTATACCTGAAGCTCTACCCACTTTTTCAGCTTTCCGACCAATGAAGTATTGAAATATGGGGCGCTATCACTCAGCTTATCCTCACTATTTGCCCCGCTATCCAACATGGGCAGCGCCATTTTGGGTGGCAAGTGGATTGGATGGGATTGAAATGGATACCTCTCGCAATCTGCAAAACTAGTGGATTGTTGGTGCAAATTTGATAAGCGCCACCTAGGGAGCGTAAGGCACGTCGGGAATTGTCGTCTGCTTCCGTCGTTGTACCGCTGCCGGCAGAACCACCTGCTGGGACACATTCTGTTGTCGGTATGATTTTTAAACAAATCTACATGAATAGTTGAAATATAAGAGGCAAGAATGTTTATATCCACGAAATCCAGCTGTTAAAAATAAGATTGTACAGCATAGCGCCGTTTTTGTTATGATTTCGTTGTGATCGCCGCGATCGCCGTGTTCACTAGGCCTAACACCGGCGACAAAACGTATTATTTTCAGTTAGATATTGATGGATGAGCATAAGTTGAAACTGATTTCTGAGAAATTTATATTGGGATGTACATTTGCAGCGTAAATCGGGTTAGTCTGTGAAAATTTTTTGTCACGAAATCCCCGCTTCACTGTGTTTGTTTTCGTCGCCATTTTGGGTGGCAGTATGGTGTCATGGCGACCCCCTTGGTAAAAAGCAAACCAGTCAGAGGAGTGAAACTGTGATTGACAGGTCGAGCCTCTTTTTGTGACTCCTCCCAATGGCCAGACTCCCTTTTCATATACGGCTCTGTAGCAGACCAGAGCCGTGTATGCCAAAGGGAGTCTGGCCATTAATGGAACATGCCTATACCTGGAGCTCCACCCACTTTTTGAGCTCTCTGGCCAATCACTAGCCAAAATACAGTTCGCTATTAACCCCAGGCTATCCAAGCTATATATTACCTGTATTAACTGGGTGCCGACATTTTTGGGAAACTGGATTGGATTAGATTGAATAGGATATTCCCTGACGACCTAGCAACATAATAGATTTTGCGTCCACTTTTAACGGCGCCATCTGGATGGCGAGGGGTACGCCGGGAAGACGCAGAATAGCAGAAGGCAGAAGTAGCAGAAGTGCTTGCTAGCAGAACTGATTGGCCGGCAGAACCGCTAGTTGGAACAGACTGCCGGTATTATACGTATTTTAACTATGAAACATAACAAGACTGAACCAAGAACGGGCAAAGGTGTGTATATGAATAAAAGTATGTCATAAAATGAAAATTTTTGGCCATTTGTAGCGTTTTTCTTGCTATTTGCCTGTGATCGCTGTCGTTACTAGGCCTAACAAGGACGACGAAACATATTATTTTCAGGTAAACATCGACACTGGAGCGTAATTTAAAGGTGATTTGCAAGATAATTGCAACAGAATGTACACTTACGGAATAAAATTGACGTAATTTGTGAAAAAAAATTGTCATGAAATCCTCGCTTCGCCGTTCCAAGCTACGCCGCCATTTTCGGGAAAATTTTGGTGTCATGGCGGCCCTCATAGAAAACAGCAGCCAATGAAAAACGCTCAATTTGATTGACAGGTCGAGCCCCATTTTTAGGCTCCTCCTAATGGCCAGACTCCCTTTGGCATACACGGCACTGTAGCAGACGACACGGCACTTTCAAATACACGGTCTCGAGTTGTTCGCTCTTTTCAATCAGCACCGCTTTTTCTGTGGATTTCCTACAGGTTTTGTAGCTTTCCTTGGCACCGTACCGTTTGAAACACCATGCCAAATCCGCCGATGAAACGACCTACTGTTGGGATCCGTGGCCGTTTGGGCCCGAAATGGAGCTGTGCAATTAACTTCACTGCAACAGCAGTGAAATTCACTCAGAAATATTCAGTTCGAATTTAACGTCTTAGTTTCTTTCTTTTGAAAACGAAACTTTATGCGAAATTTGCGCTTCGCTGCTGCAAACTACCAATAGTTTTTAGCATGTTTCTTTTGAAGACGATAGCTTCTGAATTCGCGTTTCGCTCCTGCAAACTATCAATTGTTTACCCAATCCGAAATTAAATTTAAGTTGTTCTCCTGCGAACTATCAACAGTTTCTTCATTCCGAATTCAAAATTTGTGCAGGTTCCTTTTGAAAACGAAACTTTCTGGATTCGCGCGTTTTGCTCATGCAAAGTATCCATAGTTTGTCACTCCAAATGAAAAATTTGAGCAGGGTTCTTTAGAAAATGAAACTTTCGCGTTTTGCTCCTGCAAACTCTCAATACTATGTCCAGTACGAATTGAGAAAGTTACTAATGGTTCTTTTAAAAACGAAACCGTCTGAATTCGCGTTTCGCTCATGCAGACAGTCGACAGTTTAGTCACTCGTCACTGTTTCCATCGGAAACAAAACCTTCTGCATTCTCGTTCTCGTTCTGCGATCTCATTCTTCTCCACCTGTCTGGTAACGGGAGAGTTTTTCTGGCACCGATTCCCCGTACAGAGAGGGCGAGGAGATGTAGGAGCACATGGGGGGAAACGCGACACTGCCGCGCAGGCGCACTCTCTTTACCTGTCGTCATGACAACGACGGACGCTGCGTCTGGTGTGCTGTCAGGCGCGCGGGGTCTCTGTAGCGGTGTAGTGATTTCGTCTTCAATTGAACAAAAATGGAAAGAGGGAGCCTGATTAAGAACGTTTGTCTCGAGCGGGAAGCATATATACATGTATCATTTGCCAGTTGTCATGGAATCTTGCTTATTTTTCAGAGCCAACAGAGTCGCAAATGATGAAATTTGACTGAACCCCGAGACAAGGTAAACACAGACGATCACAACCAAAATAATATTGTTGGTCAACGCTTTTGTAAACTAACGTGTGACGTGTGAACGCTAACGTGAACGTGTTACGTGTGACGCTCCGCCCGTTTTTTATTCCGCAATTCCGACTTAACTTATTGTTAAGCGAAAGTCTACTGGCATTAATAGATTTCACTTTTCCGAGAGAACCATGCATTGAAAACGGGTTATATAAGAAGTGAGAAAGTACGTAGGTCCCACTTGCACTTGAAGTATATATATAGGCCCTTCTTTTACTCTTCTTTTGATTATACGGTTGAGTACAGCTATACTGGTACAGCAGAAACCTCACTGATACGGAGGTATAGCTAAGATATGTTCTCATACAAAACAAGGTGGTAGAAAATATCATTCGGGGATGGGAACAGGCACCTGGTACGTTTGTCGCATTTCGTCCGCCTTAGCGCCAACACGGCCACGTGAAATACAGTGTAACATTTGAGCATTTTTGCCCGAAACGTTTTCCGCACAGTTTCCTTTTGTTTCTGCTGGTTCGAGCAGCCTTTTGTTGGGGAGCCCCTGATGGCCAAGCCCTGGGACTTTGAAGTGCCCTGTTGCAGTTCACATTCACATTCGCCCAGGAGGTCCAGTACTTTCTTCATTTTCTCAATATCTCGACAGAAATACGCTGCGCTTTTGTAGCGTTTCAGCGCGCACCTAATATTGTTCCTGGCATGCCTCTCCCTTCTCCTCTGCACCTTCTCCAGGTCCTGTAGTGGTGCTGGGCTTTTGCTTTGTGGTGTTGTGCACAGTGGTGTCAGCATAATCTGGTGCCTCCACTTCAAAGGTGTCTCTTGCCTGGGGGCCACATCCCAGCCTGGGCCTTCCCTGTACCTTTCTGGCAGGGAATTGAATCCACACGACTCTATCAACAAAAATATCGCACAAAAGTGCTTGCGTGGAAGACCAGTTGTGCTAAAATCTATGCATGTACATGATGGTATATTAAAATTGATGACATGGCGGCCACTTTCAGACAATGACTGCACCCTGAGTACCCCCTGGTCACCACCATTATCATCTGCAGTTGTGTCGTCTGCTGTAAAGTCAGCCGTCATTCGTGTCATGATGTGTTTCACCACCTTTGGTGGCCTGTTGTGGAGAAACAAAGGGGTTGCACAACCTGTACTCGGTGGAGAACTTCATGTTCCGTTCACCAAAGATTCGTCTTCTGTCCGGAAGAAATTGACCAACAAGGGCACTGATTAACCCTGCAAGGCTTCTACGTCCGCTGTGTTGCTTCAGGTAACACTCTTTGAGCAACTTGTTCTGCGACTCGATCCCATTGTTGGTGCCTATAGGAAGATGGAGCCTGTAGAGCTTCACCCACATCCTCTCAACGATGAACCACACATTGTTTAGGTATAGTGTTGCAATTTGAAATTGGAACACCAGATGTCTGAGGTGTGCAAAGCTTCTTTTGCAAGTCTGTATTGCTCATCAGTAGAAGCTTTGGCAATCTTCCTTAGCAAGGTGAGGGCTTCTTGTGGGTCCCTAACACCATTCTCCTTTTTTCTCAACCACCGATCCCAGGCTCGTTCACGGTGAGCATCACAGATAACCACCTGGGCGTGTGGAAAGAAAGTGGATATTGCATTTATCTCTGCTAGTGAATAATCCGCTATCCAAAATACAGGGTTGAATGAAGGGCACCACTGTTTGAAGATGCTCAAGGTCTCTGAAATACTTTCAGCAGTCTCAAATTGTGTTATGAATGTCCCAACATTCATATAACCAACCGGTGTCTCCACAGCCAAGAGAAACAAGGGCAAAGCATAATCGGTGGTCTTGTGGGTGGCACCTAAACACACCAAAAGTGTTAGCATATTTTTGCATTAGGGACTTCATGAATGCAGATTGGTAGCAGAAGAGTAGCTTTTCATCACACTCTTGTGAGATGGCTTCTAAAACATCATCGCATGAAGCTCTTGCAGAATCATCCTGCTGTGTGTGCTCTCTTGAACGGTATGGCCGGAAAAAGAAGTGTGATGACGTTGGTTCTTGCTTCTGGAAGTTCTGTATAACAGCTGCTGTATTCTCCTGGTCTACATCACTGAAGCGGTCCTTCCTCAGCACATTTTGGATACGGTTCACTATGTCTTGCTTTGTAGGATAAAATGCTCTGCAGGAATCTTCAGGTTTTTCTGTTCCAGCAAACATAATCTTGTCTACAAAATAACTCGTATATGTCTACTGTCAACAGGCTGTGCCTAGTAAAGAGCTTCTCCGAAGCTGTGATTTGTGTGTCCGTCTTTCCCTGAAATGCTTACATATATCCTCTGCTTAATATTCGGGGGACTGTCATTTTCTCTGATGGCATCAGTTAGGTTAGCAAATGCTTTAGTCTTGGCCTCTTTTCGTGCTCGTGTGCTGAGGGAAGGGCTCACCTGCAGAAAGGGTAACAAGTGTAGGTAGGAGTGCATATGTGCGTAAGGAGTGCGTATATGCGTAAATATATGTATAGATGTGTACATATTATATGTAACATATGTATTGATAAATATGTGTAGTTTACAAAATAAACATTACCATATACTCTGGGTAGGCCTCTATCTTCTTTACATGCATGTATGCATTGCATCCTTTCTTCTGAGTCGTTTGCAGTTTCATTTTCTTCTTTTTGGGTAGGTCTGCCCAATCAGACGTGGAGCTAGCCGGAACCTGAAACCAGGGTGATGCCACAAAGTCATAACGTGAACACATAGTACACAAGGTAGGTGGTTAAAGTTTTCAGCACTTCCTCTACTTTCTTTGCGGCTTATACCATGTGTTGTAAATATAGGCAAATGTAAAGGGTGACTTGCTCTATATGTTAACTTTTTTCCTTTCAGAAATGTTGTTCCCGGAACAAACACATTACATCGATCATCGTTTTCACTCTAGCTGGATTGCTTTTTCCGAGCTGTATTGAATAACTGGGGCGGGCTCACACAACAATGAATGTTACATGCTGTCTTCTTTTATGGACTGGTTCACATTGTGAAAAGAGGACTGCCTCTTTATATGTGTTGTAGTAAATGGTTGCAAAAAAAATATTATTTCACAAAATTTCACAAAAGGCAATGTCCCACGAGCAAACCGAGGAAACCAAGCTACACTGATATCCGCAGAAGAAGTTTCCTTGTGAGTCTTGAACTGGACAGAAAAGTGAAATTATTTAGTTACCGCTCTTGCTCGGACGTTGTGCCTGTCCTTGCCGAAGATACAGCCCTCCCTTATGCTCGCTCTAACTTGGAATGGCATATCCAGACAAATGGGAAGTTCTCCCTTGCCAGTGCTGAACAAAAGCCTGCTTGCAGATATTGAAAAGGGGTCAGTTAAAACAAAAAGGAATAGCAAGAAAATAGAAAGTTTCAGGTTCGCATGCAGCACAAGTTTGCAGGAGAAGCTGGAAAATATAAAATATGTTCGTTGACTCATAGCCTACTTTATTCAAGGGCCTCCCAACCAATAGTGTGGAGTGCTCTGCGAATTAGTGGAAACACGTCTAGCGCGGCAAGATGGCGACACAATGCTTTCCAATCACCAACACCCCAACCAACGACACAATGCTAGCGCGCGCAGGACACGCGCTAACTTTACTTTTGCACTAACAGTACTTTTGCTGTTCATGGTATCACATGCCATATTTATACTCTTTTCATTTTCATCATCTCCTCATCATCCCCTCATCCATTCTCAATGCGCAATAGGGCAGTGTACCGCCTCAGCGGCGGTGAATCGCCCACCTCATCATCATCCAATGTATGTATGTATGTATGTATGTATGTATGTATGTATGTATGTATGTATGTATGTATGTATGTATGTATGTATGTATGTATGTATGTATGTATGTATGTATGTATGTATGTATGTATGTATGTATGTATGTATGTATGTATGTATGTATGTATGTATGTATGTATGTATGTGTGTGTGTGTGTGTGTGTGCGTGTGTGTGTGTGTGTGTGTGCGCGCGCGCGCGCGCGCGCATTCTCGTTTTCCGCAGGCAGTTCGACTATCGCGTTTTGCTCTTGATTGGTTGTTACCTCCACTTACGTGTTCGTGTGGGGTAGTTGGTACATACGAAAGAACACAGCCAAAGGTGAGGGACGAAGGCTTGACGCTACAACAGCTTACTGACAAGTGACAACTGAGAGAAATTTTAATGCAAAAAGCCAGTAAAAAAAATGAAAAAGAAAACAACGGTAGACACCGCTGATAGGTAGATGCGTAAACGACCGCAGTTGGTTTTTTCCCTTCTTGGGAAAACGTTGGTTACTTTTCTTGCGTCGGACACCTTGCAAAGAACTTGAGCGACGAAGCAGTGACTATGTACATTGGACTTGCTATATGTGTGACTATCATAACTGTATGTAAGAAGAAAAAAAAGGGGCGGCAAACTAAATGCCGCCAGATGAACTATATAAGTGAAGAACTATGGTGTCATCTACACAATACAAGTGAAGTGATAATATGTGCCACAAAACATCCGTCAGACGAACGATATCAGAAAGTGCGAACGTGAATGCCCCTGCGACCTGCGTGAATGCACAGCAGTGACGTAGACCGAACTCAAGAGCATGCGCGTGTTGGTATTTGCTCTTGATGTTTTGAACCTGTTTTTTTTTTTTTTTTTTTTGAAAAAAAAAAAAAAAACAAGGAAAAGGGTGGGAGAATGTCATGCCCGCCAGTTTTGGGCATGAAAGGTTTTCAGTCAGCTCAATGGATAGTCTAGCGACCTTGCTTTATTGCTGTGTCTTGGTTTGGAGCGTGTTGTGCGGCCTTCTGAAGTCGTGGTTTCCAACTATGGGACAAGCCTTGAGCAAGCCTTGGAACCCCGGCGACACGCAGTGAAGGTCATCGTCACAGCCGCGACCTTTAGGATGGCTATCCACAAAGGAGAAAGTCGTTTTGATGCTCCACTGGACGAGGTCGTACGAGCGTCGTTCCCCGTTGAGGGAACAAAGGAAAGATGCCTTTAAAAAGCGAAAGCCAAGGACAAAAGGGCAGTCTGCCTTGGGAGTGGAAGCGAGATTGACGGACGGGGCCGAAAGCGATAGCGTAGAGCCGACGGAGGTGATCAAGACTCACTGTTCCTGTGGCCAAGCATCGTGGGTCAACGACAGTGTTACCGCAACTTAGCAACGGGACGTCCGCGGCATACATCGACTGTGCGACAAGCCTGCAACGACCGACGTGGCACAACGAGAGACGAACAGACGTGGTGTGAAATCCGGTGCCAGAAGTAAGTCCAAACCGCGCGCTCTCAATTAAGGCTAGGCGATAGGGCAGGAGTTTTGTTACTGTGATTAAATTGCTGTTCGCCATCCTGATATTCGAGTTGTCGTCTCTCACTCAAAGGCGAACCCTTTTGTTTTGTTTGTGCGGTCCCTCCTCCGGGTTCGGGGTCGTCACATTTTTACATAGGACCAGGACGGTCCTTCATACAAGATGATTTTCCCGTGGGTCAGATATTAATTAATCCCAACAAAAGCCCCACGTCTTTTTAGAGCATAAAATATTATGGTCCACCCCAAAACTTGTACCACCAATCAGCGGTAATCACACTCTCTCCAGAACGACTGATTTGCAGTCGCTAATTAGTACAACAAATCAGTGCGTTACTACATCCTCTCCCCAGCCTCGTATAGGCACATACAAACATACACACGGATTCACTTGTTACGAGAACCCAACCAAATTCTCACGTCAATGTGATAACTGATGTTCTGAGGCTGGAACAATATAGAAGGGACAATCACATACAAGGCCTCAAGTTGCCTAAGAAATTAACGATGAAAGATGAAAGCCACTGAAAAGGTTAGCCAGCTGTAGGACTCGAACCCACATCTTCTGGATTACCTGTCCAGGGCTCTACCAATTGAGCTAAGCTATTTTTTTTTTCTTTTCCACCTTTTATTAACAAAACACACAAGTACAGGTACGTCACACGGTTGCAACGCCGAGGGCCATTACAAAACGTCTAAACAGAAAACTGAATACCTTTTGAATTTGTACATAACGATTTTACAAGTACTTACGTAAGAGCATCAGACAATGCGTGAGCTAAGCTAACGCGCCTTCTCAGCGACTTCCAAGGTGCGTCATCTGAAGGGACAAACCAGTCACTCTCTCTTACTCATCCTCCTTTCCCTCTTACATTTTTGCACACTCATACACACATTCATACGACAGGGAGCGACGCAAGCAGCAATTGTTGAACATGAGATAACTGATGTTCTGAGGCTGGAACAATATAGAAGGGACAATCACATACAAGGCCTCAAGTTGCCTAAGAAATTAACGGTGAAAGATGAAAGTCACTGAAAAGGTTAGCCAGCTGTAGGACTCGAACCCACATCTTCGGGATTACCGGTCCAGGGCTCTACCAATTGAGCTAAGCTAACACGCCTTCTCAGCGACTTCCAGGGTGCGTCATCTGAAGGGACAAACCAGTCACTCTCTCTTACTCATCCTCCTTTCCCTCTTACATTTTTGCACACTCATACACACATTCATACGACAGGGAGCGACGCAAGCAGCAATTGTTGAACATGAGATAACTGATGTTCTGAGGCTGGAACAATATAGAAGGGACAATCACATACAAGGCCTCAAGTTGCCTAAGAAATTAACGGTGAAAGATGAAAGTCACTGAAAAGGTTAGCCAGCTGTGGGACTCGAACCCACATCTTCTGGATCACCGGTCCAGGGCTCTACCAATTGAGCTAAGCTACCACGCCTTCTCAGCCACTTCCAGGGTGCGTCATCTGAAGGGACAAACCAGTCACTCTCTCTTACTCATCCTCCTTTCCCTCTTACATTTTTGCACACTCATACACACATTCATACGACAGGGAGCGACGCAAGCAGTAATTGTTGAACATGAGATAACTGATGTTCTGAGGCTGGAACAATATAGAAGGGACAATCACATACAAGGCCTCAAGTTGCCTAAGAAATTAACGGTGAAAGATGAAAGTCACTGAAAAGGTTAGCCAGCTGTGGGACTCGAACCCACATCTTCTGGATCACCGGTCCAGGGCTCTACCAATTGAGCTAAGCTAACACGCCTTCTCAGCCACTTCCAGGGTGCGTCATCTGAAGGGACAAACCAGTCACTCTCTCTTACTCATCCTCCTTTCCCTCTTACATTTTTGCACACTCATACACACATTCATACGACAGGGAGCGACGCAAGCAGCAATTGTTGAACATGAGATAACTGATGTTCTGAGGCTGGAACAATATAGAAGGGACAATCACATACAAGGCCTCAAGTTGCCTAAGAAATTAACGGTGAAAGATGAAAGTCACTGAAAAGGTTAGCCAGCTGTGGGACTCGAACCCACATCTTCTGGATCACCGGTCCAGGGCTCTACCAATTGAGCTAAGCTAACACGCCTTCTCAGCCACTTCCAGGGTGCGTCATCTGAAGGGACAAACCAGTCACTCTCTCTTACTCATCCTCCTTTCCCTCTTACATTTTTGCACACTCATACACACATTCATACGACAGGGAGCGACGCAAGCAGTAATTGTTGAACATGAGATAACTGATGTTCTGAGGCTGGAACAATATAGAAGGGACAATCACATACAAGGCCTCAAGTTGCCTAAGAAATTAACGGTGAAAGATGAAAGTCACTGAAAAGGTTAGCCAGTTGTAGGACTCGAACCCACATCTTCTGGATTACCGGTCCAGGGCTCTACCAATTAAGCTAAGCTAACTTTTTCTTTTCCACCTTTTATTAACAAAACATACAAGTACACACACAAGTACAGGTACGTCACACGGTTGCAACGCCGTGGGCCATTACAAAACGTCTAAAGAGAAAACGGAACACCTTTTGAATTTGTACATAACGATTTTACAAGTACGTAAGGGCATCAGACAATGTTTCTAACCAATCTGGCAGCTCTAAACACCGCATAAGGCACAGCTTAAGTTGAGATATTTCTATCTTAAAGTATTTCATAGGAGGCATTAACGGTTCTTCGTTCCTGTCAGCCATACGAAGTTTCCACAGAGAGTACAAGGCTATAGGTATGACAATATCGTACCTGACTGTTTCCCTCGGGTGTAATGGGAGAAACCGTATGGTGTGTGGGTTAAGCCGAAGTCGAGTTTTGAAAACTTTATACTGGAGATCGTCCCAGAAGAACTGGGCTTCTGTGCAGTACAAGAAAAGGTGATCATGCGTTTCAGGAACTTTGCAGAACCTGCAGTCTGCAGACCAGGGCACGTATATGCCCTTCTGCGCGAGCCATGCCTTGACAGTAAGTGTTGACGTATGAAGTTTGTAAAAGAATGTCTTCATGTTTGGTTTGATTGGCATCCTTTGGACTCGAACCAAAACGTCCCTGCCTGGCCAAGTGGGTGGAATATCTCGATAGACAGGCACAGGGACCAAATGTATCGATCAAGTGGGCCGCCAGCGTTTTCTTGTTGACAGACAAGAGGTATTCAAGGACTCGAACCCACGTCTTCCGGATTATCGGTCCAGGGCTCTACCAATTGAGCTAAGCTAACACGCGTTCTCAGCGACTTCCAGGGTGCGTCATCTGAAGGCTGAAGGAGGCTGAAGAAAACGGGATTTTTTCCGGCAGTTTCCGGCGATCGCACACCGTGCTGGTTCCTAAAAAAGTTGCAGAAGGTTCGACGGCAAAGGTTACTGATTACAGGCCAATTACCCTATGCAATGTCGATTACAAAATATACGCCAAAGTTATGGCTGCTCGACTACAACTTGTGTTACCTCAATTGATAGGTGATCACCAAACGTGCGGAATAAGGGGTAGGACTATACTGACGAATATCCATGTGGTGCGTACCATTCTGGATTGGTGTCGGTACGAGGGGGACCATGTGGCCATGTTGCAGCTGGACCTTTCTAAGGCTTTTGACCGCGTATGTCACACATATTTGTTTGCGTTGCTGGAATACGTCAACGTGGGAGCTCGCTTTGTCGGCCGCATCAAGCTTTGTTACGAGCAAGTTGCCACGAGCCTCATCATTAACAACACTCTTGCCGCACCGATAATGCTGCGATCCTCGGTTCGACAGGGCTGTCCCCTGTCACCACTGCTCTTTGACTTGTACCTGGAGCCGCTGTGTCGGCGAGTCATCCGTCTGAATGATATCCACGGGTTCGAACTGGCCGGTACTGTGATCAAGGTGGCCGCATATGCTGATGATCTTGCATTCCTTGTCAAGGACAAACCTAGCGTAGTGAATGTCATGGAACAAGTTGATTTGTTTGGCCAAGCGTCTGGAGCGCGTGTAAACAAAGACAAGTCCTTAGGCGTTTGGTGCGGCCACTGGGCGACAACACCTGGAGCTTTTTGCGGAATTCCGTGGCAGGAACAAAACCCTCGTTATCTTGGTGTCCCGTTGCAAGAAACCAGGAACCCGAGTAGAATGTGGTCCCAGAGGCTCGAAAACATAAGGAAACACGCTTTCATCTGGAGGAAGAAAGACCTTTCAATTTTTCAGCGAGCGACAGTATGCAACGTGTTTCTAGCTGCTAAACTGGTTTACCTTTTGCAAGTCTTGCAATGCCCGCGCAAAGTAGTGCACGCCTGTCACAGGATTTTTGCCACCACAATCTGGTGCTCTACATTTGAGAGGATGCGTCGCGACTATCTTTTTCGAAAACTTCGTGATGGAGGCCTCGGCCTACAGCACCTCTTTGTCAAACAACTGGTCATGAGACTCTGGTTCATTCGTGAGGAGCTGCATCCAGTTCTCGAGGGAGTAAAACGCATCCTTACATATAATTACATCCCGGAGTTACACGTCACGTTCACAGAGGGAACGGTGCGGTTAACAGGCTTTTTCAAGGAGGTCGTTGAGTGCATGCAGTTTTTGAAAGCCAGGTTTACCCTTGAATACCTCTTGTCTGTCAACAAGAAAACGCTGGCGGCCCACTTGATCGATACATTGTTCCCTGTGCCTGTCTATCGAGATATTCCACCCACTTGGCCAGGCAGGGATGTTTTGGTTCGAGTCCAAAGGATGCCAATCAAACCAAACATGAAGACATTCTTTTACAAACTTCATACGTCAACACTACCTGTCAAGGCATGGCTCGCGCAGAAGGGCATATACGTGCCCTGGTCGGCAGACTGCAGGTTCTGCAAAGTTCCTGAAACGCATGATCACCTTTTCTTAGACTGCACAGAAGCCCAGTTCTTCTGGGACGATCTCCAGTATAAAGTTTTCAAAACTCGACTTCGGCTTAACCCACACACCATACGGTTTCTCCCATTACACCCGAGGGAAACAGTCAGGTACGATATTGTCATGCTTATAGCCTTGTACTGTCTGTGGAAACTTCGTATGGCTGACAGGAACGAAGAACCGTTAATGCCTCCTATGAAATACTTTAAGATAGAAATATTCCAACTTAAGCTGTGCCTTACGCGATGTTTAGAGCTGCCAGATTGGTTAGAAACATTGTCTGATGCCCTTACGTACTTGTAAAATCGTATGTACAAATTCAAAAGGTCTTCAGTTTCCTCTTTAGACGTTTTGTAATAGCCCACGGCGTTGCGACCGTGTGACGTACCTGTAGTTGTGTGCACTTGTGTGTTTTGTTAATAAAAGGTGGAAAAGAAAAAAGTTAGCTTAGCTCAATTGGTAGAGCCCTGGACCGATAATCCGGAAGATGTGGGTTCGAGTCCTACAGCTGGCTAACCTTTTCAGTGACTTTCATATCTCACGTCAAAGTTCCACGAAAACCACTTAAGAGATAAGGATAGTTGGCCCAGTATCAAGGGCAGCGTCCACAAATCTGTAACAAAGACCGTCGGGAAGGACGTCTGCCTTTTCTTCCAGAAGGTCGGTGCCACTGAAGGTCGGCACATAATAGCACAAATACGCAGCGTAAACAATACACTGGAGTATCTCGGAAGCAACATACAAACAAATAACGCATACAGCTTTGGGGCCAAGGAGCTGTGCCTGATACCCCCAACGCAAGTGTGATGCATATCTTATATAATAAAATGCAGCACAATTAATTACAGTGCACAGCTGCAATTTCGGAGCAGAGTTCACAATAGGCTGAAAGAAAGTTCTTTCATATTCACAATAGGCTACAGTTCAGTCCCTTCACATCACTCTAGGTGCCTCATCGTCGAGACTCATTATTCATCATGACCGGAGTTGCACGTTCAAATATGAACCTGAGCTAGCAATGTACTAAGTAAAGCACTCAGTGCTGGTTGTCAGTCTGGACAGGGCGTCCGCGTTGGCATTTAATGTTTCTTGTTTATGAACGATAGTGACGTTGAACTTTTGTAGAGCCAGCGCCCATCGCGTCAGCCGAGCACTGTGTGGTGTCGTACGTAGCGTCAAGTACTTCAACGGGTTATGATCTGTTATTATGGTGATCATAGCACTAGAGTCACTAAATAAGCTACGCTTATTTAGTCTTAGCGTAGCTTATTTAGTGACTCTACATAGCACCAAACGGCCACGTCTCTAGTCGCTGCAGCGCCCAGATGATAGCGAACGCTTCTCGTTCTATGGTTGCCCAGCAGGTCTGGGTTGGCGACAGGATGTTCTTTCCCATCATCCCCCAGTTGTGACAAACATGCTGCTACTGCGTAATCAGAGACATCGGTGCAGGGGCGGATCCAGGATTTTTCTGGGAAGGGGTTCCAGCCTTGGCCAGCATGGTAGATACACAATCTAGGTCAATTAAACACCATGTGAAGACAGAAATTGAGGAGGGGGTCAGGACATCCTGACCCCCCCCCCCCCCCCTCTAGGTCCGCCCCTGCATCGGTGGCAAGAAGGTAGCCCTTTCCGGGATCAGGAGCGTAAAGTAGAGACGCACTGACCAAACACTTTTTGATTTCACAGAATGCCTTTTCTGCTTCTGTGGTCCAAGGTAGTTTTTGCGGTATGCGCTTACGAGTTACCTGAGTTAAAGGTAACACCACTGCCGAGAAGTTTGGCACATAATCTCTGTAATAACTGCAGAGCCCAAGAAACTTCGTAGGTCCTTTTTTGTCTCAGGTCTAGCAATTTCCTCTATTGCCTTGATCCGATCAGGGTCAGGTGCATGTGTGCCAGACCCCACCACATGTCCCAAGAAGTGCACTTGTTTCTGTGCAAATTTACACTTCTTCACATTTATAGTTAAACCAGCATCTGCTACTGCGTTAAGTACTTTGCCAAGATGCCGGATGTGGTCTTCCCATGTCTCTGAGAATATAGCAACATCGTCAATGTAGGCGCATGCGTAATCACGATGAGGCAACAAGCCTTCATTAATGACTCTTTGAAACGTTGAGGCGGAATTTCTTAATCCATATGGCATTACACGCCAAGCGTACTGTCCTTGATGCGTTACAAAAGCTTGGCAGTATTCTGCGTTCTTCTCCAAAGGAATTTGCCAGTAGCCTCTCAGCATATCACTGATGGTTATGAATTTTGCCCCAGCTACTTGATAGAGAATTTCATTAGCTTGACTCATAGGAAAAGCGTCGGGTTCAGTCATGGCATTTAATTTCCTATAATCAACACATAGACGCATTCCCCCGTCCTTTGTGGATACACACACGATCGGATGGGCATATTTGCTTTCAACAGGATAGATTAAGCCCCACTCCAGCAGTTCATGAATCTGCTTCTCTATGGACCTGTTGCTCTGGGCCAGGTGGCGCGAGTGAGCAGCAACATCAGCGCTAGAGGTGTGCGCCGCCGCGCCGAAGCGCCGCCGCCGGAGGTCGGGGCTCGCCGTCGCCGCCGTACCAAAACTGTCGGCGCGCCGCCGCCGCCGCAGATGTTGAAAACGGCGCGGCTGTGTAATGTGCCCATTTTTATCCACTTTCTATATAAACGAATATCTCCGATACCTAATATTTTGTTTGTTTTTCTTTCATCTGAGGTTCCAGGCTTCATTTGTGGTGTTTTTAGCAGTGACAATTTCATCTCCTGATATGCTGTTTATGCTTTAGAGTTTCGTTTCATAGTCGACCGAGGAGGCACACAACTCCAGGAAAACTTGTCATTCAATTCTTGCAGGTTGTTTGCCGGTCATCCACCAACACCATAGCACTGGTCATTATCCATATACAGGGTGTTTTGTTTTTTATTCGTCGCAGAATTTTTGTTTAAAAATAGCGGGACGAAATACATGCCGCTTTTTGAGTTGGTCATGCGAATATTATCTCGAAGAAAGTATGTAACTATAAGATCATTAATTACCTCAAATTCATTAATTCTTTAAATAAGGAATTTCGCGTAAAAACGGGATAGCAGAACGGAAGATACTCATCGTTGAAAGCCATTCCATGTTTACGAAATTCTTAAACGCGCACGTGTGTTGAAATATCCGACGCTAAATGTCGCTATGCAAATGAGCCGAAACAAGAAGTACGCCATTTCCGAAAGCCGCGACTTTCGCCTTATCTGGGTTGGAAAGCGGTCTATCTGACCAACAGATTAGCGCCTACACCAATCAGCTCGATCGCTCCAAAGCACTTGGTCCTCTCACGTGGATTGCCCGTCGCTCTTTCTGCGCTCGAAAAGTGCGTAGCAAATAGTGCATTTTGTGTGTGTCGGCGAAAAGCACACGGTCAGAGAGGGTGTTTTCAATCGCGGAATTGCGGGGCTTATAATGCGCGCGAAGCATGGCAGACCCAACCCACTCGTTCTGGACAAGTTTATACTGTAAAACCCTTTAATTTCGCGAGCCCTTAATTTTCGCGAATTTTGCGAATCGAGAAAATTCGAGGAACTCGTGGAGTGCGCGAAATTTAGTTGTTGCGAAATTAAATGATTTTACAGTATTTATTCATGATAACTACAGCCTCTGCAAAAATACTGTTCAATGACGTGGTGGGTGCGCCTTATGTCATATCGTTTGCTAACGTTCGCATATTTATATGGTTTCCCAAAAAGAGCCACTGAACCAGTGGACAGAGCTTTCACGCGTCGCCGTCCTGTGAACATTCGATCAGCACTCGCTATATCTGTTACGTGTAGTTGCCATTAAAGGGATGGCTCGTCGTTCTGATTATCTAGCTATGTTGTTTTCTCCAGCGCTTAACGCGCACTTAACGCGCCCAGTCGAAGTTCTTGGGCGACGACCTTCATGAAGTGCTTTACTTCCCCTAATGTTCCTTTGTGTGTTCGGTTTTCCTTCATAATACTATCCAGTGCTGACGCACTTGTTTGGTGCAAGGTACAGTAAATACTGCCACCGTCGCGTTGCCTATGATGGAGAAAATACCCCCACTCTGAGGTGTTCGTGCGTCCCCGTTCGAGAAGAGAACATATTGACAGCCCACGGGGCGCACGCCGATATGACAGCATCGGCGTGACGCCGCTGACGCCGCCGCCGCCGGGCCTTCAACGTGCTCTACGCCGCCGCCGAAAAAAATGCCCACGGCGCACACCTCTAATCAGCGCCCCAAATCATGCAACACTCCCCAGTTCAGCAGACGACGCGGCACTTTCAAGTACACGGTTTCGAGTTGTTCGCGCTTTTCAAGAAGCACCGCTTTTTCTGTTGATTTCCTACAGGTTTTGTAGCTTCCTTGGCACCATACCGTTTGACACACTATGCAAAACCCGCTGATGGAACTCCTTACTGTTGTGATCCGCGGCCGTTTGGGCCCGAAATGGCGCTGTGCAAACTTCACTGCAACAGCCCTATACCTCCTTCCGAAGTGCCATGGTATCCTGTATGGATAGGCTGTCTGCGGTTCTGCAATTGAATGGTATCCTATTTTACATCTTCCTGGGGTCTGCCCAAAGACATCGTTGTACTTGTTGATAACTGACTTTAGTTCTTCCGTTTGCTGATTAATCAATTCATCTGTAGTCAGAGCTCCTGACTTCCATTTTCTCTTCTAGGAACCCATTCTACTTTCCCAAAATCATTATCCTCGTCAAAGATAACTCCTACAGTGTTCGCTCTTGCATAGTACGGCCTGAGTTTGTTAGCGTACACAGTTTTTCGACTACCACCTGAATTCAAACCCAATCAGATACGAGTAGGGCGGCCCTACTCGTATCTGATTGGGTTTGAATTCAGGTGGTAGTCAGGCCGCGTTGAATTCAGGGCCGCGTGCGCGCGAGGATCGTCGCGGGACCTGTCCACTTTGGTTTTAGTTTGCCCCCATTGTTGTCGTCAAACCAAATAACTTGATCACCGTCAGAAAACTGTTTGTCCCTAAGTGCGTATATAGGTTGTATGTGCGTGATACCCGGCCTGTTCCTGACTCTCAGCGACCGCCACGCGTGCTCTTTCATCAGCGACATTGATGAAGCCATTACTCTGAGGGTGGTCAGGGATAGAGAATCTGGGTGTGGATCCCATTCGCTCAAGAAACTCCCTTGTGAGCTTGGCTGTAAAATTTATTCCGTTATCGCAGCATATGGTTTCGGGTACGCCTAACCGTGCGAAGATTTCAAGCAGAGCATTATACATACAGCTTTGGCCGTCAGCGTTCACAGACTTACTATCTCGGGCCACCGAGTACAAAGATCAATCACGCAGAGCGCGTACTTGTGCCCTTTATACCTATGCAGTCCATTAACTACTTGGAAAGGTATGCTAGGTCGTGCAATCGGTGCTATCGGTACTTTGTCTGACCATCGTGCAGGGGACTTAATTTGGCAACCATGGCAGCTTTGACAATAGCGCTTCACCTCCCCATACTAATTCCAGGGTCCAGGCCAGTAGAAGGAGCTCTTTATGCGCTGCAACGTCTTTTTCTGTGACAGGTGCCCAGCCCATGGTATGTCGTGTGCTAACCGCAAAATTTCTGCGCGCTTTTCCTCCGGTAGGACTAGTTGTTTACAGGTCTGACCATTTGTGCTGTCCTGATGATAAAGTAGGCCATCGATGATCGTCATGCCATGCGTTCCCTCACGCGCTTGATCCCATGCGCCCGCCAACGTTGGGTCATTCTTTTGTAGTTCTATGAATTCCGCCCGACTACTCTGCCTTTCGGTATTCCTACCCTGTATCACTTGCAAACTAGAGATGCGCGGTGCCAGATCACCCTCTTCGACAAGTCCGTTGTCCTCCTCATCAGAGTTCACATCATCTATCTCTGTTAACAAAGTATCCCTGACTGCTGTATAATCTCTCAGACATTCTCCTGCATTATAGGGGCAGTGGCGTAGCCACGGGGGGGGGGGGGGGGGCTCGAGCCCCCCCTTGCCTGCCACGGACCGACCCACACAAATCGTGCAAATCCGAGAACATAATATATGTGGGTTGGGGGGGGGGGGGGGGGGACCAGTGTGAGGATCGCGAAAGTTCTTGCAGTTCATGGCGTCTATCTAAGAAGCACTCTTGAATGGTTTTCAAAGTATGAGCTTTTCAAAATACTTCCAATCTCGTGACACCACCTCATTGGTCATGACAGCCTATATGTAATCGTACTGTGAACGTCTAAATCAACTATTTTCGTTCCTTTTTTTAATCCTCAGTTTGCAGTGTGCACAAGTATGTGTGTGTTGTCGACAAAGGATCAGCGGGGGGGGGGGGGGGGGGACGAGTTTTCGTATCGAGTCCCCCTACCTTGGAGGTCTGGCTACGCCACTGATTAGGGGCAACGGACGGATCAAATGTATATACCCGAAGCTGCTCATACACATCAGGTGTTATTAGCGCAGTTGTGCCCTCAGCTAATCTGTCAACTAATGCGCACAGGAAGACGGGATCGGCCTGCTCCGCCGATACAGAAGTAGCGCTTACAGCAAATCTGAGCGGTACGTAAGTCAACTCGGCCGTTTTTACTTCTCCAAACGCGCCTATATTAACTTTAACGTAGAGCCAGACGTATCATATTTGCTCACCGATGACTTCCTTATCACAGATATCTCCGCTCCCGAGTCCACATATGCAGTGAACGTGTTACCACTATTTTTTAGTTGCACCTCCTGTAGCTTATTAAAGTGCAGCTTGTCACTACCGTCTGCCGGCTCGTGGCCTCGTTTCCTATCTGCTATAGGTACAGCTACTCGTGCAACCAACGCATTGTCCTCTGACACTGCCGCTATACTAACTACATTTGTTTGCGCTTTCGGTTCTTTTTTTCGTTGCGGGCAGTCCTTCAGAATGTGATCAGGAGAATGGCACCCATAACAACCCCCCTTCTTCGGTCTCGCTCCCGCGTGAGACGTGTTAGGTCTCGAGCTGCTGTCCATTTTAGCTTTGCTATTGACAGTTTCACGATGCTTATTTGGAACAGCGTTTCCGCTACTATAGTCGTTTTGCACTTGAGGCCAGTGATGGCCAGTAGTTAACTACATGTAGTTAAACTACTAGTTAAACTACCTGATTGTAGTTAAAAAGTAGTTATCAACTACTTGCACAAATGTAGTGGCAACTACTAGTTAAACTACTATTTTAAGTAGTTAACTACAGTAGTTAGGTTACTGAAGGCGCCAACTACTACCGATTTTGCCGCAAGCTTTACGGCACGATTGTGCTTCCCACTTTTGTATTGAGCTACTTGTTTGATGAGAACGGAGGTGCAGGGCAATTGTGTCGTGCATGTGTACTAAATCTTAACTTTTAATTAGAGGTGTGCGAATATTGAAATTTTCGAATACGAATATCTACAAAATTGTCCTCCGAATATCACGTCATAGGATAACGGCTTCTAAGAGTTAATTAAGTTAATTAAGCCCCGAAAACAAGCATCGTCACAGTTGTGTTCTGCTGATCCTTAGAAAAATGTCCCAAGTGCTAATGAGGAATATGTATTAATATATTGGCTTAGCATAGGGCATACATGCTTATATGCGCATGTACAGTAAAATTGTATTGTGTGCGCCAACACCATGGCCTTAGCGGCCGTTCTTGGGCACTAATAAAAATTATTATTATTATTATTATTAAAATTATTTTTTACAATGAAACAGTGTGCTGTTCTCATGAGGCAAGCTGAAAACCACAAGAAAAAATGTTTATTTCAAAAATCTTTCATGAACTGTGAGCACCTGTGTTGGCATTGTAAAGTGCTGGTGAAACAGACAGAATGGAAGTAAAGAGCAATGACATGTTCAGAGTGTCGGATGATTTAGTGATGAGCACCTCAGAAGGAAAATGATGGCGGCAAGTGGTCTCTTCTTGCATTGACAATGCCTTCCGCATTTGTCGTGAAGGCGAGAAACTGCACGGTTTCACTGCCCTCACGCGTGACGTCACGCGTGAGACCATCGTTACTGATGGTAACGCATAGTTTGGAACGGCCTCATGCATTATAGCGCAGTAAAACTGCGATCCTCGACGATGTTGTATGACTGTATCACGCGTGATTGTTTCCGCGACGTTCGTGTTCAGCGCTCCTTTCATTTCACGGCGGAAACCTGCGCGCGGGCCTCAAACTTTGTCGCGCCGACGACAACACGCTTGAGTCGCGAGCAAAATCGCTCCATGAAGGTCGGGCTTAAGGCTATATATGCGTTTTGCTATCATCTGTAACAACAGTTAGCGCAGTTTCAAATGACTGCAGCGTTACTGTCGTCCTAGCTGGCGCTTTCATACGGTCGTAGAGCGCCGGAGTTACTAGTTACTAGTTACTACGGAGAAACTATGTCGAAATATCAACACGTCCCACTCCTCGATTATCGCCGTCATCGCACGCGACCATGATTCTGTCGTATATCGCTGACAACCACAAATCGAAACCGAAGAAGACGCATTCGAAACGCAGGCTTTGGCTGTGCATGCAATTGGACGCTGAACAGCGGTGTCCAGCTCAACGTCAACAAAATTTCGATATTTAACCGTAATTTCACCGAACTGTAGGCCCCATACGAATGTTCAGCCTTCACTAGCAATCCACTAAAGCCGCGACAGTGCTGACGATGTATGAAACGTACCGCTTTCTCGGGTTTCGCTGGGGCGGACTCTAAAATGGCGACTGCACACAACTGCATACTAGTTTCGGTTTCGGTTACCGAACGTACAGCGACGCATTCGCAAACGAGCGTACCTTGGAAGCTCCGCGCGTCGCTTTGCAGCTGTTCTACTATCCATGTTCGTCGCCGCAACGTATAAATTCCAGTGCGCAGCCCGAAACAGCTTCGGAATAAGCTGCTGTGATATGCGAAAAAAAAAATCGAATATTCGAACTTTTACGAATATTCGAAACGTTCGAATATCAAATTTTCGAATACGATACGAATCGAATATCGCAAATATTCGATTCGTATTCGAATATTCGCACACCTCTACTTTTAATGCTCGTCTAGTGAAGCCTCATATGCTGTGAAATAATTCTGCAACTTAGTTTATCGCGTAGGCACAGAAAGAATCCCGCCGCAAGGTTTGTATTTGACGATCGTCGCAATGGGTTGAGCCAAAGTTTATTATTGCCTGTCATTCACATTTAGGTGTCCAAGACCACTACAAGGGATTGGTGTTGGTGGACAACGTTAAGTAGTTATAGATGTAGTTAAACTACATTGCAGTAGTTAAAAAAGTAGTTTTAACTACTCCCCTGAAAAGTAGTTGAACTACTAGTTAAACTACTCAATCACAAAGTAGTTAGTAGTTATAGTTAAACTATTGTAGAAGTAGTTAGTGGCCATCACTGCTTGAGGCTTTCATCAAAATTCTCAGCCATCCTTGCCAGGTCACTGCGGGGCTTCAAAAGACCTTCACCGCCATTAAGCATTATATGCGCCCGCGCTTCTGGGGTTAGGTATTCCTTCAAACGGTCCACTACCATCAACTGTTGCAGCTCCTCCATGCTTTTCACATTACAGCTGCGCAGGTAATAACTCAGATAGTTTTCTATCCTTATGGCAAACTGATCCCAGGTTTCCTGGATTGCAGGAAGAGTCGTCTGTACTCCGTCGTCGATAGTCGCAGGCCCTCAAGAATTTTGGACTTCAATTTATCGCTTACTGCGTTCTCTCTACAGAGGACAGTCGTGTCAGTAACGCTCTTGCTTTCTCGCTAAGCAGCGGCAGCACCAAACCAGCCCGCCATTCTTTAGGCACATTATATGCTTCTAGAGTGGCTTCCACGTCCTCAAACCACCCGGGCACGAGCGACTCCGGAGTCGGCATTGGCGAAAGAACGCCCTTCAACAAATTTGCAAATTTGAGCTCCTCCCCACATAGGGACCGTCGTACCCCGATGGGCACTGGCTCCTTCCAAAGCTAGACGCTGTGATTCTACTACCAGCTGCTGGCGCTACTTTTCAATCTTTAGCTTTATCTTCATCTCCATCAATCTCATCTCCTGACTCCTTGACGAACTATAGAACATAGAACTAGCCTCACTAGGAACTGTCTCCGCAACCACCACCACCTGGGACTCTTTCTGCTGATCCTCCATTCTCATTTCGTTACCTTTATCTCTACTTCGTAAGTTATACCCTCCGGTCATCACTCATGATAAAGTCCGTAACGAATAGAGGCACCCACCTGTGAACCTTTTTACTCCTCTGGGTAGAGACAGCAATCCCAACGACGGTGCGACAACCTTGCTGCGTTCCGAGACGTTTCTCCTCTGTGAGACCTTCTATTCGGCGCCCTTCCGAGTGGTAGCGACGGATCGTCCGATGGCGGTGCAGCAGATGTAAACCACGATGGTCCTAGACGGCACACCCGAAGCCTGCACGGTTCGTCTTGGTGTCCCACGACGATGCAGCATATGTCCTCTTCAATGCAGCTCACCATCCATCCTTGCAGAAAGTCCAGCCGCAATCCTGTCGACTGCGCCGGTTGGTTTTTTCCCTTCTTGGGAAAACGTTGGTTACTTTTCTTGCGTCGTACACCTTGCAAAGAACTTGAGCGACGAAGCAGTGACTATGTACATTTATTTACATAGGACCAGGACGGTTCTTCATACAAGATGATTTTCCCGTTGGTCAGACATTAATTAATCTCAACAAAAGCCCCACGTCTTCTTAAAGCATAAAATATTTTGGTCCATCCCAAGACTTGTACCACCGATCAGCGGTAATCACACTCTCTCCAGAACGACTGATTTGCAGTCGCTAATTAGTACAACACATCAATGCGTTACTACATCCTCTCCCCAGCCTCGTATAGGCACATACAAACATACACACGGATTCACTTGTTACGAGACCTCAACCTAATTCTCACGTCAAAGTTCCACGAAAACCACTTAAGAGATTAGGATGGCTGGCCCAGTATCAAGGGCAGCGTTCACAAATCTCTGTAACAAAGACCGTCGGGAAGGACGTCTGCCTTTTCTTCCACAAGGTCGGTGCCACTGAAGGTCGGCCTGGCTTCGTGTCTTCGTGTCGCATAATAGCACAAATACGGAGCGTAAACAATACACTGGAGTATCACGGAAGCAACATACAAACAAATAAAGCATACAGCTTTCGGGCCAAGGAGATCGCATTCCTTTTCCGCGCGGAAGCCGCCGTTCGGTGTCCGCGATTGGGCCGATCATGTCACGTGTTTTCTGCTTCCAAGAACGCGTTGTCATGTTGAGTCCCCTCCATTCAAAACCGGTTTCTTCGGTTGCGAGCGGGCTCGACTTCGCGCAGTTCTCCACTGGAGAACGGGGAGATTTGGCGTCCCATTGCTAGGCGACGCAGCCGCGCCGGACCCAAGATGGCGGTCTCGCTCGCCGGCGTGGCTCAGTGTCGCTATTCTGCTCCCTATTTAATGACTCTTACGCCTGACAACCGCCTTCGTGAACACGCTCACTTGGTGAAGAACACTACACCCGCTGGACACTTGGCAATACATTGTAAAACCTGTGGGTGCTCTCCCATGTTTCAGAGCACAACTATAGAAGCAATGTTTGCGTAACAAAGTACGCGTGAGATAGTCGAGGCCTGCATCATATCAACTCTTGGGAAAGACGTCGACTAGGGGCCCTATATCCTGGTCAAAGTAATCTACCTTGATTACTTTAAATTTCTTCTGTCATTGGTGCACAATCGAAAAGGGCGTGAATATTAAAAGTGGTTGACACCTTCTATCAACCAGTCGCCACATGTGTTATCTTGGAAAGCGATCCGCCTTATCGGTGTTTCCTCCTGAGAATCCGAAGGCCAAACCTGTGATCTGCCCGCCTGGCCTTGTTGCTTCGGTTCTTTGGTGTCGGAAACAGAAAACTCTACCGGCGTCAAACTGAATTTCGTGGAAAATGCGCGGAAAAGCACGCTCGTAATTTCCTTTTTTTGCTGTTTGTCATTTTTCTTGACGTACAGGTGTGCAAGACGGCAATGTTTGTGTGACACCGTGATTGTACTTGGCATTTATAATTCCGTATGGGCCCGTGAGATGGCGCTGATGGCAGGCAACAAAAGGATGAGAAATCGGTTCGTGCTTTAAATCTTGAGCTTTATTTATGACCTTTTCTTTATATTTTTCTGTGTGTTCGTGTGCTCGAAATGCGAAACGATAATCCGCATTTCAATATGCTTCTTTTGCTCGTGAGCTGTGGGGGTGTTAATGATCCCGCAAATGAGCGTTGATAGTTTTACTCAACAAACAGTGAACTTTCATCGATGAGTTTTTTGTGTGCACACCGCTACGTTGCAATAACATTGATTGTACGACGTATACGGCTCTGACGACGCTTCGAAACGCCCGCCACTTTCGCGCATACAATGCCGCGATCGGCGCAGAGAAACGGTGTTACGCGGTGTTTTTCTATCATTATTAAACAAAAACGAAGAAAGATATGATTTTGTTGTTGTGACGAGCACATATGGACTTTATGCAACACAATAAACAGGAATGCACATGCGGACCCATCACGAAACCCATCGCCACTCAAAGTAATCGACCGTCTTTGGCTACATTACTTGAAAGTAATCTTTTACGTCATCCCTACGTCAAAATGACGTAGGGTCACGGTCCGAAATTAGGGCCGAGAGGCTGCGAAGAAGAAACTAGGTATAAATTTCAATTGAAACGGGCGGGATTTAAGGGCGGAGTATTTCGTGGCAGCCCCGCCCTACAGCTTGTGGCGTAAAGTAATCGAGGTCGGTTAGTTTTGTCGAGGAAGGGGGCCCTTCACTTTGCTGACCAAGAACGAGGGAGGCTCCGCCTCCAAAATGCGCGCCAATAGGAGGACTCAGAAGGCGGAGAGTTGCGGCCTCTGCTCTTGCCTAACAGATAGCGCACCGGTAGCGCTCAGCTCAGAGCTGGCTCAGCTCTGGATGCGTGACTGTGACCACTGTGTGTGTGACCCGCCGTCGTCTGCTTCTTCCGGTAGAGCTACGCCTACGACGTTGAAGCTGACCCGCAGCCTCTGCTCTCGCGTAAGAGATGGCGCAACATTGGCACTCGGTGTGGTCAGTGTGGTCGCGATAACGCATGGCAGCCACAACTTTGAGCCTCGGACTTGAGACTGGCCGGTAACCTAATTAAATTCCGATGACGCGGCGACAGCGAACCATACCGCGTAGTTTTGACGATTATGCTTTATGGATGTGTGGCTCATTACCAAATTTTTGGCCAGTTCGCTCCACTCTTATGCGTGAATATAAACCTCTACCCGAGAAACGTCATCATGACGTTGGTAGACAGACTGAAACCGAAACAGATCGGAAGGTGGAAAGCTGAGTTCCACCAATGGACACTTGTTCGGTAAGACCGAAGGTCGCGTCCCTTTCAGGGATCATCGTAATCCCCTCAAGACCGTGGTTTTCGGGCGCGACCTTGTTCGCCCCATAGCTTCGAGCATAGTTCAACTCTACCAAAACTGGTGGCGCTGTCGAACACTTTGACTTCATTTGTTTAAAAACAGGCAGTGGTCTATTGCCTTAGCTCATGAAAAAGGAAAGAAATGTTGCTGCTTTTGTTCTACTCCTCGCATTGAAATAAATCATTTAAAATAATTTACTTGTATTTTTCTTTCTTTTTGTGAGTAGTTATGGAAGTACGTAAAGAGGAATGTTGCTGCTTGTTCTAGTCCTCGCACAGAAATAAATCATTTGAAATAACTGTATTCAGTTCGACGTTTCGCTCCGCTCTTATGCGTGAATATTGCCTCAGTTCACGAAAAAGGAAAGAAATGTTGCTGCTTTTGTTCTACTCCTCGCACTGAAATGAATAATTTAAAATAATTGTACTTGTATTTTTCTTTCTTTTTGTAAGTACCTAGTTATGGAAGTATGTAAAAAGGAAAGAAATGTTGTTGCTTGTTCTACTACTCACACTGAAATAAATCATTTGAAATAATTGTACTGTGTGTTTCTTTTTTCCATTTTTGTAAGTAGTTACGGAAGAAAATAACTGTACTGTGTGTGTGTCTTTTTTTCTTTCTTTTTGTAAGTAGTTACGGAAGAAAATAATTGTACTGCGTGCAGTGGCGTAGCCACGGGGGGGGCTAGGGGGGGGGGGGCTCGAGCCTCCCCTACCTGCCACGGACCGACCCACACAAATCGTGCAAATCCGAGAACATAATATATGTGTGTGTGTGGGGGGGGGGACCAGTGTGACGATCGCGAAAGTTCTTGCAGTTCATGGCGTCTATCTAAGAAGCACTCTTGAATGGTTTTCAAAGTATGACCTTTTCAGAGTACTTCCAATCTCGTGACACCACCTCATTGGTCATGACAGCCTATACATGTAATCGTACTGTGAACGTCTAAATCAACTATTTTCGTTCCTTTTTTTAATCATCAGTTTGCAGTGTGCACAAGTATGTGTGTGTTGTCGACACAGGATCAGCGGGGGGGGGGGGGGGGGCGAGTTTCGTATCGAGCCCCCCCCCCCCCTACCTTGGAGGTCTGGCTACGCCACTGACTGTGTGTGTGTGTTTCGTTTTTGTAAGTATAGTTACGGAAGTACGTAAAAAGGAAAGAAATGTTGTTGCTTGTTCTACTCCTCGCACAGAAATAAATCATTTGAAATAACTGTACTGTGTGTTTCTTTTTTTTTTCCTTTTTGTAAGTAGTTGCGGAAGAAAGTAATTGTACTGTGTGTGTGTGTGTGTGTTTCGTTTTTGTAAGTACAGAAGTACGTAAACAGGAAAGAAATGTTGCTGCTTGTTCTACTTTTCGCACTGAAATAAATCATTTGAAATAATTGTACTGTGTGTTTCTTTCTCTTTTTTTTTGCCTTTTTGTAAGTAGTTACGGAAGAACTCCGCCTTCCGAGTCCTCCTATTGGCGCGCATTTTGGAGGCGGAGCCTCCCTCGCTCTTGGTCAGCAAAGTCAAGGATAGTCCATCTCTTTTTCTGCTTCGTTGGCTTAAGCAGGACACAGGTTCCCGTCTGTTTTTCGGAACAGTTCCTCTGTTTTATGTAGTCATTTTTTTCATGCTAACGGTCCGAAACTATTTCAAAAATATCAATACTGTGCAACTACAAATAAAGGAATTTGATTAGATTGAAAATACAACTTGGAGCAGCGACTTCTACATTTTTGCAGCAAGCGGGTTTGGACTGTGTCCTGCTTACTATCGATAGTTCAAACTATCGATAGTTTTGAGCAAAGCTATCGATAGTTAAATGAGTAGTCGTCTCAACCATCGATAGTACAATCGATGGTGTTTGGATGACTATCACCCATCACTACCGCAAATGAATCGGAAGGGGCGGCAGATCACGGCGATGTCAGCGACGTTTGAAAAGCGCGCGCCGAAGAGAAGGACTCGAGCTACGCGAGGAAGAGGAGGAGTGTGAGTCACGTGGGCTAGGCTGACAGCCGGCAAAAATACTGTAGTTCTGTTTTTCAAGAATTATAAAAGATCATGTAAAAAGGTATAAAATGATAAAATAAAGGTATAAAATTGTTACAAGTTTAAAATAGTTCTTTACTTAAGCTTCTACATGCGAAACTAGACGGTCTATCTGTCCAGTACATCCGGCCGGATTAGTGCAAAATTGTCGGTTCGGTACTTGTGGAGTTTTGTGCAAACTGTGGTTCGAGGCGCCTTCGCCTACCACCTTGTCATGATGAGTTATCTGCTGCACGAGGACATATTATATGAAATATCCGTTGTTTAAGAATGCTGTTGTACGGGTTACATTGACAGGTAGCGTCTGGTCCTTTCGAAGCGATTCGATTCTTCCGATCCTTACGAGACGGTAGGCTGCTTTGCGCATGTCCATGCCAGACGATTTGAAAGAATTTTTCGGCGTACATGTCATATGTCGTAGTTTTCCACCGCCAGTAGAGTGGATGGCAGATGGCAGTTCCTTGTGAGGGGACCTTGAACACGTCAGGGCCAGAAAACTTATAACGTAACCTGTCTTGGCTGTCCTTGCTCTGGACGTGTGTGCCAGTTTTTACAGCGTCTAGGATCGTACAGGTTATGTTGCAGAAGAAGTTGCCAACCCGATCATTGTAAAGAAAATATACAACCCATGTCGTGTACCCTTGCAGAAGAGTGTATTTTGATGACCTAAAAAAATTCAAGCGCCAGCAAATACGACTAGGTTTGAAGCATAATGTAAAAACCCCGAGACTAGGGAACACGAAGGGACAGACACAACACGAAAGTTGTGTTGTGTCTGTCCCTTCGTGTTCCCTAGTCTCGGGGTTTTTACATTATGCATCATCTTCACCAGCTCGCTTGCTTCCTAGCCATTTTTTCATAGGTTTGAATATTCAGGAGTTCTAGGCGTAACGTTTCAACGCGGTAATGACCATTATTGACATTTTTACGCGGATTATCTATTCTACAGCGTATTGCTGACCTATCTGTGTGTTGGTTGATTTTGAAATAGCCCTTACAAAGAAGGAGAAACATTTGTGAAAACGCTCACACAGGGTAGAATCCTGGGCAGGCACCATACTTTGTTCCGGAAAGGTGCCCACCCATTGCATTTGACCTAGGGCACAACATGTTAACATGGTTTAACTTTGACATAAGGTTGAGAGTTTCTGAAAGCCGCTGGAAATGTAATGTGAGTGTCAGTTTGAACAGCTTATGGGGAGAAAAAATTCACAGTGAACTTTGAGGGGCATTTGGGCGAGGCAAGTGAGAACAAACTAGCGTACCTGCAAATGGCTTTCAATAAAATTCAAAATAAGCTTTAGCTGTGCCGCATTTATCTGAACAGTCGTGCTCTACTACAAGTGTAAAATACCTTTATGTAAGCTAGAGCACTGCTCGGGCTTACCCGAAACGTAAAGCTTCCGTTTTGTGGGCCTGGGCTGGGCTCAGGTTTGATCATTATGGGCTCTGGCACATTATTTCCCGGGCCTAGGTCGGTCCCGAGCCTATGTTACCCCTCGGTTAGATAGCCACGGTCAAATTTTACAGCCTGATGCACTGGGCCGAGCCGGGTACCCTATAAATTTCTCTGGCTTGGGCCGAGAAATTTGGGATCCTTCGGGCTTGGTCCGGGCTCGGGCTAGGTATGTAGCCGTCGGGCCGGGCCCGGGCGGGTAAATCAAGGGAACGCCGTGCCTGGACCTAAAAATGTGGCCCGTGCAGTGCTCTAATGTAAGCTTATGTGTGGCATTGCCCTTGCTCATGGTTGCCCTGCACCACAACTATGAACATGCCATATTATATGTCCGTCCAAGATGAATGTTCTCTAAATTGTATCTTACACAGATGGGCAACACAGACGAGCAACAAGATGAAATGCTGGTCCTGCAAAGCATTTACGACAGTACCGTGCTTACGGTCGAAGAGTCCGAAGGTTTCCACTGTGGCACATTCCTTGCACAGCCGACGTTGCCAACGCCCTTCACAGTAATTGTGCCAAAACTCAGCAACGATGGCACATACGGCAATGGTACGTAGACCTAATTGACGTGTTCATTTGTGACACAAGCTCTGTACGCTTGATGGGGCCTTCTCACATGTGAGCACTACATGCCCTTGAACACATGGCCGCGTCAAGCTCTTATGTCAGAGGAGCAAGTTCTACGGCCATTCCCGCTGGTTCTCTTAAGTATGTGACCTTTCCGAGCTGACTCGTCGACAGAGACGTCTGCAGTGATGTCAGGGCCAGATGAGCCAGGGTGATGCCGATTTTCTATGAGTCTGTTACCCCCTTTGCTATAGAACACTGAATGCGGATCCACTTTGATGCAAATAACCATTATATTTTTATGGCATAATTGGGGCCAAAGTTTCACGACCCCTTTAAAGGAGCAGTTTTGAGCAAAAACAGCAGACTGTTTTTCCTACCAACGAATGAGAGGGCTCTCTACCGCAAACGTCACACTAGAGTGGGTGATGTGAGAGAGTGGGTGGGCGATTTTGCAAATTAATTGCGCCGCGAAGAACCAACATTGGACAAAAATATTTTGTGGAAATGCTTTTCACGGACTACTTTACAAGATGACAGCAGTTTTTGGCCATGTTAGATACCACTTTAATGCTCCTTTAAGCCAGTAACCTGCACCTGTGCATACCTCTAACTACTGTGATACCCATTGTGTGTATGTCTGTGCCTCCGAATCAGGGAATACATTTTTGAGTATTTAAATATAAATACAAAATACTTTGTTGAAAGGGGTTTTAAATACTCTTCATAAATACATTTCAATATGAGTAAATATAAATACTGTATTTAAATACCATAACTACTACCATAAATACTGTGAGGATGATGGCACCTGGAATTACAGAAATAATGATGACCATAATAAACAAATCAGCAAGCAACAATAACATTCTATTTGTTAGATTATCCCGATGATTTTAATATTAGAAGTTTCTCGGGGACTGCATCGTTTAGGCATCTTCTGTTCGGCCGTACAATCCGATTCACAAAGGAGAACAGCATCTCCACAGATGCCGATGAACAAAGGCTTGTACTAAATTTGACGGAGGTGCTTCATACAACAAGGTAATTGGGCAGTCGCGACCATTGTCCGCAACAACCGTGAAAAACTCGCCATCCAGAATGGTTGTTGTATGCGTATGATGGTGCAAACACTGTATAACTGCGCCCCAAACTAGCCCTTCTTCGCGAAAGGTCTAATGCAGGGCAATTTTAGGATATGAGTCAGTATATTTTGTATTTTGTATTTAGAATACATACCCAAAAAATTGGTATTTAAATATAATTATAAATACATTTTTCTAGTCTGTATTTAAATACTACCCATCCCTGCTCCGAATGCATAAGAGCAGGTGTTGTCCTTGTCTGTTCTTGACACTACTGTCAATTACTGGCACTTTGCACTGTACAGCATATTAAGTCATGATTCATGAAACTCTCCGGCACATTTGAGCTATGACAGTCGCTCACAGCCATTTCACAGTGACAAGAGGCAGATTTAGGCGCCACATAAGTTTATCTGACCTATTTTGGCTCGTGAAATGTATCTTTTACTTACTTTTTTTACAGGGAAGCAAGAGATAAGCCTTGAACATCTTCCACCAATCTGCTTGAAGTTTGAACTGCCCAAAAGCTATCCTTCTGATTCGCCTCCTAAGTTCTGCCTGAGCTGCACATGGCTTACAATGCAACAGGTAAGGTATTGTCTTTCGTAAAAAGACTGCAGGACAACATTGTTGATGATTTGTTGCAAGGGCCACATTCTTTGGCGTGATTGGTACTGAGACTCTATGTATACGGTAGAACCTGTTATAGTAACTCCGTTTGTAGTAAAACTCCGCTTATAGCAAAAGAAAACTGTGGTCCCGACTGAATTCCTATAGACTCAACGGTTTACTTTTCTGGTATAGTAAACAGAAAAATTCTAGGATACTGCTTATAGTAGAGAACCTGCTATCCTGCCATCTTGTCATGTTGATGACGCTGGGGATGTTGCTTGCCGTTTTTTTTTTTTGCAATGCTGTGATCAGTCGGAAAGGGAACAGCCAATAGTGTCCATCCCGGTCCATCCACTGAATGTGAGGCGGAAATGCGTAGCGGCAATGAAAAGATGGTGGCATTGGCGAGGTAGCTTCCTAGTTTCTGCCTGATTTTGCACGCCCAGCACGCGTTTCCCAGTTCTCGATTTGGCGTTGAAGTTTCTGGCGGACTGTGGCAGAAAACGCAAGGTGTTGACACTGCTTCAAAAGATGATGTTGCCGCAACTGGTGGACAGGAACGAACTGACGCGTAAGCAAATCACAGACAAATTTTCCATTTTGCAATCGGCGGTTTCTGTTTTGGTGAAGAATAGGGGCATTTTTCCAACACTGCAGAGTTCCTATTTATACATAGCAGTGTAATAAATCTCTGGATGACTTGTCCTGTTCCATTTGTGACTCTTTTAAGGCTAGACCTGATATAGTAAAGTTATCCACAAGCCCCGGCCAGTTTACTATAAAGTGGTTCTACAGTAATCCTTTTGACAGGGAACCACTGGAATTTTTCCTGCATGCTGTGATTTTTTTCTCACCCCACATCATTTTTCCCCTGCATCAGAGAGGTCGGCTACAGCATTCCGCTCAGCTGTGGGCCGAGAGTATATATCGTCCAAACTGGAAGATGCTTGAATGACCGCTTAAGGGAGCATGTTGCTTCGCTTAAGGTAGTGGGAGACGCGCATCTTCCTATGCGCTGTAGGAGCTGTCAGTGTAACCCGGCTTTTGAAAGAACTCAGGCAATAGGAAAAGCAAAAAGTCAGCTCGAAAGACAGGTAGTCGAAACTGCTGAGATAAGAAGAGATGGCTCCTGTTGTAGTGGTGAAGCTTCCATTTTCGTGATGGACAAGGAACTTGAATTTTTATTCCAGTCATAGGATTTTTTTCCCGCCTGTGTCACCACTTATCATTTTCATTAGAGTATGTTATCCATAGGTCGGCATTTTGCTAAGAATTCATTCAACATCACATCATGGTCAGTTTTCCGCAAAGCCCATCACATCACATCACCGTCATAAACCATCACATCACGAGCCCGTAACTCAACTTCAACCTCAGAATTCATCACTTCATAACCCATCATTCAACTTCAACTTCAGAATTCATCACATCATAACCCATCATTCAACTTCAACTTCAGAACCCATCACATCACATCACATCATTCAGCTTCAACTTCAGAATCCATCACATCATAACCCATCATTCAACTTCAGAACCCATCATCAGAATTCAACTTCAAAACCCATCGCGGTTTTGAAGTTGAATTCCTATGATGGGTTCTGAAGTCAGTGATGGATTTTGAAGTTGAAGTCTGTGATGGGGTTTTGAAGTTGAATTCCTATGATGGGTTCTGAAGTCGGTGATGGATTTTGAAGTTGAAGTTTGTGATGGGGCTTTGAAGTTGAATTCCTATGATGGGTTCTGAAGTCTGTGATGGATTTTGAAGTTGAAGTTTGTGATGGTGTTTTGAAGTTGAATTCCTATGATGGGTTCTGAAGTCGGTGATGGGGTTTTTGAAGTTGAACTCCAAGAAAGGCCTACGTGGGTTGTGCCCGGATGCAGGATTACGACGCTAGCGTCCTGCTCGCCTGTGTTTGGGTGGGTTTCCTGGTAGTGGCAGCAAAAGCGTAAGCGAAGGAGGGGTATGCTGCTTGGAGGGTGCGGTCAGCCTGCACCCGGTTGGACTTGGAAGCAGGGTTTACCAATGAACGAGGAAAGGGAGGAATGCCACGTTTGACCTCCGCCGTCGCATGTGCACTGCGGAAGGTGTATTGCTTGCGCGGTAGGGTTGCTGCACAATATTGCGCCCGTTGTTGACAGATAAGTGAGCGCATAGCACATTGCGCGTTTATGTGGCTTCGGGTGACCGCTGATGGGGTTTTGAAGTTGAATACCAACGAAGGCCTACGTTGGTGTGCCCGGCTGCTCGCTGCTGGAGGATTACGACGTTGGCGTCTTCCTCGCCCCTGTTAGCGTGGGTTTCCTGGTAGTGGCGGCGAAAGCGTAAGCGGAGGAGGGGTATGCTGTATGGAGGGTGCGGTCGCCTTGTTCTGGGTTGGGCTTGGAAGCAGGGTGCACCAAGAAAGGAGGAAAGGGAAGGATGCAACGTTTGACCTCCGCTGTCGCATGTGAACGGCGGCGGGAGGTATGTTGCTTACGCGGTAGGGTTGTTGCACAATGTTGCGCCCGTTGTTGACAGCTAAGTGAGCGCATAGCACATTGCAGGTTCATGTGGCTTCGTACGATACCCTTGCCTGCCGGTACATTGCAGGTTCATGTGGCTTCGTACGGTACCCTTGCCTGCCAGTACATTGCACGATCATGTGGCTTCGTACGTCTGGCTTTTCCGCCGTGCCATTTTTCACTCGTGACGCGGGGGTATTAGCTTCGGCATCGGAATACATCGTGGCCAGCCACTCAGTATTACATGAGTTCTTGTGACATGATGCTTACTGACACTGGAAATAGCCGTCATGAACGAATTCAGCGACCTGTAATCACCTTCGCTGGACATATGTTTTTACTCTAATTCTTTCATGCAATACACCACTGCAGTGGTTCATCCGGAATCCCAAGCAGGGGGCGTGGTCATTATTACCGCTACTTGATAACAGCTTTACACGTATAATTACCGACATGTCATTACAGCTGAAACGGCAAGCCCCCTTTTTTGCAGGGGGTGTCGCCAAACTTTTTTCTTTGGGGTGGGGGGTGTCACAGGGATGTATCATGGTCTAGAGAAATCACTGACACCAAAAACTGAGAATCTGTCCTCGGAAAAGTGTAACCCATTGTATTCTTTTTCCTCCGAGGAGGGTATATACGGACGAACACTAAGTGAATTCTTAACGACCGAGGCGTTTGGACACATGTAATACATACAGAATGTGAGGCGCAAATTGAAGTGAAGACTGCAAGGAGCCCGGAAGACTACCAGGTTACAGTCCGTGAAACAGTTTCTTTTCCTTTCTCACAATCTCTAAATAAATATGTGTCGACACAGTTTACAACAATTCCCACTCTTACCTGTTTTTATTTGATGTTTGAAACAACCTCTCATCATAATCACTTGACTGTATGGTGTTAGTCACTTTTGAGGTAACTTCGCAAAAGTATCGTGAGCAAAGTACGAAATTTCTGTTTCGCTCCACGTCCAAGCAGGCAGAACGCACAACGCGGGCTCCTTTCTTTTTATTTTGCTGCTGAAAAATCCGACGACAGTGACCCCGCCTCTTGCACGTGCGCGGCGCCAGCAGCCTGTCTGTCCCGCCTTGTTGCAGCGCGATGTACTGGATGTACGCAAACGCAATTCCGACGTGCTTCTGAGTTAGGTCGCAGCAGAGCGTTCGTTTGGAGTGCGTGGAGTGCATTTTTTTACGGGGAAGGTGATAAGGCCACTGGCAAGGTTCTATGAAATGTGCGCGGAAATGGGAACTCGCAGAACTTGGAACTCCAATTCTCACTTTGTGTCCAATTGACAAGGTATATTCGGAACTCCGCTCCCAACTTAATTTCGGCATGGTAGCAAGAACTTTCATTTCTCACTTAATTTCATTTTGATAACTTGAAGGTTGTAATTTCATTAAGTATTTAGCTTAGTGACGTACTCGTAACTAGCAACTTTTGGGTGGTAATTAACTTCCCTGCCTCTGCTGAAATGTACTTTATTGGCGATGAATATCTAATAAATAGCAGCTGCGTGCTCTGATGGAACACTTGCGCCCGATGGATGCTACATGCATGCCGAACACATAATTCCCCAAAACATGACCTATGCACCTCAGATAAATAAGAGACCTATAGTGACCTCTGTGTATTACATTTAAAATAAAAGACGTCCACAAAAACAATGCCGGCCCGATCTTGTCCTATTTGGATCCCAATCACACAAAGGAAAAATAAGCAATCTAAGAAGACACAAAATAAGTCTAATAAAGCACACTTCGTCAGCACGACAGCGGTCTACTGTCGTCTAGTAAAACGCGCGTACGCGACCGAAGGTTGAGGCTCAAATCCAAACCCATCCAATATACATATATAAGCACATTATAGCTGTAGGCGAGCAAATGAGTCAAACTGAACAACCGCAACGTGCAGGTCGCGCCACCGCAGAACGCCAAATCGCATCTCGATCTAATCTGCCGCTCACATTCGCAACATACAGTTGCCTCCGGCTACATGACATTGTCCTCCGCGCCCCACTATGCCAAAGAGTAACGCGTTCCAAACATTTTCCCTCCCTGCGACCGCCGATACACAACAAGGGGGGGGGGGGGGGGGGAGAGGAAGTCCGCCAAGCATCTGTAGTGTCAGGCCCATACGCCCACACCGGACACGAAACGCGAAGCGTTTATGTTCGCTCGGGGCACTCCAATACACATTTGCCATTCACTCCGCACGCGTTCGCACAAGTAACAGTCACGACACGTGAACGTCATACATCGACTAAACATTGTCGGCTTCAAAACCTATTATGAGGACTTCGAAACCTATCCGTCATCTTCAAAATCCATCGCGCAGACTTCAGCTTCAAAACCCAACCCGCTGACTTCCCCTTAAAAACTATCGCGCTGACTTCAACACCCAACAGACGGACTTCGACTTCCAAACCCACACACGCTGACTTCAACTTCAAAACCAATCACGCTGACTTCAACTTCAAATCCCACCACACTGACTTCAACTTCAAAACCAATCACGCTGACTTCAACTTCAAATCCCACCACACTGACTTCAACTTCAAAACCCATCACGCGGACTTCAACTTCAAATCCCATCACACAGACTTCAACTTCAAAACCCATCACGCGGACTTCAACTTCAAATCCAACCACACTGACTTCAACTTCAAAACCCATCACGCGGACTTCAACTTCAAATCCCATCACACAGACTTCAACTTCAAAACCCATCACGCGGACTTCAACTTCAAAACCCATCACGCGGACTTCAACTTCAAATCCCCATCATAGCCCTTCATTCAACTTCAACATCAACTTCACATCACATCATAGCCCTTCATTCAACTTCAACTTCAACTTCACTTCACATCATGCCGTTCATTCAACTTCAACTTCAACTTCACATCACATCATGCCCTTCATTCAACACCACATCATTCTCTATGAGGTGATGGTGAATGAAGTCGGTGAAGGCCATCATGAATGAATTCGCCGACCTATGATGTTATCACACGCACAAAAGTGTCATTTCGATGGTTGTTATCTGACATACGACTGTGATTTGTTGTTTTGACTTGGTGGAATGGCATTGTGCCTGTGCGCATGATTGCGACGTTTTTCTATCATTAAAGTTTAGTTGTAAGTAGTGCTTGGTGTGTGTGCCTCCTCTCCTTTGTCACGTCTGTTTATGTGTATTCCTTTTGTAGTAAGTTCCAACCACGACTTACTAGATAACTAGATTATAACTAAAGATGAGTGCGGTGCGGGTTTTCCCACGCAAGTTTATTCTTTGCGGGTACACATTTCCGCATCATCGCGGGTTGTGGGTAAAGCGCAGGTATACCCACACTACCTCTGCGGATCACGCGAATATACCCGCAAGCGCAAAACCAACCTGTCGGATTTTGGTGTATGACCCGATTCCTGGCGAACATTTGGCCCAAAATACTTTCCAAGACGTTCCATATCCAGTTCATCATCTCAAAGTAAAGTCGTCGTTGTTTGCCACATAGGGTTAACTTTGGCTATCTTTCGACACCAAGACTGGTACACTTCGCATCAGTGAGCTACCAACCATGTTGGCAGCGGCCACAGCGTAGGCGTTAAAAAAATGGCTCGGTAACGGACAGTGTCCTCAACATCAGTAAATCATTTTGTGCTGTCACGATCATGTGACAAAACTAAAAACATGCAAACGCATTAGGCTGCGGGTATATCGCCGGGGAATGCGGATAGGCGTCGGGATGTGCAGGTGTGGATGTGGATTGGACCACTGACATTGCTGCGGATGCGGGTTCTGCCACCGTGGGTGCGGTGCGGTTGCGAATTTTCATACCCCGCACTCATCTCTAATTATAACGACCATGTCATAGGCACCCCTTCCCAGCGCCGCATTTGTAAGCTAGCGGTGGCGCTACTCATCGACCCGGTTATTGCTTCCTCAATTTCTGTAATACTTTGTACTTCGGCTTTCCTTAGTATTTTTGTGGAAGTGGTGGATGTCCCACAGGAGATGCTTCTTTCTAAAGTTGATTATCACAATCCTACGCGTTTTCATAGGAGCTGTAGCTGTCATCTGCTACGGTAGTCATACGTCCGCTTCTGCGCGTACAAAATTCAGATTTTCATTGTCCAATCAGGATGTAGATCTCCCGGGCCGTTGAGTAGCACCCCTAGTGGATCATGGATAGGGGGTTGTAGATTATGACATGGTCATTATAATCTTGTAGGTCGTGGTACCAACTAGCCCAAATTTCTGCACTTCTTATGTCCAACATTTCTTCTGGGCACTTTGAGTTATATGGGGCATAAAGGCGGTATGACAATGCAAATGGCTCCTACTGAAGCAAGCAACTATGCAGTATGATGTTTATGAACATTTGGCCAAAAATAAGGATATCAAAGAGCAGCATCGTTTTGTGTGTACTCTTTTGTTATAGAGTGTGTGGCGTTGTGAGTGCATGTCCATTTTGATTTCCAGCTTGGGATCCTGTGCAAAGCTTTGGATCGGTTGTGGCATCAAGACCCTTACAGCGTCGTACTCTATCGCTGGATGGATTTCCTGCAAAATGAAGCCCTATGTGAACTGCGTATTGAGCAAAGGCATAGCCTCGGTCCCCTACTTCTCTACCTCTCTAAGAAGAAACATTATTCCGGTGAGAGTGAACGTCTCAATTTCCAGTGAGAGTTGCTCACAGCTAGTATCGTGTGTACGTAAAGGGGCACTAAAATGCAAAAACAACTTACTCTCAAATGAAAGTCTTGTGTTTCAATTAGTATAATACGAGCAAAATTATTTCACAGAGCGCTACCGTTTAGAAGAAAAACGCGGTGAAAACAGAGCCGTCTTTGGTGGCAACGAATGGGATCCACAGGAAGCGACGATTGGCGGCATCCAGTGAGACAGCAGGACAAGCGCGCGCTTACCTATCGTGGCCGTGTGGATTTGGAACGGGTCCGATCGTAGTGTTCCGTATATGCGCGGCATGATGCGCACTGCTTCATTTTTCAATACCGATTCACTGCGTTGTAGCCTACAACAGTTCTCGCGAATGTTCCACTGACAGCATTTATTTTCACGTCCCTCGGACAGCAATGCCAGTCAGCTTCGCAACGTGCACTATGTTTTTCGCCGGGACTGCTCTATGGCGTGGCACGCGCAGCATGGACTAAAAACGTCGATGCACGAGCTGAAACGACGTTCACTACTTAACGCCGAAGCAAGAAAGAGTCCCGTATATTTTTTATTGTAGCTTCGTAATGGAATCAAAGTTTTGAATTATGATAACAAGTACGAAATTAAGACAGCGTGGAACGTGATTTGAAGTCAACTTGTTTTTGTATTTTAGTGCCCCTTTAAACTAAAAAAGGGCGTGGTCGTATATCCCTTGAGCTGCATTACAAGTCAGCATTAAGCCTTTTGCATAAAGCCGTGTAAGATTTCCTTTCAATAAATATATATTCCCCCCCCCCCCCCCCCCCCCCCCCCCCCCGTTTAAGATTGAACTCACACACAAGTTCAATCTCAAGTTTGTGCTCGACACATTTGAGGGCAAATGAGACGTCATGCTCAAGTATGTTCTTGTGTTCTCACATTTTGTGGCAAGTGCTTATCAACACTCCAGCACATTTTCAACTCAGCGATGGGTGCTTTGCTTAGTTGAAAAGGATACCTTCTTGCTTAGTCACTGCAAGGTTATGAATCTTCCCTGGATGAGGTAATTTCCTGATAAGATAAGCACTAAATGCGTAAAGCTTTTTCTGTACCGACATGTTCCACGGTCGTGATGTCAGCTGGTGGTAAAACCACCGAGCCCATCCACAGGCAACGATTTCTTGAGAGTACACTGCAATCCCGTTAATTCGAAATCTCTTTATTCGAACTTCCGGATAATTTGAACCGACGCTCAGTTCCCCGCAAAATCATGCGTATTTAAATGGGAGAAAATGCCAGATGATTCAAACATATGAACTTGCACAGTGGTTTATTCAAACAAGATTGCCCAGCCGTGCCGGATTTCCAATTACACATCGGCTCGGGAGCGCCTGTCGAGCACCGGCAGGCACACTGCTGGCGTGTCAGGAACACCGTTTGTTACCTATTAAATGTTTTCTGTTTATTTTCTTATTACCAGAAAATGCCACAAAACCTATTTCTCATAAAAAAAAGCAATACTCCTGCCAAAGAAAAGAGCAGCGAGGAACGAATGACCGATGCCGCTTACTCGTCGGTGGGAAAGCAAGCAAGCCTTGCTGTTTTAAGGGGATCACAATCCTTCCTGATGCTGTTCCTACTGATCCTGGTCATGTGATGCTGGGGAACCGGACATTTGGGTGCACGGACAACTCGGTGCACATTCTGTTCGGCGGTGCAAAAGGAAAAGAAAAATTACAGCAGAGCAGAGAGTATTTTTTCCGTTCCGTATTCACCATTAAGCCACCAGAATTAAGCACTCCTCGCTCTCGTGCGCGCGTACTTTGACCGCTGCGCTAACACGCTAACACTACACAGCCAAGAAAAAGGCAGCAATTCGATATATTTTCTCGAATTGGGTCGGTGATATTCGCGTTCGAGAGGTTCGCAATAGGGTTGGGGCTTGACGTCACAAACGACGTTCATAGAGTTGCGGCTGGAGAATGGAGAAATGCAAGTGCGTTATTCTCTGCTCTGCACTGTTTTGATGCTTTCCTGTAAATAAGTTAAGGCGGAGATTTGTGCAAGATGGCACATAACTACGTAAAAACAGTGCAGAGACGGAACACTAAGAAGAAACAAGTGCACACACGGAGCGCTGACTAGCAACTGAAGGTTTACTTCCCAAAGCGGGGCAAAACCGAAAAGGAGAGAAGAATGGGAAAGGAGGACAATCAACAACAATCTTGAAGATAACTAATCCCTATGTACAACAGGTTCACTGACGGCTTGCTGACACATCTTTCTTTCATACACGAAGCAGAGGAATATTGGCAACTCCCTAGTGGCCTGGTGTTTCCCCAAAAGTTCTGCAGCTCAGTACCATTAACGTGCTAAGTTAGTTGGACCACCTATGCTGTTCCTTAAATACATCACGTAGAACAACTTGTCCTTACATTGTTCACTATATATCCAATAACGGAGCACATCCCTGTGGTTCAATGTTACGGACAACAATATATGAGGAGACTCGTCGTCGAACATTAGTATGGGTGCACACTATCAAACATTGTAGGAAGAGCCAACAAAATTAAGCTTTAGTAAAACCACAAGACAGCACAGTGACAGAGATACATATATATATACGATTGTACGTCGCAGCTTGATCTTCGATATCATTGCGCCAGAAAACTTCAAACTCCTGACACATCATTCACCTCTATGGTGAATTTGTACTCCTTCGTAAATTTCCCTGGCGAGCCTGTCGGAGTAGCTCTTAAGCACACGTGTGTCTTCCAAGCTGTAAATGGGCTGTCTGTAAAATCTGTAAATGGGCTGTCTTCCATTAATACGACTTCCGATAATTAGTTTTTCTTTTTTTCGCTTAATCTGAGGGTCCCATCAAATGCCCATGTGTTTCTATTGATAAAATAGTTTGTTATTTCGAATGTGAAAGCAGTCCACAAGGTGTAATTCGACCGACGCATCCGCGAACCATGCTCCCGCGTCGCCCGTGCCATCTGCGTTGCACCATACACAGCAGCAGGAAAGTTCGCTCCGGTGGCAGATTGGCAGATGGAGACTGAACCAAGTTCAGGCTTGGATATTCTTGCCTTTCGCTCAACAAATTTCAAAAATTGTATGTATACTACCCTGCTTGCTTCTTAATATGAATAGCGCCTCAGCTCGATTTATACATGATGTAAAACCCCGAGACTAGGGAACAGGAAGGGACAGGCGCAAACACGAAACTTCGTGTTTGTGTCTGTCCCTTCGTGTTCCTTAGTCTCTGGGTTTTACATCATGCATCATCTTCACCAGCTCGCTTGTTTCCTAGCCATTTTTTCATTATCGATTTATACTTTTTGTTTCCTTGCTGCCAAGAAAAAGAATGGTTCTCTGGCTACTAGCAGTCGAACATTTACGAAGTAATTGGAATATTAGCAGTTTAGACATTCATGCATGAAAACCACTTCATAAATGTTGACTAAGATGGCATTTCTTACTGTGCTTGCTACTTTAACAGCTTTCGTGTTGTTGCCAACACTGTGTAATCAATGGCTTGGATGCTATAATCATTAAGGACCCTGGTTTTCTGCTGCGGCAACTTCCAAATTCTGCGGCACCGTCTTGTACATTCTGCAATTTTCCACGGCAAGCAGTCAACAGCTGCTTGAAATGGGAAACACATTATTTTCTTAGATATATATGGGAACAGAAATATTTTATACAATTACAGATTGAAATCACTTGTAGCTCAGCATCGCATACATAATATCGTATGTTCTCCTCTGACAATGACAAAGGTCTGTCACCTGCAATCATTTTATACCTGCTGAAAGATGTTTCAGCATCTGCAGAGTTTATAGGAACTTTACAGGAAGATTATAGGAAGGAGCTCACAACACATGCCCTGTGGAGCTTATAGGACACCCTTTTTGTTTCTCGGCTGTAGGCATTAACAGCACAAGAAAGATGAAGGGTCTCGTCGACGTCCACGGAAGGCACAAACGGTGCAAAAATCCAACACTGAAGTTTTCAACTTATTTAGTGACACCGGCTGTCTGTCTGAGCTCGTGGAAAATGGGTGAAAGTATGTTTGGCTTTGGGAATAGGGAAGTTAAAACTGGATTAACTGATGAAGGGAACCGGGGCTAATATTGAGATCGTGGGGATTTAGGGACTTAAATTTGGATATGAGGAATGATTCGCGATTTTTGCGCTTGATGTCTGTGTTGAAACCAGACTCTAGTAGCACAATTTTAAGATCATTATCAATGTTGTGATTCGGGAGGTTAAAGTGAATTGATACTGGAGATTGCCGGTGTAAATCCCTCGAACCCCGACATAAAGGCAAGGTCACTCACACGGCAGGTTCCTCTCCTCCTCCTCCTGTTTTCATTTTTTTCATTCTGTGGTCAGGTGGTATCCTGTGACTATGTAATGTACACCATGTGCCCTGTGTTTTTCACACCTGAAGAAATGTAGTCTGCTACATGAAAGCTTGTGTTATTAAATAAGTTGAAAACTTCAGTGTTGGATTTTTGTACTGTAGGCATTATTTAAGGGTCAAGGCAAACTCCCAGACATCAAATCAAAGTCCCCCGCTGCCACCGCTACACTGCACACGGGAGGGACGCCGCGCCTTCCTCAGGCGAAGTATGCACAATAAACTTGGGTTAACGTTATCTTAAGCTTGCTGCAATCTGTCTGTGCTGGTCCTGCAGCATGGGCAGTGTCGTAAAGCAGGCTTCACCCTCATGCACGGAAGCTTCAGGTGAAGCCCACTTTCGGGAGGTGCCGTTCGTATTCGGCGAATAGTCGGATATTCGGAAATCTGAATATTGGGTATTCGATTCATGAATGAAATAATTCGAGTGATTGATATTTGATTCGATTTTGAGAACTCGAATATCCGCACACCCCTAAAGATAAGGGATTGTGTGTACTGTGAAATTCCGTGCCTAACGAAGGATTCCGCGATGAATACCGGATTCCGCGATATTTCGCGGAATTGCGGAAAACCCGGTGTCTTAATAATCATGCAGCTCTATGGTGACAATTCACTTCTTGGCATAGGTACTTCGATTCTTTGTGAGGCCAACACTATAATAGCTAGCTATTGTGGGGGGTGACTCGTAGGGGGGATGGGGGGGACACGTAGATTCCTGTGAACAGTAATGAACCTGCAATGATAAACATTTCCGTAGAGCTATGCAAATAGCAAAATTTCCATTGCGAATAGTTTACGAACATTTCACTTACAGTGCAGGCAAATCGAATTCGAATAATTTAGAACAGCCCGTGGTGAAATATTTTTTGGTGTTGTGCTCATTAGATGATGTTCTGCTCTAAACATGTGAGCCTTTTCAGCCAGCATAACATATCGTGAGAGAAGGGTCCCTCTGTGTTGTGTACGGTAGACTGCATTAGTGGGATGAACTGCATTGAGAGTTCAGTCAACATGTTCCATGAAGCCTGTTTTGTGTGCATCTCCTCATTGCTATGTTTAGATTGTGAATTTCATAAACAAAATACAGAAACCGACACTGAAGATTTTTGTTTAAGTTTAATTTGTACAAGTTTTCGCGTGGAGGTCCACACTTCCTCAGGTACGAAGAGAAGTGTTGACACAATGAATGGTGACACAATGGTACAGTAAATTGCTGGGCAGATGCCCAGCAATTAATTGTACACAGACATGTGGCACCATATCTCTTTTCCCTTTCTTTGTACAGCATTGTGTTTAGTCGTGTATATGTCTATACTATATATACTTATGCGTGTCACCACTTCACTTTGTACCTGAGGATGCGTGGACCTCCATGCGAAAGCTTGTACAAATTAAACTTAAACAAAAATCTTCAGTGTTGGTTTCTGTATTTTGTTTATGTGATCTACAGGACTTGACTTCCCTCTTCATATATGCTATTGTGAATTTCCTGTACATTTCTTAGAAACTGCACATATTTCCATCTGTTACTGAACACAACTCTCAAAGTTGGGATTACATTTTCTGGAACCTGCAATGTCCAGACTGTAATGTTGACCATGAGCTTGCAAAATTTGTAGACTTTAGTGACATAATATTGTTGTGACAGAATATTGGGCTTCATCTAACGCTTGAGAGTAATGAGGAGAAGCCGACTGGCAGAATGGAGCCGCACACCAGAAGAACAATTGCAGTAATGTGAAGTGGGCTTCACCTAACTCTTAGATGTAATGAGGCGAAGCCCACATGCAGAATGGCGATAACGATACCTTACTTCAGTACCATTCGAAAAATATTCGAAAAATTTGAATACTGAAAATAGGTTGTGAATAACATTCGAATAGCATCAAATATTCGTTTCGTATTCGAAATTTTGAATATTTACACAGCTCTACTTTCCGGAATATGCCCACCACTACCACGCGCATTAAGAAAGGTTATATTCGTGTTCCGTTATGTTTCTTCTGTAGCGTAACACTTATTGTGGACACATGTGTGGGGTGTATTCAGCATCCACGAATGTTTTATGTGTGTACCTGCTCACAGTCAGGCTTGCATAGAGAAAAAGTTATAAAAATGACTATGTGTGTAGCTATCCACATGACGAATCATACTCTAGACTCACAGCATATGTAGACTCATATCTGATAATCCAATTTCCTGATAATTCATGATAAAATGTATAACTTGTTGGAGCTTGACAGAGCCTTGCCGTAACATAAGTAGGTATGCTGAATGGGAAAAAACGACCCGATCGGAAAAGTGGAGACCTTCGAAGTTGTCTTCAGCCATGGGCTTTCTGACTTCACTCTTATGAGTGAGATGTGAACAGATAAGAAGCTCCGTGTCCTAGACATGGAGCGTAAGTTTGAGCCCCAGCACGTCTGTTGGAAATACGAGCTCCGTTCCAAAAAGAGACTGCTACCCTACTCCATGGCACACTCCAAACTCCTGATATACTTCCCATTCACGATATACCAACTTGCCCACACTATTGCCTTAACTTGGTATTCTGCTGTCTGCGTAAAATTAATTATTTCTTTGAAGAAACGCAATCCATAATTATATGAGTTCCGTAGTATAGAAGTCACTATTTATATGACATAAATATTGGTTCATGCCAAGCACTGGAGCAGTTTGATGCCATACAACCAAGAAGCAGTTGCTGAATTTTGAAATTTGAGGCTGATTTTTTCTAGTTCGAGGTCCCAGTCAGCTGGAAAAGATTATTTTGGATTTACTGTGCTATGTCAAATTAACTAGGTTTTATCGTTCAATGCAGCTCGCCACGCCTCTCAACCTCGTCTCCGGTTGAAGCAGTGCCTGAAGTACCCCGGTGATGCACACTACGATGACCGAGCTTTCAAGGAACAATTGGATCCCAGCTTGCTTCTGTGTAGCCTCACAGGTGATAACACCATGTTCATATGTTTTGTGTGGAGGAGTACAGAGAACAAAACTTGCATCTATCTAATTTTGCTGCCTTGATAATAATGATCAGCCAAGCTCGTTCATTATGATCTTCACTATCACAATAATTCCGACATTATGATCACATTTCTGGTTCCTGTCCGCTTGCCCATTGAAATGCATGTAAGCAACTGTTTCATACAATGCAAGTTGGGAAGCACTTCTGCACTTACCATGACTGGAAGTCTCCCGGGTGAACAGTAAAGCGTGCAAAAATAGAGAAGTGAGGTTTGATTTTTGAATTAAAAACTGAGTATGGAGTCCTGCTGATCGGGGGCTGTTAGCCGGCAGGATGTTGTACGTTTGCGCTACTACATGTGTGAGTCCTCTTTACAGATTACAACAGCAAAAAGAAGCAGGATGTCTTCCAGCAGCAGTGGTTGCATTGTCAAGTGTGCATGAATGAGAAGTTGGGTTCCCAGTTTCTGGTGTTTTTTGGCTGCAATCACTACTTCTGCAAGGAGTGCATGAGTTCCTTCTTTCGCATTCAAATTGAAAGTGGCTCAGCAAGCTTCCTCAGATGTCCACAAGAGGGCTGCACATCACAGGCTTCACCACCACAGGTATGTACTTTGTTAACACTTTGTTAATGCGGATTTCACGGCAGTTGCGGACCATGCCGTGTACTTACTTTTTGCAGTAACTAGTTACTTTTCTACAGAAGTAACTTGTAACTGTAACTATAGTTACTGCTTTTCGTTAAAGTAACTAACTTTCTCAGGCATTGCAATATTTTCCAGGCATCAGTTCTCTAACGTCGTTTCATTGACGCCTCAAATACCATACTCATACTCAAATCTCGTACTCATGTGCACCCAGGATGGTCTTAGACTAACTCCCACTGTGCTGTTAGGACCCATGGGAAATCTTCTGTTTATCACACGGTATAACTATGCTTGGACAGTACACGTGCTAGAACAAAGTTTTTTGAGAGACATATTTATTAAGCTTAAGTGCAGCTGTAACTAGTTGCATTTCAAAAAAGAGTAACTGTAGCTGAGTTAAGTTAGCTGAGTTGTGTAGCTGAGTTAAAAAGAGTTCGTTACTGAAGGATTCAGTGCAAAAAGACAAAACGATAAAAGAAGACAGAGAATGTTGTACTGCTCGCGACACAGTTGTCTGAAATCTCCTGCCAGTATTTCTGTAGCCCATATTTCCTTGATTGCCATCAAAAATGTTGTTGCACTATTGTATTCAAAGGTGGACCATATGCTGCACGTGTTTCTTACTCACAATAAATGATCTCGCAACACCTCGAGATTTGAGAATGGATAAACCACGTGGTGCCGATTTCAGACAACCGTGTCGCAAGCAGTACGTAGAATTCAGCTTAACTGTGGCCGGGTGTACGTAGCACAAACAGGCAGGTGCATGTCTCTGTTCTCCAATCTTCGATCGCACTCATGCTGTCAAGAAGTGCAAAGTCCAGCTTGTAAGAGAAATCATTGAAGTGGCAGAGATAAGGGCAAGTGGTTCCACAATCCACATGCATCAGCGGAGCATTAGTCTTTCTAATTTAAAAAGAATTGGAATTTTTACTTAATTTGTAGCTACCCTGACTTGAGATATCTAATCTTGCTCATTCCTTGTTTTTGTCTTCTTTGGCCTTTTGACATACCTTCTTCTAGCTTCTCCTAACACACGCATACGTTAGGTGAAGCCACCTTGTGGAATGCTGACTCGTGATGTTGCTAGAAGTTTTCCAGATATGTTCCCTCTACGTGTTCTGGTCGTTGTTTTCCTAAGCTAGTGTGATGTCACACAGCTTCTCGGTTTATTGTTGCGAGGGGGGTAAAAAGGTCAAAACGGAGATAAGGTTCCATTCCGTGCCCTGTAATCCCTGTGATCTTATCTCCTCCACCAAAGGGAGAGTCATTGCTTGCATTGCACTGTACTGTGCATCTGTACCATTGAGGTCGTTACAAATACCAGCCTGAAATAAATACCAGTCGCAGGATAACGCGATGAAGTCGCGCACGAAAGTAGCAGTGCACAAATTATGCACATTTTTATTTTCACAACATTTTTAGTGAAAAAGTGGGGGGGTGCGCAAATTATGCAAGTAAATACGGTACCTGTTTGTTAGAGGCTCTAGCGCATGTGTGATCTTGAGCCTCCGGGGGATACCTTCTGCCATCGAAGTTCAGTTGAGAGTAGTGCCTGTTGTGTCTGTGTCTCTTCTATCGTATCGTCTTTTCATGCTAAATTTTTCGGTAATCATGTACCAACTAGCACAACATTCCCCGGTTCTCAGTAACTGTACCTTAGTTCTTTTTTTTTTAGTAACAATACTCATACCCGTGACTGTTCACAAACAGAAAATGTGGGTCCTGTATGTACAGGCCTCTGTCCTACCTCTTCCCCCAAATTTGAAAGAAACAGTGACAAGGCATTAGCTTTTGTTTTTTGGGTTGACCTTGGGAAGACATTGGGTGGGTTGGCATACAACACTTTGAGGCCCATTGATGCAGAGTGATAGAAAACTACAGGTTCGTATGAGGGTAACCCTCATGAAACAGTTTATCGAACAACATTGCAATCGCAGTTTCTAAGACAATGTCATCTCCTGTGAAGTGTACTCTTTCTGTTAGCTATATCTTAGCTGCCATGCTTTTGTAGCTTTTTCTCTTTTGTGTGTGTGAATAGCAGTCTGTTGAAATCAGATGTGGGTGTTCTCACGAGAGCAGATGAGGGTGAGGACATCCTCACCTCACATGTACTGGGGTGAGGTGAGGGATGATTTCCCAAAAGAAGATTAAGTTGACTTGAGGTGAGGGGAGGAAGGATTTCCCAAAAGTAGATGGATGTGAGGTGAGGAAAATTAACAAAAAAACATATTGAGTTGAGGTGAGGAGAATTTCCCAAAAGTAGATCGAGGTGAAGTGAAGAAAATTTTCCAAAATAAAGATTGAGGTGAGGAATGATTTCACAAAACAAGTTTGAGATGAGGTGAGGAAAATTATTAACAAAAGAAGCCTGGGAAAAGGTGATTTCCCAGAAGAAGGTTGAGCTGAGGCAAGGGGAAATTTCTAAAAGGACATTTGAGGTTAGGTGAGGCAGGAAAAGAGACAGGACTCGGGACAAGGATGAGAACTTCGAAATTTGCTTCTGTTTCAGTGATTGCAAGTCGTCCTGATACAAATCATGGTTAGCGCTAACTACTTTGGTCAACTTGGTTAGTAGAATAAGGAATGCAGAATTATTTTTTTTGCAACATGATGTCTTGTGCCTGACCAGAAGGCCTATTGCTGAATGAGGTTAGAAGTCATGGTAGCTTGTATTTTTTAGAGAGGGAATTGCTATGCTACATGAATGAATCATCGGGAAGCATTAAAAAATCTTTTGTTCGAGCAGCAAGACATGCGATCTTCTGATGACGTTCTGCTTCAACAATAAATTTGTTTCAACTCGAATCTTTAACAACTTCCGATCAAGAAGTAAAGGAAGAGAAAGCGTTCGGTGACTCAGCGTCTGGGGGAATTTTCCAAATCCCATAAGGTCTGGTACCATGAACACAGACGGACGATCTTTGTGAGTGGGGTTTCTAACAGCATCATTTAGCAAGATTGCTGCTGCAGTGCGCACTGTGACGGGTGTTCCTAGTAGCGGTTCCGTAGCCGCGAAATTTCTTTTCCTTTTTTTTGTGGGGTTGCACAGTTTCTGTCACCTCTTTGAGTGACAAGTTTCTGGTATTGTATCTAATAGAGGTTATTGTACCTTCTGCCGCAACTCGGAAGTCGGAACTATCAAAACAGACTAGTCCATTAGGACAGTACTTCCCTCTTCCTCTAAAAAAGAAGGGCAAACATATGTGCTTAATAGAATGGTTTAGCCACAGACTAATTTACACACAGACAGAGACACTAAGATATGCTCTTAGGTGGGAATGCAGAGAAATGGTATGAGTCAGGTGAAGTGATGAAACGTTTATAGAAGGCAGACGTGAAGAACAGAAGTCGAGTGTGAGGTGAGGAAATCTTTTAAAGGGCTGAGAGGTTGAGGTGAAATTTTTTTAGAAAAAGGTGGTGGTATGTACGTGACAAAAACATTTGAAGGAAAAGTTGAGGTGAGGTGTGGAGAAACATTTGAAGAAAAGGGTAAAATGAGGAAAGATGACATTAAGAGGAGGTGAGGTAAAGAATAGTTTCAGGACGGGGGTGAGGTGAGGAGACAAGGAAAATATTTTCAGAAAAGGATGAGGTGAGGAAAATGTTTTCAGGATAGGATGAGGCAAGATGTGGAAAAATTACCTGAAGAGAAGTTGAGGTGAGGACAATTGCGTGAAGAGAAGGTGAGGCGAGGAAAACTTTCCGGGAAAATTTTGAGGTGAGGCAAGGTAAGGAGAAAGATTTAGGGCAGAAATTGAGGTGAGGGCAAAATTTGTGAGGACGTTTGACCAGCTCTGGCCAACACTAATGTAAGTTGTTCATAGCCCTCTTACATGTAGCTTCACATTGGCAGTGTCATGGTCCTTGATCTTGGAGGTGTTAGTACTGTTTGAATCAAAATGAGTTGAGTTATGTAAGGGAAGTGAAGTGAGTGACTCTGTCTACGGCTGTCATAAACTTAATTACAGACAAGTTTCCTGTCGTATCTTCTTTTTTCAGGTGAAGGAACTGGTAGGGGAAGCACTGTGCAACAAGTATGAAGCAATGCTTCTGAGCACATACCTAGACACATTGGCAGACCTTACGTACTGTCCTCGGCTTCACTGTCAGTGTCCTGTCGTGCTTGACCCTGACCTCACCTTGGCTGAATGCCCATCGTGTCACTTTGTTTTCTGCATATACTGCAAAATGGTATACCACGGTGTGGAGCCCTGCAGACTTAAGCCAGGTAAGCCAGCCACTTCAGATCTACCAGCTTTGTTTAGCCCAAAGGAATTCGCAAACTGGGTTCCGTCATGTCGTACGAGAGGTTCTGTGGCCAGTCATCCAGGCTTTCGGAATGCGCACAGTAACATGCCGAGAGCACGACTGCAAGACGGAAGCTTCATACTATGACCGGCCAGTCACGTCTGGCCGTGGAAGTGGGAAAGCGTTTGGGATTGGTCAAGAGCAGGAAGGAGAAGAATGCTTTCCCTTTCTCTGTTTCCTGACACATGTTTTACAAGGTGTACCGTAACATGATGTCTCCCCATGGGGGATTCACCCATGGGGAGATAGGAGTATTGTTCGGGAAGGGGGCCACGGTTTTTGTTACAAACCGAGGGGTCACCACATATGTGCCACGACTCTAGAAGCTTCCTGGGTCCCCATCTTGGTGAGACAGGCAGAAAACGGAACACTCGTTTCAAAGAACATAAACGGGACATAAAGAGCGCGACCCACGCCACACGGTTTAAGACGGAGCTTACAGAGCATTGTTGGGACACGGGACATTGTTTCGACTTCGACAACGCGGTGACCTTGGTTCGCGAACAAGGATGGGGACCCAAGAAGCTTCTAGGGTCGGTTTGTACTAAAAAACGTGGCCCCCTTCCCGAACAATACTCCCATCTCCTTAAATAGCGACCGGTTGTATGATCTCTCATCCAGTTTGGCACTGATGATGTCCGTCGCATGACGGACGAAACATCTGAGTAAAACTCGTTATTTTGTTATGTTAAGTCGGAGTTCTCTACTTTTTGTTCAGTTATGTCGTCTCCCGGCTTTTGGAGTATTTTTGCCTCTTTAACAGTGTCCCCTGATTTGTATTGAACTGCAAGCTTTCGAAAGGCAATACTACAAAACAATCTTGTTGCAATGTGATTTATAGCAGCGGAATCATTTTATGTACACATATGCATTGCTTTGCTTGTATAATTGCTTGTACAGCTTGCCTTGGATGGCCACAAGACCTTGTCAGGCCCACAGCCCTCCCCAACAACACCGAATATCTTCTGGACATACGAATAATGTCCTAAAGGATTCGTACATCCGAATTGCTATCACGTATCACAATATCATTGTACATCCGATGGATATCACTCAGATCGGACGTGTGAATCTGTTAGGATATTATTCGTACATCCAGAGGATATTCAGTGTTTGGGTTTGGTCCAGCCCGATGTATTTTGGAAAATAGAGCCGAGTTGTTCAGTGTTCACGCATTAATGAAGTGAAACGGTATTTTTCAGACGAACGCCGGGAAATCCGGGACCGATACGTGGCTGCTACGGGAGCAGAGAAGCTGGAGATGGAAAGGCGATATGGAAAGCGGACCCTTCAGTTATTGGTCGTGGAGAGTCTTTCACAGGACTGGATGAATGAGAACAGCAAAAAGTGCCCCCACTGTAATGTTTCCATCGAGGTATTTTCGTCTTTCCTCTACTTCTCTGCCATTGACCATATTTGTGGAACGTTACACTTGAACCATGAACTGCTATTTTTTAGAGTGTCAGTACACGAAACTGAGAGAACCATTCTTGGTATGCATTCACCAAACTAAAATTCAGGATTTTGAGATTTGTTTCGTCAAGCTCTTGGGTACAATCCGGTGCCCATACTTCTAGGGCCTCTTGATCGTTTCTGTCCCAAGCAAGTCTCTTAGTACGGCATTCTTGCAGGTCACTTACTGGCAGTCCAAAGACCTTTTGCTTCAAACACGCTCTGAGGTTGCATCTCCGCACCAGATAATTACCCTTTGCAAATTCTCGAAATGAAATACTCAGGATGCTCCTGTCATGATTCCTTGATGATGTAGACTAACCCTAACCCAACCCAACCCAACTAACCCAACCCAACCTAACGCTACCAGAGTAGTATGCATTGCAGATTTGGTATGTGGTAGTCACTGCCCCTGGTAAGCTACTGTTAATGTCCCAGCGAAGCATAGAACTCGTAAGAAGAGAGGCTAGAGGAAAAGCTGAGAGAGAGAGAGAGTAATGGGGGAGAGAACAGGACTTGTACGGGGGCAATACCTCCTCCCAGCGTTGAAGTCTGGGTGACGGTCGATACGGTGGATTCGGCCACAGCCTTTCCACACGTGTACGCCAGTCCGCTTCGGCGCCCTGCATCCAATCCACTCCAATCCAAGTCGTGCTTCCTTCCGTTGGGCTCAGTGTGCCATGCCGTGTGCGAAGTGAGTTTGTTTTTCTGCTGTCATCGTGTGCGCATAGATTGTTTCTTACTCCGTAAGGAACGGGTATTGTACTGTTTAAACCTTATGCTGTGACACGCGTGAATGGTGCACGCTTGTAGGAGACAGCATTCATAACACGTTAGGCTTACCATATCTATCATGGCGGCTCGCTGGTTGAGATGCCCTTCTTCGCTGGCTTGGTTTCTAGTTATTATGAGAGTTCTATGCAGAGAAGAGAGGAAAAACAAATATGTGCTCGGTCTTGTGATGACCCTATGGGCACCGTGCACTAGTTGGAGGGCACTGCAATCTCTTGATCGACAGCGACACCCGTGGCGATTTCGTGCGTAACGGCCTGGTACTGATCAGATATCAACGCCTTCATGTATGGAGTTGTGGTGTGTATGTGTGGCGATGGTTTCCTCAATTTTATATATGTCGGCTTTGGCTCTATTAGCCCGTGAGAGCGCATCTGTGGAAGTGGTTTGTAGAAAGGGCATCTGCTGCGCATTTCAAAACATGTGAAATGTCTCAGAAGTAGTTTTCCCAGATGGAACATCAAAGATGACTGCACAGTGTCTAGCACAGACAAGCATGTAATATTTGTGGCCTGTATTTACTTGGAAGTTGAGTACATATTTATCCGGAAGGGACTACCAATTATTGACTACAAATCTGAGACCAGCTACGTCCAGTACCCCCAATATGAGGATGGAATACTTGCACTGAAGAATTCGTGTGAATACTATAGTCAACTACAAATTGGAATGTACATTATGAAGGTAGCGGAAACATCTTTGTTATTTCTTTCTCATACATAGTTCGTTAACGTGATGGTGCACTTGTGATGATTTGTTTTTTTGTCAACTCGTTCCGAAGCTTGACACATTCTATTTCACGCAGACGTTGCTCAAGGCAGGGTATGCCCTTTTAGTCCATTTGTGCCTGCATTTGAAACACTGTCATAAAAAAAAATCAATCAATCAATCAATCAATTTTATTTCAGGATGTCAGGGATGTGATTGCTGCGCCAATTGCGCCAAACTGCGCCATTGGCCCAGCCCTGCTACATCCTGCTACAATTTACCCAAATTTTAGTAATCGGCGCCGAGCCTGTGCCAAACGTTGAGTTTACGCTGCTTTCCAGAATCGCGCCTCCGTCATCGGGGGAAAAAACATGTGGAACGCGTCGGGACTTGCCCTTCCCCTCCCCTGCTGTTTGGAGCTTTCGAGCGAGATGGGTGAGGGTGAGGACAGTGACTCACCGGTCACGTGAAACGCTGTCGGTGTACGCGTCTCTCGAAATGAATGCAACAAACGCAGTAATGTGCGTATGAGCGACCCTCTGAGAATGTCACTCTCCAAACTGAAATGTAAGTTAAGAAGTAACAAAGGCATGGTTCACCTCGTGTGCACTTAGTTGAACTGTGGGGTCCATTCATGCGTAGGTCGTTCCACGAAGTTCAACGCCGATATTCTCAACGAAATCGACGAAAATGGTGACCGAATATCAGTGTGGTGTCGTCAGGGTTCTCCCGACAGCGGTTTTTGTATCTTGTGCAACCAGAGCATCAGTTGCAGGCAACACGGCGGTGCAGCCGTCAAACGCCATGCAGGCTCCAAGCGACACGTCGAATGTGCCAAGCAGCACCGGGACGACTCAGGAATACTGAAACGACCGAAGAATGTGCAGCAAGGCTTGGACTTCACGTGCAACAGGGGGGCCCTGTAAACGAAGTAAGGCGTCGTACATTGTGTCTGATGGCCTCGGGCCTCACTTTAAGAAGCTAGTTGTGGAAGAGCTCAACAGACCATCTGTCTTCTACGCAATCGCTGCGGACGAAACACCCGTAGTGTAGCAGCGGTGCCAACAGCTAGATATTGTTGCAAGGTTTTATTCTGATGTCACGAAAGAAGTGGTTGTTGAACATTTGAAGTCCTTTCGGCTGGGTTCCGCGACGTCTGATATAGTGCTCAACGAAATCGCCAAGGCGACTCGGGACCTTCCGCAAAATAACCTGATCTGCTTCTTCAGCGACGGACCTAACGTGATAGTAATAAGTTGCTCCTCATGACCCGAGCCCGTTCATACACTTTCCCGCGCCGTGCTCTCCGCAGCAGGGATGAACTAACCAGGGGACGACTTTGTCGGTAGCGAAGGAGGCACAAGTTTATTGTACCAGCATATAGCAAAATCACTTGTTACGCGACATGACAATAACGGCGCTACCAAAGCGTCGGAGTAGGGGCTGCGGAGGTAGGAGGGTTCATCCACTCAGCCGATGAGGGATGCAATTTACCCGTCTACTCCAACTCTCCAGCCAAAACTGCCCAGCGAACTCGCGCTGGCTTCCGCCAAACCTCGGTTGTCCTTGGCGGCTCAACTGGCCAACACCGGTTCCGTGGTTGGCGCCCTTGAATCCCTGCCTTCAGGGACAAGAGGAATTCCTTCCCTATTATACTTCCCTCGTGCGATGGGGATTTAGAGTCTTTCTAATGAGTGCGAGCCGACGTTCTGGAGCCACCTCTCCGCATCGCGGTGTATACATAGGCGACAGGCGACCCGCACTTACACCTCCGGCCGAAGATCGTTGGTCGGACCTCCGAAGGGTCGACCAACGTACATGACGAAATAGTGCTGGTCGCAAGTGCTACCACAAGTTCCACAAATATAGTTCGATAAATGAATATAGGTAGTTCAGTTCACACACAGGAAACGCCCACACACACAAAAAAGGGTTCGTTCAGTGTTCTTGAATACAAGGAGTGCCTCACTGACTTACAAGCACTTCACACACAAGAGCAGCTCAGTACTCTTCCGCGCCCGCGAGTGCGCCGTCACGCATCTGCATGGCCGCCATACGCGAGGTCCCCGTCTGTGACGTGTTGATCCCCGATTTCATTATCTAACCGAGAGAGCGCGTCGGCGTTGCCGTGCGATTTCCCTTTTCTGTACTTTACAGTAACGCGGTACCGTTGAAGAGCAAGAGCCCATCTGATCAACTTGGAACTGTGGAGCATGTTCGCGGTGAGGTACGATAGCGGGTTGTGATCCGAAATCACGAACACTTCAGCGCCGAACAGCCAGTTGTCGAAACGCTTTAGCGCCCACACTATGGCGAACGCTTCCTTTTCGATTGTTGACCATCGTCTTTGGGTAGGAGTGAGCTTGCAGCTGGCGAACTCTATTGGTACCTCTGTATCCCCTTCCATCTGGGCTAAACAGGCTCCGACGGCATAATCGGACGCGTCGGTATACAACCAGTATGGTTTCGACAGGTCAGGGGTCGCGAGAGCGGTAACTGAACACAATGCGTTTTTCAGCGCGTCGAATGCATTTTGTGCGCTTTCTGACCATGGTACCACGTTTGGTGTCCCCTTGCCGGTCAACTCTGTGAGGGGTAACGCCAGTTCTGCATACTTAGGTATATATTCCCTGTAGTATCCAAAAAGGCCTAACGCACTTCGTACGTCACGCTTGGATATGGGCCGCTTTAACCCCCTAATTGTAGCCAGCTTCGACGGGTCGGGCGCGTGTCTGCCCGAACCAATTACATGCCCGAGGTACGGTACCGATGGCTGTGCTATCTGACATTTGTCTCCCGCAATTGTGAACCCGGCCGCCAGCAATTCGCTGAAAACTGCGCGCACGTGTCTCACGTGGTCCTCCCACGACTCCGAAAAAATCGCGATATCGTCTAAGTACGCCGTGGAATATTCTCGATGACGGCGCAACAAGTTCACAATGCGCTGGAATGTAGCAGCGGCATTCCTCAGCCCGAAGGGCATTACGCGCCATGCAAATTGACCTTCGTGCGTGACAAATGACGACAATTTTTGAGAGTCCTCGGCCAACGGCACCTGCCAATACCCTCGCCGAAGATCTACCACTGTTGTATGAGCAGCGCGACCTACTTTGTATATCAGCTCCCGTGTCAGTGCCATCGGGAACGCGTCCTCCTTAGTCGCTGCGTTCAGAGCGCGGTAATCCACGCAGATACGGGTTTCCCCATTTTTCTTTGAGACACATACAATGGGGTGCGCATGTTCACTTTCTACCGGGTATATAAGCCCCTGGGCCAGCAGCTCATTCACCTGTCTCGTGACCTCTCCCTTTAGTGTTTCCAGGATGCGGTAGTGGTGTGGCCTTCTAGGCGTCTCGCCTCCCTTCAGCTCTATGCGGTGTTCCCCAACCTTCGCGATCTTTGTTTGGGTTCGGAACAGCTCCCGGAATTCGCGGAGGAGAGCACTCATTTCCCTTTTTTGTGCCGATGCGAGGTGGTCCAATTTCTGGTCCGGGACGCCAATGACATCTCCCTCCTTATCTGGCCCAGAAGGCGCATAACTAATTTCGCCGAAATCTTCCTCGGATTCGAAGAGGACTCCTACCTGTCCCACTCTCGCATTGTATCCGCGCAGCTTATTAGCGTGAACGGTTCGTCGCTTTCCGTCGGCATCCTCTATGACGTACGAGTGCTGGCGCTCCTGCTTTAATACGGTATAGGGACCGCTCCAACGCGGGTGCATTTTGTTCGGGGGGGGGGGCGGCGTCGTGAAGTAGGACCTGTTGCCCTTCCGCGAATTGCTTGTCCTTAGCAGCGCGGTTGTAATATCCCGTATAGTTTCGCTGCCTCTTTTCACTAACCGTTTCTGCCATTTCTGCTGCTCTAGAGAGGTCGTCTCTCAGCTGACGTAGGTACTCGGCGGGCGCTTCGCGTAGCACATCCGGGACGTCGATTTCGTCCGTCCACGAACGCTTCAGAATCGTTAAGGGCCCCGTCGGTGACCTACCGTACAGCAACTCGAACGGGGCCACGCTGGTAGTGTCGTGTGGCACTTCCCTATAGGCCCAAAGTAGGTACGGGACGAACTCGTCCCAACCCCGTCCCTCACGCTGGATCACGTGGTAAAGCATGTTCTTAAACACCCTGTTCCAGCGCTCCACTGACCCATTACTCTCTGGATGCTCCGGGGTTGAAAATCTAGGAGTGCATCCTAGTTTCTTGAGCATCTCCTGGGTCAATGCAGCAGTAAAATTGGTCCCCCTGTCACTACAGATTATTTCTGGGATGCCCGTACGACTGAAAACCTCGAGCAGTGCATCACACGTTGCTTTTGCTGTCAGTGACCTCATACATATGACCTCGGGCCACCTTGTGTGTAGGTCCACCGCGCACAACGCGTATCTATGGCCGCGGGACGACGGTGGTTCGATGGGGCCTATGATGTCTACATTTATGCACTGAAACGGTCTCTCAGGGCGCGTGAGTGGCGTTATCGGGATGCGGTCATCCTTACGTTTATCTGCCCTAACTTGGCACCCATGACAAGATGCACAGTGTCGCCTAACATCAGCCTCGATACAGGGCCAATAAAAGCTGTATTTTATGCGTGCGGTAGTTTTGCGAGCGCCCAGATGTCCACCCCACGGGGACTCGTGTGCGAGTTGCAACACTTCACTCCGTCGCGCCTGCGGCAACACTAGCTGCGCAACGGCCCTTCCCATTACCTTATCGCTGTGGTAGAGAATCCCGTCTTGCAGATACATTCCGTTCCTTCCCTTGGTCGTGTCTTGGAACGCTTCCGTGAGTGTAGCGTCTGCTATTTGCGCTCTCTTAAACTCGTCGGCCCTAGCTACGGGTTTATCATACCCCTCGTCCTCTCCTGCACTACCGCTGTGGCCTGCGCTCGTCAAACTGACCTCATTCACTCGCGCCGCGTGTACCGGGATCTCGTTGGTGCCGCCACTAGTTGTGTCGTTCCCCCATAGCGTCATCCAAACTTCGGGGGTCAAAAAGTCGTGCATATCCTCAGCCCGATTGCCCGGGTGCGACTCTGTTGGCGTCTGCGCTCGGGACGTCGCTCCCCACTTCTGAGCGTTCAACTGTTCGTGCCCTTCCCCGTTACCAGTGGTCGGCGTGCTATCACTCGGTACCCCAAACAGTTCACTCTTCGCACGACTACCGTAAACCGAGTCGCTGTGACAGGCCTTTCGCAATGTCTCCCAATCGTCGGCTGATAATAAACAATCGGTCCTGGGAGAGAGCTCGTCGGTTATGGCGCACAGTATCGACACGCTGTCGTCGATCTCGCTGGGGTTATTGTTTACCGCAAGTAGCCTAAGCGGGAGGGTGGCCAGCTTAGCTTTGACCTTGTTGTCGAACGCGGACTCTAGGACAATGGATCCACCCCTTTCGCCTATTCCGCTCGGAATCACGCTCTCTCTCACGACGGTGATTTCGCTGCCCGTGTCGACAGTTGCGTCGATGGTCCGATTTCCGCAGAGAATTTGGGTTTGCTGAAGAGGCGAAAGTGGGGCGCCGGTCGTTCCAAATATTGCCACACGAGCTGTTAGCGGAGCTGCGGCCCCTGCCCCCATTAGCCCATTCGAAGTGTTCGGCGTTCCGTAGCTGGCCGCACCTGCGCGACGCAGACGTGGGCAATCGGCCCTTCGGTGGCCAGTGCCGCCGCATTCGAAGCATGCCCTCTGATTGTTACGCCCGCGAAACCGGCCTTGGGTTCTCGCGTTTGGTTGCTCGCGCACTTGCGATGCTCCGGCTTGTTCGTTACGCTGGGGTCTCGGAGTCACCGCGTCGAGGTCCTCGAGCGAATGCGACACTTGAGTAGCCGCGGGGTTGGGGAGTTTCCTCTCCGCTTCGTCGTGTACGGCGAGAAGCTCGGCAATTTTGAAGGCGTCTAGCCATCCGTCACCCTCTCGAAGCGTTACGTACTTTAGTGCGTTTGTGCCGATCGTTGTTTTCAGCTGATCTGCAACTAGCAATTCCACTAGTTTGTCTATGTCCTTAATCTCTCTGGCCTCGATGTAGTGCGTCAGGTAACTACCGAGACGCCTTGCGAACTGTTTCCAGGTCTCCTTCTTTTCTTTCGTGGCACTGAGAAACCTCCTCCGGTATTCACTAGGCGAAAGTCTTAATTCTTTGAGTACTGTCGACTTAAGGGACTCAAACGTGAACTGTTCGCCGTCCAGCCTGGAGCAAAGATAGCCCATTTTACTAGCGATTACTGGGTACATTAAATGTGCCCTGACGTCTGCAGGTACCGCATATTTCTCGAAGACTCGCTCTACCGTATCGAACCAAACTGGCGTTTCCGCGTCTGCCGGAAATTTTGGTATAGCTCCCTGAAGCATCTTAGAGAAATATCGCAACGGGTCGTTCCCGTAACTTTGTCCTCCCGACAGAGACATTCTGTCATCTTCTCGCGCATCAGCTGCTCGCCTCAACTCCTCCAGTTGGACCTGCAACATAAGTTGTTGCGTCTTCTCTTTTTCTATTGCCAATTTCGTACGGAGGTCTGACGCTTCAGTCTCCGTGTCGCTCACATCTCCGCCATCGGGTGCACTTTCGGTGCTCCCATCACCCGTCTCCCCGTCTTTCGCGCTTCGCGTTTTGGGACCTGCCATTGCAGTGCTAGCGTGCCGTCGCCCCCAAAACGAACGAAGAGAAAGAGCTCACCTCCAATCACTGCTTTGCCTCCTCTTCCTGTGGTCGCCGTAGCAGCCTTCAGCACTCCACCGATGCTTTGTCACACCCAGTGACCCTGTATGTGCCGGTGCCGAAGTTCACGTTGCCAGAGGGAACCGCTTGAAGCCTTACACCACAATGTCGATGTCTTCGAGCTTCCGCAGATGATGGAGCGCACTTGCTGAGAAGAACTCGGGGCAGGATCCAGTCGACTGCGCCAGTAATAAGTTGCTCCTCATGATCCGAGCCCGTTCATACACTTTCCCGCGCCGTGCTCTCCGCAGCAGGGATGAACTAACCAGGGGACGACTTTGTCGGTAGCGAAGGAGGCACAAGTTTATTGTACTAGCATATAGCAAAATCACTTGTTACGCGACATGACAATAGCGGCGCTACCAAAGCGTCGGAGTAGGGGCTGCGGAGGTAGGAGGGTTCATCCACTCAGCCGATGAGGGATGCAATTTACCCGTCTACTCCAACTCTCCAGCCAAAACTGCCCAGCGAACTCGCGCTGGCTTCCGCCAAACCTCAGTTGTCCTTGGCGGCTCAACTGGCCAACACCGGTTCCGTGGTTGGCGCCCTTGAATCCCTGCCTTCAGGGACAAGAGGAATTCCTTCCCTATTATACTTCCCTCGTGCGATGGGGATTTAGAGTCTTTCTAATGAGTGCGAGCCGACGTTCTGGAGCCACCTCTCCGCATCGTGGTGTATACATAGGCGACAGGCGACCCGCACTTACAGTGATGAAAAGCTTGAAACGAAAGATGAAGGAAACGCACCCAAATATGCTAGATGTAGGCGAGTGTTGCCTTCATAAGGTTCATAATGCATTTGGGCGTGGCTTAGACGCCTTTGGATCAGATGTTGAGGCAGCAGTGGTGGACCTATATTATTTCCTCAAGAATTCTGCTGTGCAGAGTGCCGCAGTGAAAGCACAGTAGGAAGTGGTTGGGCTGCCTGAGAATGTCTTCCTCCGTCGCTTAAGTTTGAGGTGGCTTACACTGGGGCCTGCAGGGAGTCGACTGATTGAGCAGTTCTCGGCAGTGAAGAATATTGTCATGTCGGAAAGCCAGTGTCGTTCAGGAGGGCAGCTGCGTGAACGGTTGTGGAAGGCGTTCTCGAACAAGGACTTCTACCCAAAATTGCTTTTTGTCAGGAATGTTGCAGACATTTTCACAGAATTTCTGACTTTGTTTCAACGCACTGAACCCTTAGTTCATCAGCTGTATGACGAGGTGGTGGCTCTTGTTCGAAAACTTTGTGGGCGATTCATGAAATCTGAATCATAGCGCGGTGGAAAGGGCAGAGAGCTGCCCTCGCTGCAACCTCAGTCAGCTGTAAATTGGAAGGCAAAGGTTGAGGTTGGGGAGGACACAGAGGCACCTATGTCATCACGGGACCCAGCAGAGAAAAAAACATTCAGGTTGGGCGCAAGAAGCTTCTACATCAAGTGCACTACGTACCTCCTGACACTACTACCTTTTGACAATGCTGTGCTACGAAGCCTACGCTGTCTCCACCCATCGTCTACGGAAAAGGAGAGCTCGTCCGGTGACTTCAGAACCCTAGCAACGCGTCTCCCACAAGTGATTCAGCCTCCTGATGTATCGTCCATGATGGATGAATACACGTTGTTTCAACTTGAACCCATCGAAGCACTATCGTCTGCAAGGCTGCAAGGCTGCAAGGCTCTGCAGGCAAGGCTGCAAGGCTACTGGAGCAACATCTTTGCACTGAAGAGGGCTGACAGCTCAACCAAATTTCCTCTGTTGTGCAGGCTTGTAAAAGCCTTGCTGTGCATCCCCCACGGCAACGCACTTGAGAGAGGATTCAGCGAGAACCGTCATATTCTTCAGGAGAGGGCACGGCTGACAGTTCAGAGTGTCAACGGTATATGGCGCATTGTGTCATATGCTAAGAGGCCTGGAGGTGACCCCAGCCGCTTTAAAGTCACACCTGCAGTGATTAAGGCAGTTTGAGGCACATACAAGGTGTACCGGGAGCGTGTCGCAGGAGAAGAGGAGCTGGCGAAAAAACGACTACGTGCTGACATTGCACAGGCAGTGCCAAGCAGTCATGAGCAAGATGACCTGCAGAATGAGGTGCTCTGTGCTAAAAAAATGCTAACCAATGCTGAGTTGCTCATTGAACATGGCGTGAAGTCAAAGAACTTTGAGGATATTGAAAGTGACCAGACCTTACTTACACAAGGCAAAGCGAGGCTAGCCGTTGCATTGGAGAAACTGGTACTGAAGAAGAAAAAAGTGTGCATTTTTAATCACCTGCTTACCTGTTGGACTTGCTTACTTTTGCAGATATTCCAGGGCGCATACGCCTCTAGTCAAAGTGAGCGGCAGCCAAAGCATGTCATTGTACTTAATATATTTATCATCTTGTGTAGTTTCCAAAGCTAGTTACTTTGTAGTCAAGTTGACGGTTTCCCTGCATTTTTTTGGGGGAGAATTAGTTGTGAGCCAACTTAGAACTGCAATAAAAATGCGACACAATAGGAACTTTTTAGAGCTGTATGTAGTAAGTTATTCTTATCCGCACAGCTGAGGTGCAAGCACCACACTGGCATGCAGTAGTTATACTTTAATAGGGTTACGTCACGCCTGCTCCAAAAGCTAGTTTCGCTGCTCCCAAACACAATTTTGGCTGCTCCAAAAGGTGCTCCAAAATGACTTCGGTCAATCACATCCCTGGGATGTAAATAAGGCATTTTTAATTGTTCCCAGACGGAAATATAATGATAACAATAACGTTTTATTAGTGCCTAAGAACGGCCACAGTGGCCTTTGTATAGATGCACATAGCATCATACACATTGTTACAGATTGCAACATTCAAGAAATAGCCAGCAATATCATGCAAAAAAAAACAACAACAACAACAGATAGTTGCTGTTACCGCAAGCGCACGATTACATCTTTTTTGGAGGATGAATAGGATGGAGAAAAAAATCCACATCACTTAGAAAGCGAGATCGTAAGATTTGGCAATGTATAATAACATCATAGGGACAGAATATACCTACGTAAAACGATGACTGATTGCGAAACACAGCTCAGGGAGCACGAATATTCCCATATTCCCCTGTATTAGCAGGCAAGCTGTACGTTGAAGGGAGTCCAGGCTTCCAAAAGCCTAGTCTTCGCCGGCACACCACAAAATTAGGGTCCGAGCAAAAGATATAAATACTGGTGTCTGACGCATAGCAGACTTTAATTTTAGCCAAGCTCCACCATATTCATTCGTCTTGCTCCAAGCACCGTGTACTTCGCAATTGTTTCGCGCAAGCTGCCGTGCTATGAGCGAGAATCTTGAATTGGGCGAGATCGAATTAGCGAGGTTCTACTGTGCTTGACCGTCGTACAAACCCTATCCTGTGTCGACGACGATCCTGCTCGTACCACATATGGCAGGCGAAAACTTGACGGCAAGTTGCCTCTCCTTTACACTAACTTGGCTGCTGTGGCAGCCTACCACATAGAATTAGTTTCCACTTTTTTGTCTCCTTTGACTTTCTATGCGGGCAGCTTTAAATTAATCGCTCCTTTCGAACAGCGAAACTGGCACAAAATTGCTCGCCGCTGCTGGCTGGTACCAAGCCTTTTACGCCGCGTTTCCCCTCGAGGGGGCATTTCTATCAACAGAAAACTCTAGCACACGGCGCCCATGCTCTGCCTGAGACAAAATGTAGAGCCTCGTGTTTTAGGGTTAAACCCAGTAGAACATGTTTTTGCCTCCCGAGTTGCATCATCGTCACTTTAGGTAAAACCTGAAAAACCATGGAAGCGAAAAGAAACCCGCGTGTGGTAGCATAGGGGATCAAAACCAGTCTTGGAGTGGGGTCGACAGGCTTGCGCGGTGTCCCCACTGGTTTCCCCCTCCCACCTGCCCCATCCAGCGCCATCTATTGAATACAGAGATAACCTTGTCCGGCGACCCTAAGGCCATCTGTGCCGTAGTGCATGTGCATAAGCTGTTGCGAAAAAGGTCAATTGTGTCAAATTGCTCTCCGCATTCGTTGTGCAGCAACATGCTAGGCATGTGCTTCGTCCCTTTGTCAACGGGCCAGCAACGAATCAAGGCGTCGTTCTCGACGCCTTGATTCGTCTTGATTCGTCATTCGCCTTGATTCGTCGAGACTGTCTTGCATTTTTCTCTCACTGCACCTTAGCATATTTGCTCTTCTGCTCGATTTTCTGTTATTCAATGAGATGGTTTTTTGGTTGTCGCATGGCCGCCTTTTGTGGTAAAACACAGCACCTCTGCCATGTGGACTGATACTGCGCCGCAAGCTGCGCTGGCAGGGAGTTTGCAGGCTGCGCCGTGTGCCAATGCTCTACACCTTGCTGCTCCGATGCCTTACCCACAATGCTATCTATCACCGCTCAGTGCTACTAGTCAGTTTTCACTCAGATTGCACAGGAAATCCTAGGGGTAGTACCACAATAATTTTATCACATTAAAAACATCTGTGGTATGAAGGAGGTATGAAGGCAATCAGAAGTGTAAAGTTGTCCATAGTAGTACCATAATGTCTAAGTCAGTCAAGTAACTAGATACAAAGCTCTTTGTGAAGTCACTGGGAGCTTGCAAGCTTTCCCATCCCCACTTGTGGGAGAGCTGACATGCGGCGCTCCGTAACGGCATGAAGCCGTAGCCATAGCCGTAGTCGTAGCCAAAGATGCTCGATATTCTGTGCATTCACGTTTCATGGCGAGAACACGTGGACGTTCAGCGCTTCTCGCTTCGCGGACGCCAGTGCGGCCCAGCGATCCCTCTCCTGCAAGTGGGACACAGGCTTTCAGCTCCAGGCGGAAATTGTAATACTTTGTTACCGCCCCTTTGTTGTGTGAGAGAATAAATATAATGAACAACCAAAACAATTTTTGGGAAAAAAATTACCTTCAGGCGTAACTGTACAGTCGAACCTTATTAATACGACACTCGTTAATACGACATCCCCGCTTCTAAGACCCTTTTTCTCGGGAACTGTTTCCTCTCAATGGCCTCCGCATGTAACTCTTGTTCGTTAATATGACATTTCGTTTATATGACAATGACCCATTTTTTCCGCACGACTAGGGGGTGAACACGTGTACATTATCCTCGTTACTATGACCGTTGGTCAATGAACCGGCAGTTCTCCTGACCTATAATGACTAAAACGCGGGCCCGCTTTCGGGGTGATTCATGATGCCCGTGTCTGACGTCCTTACAAGAGCAGTGTCCCAGGTCACATGGTCATTGACCTGCTGCAGTGATGTGGCATTCATCGACCATGTCTGAGAAGCGCAAACGAACAGAGCTGACTGCTGTAATGAAGAAGCAGATATGCCTCAGAGTCAAGGAGCGACCACACACCCACTTCTTTGAGCAGCCTAAGGACGTACAAAATGTGCTCGCCATTGCCAGTGCAATTGTGTTTTTAGAAAAAATGCAGATTAAGAATTGCACTAAGCAAACATACTTGTCACCTTTTTAAAGTGGGACTCCGCAACGAAATCACCACAAAGATTGTGACATAGCGGTAGCCGTTGGGGTGTCAGGAACATACATACGAAATATTGCGTTCCCAAAGTGCGCAGAATTTATTTGAACGAATTATTACGAAGTGAATGCTTCGCCTTCGTCGTTCCCCCGTGACGCGAGAGCGCGCGAGTTATGCTGCTGCGTCTTTCGAAAAGGGAGGGCGATCCTCACCATGAACTCCCTTACATCATGTAGCGCAATGCAAGCAATGACTTTCCTTTTGGTGGTGGTGGTGGAGATAAGATAAAAGGGATTGAATGGCCCGGAATCTTATCACCTTATCTCTGTTTTACCTTCCTCTGGGCGAACTGCTTTGCGTTTTGGCTTCGGTTTGGTATTGTCATTACTTATGAATAAATTACTTGCACAAAATGAATGCGAATGTTGTAATTGGTATCACGGGAGCAGTCTGTGTTCGATATGATGCTCACCTAATTTTTTTCGAATCCTTGCGAAGTCTCCCTTTAATGAAATAGTGTTATACATTCTTTTAAAATGCCTCATTATTCGTGTTCTGGTGCCAGCTTACCGCATTTTCTACTTTTCAAAGCTTAACGTAAAGGGTATGGTGTTTGTTAATGTGACAGTTCGCTTTAAGACCAAAATCCGCAGGAACGGCCGTGATCATATTTACGAGTTTCGAAGGTACATCAATGTTATGGATTGTAACCACTTCGTATTTAAAAGCACCTCTTCTAAAACTGACGGAAACTGAAATTGATGACAAGCACACTGCAGCAAAAAATAGTATTTTGCTGTTACATCATTTCTGAGCCTCGGAGAAAAGCATATCTTACAAAATGGTCTCTGCCGGCCGTGCTGCTCTTGCTGCTGCTGTTTGCTCCCCATGCTGGAGTGTTAAACCTGTGCCTTCCTTTGCTTTCTTTGCCTGGTTCACGTTATGCTGCATTACTAAAAAGAGCCTAGGTTTGATTGATTGTTGACAGCTGCCCCATTTTTTCCCTGTCTTTTCATGTCAGACGTGTGTAATATCTTAATCGGGTATAGCTTGATATTTCGATACTGCAAAAAGGGGCATTTCATCATGTGTGCTTGTCTTTTGGTCTGCACATCTGGTTTGCAACCAAGCACATAAAAAGTAATGTAGTCAACCGTAAAAAAAGTGGCCAAGTCAACAGCAATCAAACCTACTGTCTTAGGTAGGTAGGTATTTTATTTATTGGTAAAAACAAATAAACAGTTTTTTCAAAGGGACCGCAAGGCGCACCTGAAGTGATTCATCTTATTGAATTCGTTCATTCTTAGTGATTCATATCCGTGTTGTAATGTGAAGCAGGAAAAGAAAACCAATACATGCAACACACTTTCTAGCATGGGGAGCAAATAATAACAATGGACTGCAACACATGTGTGATGAGCTGACAGAGACCACTTTGTAACATACATATACTATTATCTGAAGGTCACATATCGTATACATATGCTTCTTGTAGCGGCATCGGGGGGATGGCTGGTTTTAGCGTCACAAATTCGCAAATGTGTTTGCTAATTATCGCATACAAAATTAAGGTGCACTTTTGTTGACTGTTATAAACTTTCACATTGACAAAATACATTATTGCACCCACTTTCTCTGAACAGAAGCAGGATGGCTGCAACAAAATGACATGCTGGCGCTGTGGCACTCACTTCTGCTGGTTATGTGTTACAACCCTCAAGTCCATCTCCAACCCTTATCAGCACTTCAATGATCCTGCCTCACCCTGCTTCAACAAACTTTTTCACGGTGTCGAGGGACTCGAAGAAATTGACGACGTACATGACATCGGGGAGTTCCTGTAACCTTTTTTTTTTGCCCGTGTCTGTGTGTTCTGTGTGACGTTTTTCAGCAGTCGTAGCTTAATTTGCTTTGTATTTCTCTCAAAATTTCTAGTAAATGTGGGTGACCGTGTACATATCGCCATGACAGCTCATGTGTACTTTTGAGTCGCCTCTGCCGTTTTTGTTCCTCTCGGAGTGGGGGATTTTTTTGTTTTTCTACTGTTTCTTAGGAATCTGACAAAACTCAGTATATATAATTTGCTTCTTCTGGCTTTTATTTAAAAAAAGTTTAGGTACAGCTTTCCTCTTTTTGACGTGGAATAGTTTTTGTCACCTATGAAGCTGCTTGTGTCTATCCGTGTTGCAGTGTCAAATAATGCAGTCACCAGGTAATTAATTTATGTACATAATATATACCTTCAAATATGTACCCCCAATATTAGAGCTTATGACATAATTTCTGTACCAGAAGAGGTCCATAAGTGCTCTGCACTTAGAACAGAAAATTTTGCATCGTAGCATGGTGTGTTGAAAGGAACATGCATACAAGCTTTTGCTTGTACACAAACGGGGTGATGCGAATAAGGATAGACGCTGCCAATGTCGTAGGAACTGGCCATGCATAAAAGTTACGACAGCAGTTTCCTTTCTTTCTCTTCATTATTAGACTTTCTCTGCATTACCTGATGACTGTGTTATCTGAGAGTAACACCAAGAAGAAGAAGAAGAAAAAAGAAAAATAATATTTTTTCTGTTTACCGAGTCATGTAAAGGCTCATTGCTAAGGAAAGTCCGATGATTAAAAAAAATGCTTTCGCCTCCTCATTTGTAGACATTGTTGCACCTCTTTATGGGAGCTAAACACTCTCCTTCTTCGTGCGGCATGATGACACTGATGAAAACTTGTGTGTGTCTATAGCTAATACTAGGTGATGTTAACAAGTTAGATTTCTCCGCGATGCACAAACACAGACAACACATATTAGCTTCATATTCCTCTGAAGAGTTGCCGTCGTAATCAGTGATTTATGCAGACACCCACCAAATGCTTGGGGCCACCCCCTTGTCCTTGCGATTCTGGAAAACGACAAAAGACTGGTCATGACGTACGTAACCGTGAACGTTCTAGTATAAATAGGAGCCACAGCTGGGAGACCTAAGCCGCCAAGGACATCTACGATTTCAACGAATGTACTTTTGTAAGGGTTGTTGAATCATTGTAACCAATATTTATAAGAACTAGTTTTTCACTATACTTTGCTCTAGCTGCAGAAACTGCTGGTCTTTCAGGCCAACTTGTTGTGTTTTGGAAGTTGCATTCGTAGTGCATTTTATTCACAACGTGTTCTGTTTGATGATGAGTTTTTTTATCATAAAAGATGTATTGTTTATTTATTGGAATTGCACTTGTATGATATTTTCAGTTAAGATTTTTCCAGTAATGATTGAAATTGCAGTTAATAGCCACGCCTTAATATGCCATTATTCTGGCTTGAACAAGGGTGGGCAGTAATGTTCATATTTTGTGTTTCAACACAAATACCTTTTTCTACAGAAAATTACTATTATAAGTGGTACATAATGGTAATGCTTTAGTAATGGTACCAGTAATATGTTGATGGTCATCTCTCAGGTGGTGACTAAAAAAAGAAAAAGAAAGAGCAGCATTGGTATGTAGAACTTATGACCAGACTTATAAAAGTATGGAACTGTAATAAAGTGTTCAGTACAGAAGATTTTGGGACCTATAAATCACTTCATTGTTTTGCTTCATGGGGATATTAGCCCCATCTCTCGATCCTTGGAAATTACCACTTACGTGAAAATACTACCGATATGATAAAGGTTAACCCTGGAATATGATGCACAGTGGTTCACCGCAAATTAAGCCTCAAGTCGAAAATTATTATATTGACATGTCCTTCATGTCCTGTGGATTCATGTGTGTTCTGTCAAATGTGCAACTTCTAGGCTTCCTTGGCTTTGTATCTCTCCATCTTCCATGCAGGGCTTTCAGCTTGGAGGTGTCTATAAAGCTACACACAGATTTGCAGGGTATCTGCACTAACTGTAGTCCAAATTTTTTTTAAAATAGGGACATGCCCTTTTTCAATTATAGTCACTGGGGATCATATTTTTGGTTAAGTGGGCAGCCTTATAGCTGCACGAGCAACCTTGTGGTGCGTTGCCCTACTTAATTTTCACTGATGAAGTTTTGAATTACAAAAGATAGAAGTTCGGCTAACTTCATCTGTTCCCTTTGGTGCGGTGATGCTGCTGCCATTTTGAGAGAAAGAATCAAGTAAATATTGTGTGTGGAAATGGCGCTGGAAAAATGGCAGATTTGGAGGCCATTTTTGTCTCTCCCCAGCTATGCACGTTTCCCTATCCCTTAAGTGCTAGGGAGTACAAGGATTGCTGTTTTATGTTGCATTTATGGGGAAGGGGAATGCACGACATAAATGGCCTCCAAATCTGCCGTTTTTCCACAACCATTTCCTCGCGTTTTATTGGTTCGATCCCTTTTCGGACAATGGGAATGGCATCACCACACCGAATGGAACAGATGTTATCATTGGGCCAAACTTCTATATTTTGTAATTAAAAAGTTCATTAGTGAAAATTAGTTATGGCAATGCTTCAGGAGGACGACGGTGCGGCCGTAAGGTGGGCCACGTAACCAAGAATATATCGCAAATTGTTTAACTCAAAAAAGGCATTCCCCTATTTTAAATTCTGACCGCAGTTAGTGCTGCCGCTTTGTACGTACATCAAAGAGAAAAAGAGGGAAGACAACAGTGGAAGATGTTTGAAAAACAACCTCACGTGTAATTCTGCCCTCACGTTATGATCAAGGATGTAAAGTATCGGTTAAATCTTTACTTCAGAGTCCTGCTATATTGATTCTGTATTTATGTTGGACAGGTGGGAAGTTTTTGTTTTGCATGAAGGAACCCTCAAAATTACCACTGATCAATCAATATGTTGTGAGACAACCATACCTGACAGCATGAGTAAGTATGGAAGTTGCACCTTCAATGTGAAGTTGGATAGGAGCAAAAGGTCTGCAGATGTCTACAACAAGTTCTGTGGCGTATTTCCTTTCTGATTATATGGCACATCTCTGTGGGGGCTCTCAAAACCAATGTCATGGTGTATGTAAGGGTTGTCATCAAGTACAATAGTCTTGAAGATTGGAAACCCAAACAGTGTCCCTATTTGAATCTAGATGAAGTGGTCCTTTAGAACTCAAGTAGATGGCGGAACGTCCATCTCAGTGCTGCCTTTTTAGCGAAGTGTGCAGCACGGGGAGGATGTGTTAGAAGCAATGTGAATAGGAAATGAAGTACCTGATTTTAGATTAGCTGTTTTGCATGTTTTTTTGTTTGTAAATATTGGCAACCTTTTACCTTGAATGAATGCACCCTGTAACCAATTGTTAAGAAAAGTGGTAGCAGAAAGTTGAGCCACGTCTTCTGTCCATGTTGAAAGAGTACTGTTACTAATATGCTTTATCAGTTCTGCATGATGCAAGATTTCATGGCATAATATGTATTTCATACATCTCATTATATGATTTGTGTAATTGCTTGCTTCATCAAAGTAAAACAAAGCAATGTGTCTTTAAGTACTGTCTTCTATGCTGCTTTGCACAAAATGTATATGGCTGCAGAATACTGTGAAGTAGTGACTTGAAACAATTGGTGATGTTGAGGCACATTTTCCATTGTTCAGCGTGGCACTGGTTGGCAATTTTATTGTCATAAGTACTTTTTTTTTTTTTTTGGTCACAGACACAGAGCACTCATTTCACAAGCAGGTACACGGCAATGAAAATGACTTTTATCAAAACGAGAAAATAACTGTACATGTCAGTGGCGCATCACATTGAGACTAGCAAGGAGTAGACAGATAGGCCTAGCACTGATAATATCGTCATGCTTCAACCTCTCTTCCGATATGCCATGGAGTCGGACAGAGGAAAATACTCCAGCCAACCTATCACCTTTGTTTCACACTCCGAAAAGTATAATAAATTAGTTTACTCTGAAAAACAGCTAACGATATTATGTCTGCTGTCACCTAGCACGGTTGCCACTACACTTTGTATTATCCTAGAGAACAGGACCCTGAGTGTAGCCACTTGTGAAACAGTTTGTATAAACCCTGATAGGGGTTGAAGCACTGCCATTCTCACACAGTATTCATATTCACTTCTCTGTCTCAGTGCTGTTAGCATTACAACACCAGAAGCGTAGAGTTCATAAGTGGTGGGTTTTTTAAACTTGCAGCTGTGCGGTCATTCCAGTGCACTGGCATGATGTTCGTTGATTGTCGTCCCCAATTTTCCCATATCCACATGTACATCATTGAAGACGTTCCCCCTGCTGCAGGTTTCAGATTCATATTTACTCGTATAAGTTGCACTTTTTTTTTAACCCAACAACATAGAGCGCGTGCATTAGTTATGTGAAGAAAACCGGCACCCACCCTATGGTGTGGCCATCGCCATGTGACACTGAGCCTACTGCTGTTTCCACTGCACAAAACATTTCTGTAAATCTGATTTGGAAACAGCAAAAAGTGGTCTCATCACATTTGTTTGGGCTTCCCAAACATTGGGACAAGACAGCTCTTTTCTATTTACAAAAAAGACTTCCAATACTTTCAGATAGCGGAAACAGCACTGGGCTTTGTATCCGAAAGGGACTACCTCGATGGTAACTAAGTTCAAAATATGTAAATATTTAACCTCTTTAAGTACAGATCCATCCTGGATACGTTTTGATCACTCCTCGTATGCAAAAAAATAAAAAAAGCATCACGTTTGGCCGCCAAAGCTGGGTTGTGTAAATTATGCGAGTAAATACAGTATTTCTGCTGAGGAGAGCACTGTCACATTCGAGGCATGGTGTATTAGTCCTGTACAATACTGTTGCACCACGAGGTCATTATGCCATGCTAACATTTCATAGTGGCTGCTTTTACAGCACTAATGAAAGCTGTTTGTCAGAGAGTTACAGAAGTTTATGTCAGGGTGTGAGAACTCTAATGCTTTTTTGACAACCAGCTTCAGTACGTATAGGCTTTGGTCACACATTCCTACAGCAGCATGTACAGATGCCAACATTTCAATTACTCCTCAACTCTACTGCTCCTGGCCAAACTACAATAGTCCATCTAAATCCCTTTTTCTTCCTGAATTTGCTACTTTTTGGGATGTTTTAAGGTTACACGTGGGATTCTACCTCACAACCATCTGCTTTTCACCCAACGTGGAGATATTAGGAGTAGGAGTCATATACCAACACTCCCCATTCACTCTGAAGACCTGTCAACTTCAGGTACACAGTACTGCAACAACTTTCCTCTACATTACCCGAGGAGTCAAGACTCGAAGGAGATTTACCGAAAATGACACACTAAGCGGTAGTGCTGTAAGTACATATTGGCAGGTGTATACAAAATGGCTAACCAATTCAGAATTCCCACCAAGTTATCTACTTTGCAGTTCATCTGTGTTTGACACGCATGCCAGGCACGACCTGTCTATCCAGTGAAGACCACCGAACACAATGAAATAAGCTTGCTGTCTTCGGGCGGTAGCCGGCCCAAGCACCACAAACTACAGAGACCTCGCTGCTTCCAGTGCTGCACAACACCCAATCATCCCGGCAACTATCACAAGGAGGTTACACAAAAAGTAACCATCCAAATGCCACCTCCAATTCGCACACTCTGCTGAAGTCATGTTGCGAGTTTACGAGTCCTAACACACTGGCACATGACTTTTCATATACACATAGAAGATCAGTTCCCGGAGAGGAGTCACGGTGCTTGCTCCTGTCTCATCTGCTGGCTTGCCACAACAAGTGGCTCTTTGCTGCTGCAGTCGGATTGTGTCTGCTGGGCTGGGGCATACAGTTCTCCATCAGAATCCTCCCATATGGGTAGAGATGCGAGCTCCCCATCTACGTGGATTCCACTGTTACCATCAGGGTCCAGCAGAACAACCTGACGCTGGAAGTCTTCCCTGCTTAGAGCAACGGGATGGCGTGAAGGAGACGTGGCAAACGGGTGGTGCAGTGGCACGTGAATAATTTCCACTTCAGCGTCGCCGTGCAGCGGGTGGTGGATTGGTCGATGCTGATGGTGTAGCACGTCCTCCATGTTGAGTACGCTTTCTTGGCTGCCTGTGTACTGAAGAAAGTGGGCAACGTTGAGTGCGCAGTAATCAACTTATTTCTGCAAACACTACTTGAAGTTTCTTCTGGTATTCCCAGCAGGAACATATTTGTAGTTACTACATGAGAGTTAAGTTTTACGAGCCCCAATTTAAAACCAGTCAGCAGAGCAAACAAAGTTGTGTCATGATTACTAGACGTTATGGAGGTTGGTTACGCCATTACTACAGAAACGAAAATGCTCCTAAGAAGTAACACTATGTTTCACTCTCTATTCGCTGCTCTTTCCCTGTGTCTACTATGATGTCAGGACGCAATGGTACAGCGTGTACAAAATGTTGCAGTGCATATGGTGAGCAACGACTACCAAAAAGACAAATATCCGGGCCTTTGAAATATGGCTGATGAGTACATGACGAGTCTGTTTAACTAGATTCTCGTTAAGATTCCAGGCATGTTTCAACTCTGCAAAGTTGATAATTTTGTTTCTGTAGTAATTGGGTAATTTAACTGTGTGGAGTCTACTCATAGTTGCATATTCTTGCAAGGCACAGCTGTTCCCGTTGGCCTTTCACTGAGCTGACAGACCGGTGTCCCTTAAAATCCTTGCCATCAGGCAGTCAGACACATAAGTATGCTATCATATGTGATGCTATGCTTGTCCCTAATGAGACGTTAAGAGCTTCGTAAAATTTCTACCCGGTGGAGCCGAGTATGGCTCTTTGCACTGTGGCACATCACCAACAGTACGTGGAGCATTTATTTTGCTGAATTTTACCCTAAGGTACACTCGATTGGACAAGTTCTTAAAGTCTTATATTCGAGATTTTTTTCGAGGTACATTTTTATGACATGAACATGTACTAGATACTGCAAAAAGCATTTATGTACCACACTAAATAGGATTTGTAGATACGTATATTCTGCTTTGCAGCCCCTATCAGAAGTAGATCAAAGAAATTTCTTCCAGCAATTTTCCACACACACCCTTTTCAGATACAGGAAGGATGATATTAGGTCCATAGGATGGTAAGTTTCGTATAATACATCATTAAACATAAAAAGAAAAAAGAACACTTACCACCAGGCCATAATGTTTCAGAATATCCATTTTGCACATTGGGCAAGATCTCTGTTCTAGCAGCCACGGGTCAACGCATGACTTGTGGAATATGTGCCTGCAAAGAGAAGGGCACCAGAGTCTAAATCAAATGAAGTTCTTCCAAGGCTCAAACGTTGTGTGGAGCAGACCCAGATAATTTTTTGCAGACTGGCATTTCCAAGGGAATTCTCTCAACATTCAATGTATCAACTGTTTACTTGGTTCGTTATGATGGGGTACACTCTCTGAAATATTCTTAAGCAGTATTGGAGGGGTTTCAACTGCAAAGCTAATAACAGACACAGAGCTAAAATTATGCATATTGCTTGACTTTTCAAAAGCCTTTGACCTGGTGAGGTATTTTCTCCTTTATGCAAGCTGAAACATTACAATATGACACATAAACATTGCTTCGCGCATTATGTCCCACATAAACATTGCTTGAACCCTGTAAACTTGAAGCACAGCACCCGCGGTCTGCCATTACCCTATTTGTGATGCTAGTAAATGGATAATACCTTCTTTTTGAACATCATACAATACACAATCCTTGACACTAACTCTTTCATGCTTGCTCAATGAGCTGCTTGGGGTTTGGAAAAATCTGGACTTCAATCTATATGCAATTGAAAGCTCATTTTCTGGGCAACACGGTAGCTCTTTAATTATAACAACTGCAATTCTGTGACAACTGTGATAAATGCTAATTCTGTTCCGTACTACTTTATAAGACAACATTTGTGTATGCTGTCTATGTGGCTGCTGCTTTGCTTCCAGGTGTTCCGACTTTTGTCGAGCATCTCCGCTACTTGTTGCCGGACGCTCGGCATTCATCCATATCAACGTGAACTAAATAAAATAAATAGATAGAGCAAAGGAGACACGTTTTGTTAAAGGAGCAGTGAAATGTCTTTGAGAAGCATGGAAGGACTAGAAAAACAATACGCCGGGAGGAGTAGAAATTCGGATTACATGCCCTTGGATATAGTGTACAATCCTGATGCGCAAGAGAGCTCTTAATCTCGCGGGTCAAAAAGCTGCTTCCCTCGGCTCCCAGTCTCCAACGTCATATCTTTTTTTTTTAGTTCCGTGTTAGCGCTGCGAAGCAACTCTGGCTATGAGCAGCGTACAGGCGTGGATAGATGGAGAGAGGACAGCAGGAAGGAGTGGGAGACAGGGGGTGACATCATATCTGCTGCTCAATTGCAAGGCACCTTCTTTTAAATGCGATAGAACTTCTCTAAAGGGGCCGTCGCATCTGGAAACCCATCTATGAAACCGATACCACTCTGTTTGGCATCGCCCGACAATCTACCCGACTAATTTTTTCATCCGAAAAGTACTGAGATATTAAACAAACGAATTTTAAAGATCAGCGCTGCTTCTGTGGCCGCAGAAGCCCCGGCGGCGTGATGTCACTCCCTAAGCGGAGGAGTGAGAGTTCGGCGCTCAGAGGCGGAAGGTGCCGACCAGACTCCCTGTACGCCCGCAGCATTCATTTTCTCAAAGTCGCGCCCTCACTGGTTCTTAGGGAGTGACGTTTTCTCGTTTTTACAGAGAGGGAATTCCGGGATACTCTCAACATCTGTCGTCTGCTCTTGTCATGTGTTCCATCGAATAACAGTCAAACTACGCCACTTTTTCAATACCGTGGTCGGTAGTCCACGAGGAATGAAATGACACTCCAGTTTCGAAATTGACTGAAACGGATGCCACCGTCCCTAACGCACTTCTGTAGCCTCGGTGAAGCTGCGTCGCGTCAGTTTGAGGGAGAGGGGCCTCTTACGACGCTGCCCCTCCCCTCGTACATCGCCACCTCGGCGGAGAAGAAACCGGAGGGCGCGCTCGCTCAGTGTAACGCAGTGTCTGCCCAGCACGTCTCGCGTGATGTCGTCCATGACACGGACGCTGCTGAGTTACAGCGTAGATGGTGCGCTGCGGACCATTCGCGTGCTGCAGGAGATGCAGACGCGGTGGCCGAAAAATAAGGAACGTAAGCGGTGTTAAACAATGCCGCCATTAAACTAGGCCAGATGTTCAGAAATGCGCACCATTGGGGCGCGAATTCCATTGGGGGAGAAAATTTTTGCCTCGCGCTGGGTGGGCTTTCGTGCATGCTCCCGGCGGGGTCGCACGGGTTTGCTTTGTCAATAGAATGCTAGCATTCAACGTACGATGCGCGCTCTGTGCACAGCGCGTGACCCGCGTAGCTTTCTCGGGGTTTCCTTTGGCCACGCGGGGTTCAGCAAACTGCTTCGAAATTGTACAATATAATTACACACAGCGTAACGCGCAGTGTTTAAACTGTTCAAGAGACGCACGTCTACCTGCTCGACAGACGAGCAAAAAGAAAAAAAAGCTCGAACATCACGGCCTCATTCGTCTCGCGCATGCTTCCATCTTCTCGGTCGTGTTCTGCTGAGGTAATTGCTGGATCAAAAAATATTGCTCCTTGGTGCAACTTTGGGGCAAGTTTGAAAATGGGGCAAACCAATGTAACAGGTTTAGCCCCTTACCGGGGCAAAACTTTGACCCAGCTCTGCCAATGGAATGCGCTAACAGAAAGTGAACGCGTATGCAGGCGACGTCCGTGTTTTTGCACGAGGCCCAGGACAACCTATGGTCGGATGTGCCGTTGCGCCGCACACAACTCATGTACGGTCACAGCGCAGGCAAAGGCCTTCGTCTGACGGATTTCGTACGCATTTGGCCATGTTTTCTTTTTATTTTTTTCAGTTGTATTCTGCACCGCCCGTCCCGCGTCTCGACCAGTGGTGGTGGTAGTGCCGAAAGAGCTCGCCTCGCCGTTGTCGGCCTCACAGAGGTGGGCAACGTCACGACTAACGCTCTGGGGGAATGTGCGTCCTGGGCCGACTTCTAAAGGAACTGTGACGGTCTGAAAGGGGGCAATTCTGACGATCGAAGGGATTCGAACCCGGGTACCTCCCAGTCTCGACGTGACATGGCCAACACGCTAACCACTCGGCCACACGAGCTGGTGTCTCGTCTGGTCGCTCTCGCTAGCAGACGATTCTCGGCAGCCAATAAAAACTGCTCCGCTGGCCTGACGTCACCACACGCAAGGAGTAGCAGAGCAAGGTCACCGCCGCTGCGCACATTCTTGTAAACTGATTTTCTCAGTAAATTCGCACTTCCCGAAGCAAATTTTTTGGGCGACAGTTCCTGAAAGTATTAAGTTCATACCGCGCAATAAAAAGCTATATGTTGCAAGTGCTTTCCATGCTAATTTAAAAAGCAAAGTCTGTTTTTGATTACGGTGTTCAGTCACTATACTTCACACTTTCACACAACAGATACAAGCGAAGCACATGTAGTGCGCACAGCAGACATATAGGGTTTATTCACTGATGTCACCTCGCCGCCATTAACTGTAAGTCCCGCATTCGTTCGCTGCCATATGCTTTTTGGATGACTATTAACGCCGAAAACATGGAAATTACTTGAATATGCTACAAATCACACAGCGCAATAACTTTGAAACACCGAATATACGGTGATAGTAGATGGGTAGAAATCCAGCGAACCGGTAGAGACGTCAGAAGGGAGTTGCTTCAGGACAGAAGCCGCCGATATTTCGAAATATCGGCGGCTTCTGTCCTGAGGCAACTCCCTTCCGAATATACGGTGAGTGCGATATGGGTAACGGCTTGGATGGGACCTACAACATGGCGGCCGATGGCAGCACATCTGCCTGCTAGCGACAGTGGCGGTCTCCTACGGATGACGTCATCTGAATAAACTCTATACATTCCCACATACATGAAGCAGGACATATTAAAAATGAGCCAAAATGGCGCATATACTTTAGTGGACGAAGTTCTTTTACAAACTATATACTGAATATGCGAAACCTGGAATGTTTCAAGATACTGGCTTCTGGCACAAGTGTTGCACAATTAGTGACAGCCAGTCAGAAACTCACTTGCACGGCAATAGGCGCACCACTTCTCCTAGCCTGAAAGGCTCGATGCAGACAGCGCAGCACTCGAGCTCGCCTTCGGCTTCCTGCAAAACGAAGTGCGAGAGGACAATGAAAAGAAAATCCTCTTGAAATGAAAGGATACAACTGGTTGGTTCCCATGCAATAGGGAAATCCCATCCAGTCAGAATGAGAAGAGTGTGCTCACCTTGTCTCCGGACTTGAGAGTCTTCACGGGAATCTTGTCAAGTGCTTTCTTGGCCGCACTGCACAGTCTTCTCTGAAATACAGTGACCCAACGGATTGAACGGGTTCACCAAGACATGCCTCTGTACCATGGCTCTAAGTGAACAGGCTAAGTGTACAGACCGTGAACTTACAAGCTGCCCATATCATACAGAGACGGTCGAAGGGGACCTTTGCCTCAAATGTTTAAGACACGTGTCATATTCTTTTGAATTCAGCCGCATTTCGTGGAATCATGATAATTACTCACTTGTAAGTTTGCTATTTGGAGCAGTCGGGTTTTGAACTGGTGACTTCTACTTGGGTCATCACCGACTGCCAAGACATCTAACACATCACTGATTTTTGCAAACTGTTTTCCTACGCTAACGAGAACACAAGCTCTTGAATTGGGGTTACGAGCAGACATATGTTTTCACCATAATTTTTTTTTTTGTGTTTACAATTTCACGGAACAATTTCTGAAATCTTCCAATAGAGCCAGAAGAGTGATCCTACTACAACAGGACAAGTCAGTAACCAAGTGACTGGAGCCCTTGTTTTAGTGAACTAATGGAACAGTAAGGATGGAAAACGAGGGGATGAGTTTGAACTGAAGGAACTTTAGTTGGAAATATACTTCCATAAGGTTGCCACTGACATGTTCTTTTTATTCATTACAAATTTTTAAATAAAGTTGTGAAAGCAGCATAGATTCCATTTTTTGCAGGCTTTTTGCAAAATTTTAACCTAATTAGTCGACTAATCTGCGCAAATAGTAAGTTCAAAACTCAAGCGAATAGCACGCATTTTGGAGTAGCTAGTCCTGACTGGGTGGGGGCTAACCTCTCCATATTTTTCTTTCGGTTTTGGATTGGACTGGATATGAATCACATATACAGCACATGCTATGCCGATATACAGCACATACAGGGTGTTTTTTCTATATGTATTCGTTACAAATTTTTTTATCAACGAGCTATGACAGCAGCATGGATACTGTTCTTGCAGGTATGCAACTGCTGGATGACTAATTACCTCAAATATCGAATTAGGAGCTTTCAAGCAAAACCATGATAAAAAAAAAGATCATCTTGCATATGGATCTCACTCATACTCTGTGAAACAAGGAGAAAAAAAATGTGACGGCTTACCGCTAGGAGATCCTTGGCGTGAATGTATCGGAAGCGCTGGACATAGTAGAAGACGAGCCAGGCGAGGGAGATGATCATGAGGATGATGAAAGAGATTGAGACAAAGAGGACCGAAGTTCGGTTGATGTTGGGGTAGGGAAATGGCCGGTGACTTCCTACGGATACGTGCATCAGAACGCGCGTCCCGTTGTCCACCAGTGTCGCGATCTCCTCGCCCTTTTCGCGGCTGATGAACACCGAGATGATCTGGAACACTGCACATAAGAGAGAGGGAGAGAGAGAGCTCGTGTTTTAGACAACCGCGACTCATCCAAGACACGTATAAGACACAGATCAAGAAATAGTCGTCGTGCTTCAAGGCTTGAATATCATGCAGCTACTGACACAGACAAAGCTTGTTGCCTCCGTCACCTATGTCTTCTACTTGGAACCACTAAATGCCGGTTTTGTCATTTATCGTAATGCGACATTTCACTGTTAATATTACGTCTTCTTGAAACGGCTAATCGCATTCTTCAGTGTCCAGATAGCCTGTGGCATGATGCTTATTGGATGGAATGCACACACGGTGAATATGTGACGCTCAACTCCACGTTATTATAATCTGAATGGTTACGGTTCTGATGGCTTTCAGTGTTTTTGATTAGCACATTACCCTTACCCAAGCAAGTGTGCCTCGGACAGCAGACTAATCGCTGCGGGAAGAATTCGAGTGCTCCCCAGTTTGCATTCGCGTAAAAAGGGTCCGGAACGTAACATGTGAGCTTTCGTTTTTAAAGGGAAGGTCGCATCCGTTCCAGTCGATTTCGAAGCTATAGTGCCATTTAATTGCTCGCTGACCAATGATCACGGTATCGATAATTCCACGCGAAATACTCGTGTAGTTTCACTGTTATTCGACGGAATACACGACAAGAGCAGACGCTGGATGTTGAGAGTACGCCGGAATTTCCTCTCTGGAAAAACGAGTAAACGTCATGGTGTAACCGGCCAATGATGGCACGCCTTTGAGAAAAGGAATGCCGCCGCCGTGCGGGCGTCTGGACAGCGCCTTTCCTCCTCTGCGCGCCACCCTCTCACCCCTCCGCTTAGGGAGTGACGTCACGCCGCTCGAGCTTCTGCAGCAGCGGAGGCAGTGCCGAACTTTAACATACGTTAATTTAATATTTAAGCATTTCCGGATGAAAAAAAAAAAAGTCAAGTGGGCTGTTGGTTGATTCCGAACACAGTGGTAGCGTGATGGGTTTCCGGATGTGACCGTCCCTTCCCTTTAATGCAAAAAAGAAAAACTCATTTTTGTTTCTTTTTGCTTAGCTTTAAGGGCTGCCACCTGCCTGGATTTCGCGCGTATAGCTATCCGCAAGTTCTAGTTTTGTGTTCGGAAAAGGGAAGGCAACAGTATAGTAGCGATGGCAGCGTCGTAAAGACAAAAGCGGCAACCCTAGCGCGACGTAACGAGTCACGCGGCCACCTGCCAGGGGAACTGCTGACGTCACAAGGTACATTCCTTCCCTCATCCTCTTACATGTTCTTTGTAAGAGTGAGGATTTTTTTTAAAGGTGTGCGGAACAGAGGACTCGCGCGCGCGCGCGTGCCCTAGGTCACCTGCATTTCTGGTTCGGTAGCAGGAGCTCACTTTATTTTTATTTTTTTACAACACGCCGCAGCCAAAAAGGAAAACTACTTGGGGGCACCTACTGCTCCTCATTATCATTCTGCAACTGGGGCATTCGCATCGTACCGTTCTGCACTTCGCCATCAGCCCTCGATCCCGTTGGACCGCGCGCTACCGCTGCTACCGGTCCCTCCGCTCCTCTACACATACACTCTCACATCCATTGCAAACATACTCACTCTCGCTCTCGTGAATACGTGACACGCACATTACATATTCTAGGCGGGTGGAAGAGTTTCCTCGGAACGCTTAGCCTGCGTCGGTCACACGTTCTTGCACGTCTTATATAGACAAGTGAATTACCAGAGCGTGGTTTGGGTCAACAGACCTCCAGGTTATGCTATGCACTCAGCACGGCTTCCACTGCGCCACTCTGCTGATGAACGTCCTCCCAGGACATTTCAGAAGCTCACAGCTCATTGAATGTTTACATCTATAATACTGCAGAAAATAGTATACAATCACAGGCAACAAAAAAAAGTCTTCTACGTATGACGCAACTGGAGAATGGCAAGCGCAGAGGACCCAAAGGGGGACTTTTCGTTTCTGTCGTTTTTCTGTAACAGTTAGCATCACAGAAGGCAATGAAACGTAGAAGGCTCGTCAGCTGCCGTTCTTTAATCGAAGTCAATCATCCTGTCGCGTGGCTAATGAAGGCTTGCCTTTACCCCCCCCCCCCCTTCTCTTGGTGCATCGAGCCGCTACCCCTGAGCAGTCCCTGACCACACCTTCCCCAATCATCCCGTGTTTAGTCTAAGCTATGCTATCGCAAAACCTGCGTCAACTCGCTTCGGCCTGATGGGAGTCATTCTGTTCGTGCGCAAACCTCATATGTGGTGAATTCCATTGGAAAAGCAAATTTTACCTCACGATGTGCGAGGGTTTATGTGCCTACTCCTAGCGGTGTCGTGCGGCTTTGCGTGTCCGATGAAATGCCATCTGCCTTCAACAGGAGCAAAGCGTGTATCGCACAGTGCACGAATTCGCGGGATTGAATGAACCACGCTAGGTGCATGGCGACGCAGACACAGGATTCTTCGGAACTGCGACTAATATTGGCGCTACAGAAAACACAAATCCGGAAAAAGTCTCCAGCACTACCGCCCTCACTTAATTGTCGCTGCGCGCATGCTCGTTCTCTCCCGTTGCATTCTGCTCGTTTAGCCCCGTGTGAACCCACGTAAACTGGTGGCAAGAACATTTTGCTTCTTGGAGCAAATGTTTTGCGTCTCTTCGCCTAATGGAACGGCCCATGCTGACTTGGTTCTGCCAAACGGAACAAATTTTGCACATACCCAGAGCGGAACTTTTGCTTTCATTTGCCTCATTTTTCACGTTTCTTCGTTTTGGGGCTAATGTTTTGTCTCTCCTCTCCCAATGGAGCATTTCACTCCTGATCTGGTTCTGCCGTGGCTGACTGCGGCAAGCAGTTACATCATCACCACCACGACCACCACCAGCCGGCAGTCAACGTAACAAATTTTGCACCTTTACAGAGACACTGCTCTGTCAATGGAATTCGCCAACAAACAGGTAACGCTTGCTTCCACTCAGAAATGCCAACAACGTTATCGTATAACAAGATGCGGGGTCGACTGCGTGGGTACCGTGACGTCTTTCACAATTCTCCTGATCCGATATTCTCCTGATGAGAACATGGTATAGCACACCAGCTATAGCATGACGCTGCGTAGTCATTTATTCATGAGCTCCTACGCCGAGTTTTCAGGCTATATGCTCTTGCGCGCAGCAAATAACTTTGCATAAATAATGCTTCAACGGCGACGCTCCGCGAGGGGATCTTAATGGAAGCTTTCTTCATCTGGCCGTCTTGCGTGTCTTAGAGAGTGGTAGAAGTGACACGCAGTCGCTTAGTGGCTGTCCTTGTAGTGCGCACGTGAAGTGTTTGTAGCACGACCTACTGGATTACAACGACCGTGCCATAATCGGCGGCCCCTATGAGGAGCCCGTCCGCACGATCCGCTTGGGGCGCTACTCATCGGCCCGCGAAATCTACATCATGATATTGGACAATGAAAATTTGAATTTTGAACGCGCAGACGCGGACGTACGACTACTACCGTAGCAGACGACAGCAACAGCTCCTAAAAAAACGTGTAGAATGATGATGATAGTCAACCTTAGCAAGGAGCATATCGCGTGGGACATCTACCGCTTGCACAAAAATACTAGGAAAGCCGAAGTACGAAGTATTGCAGAAACTGAGGAAGCAATAACCGGGCCGATGAGTAGCGCTACCCTAGCCTCCAAATGCGGCGCTGGGAAGGGGTGCCTATGACGTGGTCGTTATATAATCTAGTAGGTTGTGGTTTGTAGCATGCACGAAAAGGCGAAACCATTGTCCTGTGCGTTTGGAAGGCTGTATGAACAGCCCGAAATGAAATATCTCAACGGCTCCCATGACACAAGGAAGGTCTCTATAGGCCGAGAGTGGCGCACTGAGCTTTGACACTATAACTTCGTGACAACACGCCGTCTGCAACCGTGAGATCTGCCAGATCTGCTCTTATGCCAGAAAAGTCTGCATTGTATGGTGTTACAATTGTTTCTTCGGTATCATCGATGTACGCGGCTGCCTTCGGTGTACAGGACACTTAGATGTTGGCGAAAGGAGAGATAAGAGGGGTACCTCACCGTCCTTCCCAGCGCGTATTCGAAAATCAGAAACATATAAGCAACCAACAACCTGACTGAAGCCGTAACAAGGTAAATGTTTACCTTGGGCTACATTTACCTTGGTTATACACGCTAAGAGAAAGGGGAGCAGATTGGGGAGTAATTAGAGCTTCTAGTCCTCTCGATTGCAATTACTCCCCATTTTAGTCACCTGACTCTCAAATTCACTCCCTATCACTGCAAATAGTCCCTAAACTTCCATGCATTTGATGATTCCGAAAGGAACTAGTGGTTGTGGCCAATATGCATCTAGTCCCCCAAAAGAACTAAGATTACTCCTATTTTTTCTTCGAGTGTGTAAGACCACGTTCCCCATTTGTCTACGAGTAGTTACCAGCGGCGTTTACTCCAACGTAAACGCCGACGTGACGATGCCCACTTGAGTGCGGCCAACAACGGCGAGATACTTCGACCCCCCCCCCCCCCTCGAACGTATCTTTTCCTGCGCGTGTCTTAGCTGAGGTATACTACTGAGGTATATAAGAATAAAGGGGAGGACCGTGTACGATGTGCTCGGTGAAACGTTATGCGATATCTGTTTACAGGGTATATATGCAGGGAACGTTAGCTCGTCTTCCATTACGGATCTCTTTCTGATCGAGGCTCCGAATCCAAAGACAACCCAATGTCCATAACAATAACTATCGTATCTCTTTTTACCAGCAGCATGGCTGAGTGGATAAAAAGCATCGGAGGTCGTAGTAAAAATTGCGAGGTGGTTGGTTCGAATCCTACCACCAGCTGTCCTGTCTGAGTTTTTCACGATGAAAAGTAACTGTTCTGAGGCTGGAACACACAAAACACAACACGAGCCTCACTCACAACGCACTCGACCGGCAATCGGGAGATGCGTCGTTCGAATCCCGTCGCTGTCTGGCTTTTTTCCACAACTGCCATATTTCAATTGAGGTTTTCCCTAGACTTTCAAGACGGATGTCGGCATAGTTCCCCTTGAAGTCGACCCAGGACGTACACTAACTCCCCCGCTCCCCACTCCTTTCTGCTGTCCTCTCTCCATCAGTTCACGTCTGTACGCCGCTCACAGCCACAGTTGCTTTGCGGCGCTAACGCGGAAGTAAAAAAAAAATCATATCCCTTAGTTGTTTCCCACATCAGCAAACCGTGTGCTTCTCCTCTGCTCAGGACACCACCTGGCGTATCCAAGTTGCGTTTTCTCACAGAGTTGTTTCTCGAGCGAAATGCGAGGAAGCCAAGAAATGTCTTCGGCCTTCAATACCCTCGCGGGAGGCTGTATGCATGGGAGGGCTTACGCAATACCAGTATAGCGTCAAAGACGGCCTTCTGAGTGTGGTATGTTGCGACCTTCGTAGCCTCCACGTGTTCGCGGTGTAGTAACTGTTTACGGTGTGGTGCACCGACTTCTGCACTGTTGTTGTCAGGTTGTCGGTCCTTACGTTTACATGACACGGAATTCGTTGAATAATAGTGAACTTTAGTGCATCGTACGCTATGGCCTTTGCGTACGTAAGGGATAGTGTTATGGTTCTGGGCGCTGCGCGAAGCTCTCTTTCTGCTTTGCGCGTGCGCAGAACAAACAGCACTAGTGAGTTTTAGTATATCGTACGCTATCGCCTTTGCGTACGTAAGGGATAGCGTTGGTGGATCTGTGCACTCGCAAGACATAAACAGAGCCTTGCGCATTGCGCAGAACCACCACGCTATCCCTTACGTACGCAAAGGCGACAGAGTACGATGTACAAAAACTCACTATTATTCAACGAAGAGCGTAGCGAGTTTGAGTCCGCCTCTGTTGTCTGGATCTCGATAAATGTGACGTTATCCGCAACCACCGAGCGAGTTCGGAGAAAGATTATGGATTTTTTGACGCTGCTCTATTATCGGATGTTTTATTCTTGGTACTTCACCATGCTCTCTAAGCTGGGTCCATATTCCCTTGAACGTAGGAGAGATTTCCACGACTTAGTGTCACAAAGTTGTCCACGGTGTCGTTGACTGCTCTGAGGTGCACAAGAATTGCTCACCGTTTTATCCAAGTGTCCATAACGTCAGCTAAGTATAATCCCATGTTCCGTGTGCAAAATGACTAGTCTCAGAAAAAGTAAAGTGTATCTTCCGAATGTATAGTTTTCAAGAGTACGATGCTAATGGAAATATCCTGTCGTGTCTTTGTCGTTGTTGATATTATTTATACTGTTTGCTGTTTCTTTGTACGGTACGCAGACTGTGCACCGCCATTTAGATCTAGAGCACATCCTTCTTCATTGCTCGCACTACCAAGCTTCCCGAACCACACTTTCAGGGTTCTCTTAATCAGTTGAACTCTCGCCCCCTCACTTTGTCAAAATTGCTCGGTCCATGGCCCACCAACGCTCTGCCCTCAAAGCACTTCTGACCTTTTTGGACACCGTAGAACTTCGGTACTCACTGTGAGGTGACTCATTCCCACTTTACCGCCAGCAATGGGGCAGAGTATCGCCCCTGCCGATGAAACTCCCCAATCATAAATTACAAAATAAAGTCGTTGCTGTTGTTAGGCTGTCGGTGGGGCATACATAACCATAACAAACAAACAAATGAATAAATATGGCTTTGATACCGGCCACGTTGAGGGAGTGCAGTAGACAGTATGACATTGCGCTTTCGTTACAAATGTGTCCCCCGAATATACCGGATAAATAAAGCGCTAAAAGCATCAAGAACACTAATTACTGGGTGACACACCCAGTGAACCACCAACCTGAAATGAATTCATAAGGGGCTTTGAGAGTGTCCATCTAATCAATCTATAAAATACTACGAGAATGCACGTGCTACGATACACGACAAATATTCCATAATACTGACACACTCTTTGTTTGTTTTCAATAGTCTGCAGTCAACTAATACCCTTGTCACACGGCAAATTGAATGTCATTCCCAGCGAATGACATTCATTTCGTGCAATACATGCGAATGAGTTCGGGGAACTCATTTGCTTTTCCCTCTCGCACCGACAGCGTACCCTCGCAGTAGAGAGGTAGCAAAAACAACAACGATAAACAGTTCGCAGAAATGAAAGTCGAATGAAAAGTTGTACTGCCATAAAGGCGGAGAATGACCCACCACATCATCATCATCTCATTTATGTGTGTGTGTACGGCAATATTTTATCACGAATTTGATAACTTTTGACACGAAGGAAGGAAGGTCAAACACTGTTTTTCGGAGAACTACCCTCGTTCCCAGTCGCCACATTGCCAAGTGCGGTGCAGATAAGCTTCTTAGTTGTCTTTGCTTGTGGTACACTCTTAAAAATGAACTTCACCACATAGCACGCTCCTAGCCAACCATCACCCCGAATGACAACGTTCTCGCCCCTGATTTGTTGAAAACGGGAGGAGGAGCCTATTTTGTGCCGTGCATAATGGCACAAAATAGGCTCCTCCTCCCGTTTTCAACAAATTAGGGTCGAGAACGTTGTCATTCGGGTTGATGGTTGGCTAGGAGCGTGCTATGTGGTGAAGTTCATTTCTAAGAGTGTACTTAGCCAATTCAGTGTCTTTGAAAAAGCAACGATTTTGTGAAATAATCTAATGTTTCGCTAGTTTCGAACAAAAGAAACAAAAATATAACTAATGTACCTGTATAATGGTTCATATGTTCGGCCGTGGTGTCCTATAATTACCGACACTGACATCATTTGCGAATGACATTCTGTTTCTTCGTGTAGCTCGATGGAAGACAAACGAATGACATTCGGTGCGACTGTCATTCGCTGGAAATGCCATTCGGTTTGCCGTGTGATAGAGGTATAATATGCCTTATGATTTATGAAACATTCGCGATGAGTGTCACGAAAGCGGATGCGCAAGGTGATCACTCACCACAACGCGCTCATACCGCAATCCTTACTGATATCCAGTGATAACGATAAGGGTGCACACGCTTGGCAGCAGAAGAAGAACGAGCGCAAGAGTAAAACTCAATCGAGCGCTAGAAATTATGCAACAGCGGCTGTTTTTAGTCCCTGCGAGAACCAGGGGCAATCTACGCTTACCATCTGTGCGAGTCACGAAGGACATCGTGATATGAGGTCACTCGCACGAATCAAATGGTCGCCTGCAGTCCGAGGACGGTCGATATTGCAATATACTTGCTCTAGATAACTGCGTGGATAGGATAATTGTATTACATGTACCAGACTGCACCGCAATAAAATCATGTGGTTCGTACTTGGTTTCTATTTTCTTTGAAAACACGTCATTGTGTGGTACATTTAACGTTACTAGGAATTTCACATATTGTCTCCTCTGGCTCTCCCAATGTTGCCATTGTAGGATGGCATTATTAGGAGCAGTATTTACAGCGCATTACAACATTGCATTTACGCGTGACGGGATGACTTGGCGAACTTATTATTACAATTATTAACCTTCTACTTGGTTCAAACAGTGAACCCACAGTACTAAAAAAATAATAAAATATCTAGACTTGGTAGCTTGGTAGAAAAAGTCCTGTCTACAACTGCGTATGTGGGTATCGGTAAATACGGAACGATTAGTCATATAACCGAACCGAATACATGTTCAGTATACACACTATACGAAGAAAAAAAAAAAAAAACAGAGTAAAACGGGGAGTAATTGCAGTTTATAGTCCCCTAGATTGGAATTACTCCCCATTTTAGCCCCCGACACCAAACTTTGCTCCCGAGGACTGCAAATAGTCACTGAACTTCGCAAATGGTCTCCTGAGTGCAACTGTCTCTATAGGAAAGTATGTGCTCTTCGTGAATTTGATGGAATAAGGCTATATATCCAAGCTAACTTGGCAATTTTCCAACCACACAGAGTAAGAAATAGTTACCGGTTCTTGTCTGACAAATTGTACCCTATGCATGTCACAAGATTTTATATCACTCGACATATCACATTTGGCGGTCTAATTCCAACTGATAGAACAGAGTGTGAAATGCAGTCCCCATTCTGTAAAATTCATTGAGTCCCGTGCACTTACTCCCCAAAGAGACTAATTCTTGTTGGCAATGTAGTCCCCCAAAGGACTAAAATTACTTGTTTTTCTTAGAGTGTGCATACGGGTATGCAGCATATATACACGGCACATACCGGGTGTTTCCATCATCTTGCGGGTGTTTCAGTTAAATCCCCGTGCTAAATAATTCGCGAACGGGTGCACCAATTTTTACAAGTATCTGTCCGATGCCATCTACAAGCTACGCACCGTGTGAATGAGTGGGAGGCGCTCATTATTTGAAATAAAAATTCAAATGAGTTTCGTGAAAAACACAACTTCTAAAGCAGGGCGCTGTCGGCATTAAAATGGGTATACTACTCCTTTTGGGATCTGCCACCGAAGCGGGTCATTTGTTGTAGTAATTAATTGGTTTCGGTTTACGTATTTTTGTCGCGGCTGGTCGCGGCGAAGCGCAAAAAGACGTAATTCATTGGTGGATAAGGCAGTTAAAGAGTGTCCTTTTGCGCTTCACAGCGACCAGCCGCGACAAAATTATGTAAACCGAAACCAATTAATTACTGCAACAAATGACCAGCTTCGGTGGCAGATTTTTCTCTAAAAGCTGTCCTCTGAAGTTCCCAAAAGGGGTAGTAATCATTTTAATGCCGACAGCGCCTTGCTTTAGAAGTTGTTTTTTCACGAAACTCATTTGAATTTTTATTTCAAATAATGAGCGCCTCCCACTCATTCACACGGTGCGCAGCTTGTAGGCAGTATCGGATACATACTTGTAAAAAAGAAGGTTTTTCGATTGGTGCACCCGTTCGCGAATTATTAAGCCCGGGGGCTTAACTGAAACACCCGGTATACCTAACAAATGCATACTTATCTTTGTATACACGGCACTCACTTTGTTGCATACCTTCTCTTGTGGGTTTTTCGGAAGTATTCGAATACATTCGGTGTGAAATAAACATTCTTTCGGTTCGAAATTAGAATATAAAATTCCACGTTCGATTCGGAATGCGAACCTAATACACAATTATTCGCTTCGCTATTCGAAAGGTCGGAATATTCGCATAGCTTCAATATTTATTCTTTAGGAGCCGAAAGGTACCGAAGAACGCGGCATAAAAGACGGAACATCGAGTGTGCACTATTATTTTCCTCCGTAAACGATCCAAGCTCCTTATCCTAAAGTGCACGTCCAACGGCAAGAACGTGCACGCGAAACACTTGAACGTGGCGTTGGATCAGCTAGATTTTATGCGTGTTCAACCCCATTGGAGTGGAAATGGAATCGTCCTCCGCCTTAATACTGCAGGCTGGGCGCACGGCAGCAGAGAGCTACCATCCTCCTTCCGGGTTCCCAAAATCGATTTCCGACGCTGCAAGCGCAACGTTGAAGCGGACGACGTCACAGTTTACGTGGATCTCTCAAGGGATGAGATGGGATATGTCTCTGAGGATGGTATTGACGTTCACGTCACTTCCAATATGATGAACACCATTTTTCTGCTTTAGGCGTCTCGCGCCAGATATGTGTACGCAATCATCCGAGGGCGACACTGCGAGCTAGAGCGTCACTTATATTCTTGCAGTCAGTTTACATAACTAATGACCGTTAATTTATTCTCACGCACGTAGTCCCTATAACATTTGCCTAAAAAATGAGAGTGTCCGTAATTTTCTCGCACACTTTTGTTGCTGCTTCCTGATGTGGAATTCTCGCACATGTTTCCCATGAGACAAACTTGACAATTGTGTCTGCTAAATACTTACCTAGATTGCAGTAGAGAAAGACACGTTTCTCGCTTGCGCATGCGTGGAATAATGAGCATGCATTTCGCGCAGTGATATATCCAGACATCCCAACCATGCATCCTACATTTTTCCCTGTGGAGCCCCCAGGGGCGCGGCCACAGGCGGTTTTCGGGGGTACCCCCACGCCCGATTCCACGTCAAGAGATCCATCGAGTCAACAGATCCACCAGTGGATCTACGTGGATCTACCGCTACGCACTACGGACCTACGGACGTGCAGCCGTGTCACCTTGACTGCACTGAAGGGAACTGCAGTTCTGCTTAAATTTCACACAACTGCATTCGAGTTTCCTTCACAAATGTCTACGAAGAAGAAGAAGAAAAAAGGCGCCACAGCAAAGTAAGCTCACGTACACATCGACAATTCGGTTTCACGTTTGCATGTACGAACCAAGAGTTTTAGGAGAACGTAGAAGTTTCACGATAACGTTTCCGAAAACATGTTAAACCAATCGCCTGATCCCTTCGGAGTGGCTGACATCACGTCATCACGTTGCTGATATTTGATTGACTAACAGCGATACGGAGTCGGAATCGGGGGCGTTTACAGCCCCCCCCCCCCCCCTCGCATGCTGTTTTTTGCTAGGAATGTCGCCGAGTGTAAGTTAGTAAGTGTCGAGTAGAGGCACTAAATAAGGTACCCTACTCAATAATTTTAATGTCGAGGTACATCTAGGCAAGAACGGAGTTCACCCGCATTAAACGGATGCTTCGCGCATTGTTGGAACCATAAAAGCTTGTTTGAAATTTTACCGTAGTGTGTTTTTCGGATTTTTCCGGATACATCCGAAAACCCGGAACCCTAGCTCATAATGTCACGCCAAAGTCAAATATCAATTCACATGTACTAGAAATGAAATATGGGAAAGAGTAATAAAGTACAGACGAGATGGCTTTGCCCTGAACATCACATACGAAAGAACGTATTTCCCGTGTTGTACATAACAGGAGTAGGCAGGCTAGCTGTTTTTGGCTTGAGTTTCCCAAGATTCCCGAAGGCTCTCGCAATACGGACAACAGATGGCGCTGCAAGTTTCGCGAGTCGTCTTCTTGGTGTCTGTCTGAGACGCATGCAAGAAACGTCATGAGCGCAGAAAACATGGCTACAGGTATCTTAACAAACAGGCCATATTTCACTTACCGTGCAAGACTTCTGTATCGATTGCATTTGAACATGAAACGCAGAAGTTATGTCACAAGGACATAGAGTTGGCGCATGGCTGTTTTCGATAAGGTATATCAAACAGCCACAGGATGCCGAAGTTTCTCATAAACTGTCATCAGGGAGCGCAAAGCTGTGTTGATCCCTTTTCAAACACTGAAACGTCAATTGCAGCACCATTCGAGCACAACCAGCACCACCCTCATCTCAATTTCTGTCGTCACCGAGTGCTTCAATTGATCTTAGGCAGTGTATAGTATGCTGTCCTGTATCGTATCCGTCTCAGAAAAATCTCGGATCCGTCTCTGGTCCTATTCCCATGACCTTCTAGGGGTCATCTCCACAATAGTTGGTCAATTTAAATACGAATTGTAAACGGGAGAAGCAGGTATATAGCCGCAGAAGACACACACACATACACATAAATGGGATGATGATGTGGTGGATCATTCACCGCCGCTAGCAGACGACAGCAACAGGTCCCACGAAAACGCGTAGTACGATTATTATTATCATCGAGTTTTATGTTTAAAAAGGACGCACGTGCCCTGTAGGACATGCACTACTTGCCCAAATACCGTAACGGGTATTACAGCAGCGTAGGAGGTATTACAGCAATCCCCCCCCTTTTTTTTGCGATAGTCGAGACCTTGCCCGCCGCCTAACCAGCACCTATACAGCAACTGAAGAAGCAATAAACAGGCCGATGGGCGGCAGTGCCGCCGCTGGCCTCCAAATTGCTGCGCTGGGGAAGGGCGCAAATGATGTGGTCACTGCAATCCAGTAGGTCGTCCTGAAACGTGTTACGCGTCCTCGATGGCTTCGTGTCTTCTAAATATTTGTTGTCCGCCTCTTTTCGTCGTGGTCCTTTATTATGCTACCTTATCGCCTTTATTGTCGCGGTTTTACAGTACGAAGTTACTCACTTTGTCCTTCATAAAACCGCATTTCTGCGTTGCTTTAATAAAACTTAAAAATAGATCTTTTACTTCTCCAAATCTGAAATGAGATCCGAAAAGCTGCGTTTGTCCATTTCCATTTATTTATTTCACAGTACCCCGAGGGTACTTTATGAACAGGCGCCAGGGTCCTCTATGGCCAATTGTCTAACGCCTCACCAATCAAGATAAAACAGATACATTGAAGTCCCTGTTACTGGATTACCCTAGTTGAATCTCGAACTTGACAAAATGAGGTCGGTATCATAGCTATACCCCCCCCATTCCGGGGTGTACTCACCAGCAAACTTCCAAGAGCCTCTAGTTCAACTGCTGTTAGCTGCTGGCATATGTGGTTTATATGTCGGTTTAACGTCTCATTTCCAGCTGAAAGCAAATCATTCTTCATTCATTACGTAAGACCAGAGATAGAAGGTGTTTCTTGTTTTAGAGTCTTCCCTTATCACGCGATTCGTTCGTTATTCATTTCCGGAACCTTTTCAATCATGATTTAGTTGTAGCGAAGAATCGAATGTAAAGAACAACTCACACGCAGTAATATGGTTTGTGTGTCCAGGGCAAAGAAAGAGTCACGCGTGACGTCCCTCCACGTCAATCGGATAAACTAGATGAAGAAAACTCGGTTCACTTTTTCCTCCTTATTTTTCGCTTTGTACATCTTCGCTTATTTTTATTTGCTTGGAAAGAGGAAATTACACGAGCTTTCATATCTTTTGTCACATCGAAGTGATTCCAGCTGTAAGCAGCCAGTGAAGCTTCATCTGACGAGGGATGAAAAAGTTTCGATATCATCGTAGATGCGGCTACAGATTGGAGATGGACAGAGCCGTGGAGATGGAAATCTGGTAGAACGCTGCGTTAGAGCTTATCGATGTCTCTCTCTCCCTCGAGATGATATTATTACGAAAAGGACGTCTTCTTAGCGTTCTACATGTATGACGTGAAGGCAGTAGGAAGACCGCACATGGTTAGGAAACAAGACAGCCTTGCAGGTCGCGGACAGGGAAGTCGTCGGTAAGCCATGCCAGTGTAGCGCAATGGTCAGCGCACTTGACTGGCAATTAAGGGGTTTCGATCCATGTTTTTAGGAACCACGAGGCTTGTGTTGTGTTTTTCAGTTTTATGCGTTCCAGCGTCAGAACAGCTACTTCAAAAAGAGAAACAACTTGGTTTCTATGAGCAAAGCCACGCAACTGTAAGTGCCAAGAGATCAGCTAATGAAATAAGCGGGACGCTCTGATCGTATAGTGCGTGTCAATGCTTGTCTGCAACCTAGTGGGAGAATAATAAAGTCAGTCCCGCAGACATTTCTCATTAGCTGTGCATGTATCGACGAGCCTTCACTGAATCCTCTTTATTTCCCCATCTGAAGAGAAATGCAGGATTGCTTTCCGAGTAAACATCTTCGCGTACGCAAACAATCCTTTATGCGCTTGACTTTTCCAAGTGACGCTAGTGATGCTACGCGTAACATTTCTTTCTTGCCCACAACCATCAACCTGGTGCCTCCTCTCAGAGTAGGTACACAGTTACACTGGCTGAGTCAACGTCCTTCGGTTCATTTGCCTCGATCGAATGTTGGCATTTCTGACGGTATACGTTCGCTACAGGACTTTGTATTGATCAAAACCCGGGGCGTCTGAGTATCGAAAGCGAATGGAAGAAATTGCGAGAGAAGGACTGTCTCTGCGACAGCGGAACGTTATTTTGCAATGAGAAGGATACAATGTCATATAGCCCAGAAATAATGATCTTATTACAATGAACTATCGTATGTATCATATTTATTCGTGGGATTTTTTTTAGTTTATGATTACTATCTACCTATTATTGTCTTATATTTTATTTGTTATTATTTATATTTAGTTTAATGGTATTTTATATTTATTTCCTATTATAAATGAACCTCGCTCAAAGATTCGCCACGCAAAACATAAATGTCGCCAATGAACATTACGTCCGTCTAGAAACTTTTGAAAGAACCCCAAGCAGTTGATAGTTTCGGACTCTTCAAGGATAGGTGACGTCACGGAGTCTCTGCATGCGGAATCCGTCAACTGCATATGACGCTGGCAATAAGGAGACGCAATAGCGCGGCAGGAGAAATACTGCAGCGCCACCATGCGCCATCAGTAGGGGAGCGCACTTTCTGCGGCAGCGTAGTGTCCAGGGGCGGATCCAGGGGGGGGGGGGCCCTGCCCCCCCCCCCCGAGACATACCTCTACCCCCATTCCGGCAGATTTTCCTGCTACATGGCGACCCCCCCCCCCCCCGTCTTCTCTCTTTTTTTTAGTGGGGCCCCCCCCCCCCCCCCCCGAGGATCTTCCCTGGATCCACCCCTGGTAGTGTCATCCGGCCAAGTCTTAACAGCCAATACGGAAGCAGAGTGAGTACAACAACAAAGGAACAACAACAACGTAGAAAACACTGAATATGGCATAGTCTTGACACAGTCTCCATTAATTTCATTCCCATCTCACTCGTACAACCGCCCATACGTAACGGGGCATAGGTTACCGCAATTCCTGCGGTGCAGCACCTCATGTCACCATCACCATGCATCTGTTGTTGGTTTTTGACAAGAAAAAAAAAATCGACGTGAATAATAAGGAATCATAATAATATTACCTAGCTGCAGGCACATATTACTTATGGTTTACACCTGCACCGACTACTCAATACAGCAAGCTGATTTTCGTGGACGTGTAATTCGCTAACCACTGATTTTTGTCGAAAAGTAGAAAATCCAAGAACCTAGTGAACGTAGGTTGCAGCCGAAGCCTCAGGTCCAGAAGCTGTCGATATGCCGAACAGAACCGACTGTTCGAAATATCGACAGCTCCTTACCTGAGGCTTCTTCTTTTTCAAGCTAATTTCTGCGTATTTTTAGCACGTGGTTGCCCTCACAGTCCCGTTTATGACTAGCTTACTTTTTTGTTTGTGTGTGTGTACTAACAATAAAGAACTTTGAAACACTTACGGGATTTCCACTCCCTGTGATATAGTGCGTGTGGAAAGCCTGCAGCTGTGTCTTATCGGAAGTTGCGCGACCCCGTTACGTAAACGCGGCGAGTCCTTGGGGCGGCCTTGAGGATCCAGCCGCTATGTTGACAATTTTAGAATGCCGCGGAATGAATCCGTCGCATACCACGCGTGTTCTTTACGCTTCTGACATACGGGCAGGTTACAATACCTCTATAATAGAAGCCCTGTACAGCTTCCAAGTGCTCCTTATGGACCGCAGACATACGGCACTGCACATCTCCCTAAAAGTTCCTCTCAGTGGACGCCGCCAGAAATGTAACTCTAACTTGTCAGACCATCACACATATTTTCAGAAAGGAACGACAGAGCAACATTTTCGAGCTATAACTAAAATAGTTCAGCGGGTGTATCTGATAGCGAAGTTTATGGCTAGTATCGGAAATCTCCATTGTCTTGTTGGAAGCGCGGTAAGGACTGACGACCTTGGACAACGCAGTGGATCCCGCACTCTCCTTCTGCATGCCCGGCAGACTTCCCCGCCGTTCGATATTACGTATGAGCCGACTGCGGCAGAACGTCGTCGTTACTCCTCAGAATAGAAGAGAATAGAAATAGAAAGAAAAAAATGGAAACGGAGTTCGCACTGGTGCGACCAGCTGCGTTACCCCACAATTTCGACACAAACTGTGTCACAGTAACAGGATGATTAGCCCAACCTGTCCCAGCCACCATGGAGCTTCAAGACCACCCAACCATACACACATCCTAAAGTGCCAGTTAGAAGCCATTGGGAATATAGACCGTTTGCTACGTGCAAAGGCCTTTCCTAAACCCTTTCCTTTTTGAATAAACATACCCCCCCCCCCCCCCTTGGACATTTGAGCAATCCGGCGGTACACCAGAGCCGTGCTCTTCGTTCTCCTAACGTTAGCTGGGGTGTCTGCAGAAAACTCTAACTCGTATTTGCACACGCAACTCGTTGCCTACTTATCGGACGAATTTCCGGTGGCGCACGACGACACATTTATGCGAGCTAAACCAGCAGAAAAATCCCGGAAATCAAAACTCTGTGTAACAAATTAAATATATAGCGATAAAACTTGACCTTCTGTACAGAAGAATAGGGTACACCGATGTCAACAGTGCAGTGCAACAATGCGGAGTGCTATGTACAGGTACCGCTTAGGGCGCTACTGGAGCAGGATCTAAAATGGAGTCCCTCATGGATGCTCATAGATGACTTCAGAAAATTCCAGAGTGCTTAGCGTCGCTTTGAACTGCGGGAGTTTACTAATATGAAAGAAACGGGTGCCCTCCAAACTGTTCCGGTTTCTCCCCTACCGGTCCATTGTCCAGGACGTGTCAAGGTCAGCGAAAGCGAAATGTGTAAGGATTATTCTTCGTTTCCCCACTCAGCAAGCGCCCAGGATGCAATGCGTGCGGAACACTGGGATTTGCTGAAGTCGTCTATTCCTGTTACTTCGGTTTCTGCACCGTTAGCGCACCCTACCAGTACCTATATACACACAACTCTCCGGAGACCAGTTTCCAGAGCCCAAGACTCGTCGCTATATTTATTGTGTAAAGCCTGCCCAGTACTATTGCGTTTCAATCAGGGATCAGAACCGGTATTTTTTTCGGTCGGGTTCGGGTTCAGGCATATTGGTTCGGTTCGGGTTTAGCTCCGCTGAACCGAAATTATCAGCTTGAACCGGTTCAGGTATAGCGGTTCGGTTCGGGTTCGGCTCAGGGAGAACCCCCACCCCCGCACATACACAGACAAAAAAAAAAAAAAAACTGTCAGCGGTCGGGGTATTTACAGGGATTGGAACAGTTACTGTATAAGTGGTTAAATTCGCCGGCTCAATATTTCGCGAATTTTTGAGGGAGCAGGATCAGGCAATTATTCGCGCAACGTTGAGTTCGCGGTACCGCGATGCGTTGACCCTGCACCAGGAGTCCTAGAGGCCCTCCACCTCTAAAATCCGGCAGGAAGTTAACAGAAGGCATCACAACTGGGTAATAACCTGCTGCATTTGTCTTCCTTTTGAGCCTTTCTGAATGAGAGGGCTCAGAATATGGGGTCCTTTCTCAGCTGGTATCGGGGTCATTGCCGAATTGCCATGTGTTCCGTCATTCCTGTCACCGCATCGAGCAGGTACGATTGGCATTCAGTGCAGCGTAATAGCGTAAGAAACCGCGTACATAAGTTGCATCAGCGTCCTGGGTAAAATTTCTTACATATTTCGTTCGCATATTTTTCTGTCATTGATTCGAATATTTCGCGGAACTTTATATTCGCGAAGAAAAGAGCGCTCGCGAATCTCGCGAAAGTTAGTTCCTCGCGAAAATTACTACTTATACGGTACTTTTTTCAGCCTCGGTTTAACCGGTCCCCGGCAGTAATTTTGCTATATGCAAGCAAGCTTACGCTCACCGTACACGATTGTAAGAGAAAGGCGTGAGATAACCGTTCAGGTGAGCAAAAAAAAAGGTCGGTAAGTAGTACAATTAATTCACCTCTGAACCGATTCCCGAACCGGTAACCGTACCAATTTTTTTCGGTTGAGTTTCGGTTCGGCTCAGGACAAGCAAAAAAATCGTTCGGGTTCGGCTCGGTTCGGGTTCGTCAGAAAATAACGTTTTTTTCCGGTTTTCGGTTCGGGTTCAGTTTCGGTTCCGATCCCTGGTTTCAATACGTCCGTCCGTCAGCGTTTGTGTGTGACGGACGTACGTGTTTCCAATTCACGTCCGCACTCGCTGCTTTACGAGAAACGGCTTACGGCCGACTAGATGAAGTGAAGTAAAAGACGTTAACAGCGCGCGGCGGCACGGTTACCGAGGCAACGACCGCCATTTCTTGCGTCGCTCCATCCAACTTATGCGTCCGTCGCTTTCGAAGGGGCTTGCGTCGGTTCGCAGACGGACGCAACGCTGACGGACGCATTGAAACGCAATAGTGCGGATCAGGCTTGGCGTAGAGGGTAATTACCACGATATCCTCTGCAGGTTTAGCTCACATGAATGCTTATGTATGGAAATGCGACCATAAAGCCTGGTCAGCGTTGCGTTTTAGCGCATCTATTTCGTTTTAGCGCTTCCGTCTGCGAACCGACGGAAGCGCCTTCGAAAGCAACGGACGCATAGATTCGCCGAGTTCAATTTGTGGACGGAGCGACGCAAGAAATGCCGGTCGTTGCCCCGGTAACCGCGCCGCCGCGCGCTCTTATCTTCTTTCATTTCACTTCACATAGTCGGCTGTAAGCCATTTCTCGTAGAGCAGCGTCGCAATAGTGCGGAAACCCGTGCGTCCGTCACACAGAGACGCTGGCGGACGGACGTATGGAAACGCAATAGTGCGGATCAAGCTTTATGTGTTTGTGCACATTCCATACCAATGGCTTAGCCAGAAAAATATTTCGGAAGGTGCTCTATGGGCACTTTACATGGAGGAGGAGGATTTCACCATCGTTTCCTTCTCTCAAATGCACTACAGAAGGTACAATTTCGGGTGGGGGGTGGGAGCTTGAACCTCCGAACCCCACTACGCCACTCTTCCATATATTCGAATATTCAACGTTCGCGTTGTGCGCCCACAACGTAGAACTGATTATAATGATCGATCATGAAATGAAGTGAACCATGAAGGAGTGCACCATACTCGAAAGATCGGGGCGTACGCGCTGACACTGCTGCAGGCAGCTCGCTGTCTCTGCTTTATCATTCATACCGACTAACAAGAGGTAGGAGACCGCAGCTTAAGCGGTGCAACTACCCACAATATCGTCATCACGTATATGTTGTTGTTGTTGTGCATCCCGCACGATAGGATACGATAAGTCTTCCCCTGCGCTTATATAACGAGAGACACCCATCACAGAGAGACCTGAGGCGAGTTCGTCATCGCCCGCCAATCGCCTCCCCCGAGACCACTCACCCTGGGAGGAGTGAACGTTATGCCTGAGTGCATAGTGCAACAACGTACATCCGCTCTTAGTCGCCTCATGTGATTAACGAACCCGGAAGGCGCATCTTACTTGGCGTCTTCCACGGAGGACTCTCTCGCGTAGCTCTCTATCTTTTGGGAAGGGGGGGGGGGCGATAGCACAATCTCCCCTACAGAGAGAAAGAGAGATGGCGAATGTCAACAGAAGCCGATGATGTGTTGGGGAGTGCTGTTGTTGTTCTGTCCCTCGTCCTTCGCTTCCGAGATTCCGCTGTCAAGTGTGTGCCGAAGGTAAAGAACGATATCACTAGCAATGTGTGGAGGGTTCTGTACGCGCCAACACCAAACTATGTACTCCATTTTGTTTGACCCTTTTAATCGCATTTCACGTCCTTTGGAACCATCCAAGGTGGGAACTGTGGTGATGAGGCCAGGTATCGAGGTTTCCTCTACCTTCAATACCATAACATTTTGACTGTTTTCCTAACCAGGCTTGTACGTATCATGAGTACCGTATTGAAAATAGTGTATTTTAAATACATTTGTTACTATGTTATTATCTTACTCAGTAATTTTACCGAAAGGATTTTGTTCTCTATTTAATTACGCAGTATTTTGAACACTCAATGCTCTAATTACTTTTCGCGTGTCTCTTGGTCTTCATACCATGTTCAGCTAGATTCACGACAAGGTATGCGACTGCTTTTTATTTATTTATTTAACTATAATGCCAGCCAACTGAGGTCGGCCAAGGCATGAATGTACATACATCATTCAACGTACAACAACATTTCACTAAGTCGTATATGTAGCATGTAATCTATCACAAAAACACTGCGACGACTGGGCACATACAACACTGTTTGGAAGAGCATTCCATTCAATAGCGGTGCGGTGAACGAAAGAATACTGGTAACAGTTCACCCTCGGTCGAAAAGTGTCTACATGCCGGCAATGGCGAATTCTGCTCTGTTGAGTGGAACTCAGCGAAAACAAATTTCGATAATCAATTTTCAATTCGCCAGCTAAAATCTGAAAAAACATCTTCAGTCTATGCAATTTCCGACGGTGTGCCAACGGCTCAATACTAACCTGTTTGTATAGAGCAGTAACAGATGATCGCATATCGTATGAGCCGCAGATAAAGCGAAGGGCGAGCCTTTGCACGCGTTCCAGCTTCGTAATATTGGACACTGTGTAAGGGTCCCAGACCACGTCAGCATACTCAAGGATAGGGCGGACGAGTGATTGGTACGCTGCTAATTTTGTCGTACGGGTACTGTGTCGCATGAAGCGTCTAAGGTACCAGAGACGCTTACTTGCTCTTCTCGTGATGTAATCCACATGGTTATTCCAACGCAGGTCTGAAGATATTATAACTCCGAGATACTTGTAAGTATCGACAACACGGAGTGGCACGTTATTTAGCGAATAGGAGTAAGAAAGGGGGCAGCGTTTGTGTGTAATTGTCATTTGAACACACTTAACCGGATTCAAATCCATCTGCCATTCCGTGGCCCATTCAGATATGCGACCCAGTGAGTCATTAAGTACTACCTGGTCTTGCACAGAGTTTATACTATTGAACACAATGCAGTCATCTGCATACAATTTGCAATGTACTGATACACGTCTGACTAAATCATTAATGAAAATAAGAAAAAGTACGGGACCGAGGACGGAACCCTGCGGTACCCCGGAGCGCACTTCTGCCCTGGACGAACAACAACCATTGACGACAACAAATTGCGACCTATCCTTCAAGTAAAATTGTAACCAATTAACTAAGCGTTCGTTATTGATAATATAAGACAACTTCTTCATAAGTTTAACATGGCAAACACGATCAAATGCTTTCGATAGATCCAAAAACAGAACATCAACCTGACCATTATTATTCAATACGTCGGCTAGTGTGTGAACAGTTTCAATTAGCTGGGTAATAGTTGAAAACCCACGCCTGAATCCATGCTGAGCATTGGTGAAAAAACCGTCTTGCTCTAGATAACAGATTATGTGATTACAGACATAATGTTCTATTAACTTGCTGCAAACCGGTAGTAACGAAACCGGTCTGTAATTGAGAGGACACAAAGAGTTCCCGGACTTAAAGACAGGTACAACGTGTGCACACTTCCACTGTGTTGGTATCTTGCCTAGGCACAAGGATTTGTTGAAAAGCAAAAACAGGTACTTGGCACACCACATCGGGAACCGTTTTAAAAATGCAGCAGCCAGGTCACCTTGACATTGTGATTTTTTTTCAGACAGATTTAACAATGACACCAAAATTCCTTCCTCAGATATAACAAGATCAGGAATGAAAACAGTCTTATCAACAATAGTCAAGTTCGTGTCTCCATTGTCTGTTGTAAAAACATTTGAGAAGTAATCGTTAAAAACATTCGCTATAAGCCCTGGATCATCGGTCTCGACATTATTATGCGTGATCCGATTAATGCATGATTTCGGACCTCTTAGGTAACGCCAGAATTTTTCGGGACTTTCTTTAAGGTAATTATGCATGGTAACATTAAAAAATCTAAATTTGGCAGACTTAATCTCTGCCCTCAGTAATTGTTTCAATCTAGATAGACATGCGCTGTCGACCTTACGTTTCCGCATTCTGGAAATCCGCCTCTTTAGCTGTAAGACCTTTCGAGTGATCCAAGGGTTATTTTGCCGCACTTTCTTAACTCTGTATGGTACGAACAGCTGCACACACGTGTCAACAAGACCCTTGAAAGTTATCCAGGCCTCGTCTATGTTATCGCAATTGCCCAACATGTCCGCGAAACCGTCAAAATTGAAAGCAAGGTAGTCGATAATACTTGTATCATCAGCGTGGTTAAAGTCATAGAAGGTTTTAAAGGCAGGGGACGAGCAGACACGTTGTGCCAGTTCGCATGAAACAGACACTATACGATGATCTGATATGCCATCATGTATATTCACGGAAAAGGGCTTGGAGGCGATTCGAGAAGATAAGAAGTCTCTTTTATAGTCTTTATTTTCTTCTTTTCAATGCGTTATGGAGAAGGACAACAACTTATTGAGCTACTAGATTATTTTTCAAAGAAGGAGAGGACTGTCGAACACTGCGAAATACAAATCATACAAGGAGCCAATAAGGCCTATGCTTAAAAACAAACAAACAAAAACAGTAAACATTTTCCTGGCCAATACTAAAGTACCTTAGATGCATTTTAAACTGCTACTCAAATACCATCTCAAATACTTTTTAAAATATTCACTTCACTCTACACTACTCCCATTGCTTTTCTCCCCAAGTATTTGTACTGTATCCTAATTGCGTTTTCCATGAAGTAATATGTATAGTGTAGTATTTTAAATAAAGTTTTATGGTATCTTGTACATGCCTATTCCTCGTATAGTGAGTTGGCACACGCAGTCGAACACTTAGCCGAGCTAAGCGATTACTCTCAAAAAGGAGTCCCTTCGCTCCCTGAAGGGGTGAGGAGACCCTTTAACTCCCTACTGGAGAGTAATTGTACACTCCAAAGGGAGTTGTACAGGGTGTTTGCTCTAACATGCCCATAAATTATATTTAAAGCGAGCGATAAAAGAAAAGCAAGTGGTACTTTTCTGTTACTTGAGTAAGAAACAGGTACTGCTTCACTAGTAGCACCTGTTTCTTAGTCAAGTAGCTGAAAAGTAGCGCTCGTTTCTCTTTTATCGCTCGCCTTAAATAAAATTCCTGGACACGTAAGAGCAAACACCCTGTATATGTGGCAAGGAAAAGGAGTTAAAGTACACCCTTTTTTTTAAGAGTGTGACTTCCGGTCAGGGATGATACGAATTACACCACACTGTATGTCATTGCCTTCTCGTGGATTGTGCAGCCTCAACCACTTTGGGACGGACAAGTCAGTCCCGCTCTCTCCATTCTCTTTTGCGCCGCCCTCAGTGGCTCAGTCGGTAGCGCATCCACCTGCTGATCCCGAGGACGGTGGAAGGGTACAAGTTGCTCAGACACGCCGTCTTCCGCGAGGGAGGTTAAACGTGTGGTGTGCCGTGTGTCGAGATTTCGGCTCACGTTAAAAGAACCCTCAGGTGGGCAAAATTCATCCACAGACCCGACCACTGTGGCGTCGCTCATTACCGCAGTTGTCGCGCAACGCCCCAATTATTATTGCCATTCTCTCTTGCACGTTTTCTCACTCACACATTCATACAGGAGGCTAGCGGAAACTTGAAACACAACAGAGCTGAAGCAAGCGCCCTTCGTCAAACTTGCCGCGGCTATATATGTCTTTTCGTGAATTTTGAACATAGAAGCAGGCACGAACAAAGTTAAAGTGTTTGCACCTCGAAATAAGGTAGTCCCCGTTGCCAAATGAACTATTATAAATAAATGTTACCGGACTATAAAATGCGCAGTCGCGCGCGGGAAACTGCAGACGGCGAACTTAGACTAACCTGGGCATAGAAATGGAAGCGCCGAACTTGGGCTAACCAAATAATAAAATAACCAACATGCTTCTCCGTCGTGCCTGCCCTGCTAAGCGTAACGGCTGCTAAAATGTGGCTTTCGTTCGCTAAAACGACTTGGACAGACATAAAAAACCCGCGAATTCGAGTGGTTAAATAGTGATGTCTACTCTCTAAACATGGCATATCATGTTAAGAAGCAATCGAGCATTGTCCTTAACTTTGCGTGTTTCGAGAACGTGAATTTCAAGATCGGGGATTTCGCAACCTGGAATATGAGGTCCTCCCCGTTAAAATGCATACGGGCAGAACAAGCAAGAACGCGATCGCTGAACTATAACACCTTCCCCCGCTTGTCACGAGCGTGGAGTAACAGCAAAACACATGCTTATGTCGCTGTTTGAGAAGGTTTTGTGTTGCTTACCCTCGAGAACAGACATGATGTGAGATGCGAATGAACTGCGATACTCATTTTCAAGCAGCGTGCGAGTGTCGTTTTGGAAATAAATAAATAAATAAGGGGTATGTTTATTGCGAAGGAAACGTTAGTCATAGACGAGACGGTGTAGCCATAATTGTCACTGCTGCTCACTGTTCACTGTTGGTGGAGCCATCACAGCTTGGCAAGAAGATCAATTTCCCTGAGGAACCTGAGTAGCGCCTCAGTGACGTACGTCACTGTGTTGGGTAGGGCAAAATAATCTCGATACAGAGAGGTCTTGCTTTCACTAGCAAAATACTGGGTAGAAGCGATTCCGGGTTGGCACGGCCTGGTACATAACCCTTAAGGTCGCCACTGTTACGTCAACGAAGTTCGTCACGCGAGTGGCTACAAACAATCAACGCACGAGCTCTTTTAATGAGCCGCTGGGAAAATCCGGAGTAAACACTATGTATATGCGTGCAAGCATATACCATGCGACTGCTGCAACCTATGTGTCGAACAGCGCCATCACTGGAAAACAAGCGCAAGAGCAGAATGGACGCTAATATCCCTGACACAGGGGCAGGCTAGAACACCTTTGAAGTAGGGGTCTTTTATAGCTATCAAGGACTTCTTATTGAAAGCAGTTTGTGCCACAGGCACACGGCACTGGCACGTCACCAACAACGTGGCGCTATTTTCGAGCCCGGCAAATTTTAAATTGCTAAATATGTGCGCATTTTATTCAAATAGTTCAGCTGATGTACCTGATAGGTCTGGGGCATCGTGTTGGAAACGCGGTGGATACTGATGATAGTGAGGGCGTATCGAATTTAAAATAGGTGGTGTTACGCGTGTTGATGTTCTAAGAAGTTTATGAAACTGTTTTAATGGTCCATAAATAAATTTAAACTAATACGTTTTCGTCTCGCATATTCGTGAGATGCAAATCATCGGCTGGTACTGCGTTCGAGGCTACTCTTTTTCAGATGCAGAGTACATGGCTGATCTCCCGTTCAGAGAAGGAGTGGTAACCAAAAGCGGAGTGTCCGTTGTCGTGTGTCAGTGGACACAAACGCCGTTCGGATAGGTGTTCTTCTCTTGAGGAGTGCCTGGGGTAAAGTCAAACCGATTTACTTTATCTTTAAATTGCGTTGGCACAAACCCAGAAAAAAAGTAATGTGAGGACATAACTAATGCAGACAATGGGACCCCTTTATTGTACAGCATTGGACGCTTTTATGAGATTACTTGCAGCTAACGCGCATTAATAAGCTAAGCCGTAGCATCTCATTATACTGCACGTATAACAACAACGCGTGAACGAACCGGTTATGGCTTACTCGGAACTGGAATCGATTTCGAAACCGTTACCAGCCCGACTAGAAATAAAACGATTCGCTTCTGCTTTAAAATACGTCATTCATTCACTTATTAAGCTATTTTCCACCAGGTTTATGAGCGTCTCGATATTCTGCAACGGTTACAAATTCCCTCGCAATCTTTTCCTACTTTTGTGTCCTGTATTTTTCACACCTATCATTCGAGACTGACAAGAACACAACCTGCTCTGCTTTGAAGGTCAGGAAACCTTGTGACGCGCTGTACGGGATAAAGAAGCTATACAAGGCTGTGCTGCCGTGCCTCTGAAAGACATGCACAGTCGTCGCCAAAGAGGTCACTACGAATTGGTTATTGGAATTGGAAGAAAGAACCACCACAACAACAACTTTATTTCAAAATGATGAATGACACTCTACCCCATCGCTGGTGGTGATGTGAGGGATAAAATAATGAGCCGTTTTCACAACAAGAATCGAATTCCTACGGTGCCCAAAAAGGTGAGAAGAGCTTTGAGGGCAGAGCGTCGGTGGGCTGGATTTGGCAATGGGCCAAATTCAGCGAACGGATTCATTCGGACGGATTTTTGTTCTGAAAACAGCAACGGCATCAGGGGACCGAAGGCACAAGACGTTCTCATTGGGACAACCACGCAGCTTTTATAATTAAAAAAGTTAATTGTCGAAAGTTCATTAAAACATTGCCTTAGGAGTTTGCTGGTGCCCTCCTAAGAAGTGCCCTTCAGCATGTACTATATCGCAATTGATTTCATCTCGGAAAAAGTGATATGTCTATTTCTAATAATTCTGTATACACTTAGCCCGGACACCCTGCATAGATAGATATATACGTAGATATATAAAGGTAGATATATAGATGATATATCATGAGATCATCTCATCTCATCTGTCAACATGGGTGCCATAGCACTTACGGCTGCGTGTTGCATGCTAATGAAGGATGTAATCTGTAATCAAGCAAAAATAAACAAGCGGAGAAGGATGCACGTGACTCTGTGGGAACAGGGGTTTTCAACCGGTGGGGAATTTGGGGACGGATATGTCATGGGGGAATAACACCATGTAACATTCGCCTCCAATCGGCCCTTGCACGCACTCTGCGTAGCACATCATTCACAGGACATCTCCCTCGCCAGGAACGCCTCGACGGTATGTAATGATGGTTCCAGGGTGCACGCGGTACCTTACGAAAAGATCGCTCTCCACAAACAATACGTACTTTCAAGAACTCGGAAGACGCAATAAAATATCTCAAATTTTTATGCGTGTATTGCTCTGGAGTTACTACAGAGAGGGGGGGGGGGAGATAACGCAAGAAAGGATATCAAGATATCCAGAGCACGTCGCACGTTGTCGCGAAGTGATGGACAAGCTCCCAAACCCGTCAAGATAAAGGGATGTCCACCCAGTGCCGCGAGCCAGCTGCAGCATACTCGGAGCGACAGAGTATACGGCACAAACGACATAAGAATCCTGTGCCCTCGACCGTGACACTATCCAAACAGTTGTAGGAGGCACCAATTTCCCGAGTTTGTGGTGCGACCGCTCATTGTATAAGGGACGTCAAGTCGATCGAACCCGGTGAATGATGGACTACGTGTGCATACGGCCACTGGTAACGTCCATCACATGACCATACTCATGCCATCACTCGCCCTACGTAGTATAGCATTCTCGATTTCGGGTGTTTATCTCCTCGAGCTGCTTATCTCTCCACCCAAAATGTGTCTCTTCTGATAATGAGCCGCTTTTGGGCTACTCCAGTGTCGCAATATCTCTTTGCTGTACGCAGACGCCGAGTTGCATACTCTATACGTTCCCTAAAGGACCCTGCGACTAAATACCCCGCGACTAAATACCCCATACATACTGCAGGGTCTATGCATGCAGTATATGCAATGTGTTTATTTTGCGCAGGCGTGGCCTTCTTAATACCGCAGGCAGACATTGTCGTCGTAAAGCGGGTGCAGGGAACAAAGCCGTCTTCGAAGGGTCGGAAAGGCGGAATGAAAGTGCGTGGCTGCTGTGGCGCCGTCACGGCGACGTAGCAAACCTTTGTTTTGATGAGAATCACCCCAGTAAAATCAGACAAAAAAGAAAAAAATGAGTAGATTTGCACGTAAGCTGAGTCAGCCTATTTGTGTGGCGACATGTTGCAGATGCCGCAGGGTAGGACTGCGGATAACGGACCATTTCTGAGTGCGCTTATGCGCATGCCCAGCCACCTCTGGTGGCGGCTGCCATGTTTTTTTGGCATGAAAGCATCATGGCTGCTTATGTATACGGTGTAGGCTGTGATGCGACATGGTGAAGCCTTTTTTTTTTTTTTTTTTGCCTGTAATGTGTTTCGTCGTCGACTGCAGAAACTACGAAACATTCAAGCCTATTTCTCTTTGCCGGTGTTGGCGCATGCGCTTTGAAGCTGTGTGCTTGCCAAGCTGCTGCTTCTCCGCACGGCAGGCGGAAGTGGTATGAGCGTCACCATGACAGTTGGCATGAAAACGTGGCATGGCATGAATACACCTAAAAAAAAAAAAAAAGAAAAAGAAGAAGAAGGAAGTAACTGAAGTCACTTTTCAGTGACTTCCTTCTTTCGCATTAATTTCTTAGGCACTTCATTCTTTGTACGTATTTGTCCTTTCTATGTGTTCCAGCCTCAGAACATCAATTCCCAAAGTTTTCGTGCGGTTTTTCGAGGTGTATCACGTGCTGTGTGCTTCCACAGGAGCAGGCTATGCCATTCAAAACAAATGTTATCCTGCAATATCCTCAAAAAATGCCAGCTACGCACACGTAGTGTTAATTTGTCATCATTGCTTCGTCGTCTTCTCATCATGCCGTCTCGCGCCGCCAGGAGCGACGCGTACATGGAAATGGTCCATTTCGACCACCTGATGTTCTTTTGACGTGCGCCGGAAATCTCTGACACACGGTGCTGGAAGCAATGTTTATCTCCCCCACATTGCTACCGTCCTCGGCCGGGATCGAACCCGCGATCCTGTGCAGTGAAATTATTGTTACAATGAGCCAACAGAAAAGTAGATAAAGAAGAGACGGTGCAGAAGACAACTTCCGTTATATGTAAATAAGACTAGAACGGAAATATGTCAGGGCGAACTGTTGCGCTCTCTTGATGAATATATGCTGAAAAGAACAAAGGAAAAAGAAAGAGAGAGAGAGAGAAAAGACACGTCTGTTTCCGAAACTGAGCAAATGGTCCGGGTGCGCAAAACCCGCCACAATAACATTTGTCAATAATACCAATATATCACTGATAACGTTTTTAGCGTCCAGCGTGATATCTGTACGAGTGAAATGACGGGGTTATTTGTACGAAAAAGAGTATTAGGGGCTGGCTTGCGTGTATTGTAATCTATTATCTGTAGTTTTAGCTGGATAATCTGTAGTCTTCGGCATCTCCCTGTCGTTATTTCATTTCCCATAAGATTCTGCGATCAACTTTTCCAGATATCTCAGTAGGCAAAGACGAGATATTTTTTTAGCAACGCGCTCGTTTCCTAACATCCTCTCAATCTAATGAGAAAGTTGAGAAGCATATAATCTCGTAATTTATAATCATAAACAAACACGCACTTTTGTGGACATAAGTAAGCTGAGGAACAAATTGTTCAAACTGACCAGCTCTTTGCACATATACATACAAACAAGGACATAGGAACTTTACCCGTGCTTAATTATATTACTTTCATTTGTTGCTGTCCGCGGTTTATTTATTCCCTATTCCTCATCATCAGTGTACTTGTTGTTGGTGTTACTTATTCCCTTGCCGAAAGCACTTTGCAACTACCCGACCCATGATAAGTTGATAAGTAAACTTAAAAAAAAAATGAAGAAATTGAATTCGGCACCCTACCAATTCTGCAACTCAAAAAAAGAACAAGAAAAAGAAAGGGAAAATACAAATAAAATATATAAAAGAAAAACAAACAGAAACGTGTCGTCACACAGGCTCCCACCAGGTAGTCTCGCGGCCACAATTACAAAGCGATAACACGTGCGCAACATCAACGACCGCGCAATAGCAACAACAAAGATACGGTACAGCGGCAACAATCACAACATCGCACACTGACAGTGCACAGAACCTAATAAACGGATTCCAGGGAACACTGTGGCCACATATGTGGCTGCACCGTATAGAGCCTCAGTTTATTGATATCTATTTATGTATACAGGGTGTTTCACGAAAAATCAGTCAGAGCTTAAAAGTAGAATGGTTCATCGCACACCAAAAAGACAGACAGCGTAGTGTCACCAGTGGTGTGAAACTATGTTTTGTTTTATAATTAATTAATTAATTAGTCAGTTTTTAATTATAAGAATTAGAGCTAAAATGTCCGCGAGAAACTTGTAGCGCGCGATACAAGGACACGAAACCATATTGATTGCAACTTTGTACCTCTAACGGATCCTTTTTTCTCCCGGCTCCAAAGATTAATTTCGGGCTCCTTAGAATTAAAAAAAGCCTACTAATTAATTTCATTAATTAATTATTTAAAAATAAAAATAGTCCGAGTATCCTCACACAACTGGTAGCACTATGCAGTCCGCCTTTTGGGTGTGCGATGAACGATTTTCTTTGGCTCATTTTTCGTGAAGCACCCTGTAGGCACACCACATTGAAAAATCATTCATTGAGAAAAAAAAAAAACAAAAAACAAAACAAAGAGAAACAGTTCATGTTTTGTAATTAATTAGACAAGCTGCACAAGCTGTCGCACTGATGGGTCTAGGGAACAGTGTACTCCTGAAGGCACACGTCAACCTCTCACTAGAAGAAAGAAATCATCATATCAGCAGTCTGGGAGATATCGTACCAAACCATCAAGGAGAAAGCTACAGCACCGACAACGGATCAGACATTCAAACTTGTCGTATAATTCTGCGTCATGTCCGATGTTGCTCAAGAAGCTTATCATACGTATATTCCGTTGCCTACGCCCATACCCTTTTACGACTTTCGCTGTTTGTGCCTCTACCCAGTCTGCGGAGGGCATTGTACCGATTGGTTCTCCTCCGTATTATTATTACCATTCAGCTGTCAACGCATACATGGGATATCTTCGACGTAAGTGCTTGAACATATAGCGACGGTCGATGCCTTTAGCCTCGTCTCCTCCCAATGCAATGCTCCTCCCAAATATCGGCTATATTCGCATGCCTCGAACTAGAGTGGAGTGCGAACGCATGCACAACTATTTCGAAACGCTTGGAATCGATATGGAGATGACGAGTGCGTTATGTGAATTAGGCGGAAAGAAATGTGGCTTTGCGTGTTGTTGGTTTGGTATCGGCGCGTTGTTGGGTTGTGTGCACCGGATGTTTTAAAGTATTTATCGAAGGTACAGCTTTTTGAAAGCAGGTACAATAGCGACGTCTGGTATGGACTGAAGAAAAACTTATGCAAGTGTACAGACACGTATGCGTGCAGTATCCTTTCGTTGGCTATTATGGGGGGGGGGGGGGGGGCTGCTGGAGACTACACAATAAACTTTTCCTTTTCAGGGACGCGGAAAGAAAACAGAAAAGGGGGCATATGGGTAAGGGCGAATGCCGAAGGTCAATAAAATCGACGCGCCAAATCTCCAAGCCAGAATGAAATGAGGCCTTAATTTCGAAGAAAATTTGTTTTAATCACTGGCGTCTCACTCCAACTCTCCTCTGTGTGTAGGCAAGAACGGCGATTGAAGTCCCGACAGCCAATCTAATAATAAGCAACCCAAAGGTTATTTAGGAACCAGACTTTGATACAAACAAACAAACATATGCAAGAACGGCGATTGAAGCAAGTCCCGACAGCCTATCTAATAATAGGCAACTTAGGCAAGGTTATTTAGAGATCCCACTTTGATATGCGTGCTTCATTACATGACACACGCATTGTACTACACGAGAGAATGAAAACAAACATTATTTTTCTACGTGTCGTTCTTGGCGAGATATATGAACCCTCGAGCACAGGGATGCGTCAAGGTCTGACGTCAGATGAGCACGTGACCCCTCTCGCGTTGCACTACTGGCAGAGACCACGACCTACTAGATTATAACGACCATGTCATAATCAGCAGCCTCTATGAGGAGCCCGCTAGGGGCGCTACTCATCCAGAGCTCTGTACTCATCGGCACGCGAGATCTGCATCACGATTGCACGATGGAAATTTGAATTCTGAACGCGCAGAAGCGTATGTACGACTACCGTAGCAGACGACAGCAATATCTCCTATGAAAACGCGTAGAATGATGATGATAATCAACCTCAGAATGAAACATCTGTGGAATATCCACCGCTTGTACAGGAATACTAAGGTAAGTTGAAGTATTGTAGAAGTTGAGGAAGCAATAACTGGGACGATGAGTAGCACCACCGCTACCTTCCAAAAATGCGGCGCAGGGAAGAGGTGCCTACGACATGGCCGTTACAATCTAGTAGGTCGTGGCAGAGACACCTAGAATGATGTCCGAACCCGATGAGCTTCGACCAGCTCGCGCGGCTGAGTGATTGGCGTGCTGGCCATGCCAAGTCTCAGACTGGGAGGTACCCGGGTTCGAATCCCAGTGCCGGTTGTGCTGTCTGGGGTTTCCTCAGATGGCTGTGAGACGTATGTCAGCACAGTTCCGTTAGAAGTCGGCCCAGGACGCCCATTCCCCCAGAGCGTTCGCCGTGACGTTGCCCACCTCTGTGAAGCCGACAACGGCGAGCTCTTTCATTAGGACCACCACCGATCCCCCCCCCCCTTTCTAGCATACTCTCGATCTGCGATTCCGTACCGTGGGCAACAGTATGTTGGTTGTTTTGCTATGGGTTGCAACGTACCGTGGTCGCTGCTGTGCTTAGCAGGCGTCTTGGGTTTAAACTGGGCAGTTTGCGAATACGTGGAGTGCGGAAGGGATTACGTGTTCAAAACTGTCCGCAATGCGTAGCGTTCTCCAAGAGGAATCAGCAGATGGCAGCCCAGTGCGCCCAGCGCTCGATAGCTGGCGCTAGGAAAGGGCAAGATGGCGGATACCACGATTTTAGGGAAATATTCGTAAAATTTGCAAATCGAATGTAGGTCCAAATCGTGCGCATAACTGTATTTCATTTCACATTTATTTGGCATAACTTGGGGCGAGTTCCCCCATCCGGTTACTTAACCTTTGGTGCGTTGTTCTTTTTTTGTTCCCGCTTTGTTGCTTTGTTTCCGAAAAATTAGAAAAAATTGGTTCCCTGTACAACATACGTGCCAAAGTATTGCGTTGTAGAATGTGACTATACCATGCGGACATTATGCGTTGATTTATGATATAGCGCCGTGATCTCGCTTTGGAGTATGTACAACATATTGGAACTAAACAGAACACTCCACGAGCAGGTAATTGTGCCATTGAGGAAAAACAATATACGTACGTATACGTCATTCTGGAAAATAACGCAATAATGAAAGCTACAGGTTAAAGCATCGACAATCGTGAAAGCATTTTTCCAGTTTCACAACCTTCGAAGGCGAACTTAAAAAAAGAAAAGAAAAGAAAAGAAAACAAAACAAAAAAGTCTTTAAAATTAAGCGGAGCCGCTCTCACGAGAATGTTTCTCTAACGTTGCCCTTGGCGGGAAAAGAAATCGAAGTTGCGCCACAAATATTGATGACAGCCGGAAATCTCCTGCATTTTCCATCCAGTTCGAGATCGTTTACACTTTGTTGGACATTTTGGCGAAGCCGCGTGCGGTTACAACTATACGACGGCGCACCACACAGAAACAACAACAACAACAACTACATGATTATAACGATGGGATGAGGTGATTCACCGCAGAAAGGCCTCGTTGAGGATACACGAATGGAAGAATCGCTGTTGAGCAAAAATTCGCACTGATAAGGAGGGAGGGATCGATAGATATAAGGAGATAGACAGATAGATGGAGATAAAGATTTAGAGAAGAGAGAGATGGGGAATTTTTTTTTTTCGGAGGTCTAAATTGTGTGCCCGTCCTACGCTCTAAAGGCAAAGCTTGATCGCATTGGTTGATAAAACTAGTGGCGCACGCCATTTCTGTGGGAATTATGAACTGCATAATACCGGAAAAATGGCGTACGCCCCCCGTTTTCAGCAAATCAGAGGAAAGAACGATGTCATCAGCTATGATGGTTGGCTAGGAGCGTGCGATGTGGTGAAGTTAATTTTCGTCCGCTTTTAGATATATGTCGGGACAGTTCGCACAGAAGTCGGCCCAGGACGCACATTCCCCACGGCGTCAGTCGTGACGTTGTCCGCCTCTGTGAGGCCGACAACGGCGAGTCCGTTCACCATCACCACCACCACTATCATTTTCTTCCGGTTTCGTCACCACTACCACCACCACCACCACCACCACCATCATTTTTAAGAGTGTACTACTTGTGACGTTCCCTAGCAAAAAGACGAGGTGCGCGAACCTTCTCCTTTTTGCTGTGGTGTTCGTCAATGTCTTCGTCCTTCAGTGTACCCTTCTGCAGTACCCATAAGGTCGTTATGGGTACTCGGCGTGTGCGCTTCCGTAACGCTTCCTCTGCAAACGTCACCAGCCACTCAGCGTAATATATCTCGGCATCGCGGCATCTTTTATTAATGTTACGACCTTTCTTGCGCATCCATTCTTATTGCGCAACACTGCAGTGCCATACAGTATGCCAGCATGTCTGAATGTTCGCAGCCACCATTCCTGATGCAGTTACTTTTCATCATCAGGGGTCCGATAGGAATCAATCTTAATCCAACAAAGTTTCCCCACAAAGGAGTCGACCCTGGACCCGCCGAGGTCGATCAAAGGCTTAGGTCGGCACTGCGAGCATATCGATTAGGCAAGAATACAACGTCGTTCGTTAACCTTGACCAGAAAGAAGGCGTGGGAGATTTTGTCTGATATTTTTTTCCCGATGCTTCGTGGAGATTGCGATGTGGTAAGTGTTGTATAAGGGGGACGATAATGGAGGATGCCGCTGTTACTTCATGCTTGGAATGGACGGTTATTAGAGATGGTGCGCAAGAAAGTGTATAACAGTGGTTTTCTTTCTTTTTCGCTATATGTTGAGGAAGCTCTTGAGGACACAAAGAAGACCCCGCGACTTTTTCGTTCCATACATTTTTTTTCCCCTCACTACTTCATGCGATGCATATAGGGCACAGCGCGCAGGTTGATATTCGTATAGGGGTCAATCTCCGAAGCGGAAGAGGCTCGAAACGCTACATGGGAAGTTCGGTAATTCCACAGCACGTGAGAGCAAGTGCTGGAAGAAGCCCCCTGAACCTTGTTGAAACCTTGAAAACCAATGTTTTCTACGTGAAAAACAACGACAGCAAATATGTGACGACGGCGACGTGGGCTGTTTCATACCAGGGGACCCCTGCCACGGGTGCATGACCGATGACACTGAAGCGACAAACAATAGAACGGGGTTGGCTGGTGGGGTGGCTAAATAACGCAACGGAACGCAGACGAAAAACGCAACCAAACGAGTAAGTTACATGGGACTAGCTTATTCTGCGTCCCCTTCTACTGTGTTTAGGGGACTGTTTCATGCGCGAAGTTAACCGTACGAATGCAGCGTTACTCTAGCCCATTTAACCATGCGTGAAACCATGTACTTGAAAGCACGCCAGGAACGCATTTTTCCACGTGAACGACAAGAACAAATATGTGGCGATGATAGCACAGGGAGTTTCACCGCTGTAGTGTAGCACCCTCCACAATTGCATGTGAGGGATTAGATGAATAATATCATAATATGGGAATGAAAGAGAAATGGGTGAAGTACATAGTTCACAGAACGGATCATCATCGTCAGTTCCCAGCACAGTTGAGTACGTGTCCTCAGGTAGTTGTGCGGTACAAAACAAAGGGTGGACGAAAAAAAAGAAGAAGAAGAAGAAGAAACAACATCGAAGGGCAGTAGAAAACAGATATGATAAGCGTACACATAAATGTATCGAAATAACAAAACAGATGCGAGCAGAATGCACGATGAGAGACTAAAGCGTCCGGAAGACCCCGAGAGCGTTTCACAGGGTTCGTCAATAAGAGCCGAAAATTGCAGCCAGGCTGAACGGCTTCCTGCCGATATTATTCGACTGAGCATGAATTTCAGCGCAAATCTTGTACAACGACTTCCGAAAAAGGGCGGAACCGCACTATGAACAGACACACATTCTTTCAGAGAGCGAAATATTCTGCCCGAATAATAATTGTTGCGTGAAAGTGTTGGTTCCTGGGTGGATGATGCGATCCGGAACGCCTTGGTTTCCCGGATGTGTGGCCGCCCTCCTTTCCGGTGACCCGTTGGTACTAGGCCATCGACGCTTGTGCGTACGACCGACCGTGTCAGCGACATTGTGTGTCTCCTCTTAATGAGAGGGAAAACAATCCCTTACGAGTGCTCGCCCTGAAAGAAGGTTACGTAACAACCAAACTCTGCAAACTCCCCGTCTCTGCTCGTCGAGAAACTGCCTTCACAGGAGGACTGCTTACCCAACATTTCGTTGTCGAGAGCAACGCATTGCTTCACTGGCATAGACAGATGCGAGCATTGTACATTCGAAGAAAGGACCACAGAAATGTTGCAACTGAGTTCCGACGGGTCGAAGAATTGTTGAACGCAATGCATGACTGCCGCCGCGGTCTGGGGCTTTCCTGCGAATGCACTCTGCAGCCCAGCGCGAATAGTAATTCGAAGCGAATTGGTTATGTAACCGGCCAGAACACATATGCACCATACATGCGACACGTGATATAGCCGTACGGATCTACGTAGGAGTCAACACTTTATACTTTTTCTTCTGACGTTTCTGGGCTTACAAATGCAGCTTCGGAACTACTCCAATATATGCGGTTTGGGAGCGAGATCGACTGGATTGGAAATTCGAATATAGATCTGCATATTCGGTGTGGAATTCGAATCGAACATACAACTATATGCTTCACTATTCGAAAAGTCAAAATATTCGCACAGAGCTTCAGTCGATCTGCAATGTATAAGGCCAGGTTGTAAAAAAATGTTTATATACGACGTCGCCTTTTTTTTTTGGTATGTGTCTGAATGATTATTGTGTTTACTCCCATTTATTAATTAATTTGTGTCTCTATCGTTCGTGTGTGATCGCGTCAAGCGCATGACCCCTCGTGGCAAAGAGGATGATTCACCTATTGTCTGTTTCTTTTTTATTCCGCGAGCTGTTTGTTGGATTGGACTCTATGGGGTTACAGGATAGGTTACCATGGGGCTGATCTAATTATGAGGTTACAAAAGAAGATGACCTGGAAAAATGGCTTGCTACTCGACGTCGTTTGCCCAGGCTAACGTCTTCTGTAACCTCATAACCAAACTTTTTCAGGCTTACCTCTCCTGTAACATCATAATCGATCGTGTGCTAACTCCCGTCAAGCGACTGGCCTTCGTGACACGAATGTGATGCACCTGTGTCACTTTTCTCGTTTATTCATGCTGTTTGTTTGCTTGCGAGGTTACAGGAGAGGTTAGCCGAGTGTTTGTTCGATTACACCGTTACAGGGGAGGTTAGTCTGGAAAAACTGCTCGCTACTCTAAGCTGTTTTCCCAGGCTAACCCTGGAAGTCGCTGGGGAGGTGTGTTAGCTTAGCTCAATTGGTAAGGGCCCGGTAATCCAGAAGATGTGGATTCGAGTCCTACAGCTGGCTAACCTTTTCAGTGACTTCCATCTTTCATCGTTAACCCGTCCTGTCACCTCATAAACAGACATCGTAACATCATATGCATGATGACCGCGAAACAATAACAAACATGAGGAGAGACAAGGAGAATAGAAGAGAGCTGGGGTCAGCAATGCGTTTTGGGCCGACTTCAGGGAGAACTGCGTCGTTATCTGGCTGTAAAGTGTGTCGGGAAAGCCCGATACAGTACAGCCGCCGCTCCCAGCTTTTGGCGAGACCTTGGGCTGATCGCCAACCCGCGGGTGCTCTAGCCCCACGGCCACGCCGTGTAAGTGAATGCATGGAGCAACCGCCTCTTTCCGTTTCGACAAGTACAACTACTAAGTGGGTGTGAATATGGAAATATAGTCCGGGCTTCGTCACGGCCGTCCGCTATACGTACGTACTGTCAAAAGTAACACACACACACACACACACAAAATGAAGAGAGCCAAAAGAAGAGGAGATGCAAGGAGAAAAACATTCTGGAAACCTGGCAACGCCTAATGTGTTTATCAGCTAAAGGTTACGCGAGCTGTTTCCGTTCATGGATAATTGTCTCAGTGATGACGAAACAGTTGTTCGTTTGTCAACTTCGTGGTTCACAAGACAGCACGTGTGCATCTGAAGCAACAACATCGTCTCATGAGCGATGGTGCAGGTATCCCGCAGTGGTTCACCCAGACTGTCGTCCTTGAGGGGGGGGGGGGGGGGGGGCTCCGCAACGGGTTTATTTACATGCTTTTGATGAAATATTGTGCAATCTCGCAAAATTTTACGGGGGGAGGGCTCTCCTCCAGATCTTTTTTTTGGGGAGGGGGTTTAGGGGGGGGGGTAAATCGCTGCTCCCCGTCCCTTTCAGCTCAACTCTATCCGACAATGTGCGAGCTGCTTGTTTTATAATTTCATAATATGTCGATAACATTGTACTAGCTGTCAGCATGTCAGTCACCACACCTTTTTACACTCACTTGGTCGAAACTTTTGAACTACATGATGAACTCCATCATTAGAGAGTTTTAGTACATCGTACGCTATCGTCTTTGCGTACGTAAGAGATAGCGTTGGTGGTTTGCGCACACCCAGAGTTTCGCGCAGTGCGCAGAACCACCAACGCTATCCCTTACGTACGCGAAGGCGATTGGCTCCGAGATCGAGCAGTGCCGGCGTGCTGCGGAGAAACGATGAACTACCATTGTGTGGACGCGTCGTCTGCTTTTATACATTTATTCAGCGTTTACTGCAGTAGGTGGAGCATTGGAGAACCGGACAGTGTCGTACCAGTGATCTTCCGGTGAATATATACTAGAACTACGAAAAAGAACTACCAATTCCGAACATCGGCCCACGTGAAGGGCCACAGTGAAGTGAAGGGCCATCCACACTAGAAGGGCGACAGTTTCGCCCCCTATAGGTCGATCTCGCAGCGAATAGCGTACGATGTACTAAAACTCTTTGTTCTAACTCTCTCATCTGTTTGTACTTTCTGTGTGTAAGTGTGCTGGGGTAGTCAGTTCGACTTCGTCGTAACTCACATCCCCATATTTTTCTTTATCACATCACATCACATTTCACCTTTACCACAGACGAACGTTGTGTGGGCGTAGGTACCCCGGCCGAGGGAAAGTTGTGATAGCAGTTCGTCTGCTACTCAAACAGCCCGTTGACTCGAAGTAGCGAGAGGAATACAGACAGTCCAGTGTAGCGCGCGCAGGGGGGGGGGGGGGTATATTTATTAGAACACAGGAAAAAAAAGGGTGGAAAGGTCAGCCACACGGTATATCGGCAAATCAAAAAGAAAGAACGAAAAGAAAGAGAGAAATAAATGAAAATAAAAGTAGGGTAGGGAGTGTAGGGTTAAGTGTCTGCGGCACAGCTCAGGATGCTGCCCGTGAACAGCAGTTCCAACAGAAAACTTAAACACGCTATGTAAGAAGCTCCATGTTCAAATAAAATTTTGAAATTCAATTAAAACGTGAACGGCGATGGAGATGCAAACCGATGTAGTGCATTCACAAAGCAAATCTCAATTTGAATGCGTGCTGGCGAGAACAACAACAACAAGAACAGTTATATTCTGACGATGAAGTGGGGAGGTTTTCCACTCTATAGGACTGGAACGCTACCCCATAGCTAGGGGCGAGAAAATTTTTAAGTGCCACTGTATTGTAGACTCAACTCGCTGCTACCGTTTTAGGTGTGGCAAAAATTTTTGCTATTTGAGGATGGAAATTCAGTGTCGCTGCAGAGTGCGGGGAAAATGCGGGTGTATACCTGCACTGTGTTCGTGGGAATAGTGCTGGTATACACGCCGCGGTTGTGGGTGGCACGTCCGTGGGTGAGGGCACGAATTTACTTTACCGCGCTCACCTATACTGCACAGGCTTTCAGGGAAGGTGTATTCCGAACTGGCCAATCCGGGCGACGTGTGCAAAACATCATATCCGTGCTTTTCGCCTTCCGAGGACACCCTATGGAATGCGATGTTTTCGGGAATCCGCTCAGGATGTTCTGCCACTAGTTTTTCTCGCAATCATCCTTTGACCGCTATTCAACGGAACGACATATAGCACCTTTACAGCTCATTACGTCCCGATAATACGCAGCGGATTTATAGTTTTATAGTATAGCGTAGTTTCTGAGGTTGACAAGTTACTTTGGGATTGAGTAACGGTATACTACCCTCCCCGATTACGAGGAGTGCCATGTCGGCTGAAACACTTACGTTGCTTTTATCTTTCAATTTGTTTCTCGGGTTTGCTAGCAGACGAGATCTTCTTTGCCTCCAGGGTAATACGAGTCGTAGGGTGAAATCGATAAAGTGAGCAACTCGGCACGAAAGCTCAGGAAGTCAGGTCTTCTGGCCATGTTCTGATGTCGGTATAGGCCAGAACGTTCCCGCTCTTTCGCAATAAAGCGAGAATACGTAACGTACCCATACAACCTGTAGGACGATCGGAGAGTCAAATAAATAAATCAATTGATGACAAATTCGTGCAAACGCTCGAAGAGTTAGACCGACGGTTCGTGTGACGTGCGCAGAGTAGTACCTCGATCCCGTTTATTGATAACGTTTTCGAGTTCAGATAACGCTGTTGAGAACTCCGGGTAATATACCTCACTGAATTGACTCTATCCAATATCATGATATCCAAGCAACTACATAAACGGAGAACATTATCCGGTCTGGAAGTGGCCTCACGAATATACCGGCACGCATAAATCGACGTATCAAAATACAACCGAGACAACCGCACAAAAAAAAAAGAAGAAAAAAGTAGTTAGCCCGTCTTCCTTTGCCTTCGAAAACCCGCTCACGACTGGTCTCCAGCTGGGCGGGTTTGAGATGCCAGCTTATCATCACTACCCCCTGTAGTAAAGTTGCCACAATGAGCATGAGACAGCAGCAGGGGAAATTATGTTTAGCATCCATCCGTCCGCCGGATACCCCACGCGTCGGTGTCTTGGCGAAAAGGAAACCCTTTCCATCTGCTTCGAGGCGTGATCCATTCTCAATGGAATCGGACGTGAAAGCCTCGCCGAGAAGCATAATATGCGACGATGACCCTGCAAGCTTTCCTGCTCTGCTCGTAGTGTAAATATAGATGACGTGTGACTCAATACGGCTTTTTATTAAGGGCAAAGGGAAGAAGAAAAGATATCGCTTGCTGGGAGACGTGGCGGACAAGTCGGATATGGAAGCCTCAGATATAACCGGATATAACCAACTCTTTTTTTTTTATTCCGTGTTAGCGCCGCGAAGCAACTGTGGCTGTGAGCGGCGTACAGATGTGGACAGCAGGAGAGAGGACAGCAGAAAGGAGTGAGGGACAGGGGCTTAAATATGCGTCCTGGGCCGACTTCAGGGGGAACTGTACCGACATTCGTCTGGAAAGCCTTCGGAAAACCCAGGGAAAACCTCAGAGAGCACAGGCGGTGGAAGGATTCGAACCCACCACCTCCCAGTCTTCAGCACGACCTTGGCTATCTTTAACGAGCGGGACGCCTTAACCCGCTCGTCCATGCCGCTGGTCCAACTTTTTTTTCTCTCGTCCGTGTTTTTCAGGGATCCAAATAGGACCTATTGGAAACTACGGAGCTCGACTGCCATATTAGGTTCTATTTTTGATGCAAACGGACGACAAAAAACGTCAGTGTGAAATGGGCCTTAGTCTGAGTTGTCTTTTTTTTTTTTCTTTTTTCCTGTTTTACTCGCTGTTTTGTTGCTTTTTCCCTTCAGGAGTCACGAATTCAATGTCAGTACATTTGCTGGAACATAGTAAGATTTGCTTTTCGACGTGCGTTCTATATACATGACGCGTAAATCATGCCTCTATCCATCGGTTTGTCCGGAATGTGAAGCACGAGGGAGTGTCGTTTTTTGCAGTTACGCCAAAGTTGTAACATGTTGATGCACCACTGCCGACATATAGGCCGAAAGCTGAAATAATAAAAACCCTCCAAACCTGAGTGCACAGTAGAGGAGGTCCGGATAAATCGCTGCTTCTATTCCAATGTTCAAACACGTAAAATAGCTGTAACTAGGGTGGTAATCGTGGCTGCTACACCCTCGAAATTCTTCGGGAGGACCGTACCGGGTGCACAGACAGGGTGCTTCGCTTTGCATGTATAAAAGCGAGGACGACACTGCACAAACATTCGTGGAAACAGGTCTGTATTCAACACATATCGCTCAACGAAACATAAAGCACTTCAACTGTGAATCAGGAAAGAAGCACGGTCCCTTGTAACAACGTCGCTAATTGTATCCAAACCCACAGCTGAGAGAATAGACTTAGACGACATCTTATTTAGGAAGTCCTTGCGTCAATGGCTGAATTGCCCATATGGAGAAGGGCCCGGGTGGGGGCACGGATGACAGGTGGAAATAGAATGCGCTGTGACGAGTACACCGAGGGAGACCCCCGCAGAACGTGACACTGGAGGGGCAGGGAAGAATTCCGAAATAGAAATCAACCCTCCACGGAGTTTTTCAGTGCACGCGTAAGTCAAAAGGTCGTGCACCCCGCGAGGAGTGTCATTTTTACTTTCTGAACTGCGTGCACGCCCGCGCGCTGCGCAAGAAACTCGTTTTTTCAAGCAGACGAGATATCTGAAGAACGAGTTAATGGTCTGCAAGGCAAACTGTCTCTGTTGGAAGGCAGAATAGCTGCTTAATAAGGCGCCGCCGCTATTACGCTCCTTACAAGGAACACTGGTGTCTGTGTGTGAAGGCAGCTGTGGAGAAACCTGTCGCCATCAAGATTGGTAGCGTCGTCGTGCTGGCTCGTGACGTAACACTATGATTGATGGCTAAGTGTTCGTTTTTTTTGTTTTTTTTTTCTTGTGTGTTTACCTGCAAGGTGGTTGTGTGCCTCAGATCTGGTTGTTTCTGCGATGACAGCATTGTAGACAAATATGACATATGGGGGTGGCCCAAGTCTCGTATTCGACATGGACAACCGTTCTTTTTTTTTTTTTGTTAAAGGCACCGCGAAGAAGCAAACAGATAGTTTACGTTGGCGTCGTCGTTTAGCGATTTGTCGCTTGTAAACGAAGTGCAATAAGTTTAGTTCTCTACGTGACAGGTCACTTTGAGTATTTTTAGCAAAACTGTGGCTCACGTGGCGACGTCTGCTGGCAAATAATGGCGATGCAGTTTTGCCGGCGTGCTTGACGCCTTATGCGAAGTTGGTGGCAACTTCGACACAGCGATACCCGTGGTTTCCAATTTGAATTTGCTATAAAATACTACAAGTGTAACTGGGATGAAAATTATCAGGTAAGAGTACTATGAGGAATTTTCTGAGAATGCGCATCCGCGTCCGTTCCTCTGCGAATGGGGTAGGCTGTGGTACATCGCTTCTGTGTGTGACTGAGACGTATAGAAATTACTGCACGCATGAGGTAAGCAATGGAGGAGGAATTCCGCACCTCCACCAGAAAAATGTCAAGTCGAATGTAATCGACAACTTCATGTCGAAGATGGGAAATGCATGCTGGCGAATGTTACGCTGTATGTCTGTCCTCAAAACGCAGAGTATAGAACTAGTCGCAGTGATGTCATGGAGCTGCCGATTTTGATACCGACGAGCTATCTGCCTGCCATAATGACGGCATGTCATTCGAAGGGACCGTTGTCGTCCTGGGCTGCCGGTATCTGTCTAAAAGCGTCGATAACATTCATTTCACTGGTGACTGTGCAACCTCAAAATGGACTAAAAACTTCGCGCTTCTTCACAGGGATAACGCGATATACTGTACATCAGTTAAAATGAATGCATCAGTCAGCTAAACCTGCACCGAGAAGCTTCGGGTGGAATTTACATTTGCTAAAACATAGCGTTGCCCGCGGCCTATCAACATCATGAGTTGTCGACATTCACTCAGCCGTAGACGTCTGAGACAGGTCTCCCCTCTTTCGATCCTCCCAGATTGATCCACTCTCGAACTCGGCGGTTCAATAGGATAATCCATCACTTATTTGCTCTCCTTCATTCAAATCTCAACGCTGTATTTTGAATCACCGACCAATACTCCGGCTTGCTGAAAGCGAGTGTTATTCGAGGTTCGTCTAAACAATATACGCTTTGGGTTGAACCGTGCGATTGATAACATAACAAGGCTTTGCGAATATTAGGATTTTTCGAACACCAAAGCGAGCAACTGTGCGCACGATTCGAATCCAGAATCCAATATGGAATTTTCCATTCGCATTTCGAATCGAAGCGACGTCTCTTCCAGAGCGAATATATTTGAATAGTTTCGGAGTTGACGCGGAGACCCCAAAACGCAATCAGAGAGGATATGAAACATCTGTGAACACATCTAAAACACGTATGAACATCTGCACGCGTGCGTCACGTATATGTGATGCCTAACCGTGAAAATACCGCAGGTGTGTCCGGTTCGGTTATACAACTATGCGCTTTGTATAGTCGTTTTGGTAACACAGCTACGTATTCGTTTCGTATTTGCTTTGCTTACTTATATAACTGTGCACGTAACATGTTTGTTCATTTATTTTTTATTTGCTCATTTTCCTCGCAAAGGGGACCGAGCCCCCGTCAAGGCAGGATAGAGAACAATGTTACAATAAAAACGAGAAACGCAACAATACAACATGAAAGAAGAAGAAGAAAAATCATTGGTGGATCCGACGGAAATGCGTTAGCATTAAAACTTGAAAACCATTTGGGAACTCTCCTTCACAAACGCTACAGAACCCTTCACACAACCCTACACAACGCTAACGCAAGACAGCATCCGCAGCTGAAGCCAATTCAGCTTTGCGGCGCCGTCTCGCAGCCTCAACCTTCTTTCGCCGCCGCTCCTCCGCACATCTTTCATAACCCATGGCACGCCCACGCAGACACGTCTGAACCTCTCGACCACCACAGATGCACTGCCGCCGACATGCCCTCTCCTTCCCTCTCCACTCACCGCGCATACGCGCCAGGCTCCCACAGCTCCCCATAGAGCCCATAGTTTGAGATAATTCAGGCAACATTGGACATGCAACCAATGAAAATGAACTATGATGCCTACCTTTCGGCCAATCAGGAGTCTGTCTCCCAGTTTGGCTCGCCTTTCGGCCCGGTACTGGCCAGTACTGGCTACCATCGGCTTTTACTTTTACTGGTTTTCATGCCCGACGCTTGTTATTCCGTATTCCAGAACAACTAGGCAAATTTTTGACAAAATACACATTTATTTGAAACATCGTACTGATTCAATAGTTTGACACAAATATTCACCGTGCCTACAGAGTCCAAATCGTTGCGTTCGTTGACCAAGTTCGAACTCGAAAAACACACACACTCTAGTCCCAGAAGTGAGCGACGCTCACACGATTTCACGGTGAGCATCTCCTTTCGTTGGTTGCAGTGCGAAGGTTTCAACGAAGCGGGCAATACTTGTCGCACGGACACCGAATCCTGTCTTCGTTGTGACTGCATTTGAAAATGCGACGGCGCTCACAAGTGTTCCTCAGGCGTCAGCTCAGCAATGAATTCCAGTTCTGAACTTGAGAGACTGTTCGTACGTAGGATACTTGTGTCGGGGAAACATCACAACACGCGCTGAGTCACTTTGACAAACAAACAAATCTGGGACTTCTCTTTGGACAATGCAATCATACCGTGGTGTCAACTGACATCGTCGAGACGCGAGCCGCCGCTGCCACTTCTCTCCCTTCTCTTCTCGTAACTGCCCGCCAGACAGGCAGCCCGCGAAAGAATGCTCTTTTGAAACGTTGCCAACCAATAGCGGAGCGCGCAATGTTCTTCGGCCAATGGGTATCAACTATGATGCCTGACGGAGTAATACCACGTGTTTATGACGTGCAAACATTTTTTTAGAGCCGCGAAGAGGGGGAGCTGTGGGGGCCTGTACGCGCCGCGCCGTAGCTACAGACAGGCCACGCCGCGATTCTTTCGTAGCGAGGACTCTAATGCTAACGCATTAAAAAAAACAGCAAAGGGTGCAATAGAGAATACGAATGAAAGATGGTAAGTGTAAGTAGTGTAAGATCTACAATAAGTTATCACGCAACGGTCCTTTAGCTCATCGACTGATCTGGTTGTATAAATAAGGGTTTGCAGGTATAAAAGGTTTCGTGGCCCCTGGCGATGAAACTCCCCATTCATCTTCTCGAAATAAAGTTGTTTGTTTGTTTTTCTGGTACGCGTCGAAAAAGCTTGTTTTTGGAAAAAATTATTCCGTGAACAGGGTTTATATGCCGTTATGATGCAGAGATGTTCACAGGCGATTACAGGCGAAAAACGTTTGGAACTAAAATGTTTATTGCGGCGCCCATATTCAGTTTTATATCTTGAAGCAAGAGTCGCTTCGCCAGTAACTCGTAGAGGAGTCTACGTTAGCAAAGGTAGCGTCAAATGTGGTAAACTTGCAATGCGTAGATGTAGCAAACATGCAGTAAACCCTCGTTATAACGGAACCGCTTTATTCGAACTAAGGAACCGCTTTATTCGAACCGCTTTATTCGCGGCCGAAATACATGCGCTTTGAACCGCGTTATTACGAGGGTCGCTCAGAAAGTAATGCACGACTGTTTGTTTCTCAGCCTACAGTAATAGGTAACAGGTAATAACTTAAGGTACATACTATTTGAACCTTCAGGAGTGCGTGTGTAAATTTTGCGTTTCTTCAGACAGATGGCGTAGCTGCAGCAGTGTTTCGAAATGGCGTCTGTAAGTGATGTACGGTACAAGCAGCGTGTCGTCATTGAATTTCTCACTGCGGAGAAAGAAACTGTTGGGAACATTCACAAACGTTTGTGTACAGTTTACGGATAATCTGCAGTCGACAGAAGAACGGTTAGTCGCTGGGCACAGAGGGTGAGTCCATTAGAAGGCGGTTCGGCAGAGCTTCAAGATTTGCAGCGTTCGGGGCGGCCACCCACGGCTGTCACACCTGACAAGACGCAGCTTGCTGACGCACTAATTCGCGAGGACCGACGGATCACGACTCGGCAGTTGGCGCTGAAGCTCTCAATCAGCAAAGGAAGTGCGGATGCAATGATCCATGCTCTTGACTACTCAGAAGTGTGTGCACTATGGGTTCCGCGCTGTCTTACGGTGGACCACAAATCTCTCAGAAAGACAATTTCTTCTGAGCTGCTGAAACGTTTTGAAGATGAGGGGGAAGCGTTCTTGTCCAGGATTTGGGCCATTAAAGGATGCCATTCGTGGAAGACATTTTGAGGATGACGAAGAAGTGATTCGCACAGTGCGAAAATGGCTTCGTGACCAGAACAAGGAGTGGCACCGACAGGGCATACACGCCCTTGTGTCTCGCTGGAGGAAGGCCATAGAACGGGACGGAGATTACGTGGGAAAATAGGGAGTGTAGAAGAAACATAATTATTTCTTGTGTGTAACTTTCATTGTGTTCAATAAATAATTGTTGAAGAAAAAAACTGTGGTGCATTACTTTCCGGGCGACCCTCGTAGAATTGTACACCACTTACAGCAAATTCCTGTCACCGGCTGTGCTGTCTGACGTTTTCCATGGGTTTTCCGAAGGCTTTTCAGACGAATGTCGGCACAGTTCCCCCTGAAGTCGGCCCACGACGCACACTAACCCCCCCCCCCCTGTCTCCCACTCTTTCCTGCTGTCCTCACTCTATCTGTCCACGTCTGTACGTCGCTCATAGCCACAGTTGCTTCGCGGCGATAACACGGAATTAAAAAAAAAAAAAAAAGAACACTGCAAATGGCGAACCGACGGAGGCCAGTATCAGGATGGCAAAACCAGCTCACTTCCTTTTCTTTATTTACACCTGAATCAAAATGATGCAATGTACTCATCAGCAAGGTTTGTTTCCTTGCTGGAATACTTTCCTTTAAACGATACGGCGGCGCGCGTTTCCGAGGCTTTGTTAGGTTTTGTCGGACTTCCGTTTGTATCGAACTGGCGCTTATGTTGCATTTTCCCCGGTTCCGCTTACTTCGTTATGCCGAGGCTTTACTGTAATTTTATTTCCAACATGACTGTGGGGAAGCCGTGATGCAAAAAGCTGAGATAATTTGTTTCAATTTTAAAATTTCTATGCGCGTAGCCCTTCAAGGTAACTGGAACAAAACGAAAAGGACGACAACCGTGAATTGGCAATCTACGGAGCTCTGTGTGAGATTGGCCAGCTGAACGCAAGCGATGGAGGAGCCTATATACATAAACCGCATGTAACCTAAAGGACTGACTCAAAGCAGAAAGAAGACGCAGCTACAAAACTGGCCAGGACAAGCTGCGAAACACTCGATACAAGTACACCAAATTGTGGGCTCCTCACACGAAAGTTTATTGCGGCCATTACGAAGAATCGCAAAAAAGAAGACGATGGTTGCCGCAGGAAATGAAGTAGAGCCCTTGAACAGGGAGGATGCGTACACAGCAACAACGGTGACGGATCCTATAGTCGTTAAGACCATGACGTCCGTCAAGGACGCCAAAGCTACTCAACTGTAGATCACTCTTGGCATAAAGAGCATCCACCATACCGGAACACAACTGTTCACACATCAGTTAACATAAATACCTCATACATAAGGAAGAATAGTTAAACCCCGCCAGAAAAATAAAAACTTCAAATAAGAAGGAAACAAAATGCCGAACGAAACGCCTAGAAAGTTGTCGCTATAATGCAAGGAATGCGACGCTTATAGTCTACACATGCTTTGAAGTTGCAGGCGCTGAACACACTGGTGTGGGTCTGAGACTCTGCCAAAATGTTGTCGTCGTCATTGCTTCGAGGTTAGCGGTTACCACCATGCTTGACACACGCTAACTGTTCTTCAAATAACTGTTCCATGTGAGCGGTAGCATTCTATCATTTGCGCACAGGTACAACTGGCCTGACTGATTTATAGGCAACATATTCTTTGAGTACGAGGAGCAACAGAAAATACACGATGTTGCCTACAGGTTCTCTACGACTGTTTGCATGCCTCCTACTCCCGTGTTCAAACGTCGATTGACTTGTGTTCACGCGTGTGCGGACTTCCGGGTTAATACAAGGCGTTTATGATTCCGGTGGTTTCACAATATGTGAACCAAATATAAGTCATCCACCCTGTGTATAACTTGTTTTCTCTACCGTGCCGCCAAAGCTGCTGACATGTTTTGTTCAGCATCCATCCATTTGCATACACTGATTGTCTCTCTAATGGCTCCAATATATCGGCACCGAAATCATGCAGTCACAAAATGCGGATAGTGCCAAATGTTGCATCGTGAGGTCGTTTAAATTGCGACCAGTAGCATGAAAACGCCTATTTTGCTCAGCTTCAACCCCCCACGCTCGAATAAGTTCACCCAGCAGCAGAAACCGGAACCAAAACCAAACATGTCTGCTCTCAGCGACGTAAGAAACAAATAAAGAAAACGGGGATAAAAAAAAGCGCAAGTATGGTGCGTCAGAAAAGTCCCCTTTCCTCTTGCACTGTTTGTGTCCAGGAATAAATTTCCTACATCATCCCCACCGCAGTGAAGTAAGAAGCAACGTAAAATATAGACAAATTTCGCGCCCCTTTCCTTTCGCTTTATTTTCACGCAGACGACGAGAATGCAGAAGACATGCTTGCTTGGAGCTTGTTCTGCCATGTATTTCAGTACATTGCACCTGAGGGAGGTAGCGTATTACGTACAAGAGCGGATGGACGCTGGTGGGAGGGTGCAATCACGCTGCAAATCTCTTCTTTTGTAGTTTCCGGCTGCGGCTGGCCGGCACACGTTCAATGGCGCGTCACCGGGTGGAAAGATGGCGCTAACGTTGTTTCTCTCTTCGGGTACGGTAGGGTCGCGTTCCGCACTGCGATGAAGGACTACTATTTTGTGCACGATGTTCCCGCGTTAGAACGGAATTATGATGCTGTTGTATGGAGAGGTAGTCGTAGCATGTGCGTCTCGCTTAGGCAACACATTTTTTTTATTTTCTTTATTTTATTACCTCCCATTTGTGTGGATCGCTGAAAGGTCGGTCGTCAAAGCACATATCTCTACTTTACCGGTAGCAGATGTCCTTTCTTTTTTTTTTCCTGTTTCTGTTTCGATGTTTCGTTTAGCCTCGTTGAAGCAGTTCGCGGGGACGTATATACACATGTTGTTAAGAAACTCATGAGTTCGCGCCTCATTTAAAGTTCGACTTTTTTTGCGTGTTCCCATCATCGTCATCATTATCATTATCATGAAATACGAACAAGAAAAATAACCGGAAGATAACAGGAATAAGCAGCGACAACTAAACACATCGAGGTAGACAACGGACGTGACAATGAAAGACGTTGCGATAATCCACATTTCCGCCGAAGGTTAACCATTCCGAGGACGCAACCGATCCGATAATACCAAATCACGTTAGCAGCCTCATACAGGCCACTTTAGTTTTCATGGTAGGCCGTAACGGGGGCGGATCTAGATGGGGGGGGGGGGGGGTCGTGATGTCCTGACCCCCTCCTCAATTTCTGTCTTCACATAGTACGTAGTTTACCTAGATATAGTGTATCTACCATGCTGGCCAAGGCTGAACCCCCATCTCAGAAAAATCCCGGATCCGCCCCTGGCCGTAACTCACAGCCGCTTTACTGAAACGGGCAATCTTGCAAATACGGCGTTTAGAGCGCATGCGCAGAAACAGAAACAGAGGGGGGAAAAAAGAGGAAAAATACCTCGTACCACATTTTTACGGTTGCCTGGAACTTTTCGTTCTCTCGTAATTTACACGTAAGTACGGCATAATTCGCATAATTACCAGGAAGCATTCTCACACCTTGTTGATCGGCCGAGCGTTTATTGTATCCCAACGTTACGCGACAGCTAGAAGAAAGCAGCGTGGAAAAACGTACATCAAAGGCAACCATGGTGCACGTGGCTTACGCGAGTGACCGAAACCGTACATACTGTAATGCACGCATATTACGGCAAGACGTATTACGTGTAGCAGGAAGTGCAACGAAGCGCTCGGACGCACGGAACTTGCGTGCTACGCACTATTTTAAGGCCCCACCAGGAAAGGATGCATTTCTTTGCAGCCTGTGAGTATATTTGGAAAGAGATATGCACTCGAGCGAGGGCCAGTTGAGAATGTAGGTGCCTTTTTTGTTACACGTACTGTGTACCTGTTCCTGGACGAAAGTGTTGCACGTCTTATCGATAAAAGTACGTGGCGGAAAGTGTCTTATGTAAAGAGATTGAGAAGACTGGAACCTGTCCGGTGAGAGAATGTGAGTGGATGTACGCGTTGAGCGAGGCTTCCGCGCTGTTTGGGCGTCGGCAGAAGAGAAAGGTGGTTAATTTATCTCCGAAGCCAAATGCGGACACAGCGAATGTAAACACGGTAAAACGAGTAATTTTATGATTAAACAAACACCTTTTTCTATTCCGTAGGCTCAACTGAAAAATGCAGTACGAAACAGTGTTGAAAGTGGTGTTTGCAGGAACACTCATCTGAAAGAATGTTTTCAATGGACTTACATCCCCCTCAAAACGGCGTTTTTACGTAGCGTACGCTATTCGAAATGTTATTTTTAGTAGGATACACCGTTTAGAGGGGCGTTTTACAAAACATTCTTCTGCATGGCGTGAAACTTACACTGAAAAGGTTACTGTGACATAGAACATAGGACCTCGCCAGATACAAAGACACTATCTTCAAGAATACTAGCTAAAGGAATTTTCCACACCAGAGATTTGCCCCCCCCCCCCCCCCTTGCTTTGTTATGTCGGGTTCTCCGTTTCTAAACTCAGATGAGTGCCCTTTGTCCGAGATTTCTTTTCATGGTTCGAACAGCATTGTAACGCAGTATTAGCTGTGGCCAATGAATACTCGAACACAGCGCTTTAGCCTCACCATCGCAAAACGAGGCTTACTTATGTTTTCATTGATTATGCGACAGAATTTCCTCCTGTTCACCGACTGAACTCTCGAAGAATCACAGACAAGTTGTTTGACGCACAGCAGCCCTCTCCCAGCGACGAAACTGTCCTGCCACCCCGTATCTCATTTCAGTGTATGGATCGTTGCGATATGTGCGTCTGGTGCTTTTACTTTTTTATCCCCTGTCAATTCAATGATCCCCCAATGCACGCCGCATCTGCATGCATAACGCTGCGCCATCGCATGTTGCGAGGAGTTGCATAGTCTAGCGATGCATGCATTTATAACGACATCTTTCGCGAACATCTTCCATGCGAATAAGGTATTAGTCGGTAATGCGGTACCAAGCCGAAGATAAAAACGAGCGCAGTCACGTGCATCCTTATGATGGTCGGAGTCATCACGAGAGACATTTGTTTCAGCACTCGTATACTGTGCAAGCATAGCTACACAGTGTTATAAACACACGGGTTCCCATGAGCCCCATTGAAACGGTGGGAGTTAGCATAAGGCCCTCCTGGGTGCGTATTAGACGAGGAAATTCGTGGAATTCCTGGATACAAAAAGAAAAAAGAAAAAGAAGTACCCCGGAAGGGTATTGGAAGCTTCGAAAAAATAACGCTGGGAACTGACGTGAGACAAATGTTATGGATACCATTTCACATTGTTATTGTAACCAAAATCGTTAGCTCGTTACAGTTACCAGTTACTCTTGTAGAAAAGTAACTAGTTGCTATCCAAGGTCTGCAGCTCCCGGTTGTCGTTCCACCAGGCAATCTATATATAGCCTCGGATACGAGACAGACCTTGCTGATTAGCATGAAATCCGAGAAATTGAAGAAAAACGGCCAAAGTGTGCCGGCGCCAGGCTGCGTTTGTGTCATCCCTACAGAGGGAGCTTGCTTCGACTCCACTTCTTTCCTTGCAGATTACTTTTTATTAGATCTCGAGACAGTACTCAATTTAAGTTTATCTCCGTCGCGCACCCGCGCACCCCGGTGAAGTTCGCCAAGAAGCGGCACGTAGATGGCGCTTACGTCACTGTGAAGCCGAAACTGGATGTGGATATGCCGCCCGTCTTCCTTGTTGATCTCCAAAACCTCGACGCTTTGCTGGGTGTAATTTTGGATATGAGATCGGTACGTAACTTGCAGTCAAGCACAATCCTAACCCGAACACCAGTCGACGGCGTGGAACCAAAAAAAATGATGTTGGAAAGTAGGCTGGAACTTGTGCCGTATGTATGTGTGTGTGTGAGAGGAGAACTGTAGGAGAGAGTTTAAAAGTGAATGCGTGTCCCGTCAATCAAATGAAGCCCCAAGGCAAAAGTCGTCGGAAAGCGGATGCCAGCGTGGTCGAATTGGTCAAGGCGCTCGACCGCGGTAATCGAGAGATTCGTGGTTCAAATCCCGTCGCTGTCTGGCTGTTTCCACGACTGCCATATTTCAACTGTTCAAACAAATGATACCTCCATACACTCATGCAGACCTAAAACGGACAGAAACTGCTGTCCAGCCATAGTGTGTTTTCACATGACGTCAAAAAAACGCGTTTGGCCGCCATGGTGGTGGTCACTTTTTCGGCGCAGCTGCCGAGATTATCTAGCATTTGCTCGAAGACGAAGCCTTGAATGGTGCTTTGAAATGCGGTCGCGCCCGTACTTTTCTTTTATCCCCAAGACACTTCGTCATTGTTGTTCTCACATTTTCTTTTATGAAAACTATGGTTGCCGCGTTAAAACTAGCGCAATTTATCATATTTCAATGCCGCTAGCACGAAGAGTAACCACCAGTAGGAGGAGCTTACGAGCATGCCACGTCACTGCCACGTAGATGAAAACTCACTATACAGAGGCGTCAAAAGGTGTATATAGTAACGAGCATGCATAGAGAACATAAGCAAACGTGCATGCGTATACACGCACGCGTCCGTTTTACGTATCGTCAACTGCTGCCTACGCAGAGTTAAGAAGGATCTGGTAAAGGCCGAAAGTGGTGGCGACGTTCGAAGCGCAAACAGTGCAGCTCTAGACTTTACTTTCTACAGAGGAGCCAAGTGTACGTGTCCCACAGCATGTAACCGTCACCATACCTGACCTAGATAACCGCGTGACGACCGCTTCTTTATGAAGCATGAAACATACACACACATACACACCGAGGCATAGGACACCAAATGGTACACATATGTGTTTTCCTAGTCGAATATGGAGGTTACATCGTGTCAACTGAGTGAAAGGAGGACAAGGTTACGCCGTGACGACAGCATGCATGGATGCCCGTCCGCGTATCCACAAGTTTTATGTAAATAGGATTAAGTGAAAGAGTCCTAATCCGAGCTACGGCCGGTCGAGCACGTCCGGCAATTGAAATTCTCGCGGCGTTTTCATAATTTTCGCGCACAATCCTGTCTAGACGGCATGAATCACACGACGTTGTCGCGCTTCGCAGGCATGTCCTTAATGTAAGTCTACATAAATGCCTCTCGCAATGGGCGGATTTGTTTTTCTTTAAGCATAGAAGCTTTTATTTTCAAAGGCTCTATACACGTTGGAATTCGGATACAGAGGTTTGCAATGCCACATATAGGGGTGTGCGTACAGTTACTTCGGAGCCGAAGCAAATACGAAGCGAATAGTTGCCTAAGCGAACTGGGTACATGTACAGGGGCAGCGAAAGTCAAGCGACAACGCCGTCTGATGCCACTGGAGGTGATTCACAAGTCTATGGGGACTGCGTAGTTTTACAGCTTGTGGGGTGTAAACCCAGCACAAGAAGTTACGCGTGTGACAGAGCACCCTAGCAAAATTTCGGTAAAACGGCTTCGGGCGACGTCTGGTGGGAAATAATCCCCAATGCGTCAAGCAACATTGATCTATCTTCCTTTTTGGCGTAACGACGTAGGGGGAGTAGGGTTGGGAGTTTGGGGTAAAGACGTAGACGACACAAGAAGTAGACAGGTGTGTCGTCTGCGCCTTTACCCTAAGCTCAGGTTCATGTCTTCTACAAGTAATATACACCATGCTAGCTTGCGCTCTTCTACTATGCCCTACACTCCAAGAAAAAAAAAAAAAAGTCGTAAATGGGGAGTAATTGCAGCAGTCCCTCAGAATGCAATTACTCCCCATTTTAGTCCCCTAACCCCGAGATTTACTCCCCAGCATTGCAAATAGCCACTGAACTTCGCAAATTGTCTCCTGAATGCAACAACCAGTCTACGTAAATATGTGCTCTTCGTGAATGTGATGGAATAAGACTATATAACTTTGCTAACTTAGCAATTTTCCATCCACACAGAGGAAGGAATAGTTCGCGGTTGTTTTTTGCGAAATTGTGCCCCATGCATGTCACTAGATTGTATATCACTCGACAGTCGACACACCATGGTTGACAGTTTGATCATTCATGCACACGAATTATGTACATGGTACTGTTAGAACAGAGCATGAAATGCATGCCCCACTCTGTGACACTCATCTGGTCCCACGCATTTACTCCCGAAAGGGTGTAATTTTTGTTGCAGCGCACTTAGTCCACAAAAGGACGAAAATCATTCATTTTTTTCTCAGAGTGTACGGCTTCGTTCGTTTTAAGACCCAGTGTTGTGCGCATGCGATGCAGTTTTGCCGCCACACTTGACGAGCACTGCGCAGTTGGTGAGCACTTCGACACAGTGTTGGCCGTAATATTCATTTTTACAAATTCCGCGTTAACGCGCATAAGCAACTGTAGCTTGAGCGGCGTACAGACGTTGACCGATGGAGAGAGGACAGCAGGAAGGAGTGGGAGACAGTGGGGTTCGTATGCGTTTCCTGACGACTTTAGGGGGAACTCTGTGCGCCGACATTCGTCTGAAAAGTCTGCCGGAAGATCTCAGACAGCACAGCCGGTGCCGGGATTCGAACCCGGGTCACCTCGCAGCCTCAGCGTGGAAGGCGATCATTTTACCCACTGCGCCACGCGAGCTGGTGTAATTTTAATTTATAAAAAATACATGAAAACATGCGAGTACAATCCGGACGAAAATTGTGACGCAAGATTATGGGGGCTCAGGTTGTAAAATAGATAATTTTTTTTTTGAGAACGTCGTTCAGTGCTACGAGGCTACGACAGTACCTTGCTGTAAAGCAGCAGGCATACAATTTTATACTGCTGGCTCATTTGACAACCTACACAAACGCCACAAATTTCGTTCAAATCCACCTCGTAGTTTTTTTTTTTTTACTGGAAATTCAAATGTAATATTACGGGCAACCCTGTGTCTAAGACCCCCACACGAACTCCGCAGTTAGTATCATTTAGGGCGGCGAACATAAACGTGCCAATAACAATGGGAGCGTACAGCGACATCTGTGGAGCGCTACCATCACCACGCCGGCTCGCCGGACGTGGTGCATTTTTGCGTAGGTGACTCTCATAGCGATTCTGCTGACAGTTCCGTTACTCATTTCCACGATGTACCAATGTTCTTCCACTTTGAGAGAACATACGTCAGGAACTATCTCGTTTGAACAAACTTTTCCAAGAAAGTTTATGAATCCGGCGAATTTAGTCGACTCATAGTCGATACTCATGCAAGTGTGGGGATAGTGGGGACATGCAACGCTGTAGCTCGACGAATGGGCTATTGTTTTCCACCAGGCGTTGCCCCGCGTCTTTTCGCCGCAATTTCAGTCGTGATTAAAAAAAAATATTTGAGTTTTCTGTCGCACCAAAATTTGCAGTGTGAGTTTCTTTCGGAATAAGCTTTCAAATGCCACTGCCAATAGTAACAGCTTACCTGCTGCTTTGCAGCACCTTTAGGAACACAACCGTGTTCAACACACTTCGAAACGCTTTCCCTTCGTCTAGCCCAGCCAGCGTTCAGGCGATCACATCCAGCGGAAATGCATGGGTAGATTATTGCGCAGCTCCGCAGGGGACATTCAGATACCAGTAAACGAAAGCATCGCAACTGAAAGACGGCAGCCGACGAAAAGTCAGCGACTGCCGATGGCAGGACTCAAACTCGCATCTCTCTAACTGGCTTTCAGGTGTTGTGTTTGTTTTAATTTTAATTGTTCGTTCAGCCTAAGCAATTTACGTTGGCTATCGAAAGCACCGTAACACACGTGAAACGCGAGGTGAGTGAACGGAACGTGATGCGAAAGCATCTATGGTCGTTGTTTTACGAAGGCCTGACAGGAGAGAAATTCACTGTGGTAACGCTCCTTCAACGTATCCCAGATGGTTGCGAGATATGCGCATATGCGGATACGGATCTAAGCAGCGCTCATTTCTTTGTGTCCCTCTCCATATTTTACTTTCACATCCAATCCAATCCAATCCAATCTTTGTGTACCTTCTCTCGTGGCGTATTCGGGTTTGCGCTTGCAGATTTCGGAATTATCCGAATATTCGGTTTCAAAGAGACATTCAAGAATCCAAATATTTGAGCATTACACGGGAGTCGCAGGACGTCCCTCGTGTGATTGTCCTTTGTTTGCGATATCCTCGTGCTTCCTCTCGATTTGCATCAACCTAACCCATGGCCCACAAAAAGAACATTGTCGGTCTCCGATAAATGAACAGTACCTGGCTTTTTTTTTGCTTTGTTTTCGTAAACGCCTTCAAATAGTAACAATGTGTGGGGAGATATAAGCGAATATCTCATTTTATTTCTTCCTTAATGACGACAGGAATTGCGAGATACGCACAAAGATTGATGTACGTCATCCATATCGCAATGTCATAAAATATAAAACTGCTAACTTGAAATGTATTCCTCCACATGCGATACAAGCACGCTCTCATCATCGAGCCGCGGAGCAGGATCGCGTATAAATTATTACGGTATACAAATATTCAGGTCGACCTTTTCTCGCAGCCGACTTCTAAATGATGATGATAATGATGACGGTGACAAGAATAAAATGAGGACGTCAATCGCGGGAAGGTCGGACTACCTACACCAGCTAATGAGCTAATGTGGGGACAATATTAAACGTAAGAAGAAATAAAAGAAGTAGAAGGAAACGAAGCAGAGAGCAGTGGGAGTTCATGTGATGAGAATCACAAGGGGGAAACACGCTATGCACAGCACGACACCTGCATGAGTGACCGCACATGCACGAACATTTGCGCCACCATTTACATGCACATTTCAAACTTCTATGACGGATGACTACGCGATGGAATGTGAAACGAAATTTAAAAAAAACATGTAACGGAAGGCTGATTTGATGTGATCCGCACAGTGACAGAATCGTCCGAATCGTCTGGATATTTGTTCCAGAATGCATTTCATTTCTTAGCATTCCCCATGTGGCCTGGCGGATGAGTTTATAGTATGCAATATTTGCGGCAAATGGGTTCCTTAATTTCCTGTCTTGAACTCAAATTTCGGTGCGACGTTGCTTTGGGGACATATCGGTACTACTGATCTCGGCTTTACTTTTTGGTCTAATTGCCATTCTATGGCCCGGTTTCACCAACGCCGATTAACATTTGAACCGAGATCAACGGTCCCTTAACTTGAATTTAACGCTTAAATCTGCGTCACTGGAGAGTGTTATTGCCACTGAAACATTCGTCAGGTCACCAACTAATCTTTGTAAAAAAGAACTGAGTGTTGACTTCAAGTTAATTAGCAGCCCTTCATCTCGGTTCAAACCGTGGCGTATAGGTGAAACCGTGCCTAATTGTGGAAGAGCACGATTTGTCATTGTAGCGACACCTTCTTCTTCGTTGCATTCGGCAATTTCTTTTCGCTTCTCTCTTCCTTTTATTTTTGTCCACTTAACCTTGTATATCTCTCAAGCAGGAGACTCAGCCAATCGATCAGTTGCGAACTGCAATTGTCAAACATCAATCACATCATCAATCAATCAAAGCTGTGTGGTGAAACAGTCTGTCACGCAGCTTCAATGCGGGACAACGCAGGACGAAGAAACAATACCAGAAAAAAAAGAACAGGAAAGAAACATTACTACTAGAAAAAGAAAGCTTTCTTTCATCCTACGGTTAACCTAGAATGTAATAGAGTCCAAAGGTCAGCGTATTAAAAATCGAACACAAGAGTAAAACATTACCCGGAAATCTATTATCCCGGAAATCGGTACACGTACGTCATCGGTTCCATTCAGAAGTTACGTTAATCCCTTTCCTCTTTCATTGCTCTCGTACGGCAGGATGTTTACAGCGTCTATATAGGAAAACAACAATTGAGTAATTCTGCGACTTAATAGTGGGGATCCCCCGGAAGTTCAATTTCGCCCGGAGGTGACGAGAATTGATAACATCATAACCTTATATACGTCCAGAAACGTTTCATCTAAACGTAACCTTTGCCGTCGACGGGTGATGACGAAAGAACATAGGAGGGACCCAACAGAAAGCGACGTGGATTGGAGTCACGTAATGCTGGCGCCTAAAAGTCACGTCGGCGCGAGAGAAAGGTGGACTAAACGCAGAGTTTGGTTGTACACCGTACGGAAAATAGGAAAAAGAAAAGGAAACAACCAAGAAGAACAGCACGTGACGCAGAACAGCGCTCCGGAGGAAGAAGCTTCGTTATCCAGTGTGTTTCGAGTGTTTCTTTGGTAGCTTTTGCGAGAGATGCACGATGTACGCAGCTGTACTTTGCATTCTGATATTTTGAAGTGGATTTCGACGAAGTATTCTGTCGCCTAAACATCCCATTTGGAAGCGAGTCTTTCGATGTGGCTTTATTGAACAGTATTTTTTTTTTGCGTTGACAGTAACTTGGGGTAGAATTTCGGTGCTCCATAAAATGAATTTTTTTTGTCCTCCACCCGGAACAACATAGAAAGTAATAAACGTGAAAATTTCTTTATTAAAATGCTGTAACTGTGCGATGGAGAACGAGCACGTACAGAACTGAATATTTATTTCCAATGGTGCACCGATTACAGAAATTGAGGTTTTCATCGAATTAACTATAAACTAAAAAAAATCTAAAAACTGAACTAGCCAGTTTGTAGCGCAGCTTGCAGGAAGGCATTTCGAAGAGCAGAAACCACGTCTTCTGTGCGGAGCGAAACGAGACTACACCTGGTTTTAATTGACAACTTAGTTGCACGTATCCGCTAATTAACGTCTCAGTAGAAATACGATCTCGTTGGTGGTAACCAAGGTCGTCCTGTAGACTGGGAGGTGGTGGGTTCGAATCCTACCGCCGGATGTGCTGTCTGAGGTTTTTCCTGGGTTTTCCGAAGACTTTCCAGACGAATGTCGGCACAGATCCCACTGAAGTCGGCCCAGGACGTATACTAATCCCCCTGTCCCCCACTCCTTCCTGCTGTCCTCTCTCCATCTGTCCACATCTGTACGCCGCTCATAGCCACAGTTGCTTCGCGGTGCTAACACGGAATCAAAAAAAAAAAAAAAGAAATGCGATCTTCGGAAGCTCGCTCTATTTGGGTTCCCTAAACATTTTTTGTAAGCAGTATAACGTATCACTCAGTTTCAGTAATTAACTTTAGGATGAGATATACTGTTAAGGTAAAAACCACACCGCCAAATATGTCACAGCCTACGCCTATGAGACAAAGAGAACAATACAAGTTGAGAGGAGCGAACTGACGCTCCGATGGAAGGACGGCGTTTATCCACGTGCCTTTTCCCCTGCGCCGTAAAAACAATCAGCAAAGAGAGAAAGTGCTTGGATATCTTTCGACAGACAGCAATCGAGTAATGATAACAACGTGACGTCAGTAGGTTGAAGGGTACAGGTCGAAGCACCTAGACTGTTCTGCACCATTGGCCACGGCTCTTCCAGTTGGGAGGAAAAGTCGGGGTACCCCTGCTTCTCTCTCACAATTTCCTCACTATCCTCGATAGTCCATTCCCTTTCATCGCAACAGATCGCGGAAATAGGAAGCTAGCCACACCGTTTTCTTTCCTGCAACGAAACCCCCCCTCCCGACAACAAAACCTACACCAATGTCTAATATCGCGAGTGAAATCCTGGCCGAAGACGGTAGCGATGCGGGGGAGGTAAACAATGCTTCCAGCAACGTGCGTCGGAGATTTCCGGCGCGCGTCAAAAGAAACCCAGGTGGTCGAAATAGACCTCTACCCGAGAAACGTCATCATGACGTTGGTAGACAGACTGAAACCGAAACAAATCTGAAGGTGAGGGCTGGGTTCATGAATGGCCACTTGTTCGCCGCCTCGACCTATTGAAAGAAAAGTAGGACCGGAGGTCGCGTCCCTTTCATAGACCATCGTAATCCCCTCAAGACCGTGGTTTTCGGGCGCGACCTTGTTCGCCACTAGCTTCGAGCTTAGTTCAACTCTACCAAATTAGTGGCGCTGTCGAACACTATGACGTCATTTGTTCACAAACAGGGAGAGGTCTATTAACCGCAGTCCTATCCTGCGTCACGTGCAGGATGTCACCACACTAGGCTGAGACGCCTTACGCGTAAATCCACTCCAACTACTTTCTACTCTCAGTTAGTATTAGGGTTCCGTGTTTTCGGTTTTAATCGAAAAACACCGAAAACATGCGCTGGGTAAATTTTTCCTCGTTCGGTTTTAGACGAAAAACACCGAATACAGAGGGAAATTCCAGGAGCGATGACAGAGATAAATTGCTGCACATGCCGAGCAAGTTGTCCCTGCAGATCAGAAAACCATTCAGAAAACCGAGCAGACAGAAAGACAGAGAGAGAAATCATTATCTGCTTATTCACAAACTTGAACAACAATCAGAATGCAGCAGCGCTCTTCCATACGAATTTTCGGCCATCGTGACATTAGGTGATGGGGTAACTTCGCCAATAATCCTGGGAGTTACCGTGGTACAGGGAGCATCGCAATGAAGACTACTGACGGATGCTCGCATGTTTTCTGTGGTGGGTAGTCCTCTTGGACTACCCAAATCTCAGAGCAAGAGGGTTAGCACAACTCTCCCTCTCCTGCACCACCATCATCTCTCCCTCCCTCTTTCACCCTCCCCTGGGTGCACCGAGCCGCCACGTCAGAGCAGGCTGACCGCACCTTCGCCGTACATGCCCCCCCCCCCCCCCCCCGTGACGTTAGGTCACTGAAGAGGACAGCGGGAAACAAACGTCTATTATACAAGTGACAGGTATGATATGAAGTAATACACAAATTATGCATCCGTGTTGGAGCTGCTATCCAATGTATGTCTGCGACAGTGATCGCGGTGGTAGAGCCACCGATTCCGTCCTGTACACGGTCGCAAAAAAGAAAGGAAAAGGGAAAAAAAAGAGAGAGGGGAATAGTGCTAATAATGACTTTCGTATGGCTCACGAGAAAGGTCGCACCGCGTCCCTGAGCAAACAGCACATCGTCAGTTACTACTACTAGTGACGCATGACTATTACGGCTAAGCTTAACGGCCATGTTCTTCTTAGCTTTAGGTTCTGAGTGGCCGTGGGTCGTACTCTCGTGGCTGAGTGGTTAGCCTCCTGGCCATGTCACGTCGAGACTGGGATGTACCCGGGTTCGAACCCCGCAGCCGGCTGTGCTGTCTTGGTTTTTTCCTGGGTTTTACGCAGACGCTGGCAGACATATGACGGCACAGTTCTCTTAGAAGTCGGCACATTCCCCCCCCCCCCCCCCCCAGTGTTAGTCGTGACGTTGCCCACGTCTGTGAGGCCGACAACGGCAAGCTCTTTCAGTAGCACCACCATCTTTACCTGCACCGGCCGAGACTGACATGCAACTGCAAGAGACGCCATCCAGGACATTCCATGGCATTACACCCAACGTGCCATTACGTCCAACATGCTGGTGCATCTAAAAACGAGGCAGTACATCCAACGTGGTTTTACGTCCAAAGTGCCGTTACATCCAACCCGCGAATAATTCCAATAGCTAACTTTTCCTTTTTATTGCCCAGTAAATGCGCCTGAACAGAATGGCTTGTGGAAGTCTGCAGTGTGCCTGGGACACGGTCAGGAACGGCGTCTACTTTTCGCCTACACGGGGTCAAGTGAGAAATTGCCTCCCCCACCCTGGATTCTTGATTTTCCTTCGTTATACTGTCGTCCAACACCGGCTTCTTTCTGCCGGAAAGGTGTCGTGCTTGTGCCCCTTCAGGAGGGGCAAATGCCCCCCCACCCCCTCCCGTAGACGCTGGCTCCCTGGACACGGTGTTTCTTTAATACGCCGGCTCATGTATACTGAATGAATTGCGGAAGAAAGTGTGAGACTACAGTTCTTTTTGATATAGCATTATGCAGAGAAGGGTAAGCTCCCAACCGCACCAACGAAGCGAAATGGGATACGCAGACGCTCAAAGCAAAGTGTGAAGTATAGGAAGTCCACGACCTTGGAACAAAGCCGGCTCTGTGAAAATACTTCTAACGGGGAGGGGGGTGGGAAGGAAAGAAAGCAGTTCTTTCGTCCAAAGAGAAGCACGACACCAGCAATGCGCTCTTTTGAAACATTCCCTTTTTGTTTTCTGCATACTATAATTGGCTCCCATTCGTCAGGGAAACAATTCATGAATCGTGGAACGTGTCAAGGTCTGAAAAACTGCTCACTAAAAAAGTACACGTGCAAAAAAAAAGTAATCGTCTATAGAGCACGACCATTGCAAACGTGTCTGGATCTTTTTATTGTCCTTCGGGCGTTCTTTATTATCCATTTGGGAAAACTCAGGAAGTACGAAATACACAACGGATAGGCGGCGGATCGTCTCAAGGAAGGAAACTCTTCCGAAATTGCATTCTTACGCGACATTTTTCTATGCGAGCAATTCTTCGCTCTTTGCATCTGGAACGTGTACTCAACAACGCGTCGGTAACATCCAAGAGCGCACGTACTTCGGAACAGCGAATTGATCAACACGCGTTTTGAGACAAGTTGATCTTGCGTCTTTGCCCCTATCGTTTCTTTTTATACATCAATGCATCGGACGAGGCACTTGCAGCATGATCACGTAATGTTCTGATACTGAATACTGTACCGACCCTGACGTGTCCCACTTTCTTCACCGAGATTCTGGTTTCAGTGCAAGACAATAAAAAAAGAAAAGATGGAAGCATATGTACGTAGATGACGCGGTCCAGGGAGTGCTGGGGAATCTGATATCTTCTTGCAGTGACATGCACGAGGGGTGGTGTTCAAGTCAAACCGGGACTTTCTGTCTCCTGAGTGTACAAATGACTCACGCTACTTCTTTTTCGTCATTTTCATACGCGACAGGCCTCCGCGTTCACCACGTGGTGGTCCAAAGTTTGTGCAAAACAGAAGACACGTGCTGGACAAGATGGCCGAACGAGGTGAGCGCGCACGTCGAACAGCGAATTGTCATGAAGTTCCTCGTGAATGAAGGCGTAAAGTCATCTGAAATTCACAGAAGACTTCAGGCTCAGTATGGCCACGATACACTTAGCCGCAGCAAAGCGTTTGAGTGGTGCAAGCGGTTCCGAGACGGCAGTACATAAGTGCAGGACGATCCCGGCCGCGTATTTCCAAAACATATCGCGCACAGCCGGCGAGGCTCCTCCTCACCCTCTGCTGCGCCGGGATCACAAGGCGCATGCGCCTGTTCGCACGGCGATTCATGTGTTTGAGGCCGCTTCAATCATTGCCGCACAAGACAGCAGCAGTGGCACGGCCGAGTGCATCCGAAAGATGAGAACACCTCTTGCTGTTTGTACTGTCGTTTGTGGCATCGAAGCTATCGAATAGCTCGCGAATGAATAGTCTAGTTACACGCTGATGCTGTAGCAACACGTGAATGGTGCACCTGTGGTGTAACACAGACCAAATCATTTCTGCAACGTTGCAGGTGACTTAATTCTTTAGCACACTTTGCACCATTCGAGCTGCATATATGCTGTCTCATGGTTTGCTATTTTGAACACATAATAAAGGGTCTATTCGAACGTTCCTGCAATGCACTTCTTTGTAGTCGTAGTGCAAGTTACAAAACAAATCAAGAGTGGACTCACCAATATCACTCTTGCTGTCATATATGACACAGCTAATTGCGCGACATGTAATAAACGTCATCGGCAAAACAGGTTATAATGGCTGTCCATATCTACAGGCAGTGAAGTCAACCCGCAATTTGCGAACCGTGAGCATTATATTATTGCTATCGAGGAATTCACGTTTGGAATAATTGCAAGAGTAGACATGCAGTAAAATAACACGAGATGCCCCTTAACATGTGATGAAATGCATTTAATTTAGTCAGTTAACGTCTTTATATATATATATATATATAGTTTCTAATTATGTTCTAAAATTGATTCGCCCTTGCCTGACTTGCTCAATGTTAGTAGTGCAGCTCTACCTCTTCGTTCATGTCCGAAGCTCAATTAAATTGTCCTAGGGCTATTAACTGTGCTCTGGACACGATTCCACGCAGATCCAGCTCTAACATGCTATTCATGAATCACATTGAGGGCTATCATCAGAACTGTTTTCTTTTAGGGAAGACGCATCTTTTTCTCTTTGCCCGTTTCGCTGTGCCCCTATTTCAAAGTGCTCCTCCAAAGTGACATATAACTGTCAGTGATGTGACTGATGGCATTCACCACCTTCATAAATCAAAGTAAGAAAAAGGTAGGACATTGATTGATTTGTAAAAGAAAAAAAAAATGGAGCTGTTAGTCCCAGGTATGATATTCTGAACTTGTTCCTTATTCATTGTTTGGAAACTGGGGATTCATATAACAATGACCTAGCCAGTATGTGTGTGGGGGGGGGGGAGGGTCTTGAACCTCCCTCAAATCATACTTTTGGTAGTGCATTCCGGAGTGACAAACAGGTGAAATCACCCCCCCCCCTCCGAGCAATGTCCCCACAGAGCCCCTCCCGCAACATTTTTCTTGCTGCGATACTGCTTCATAAACGGACAGGGGAATACAAGGTGCTTCACGCGAGAGTGAACTGTTTATATATCGAACGGATTCGTAATTTGTGGTTTCATAAGCAGAGGGTAGGCAGCATAATCATGAAAGACTTGCAATATGCATGCAACTACGCGGTAGACATATTCAAAATGGGCAGCAGCTCGTTGTGTCAACAATTCATGAAATGCATAGTTGGAAAAAGAAAAAAGGGCGTGTTTTATGAAGAGTTACACAGCAAAATAACGGAACGTTAGTACAATAGCACAAGATACAAAGGCTTCTGCAGTATCAGATGGCAAAGTATTGACGGGGTAACACTTGATGTCCGCTGTCCTTTGCCACGTTCGTGTTTGGTCATCTGACCTGTGCGAAGAGGGTTCGGTCTTCGGTGTCAGAATGTAGCATTGCTTAGTTTGTACGGAAAAGCTCTGTCAAGTGCGGCTAGAAAAAAAAGCACTAGACAACACCAACACACACACTGAGTTAAGTGGTGCGTAAGTGCCAGATTAAGAAGTGATGCTATTACATTGAGCAAAAAAGATGGCAATAGGAGCGACGACATTTTCTGAAACGTAAGGCGAGCTGACACTCCGAAGAAGCGTGCACTATTGAGGATTTTCATGCGTAATATTGCACAACATAGGAAGTTCATTATTATAAATACTATAAAACATTTGTAGTCGGTGACAAACAAAGAACACACGTGTTTGTTCATTGTTTAGACACAAGACCGTACATCCCCATTTTTTCCTAGCTTCAGTTATCATCGATAGCACCACATACAAAACCGTGTCCAACAAAAACATAAGCACAAGTCGGCACCAGAGGTGGGGAAATTACTTTTATTTTGTAATGCATTACCATTACTCATTACTTGTATAAAAAAACTAATGCATTACATTACTCATTACTTTTTGGATATTAGTAATGCATTAGTAATGCAGTTACTTTAACGAAGTAATGGCATTACTCTGGCATTACATTTACGTTTTAGGGCATAAGCCTCAAAGGTGCTATGCATAAGTTTTTCCTTGCTTTTTTTTGCTATAGGCAATAGCCACCCGAGTATCCCCAAATCGGTGCCACTAAATCCCCGCAAGCGGGTCTGATAGGCAAAAGCTATAGATAAGATTTATTGCAGATGATGCCTTTTCTAGCATTACAGCCTACAGTTCTGTCCTGGCAGAAAAACTATCTCTGACAGCACAAGAGAAGCTAACACGGTACCATACCAAAACAGTGAATCCCTACAGCAATTGTTACGTATTACCCTCACAGAGGCTATGTTTCTATTTCATTGATTTTCCTTATTCCAAATGCGCACAAGCGAAAATCGGTGATATCATCATGTATACACTTGTAACACACACCGCTGACTGTTGAACTCTTGCAGAATTCCCCGGGCTGCGCCTTTCTCTTTCCTTGTTCCCCTGTGCTAAAGGCGGGTTGAAGAAAACCTGGATATTCCCAATCTTCACGTGGCGCAATGAACATTCGACAAAAGTAATGAGTAATGCCACCCTGCATTACTCAGTCGAAATGTAATGCATTACCATTACTCATTACTTGCTGGCAAAACGTAATTCATTACCATTACTCATTACTCAAAAGTAATGCATTACCGGTAATGCATTACTTTGTAATGCATTACTCCCCACCTCTGGTCGGCACGAATCACCTTCAACTCGTCCATCGAGGATTTGTCTCTTTCCTACATGACATGACCCAGTATTGTTCGATGATTGAGGTGTTTTCACCGGAAAAAGCAAAGATTTGGTGCGCAGAGGCAGACGAAGTCTACAAGTAATTCACGAAAAAGCCAATGAGTGCCAGCGCCAGGGGCTAGCACTTCGACTTGTTTGTTTATCTGAGGCAGATGAGTCTGATATCAGATACGCAGTCTACGCGAGGGCGTTAAAAAGCGCGCGGAATTTCTGTGAGCACTGCCGTTTACACTGCGCATGCGCGCGGGTCAAGCGTGGACGGCGGAGTTGTTGCTGCGCTGACGAGACCACTTGGCGTCGTCGTCTCCATGGTTACAAAGAGCATGCGCACTGCGGCAAGAGGAGCGATGTGCGAGAAGGAAGGCCGCGCTGGCTGTGCGCGATATGTTTTGGAAATACGCATCCCGGCCGGGGCGGTTCAGAGCCCAGTGTCAGAGTTCCTGAGAACATCCAACTTGTGGAGTGCCTGACCCTCAAGGACCGACGGATAACATGTCTCGAACTGGCCCGACAGACGGACCTTTCTGTGGGAACGTTGAACACTATCATTCATGAACACCTCCAATTTCGGAAAGTTAGTGTCCGTTGGGTCCCGAAGTAGCTCTCCGTGTTTGACCGGCAGAGAAGACTGGAAATCTCCCAAGAGCTAAGGTACCGTTTCGACACTGAAGGTCAGCCGTTCCTTGATCGGATCATCACGTGCGATGAAACGTGGGTGCACCATTTCACTCCTGAGTCTAAACGCCCATCAAAACAGTGGAAGCATCCGGGCTCGCCAGCTCCCAAGAAGTTCCGAAGCCCCCCATCTGCGGGTAAGGTCATGGCCACGGTTCTCTGGAACAAGGCTGGCGTTGTTCATGTTGATTTTCTGCCCAGTGGTACCACCATCAATAGAGCATATTACTGCCAGGTTCTCAGGGATGTGCATAAGTCGCTGAAGCAAAAGCGGCCGGGCCTAATCAGCAAAGGAGTCCTCCTTCTACAGGACAATGCACGCCCGCATACCGCGCACCTCACGACACGCACCTTACAGGAACTTGGCTGGGACTTGCTGCCACATCTCCCTTACAGTCCAGACCTCGCCCCCAGCAATTTCCATCTCTTCGGGCCACTGAAGGCGTTCCTTGGGGGCCGCCACTTCAGCTACGACGACGAGGTCAAGAATGCGGTCCGATCATGGCTTCTACGCGCCGGTAAGGATTTCTACTCTGCTGGCATCCAAGCCCTCGTGAAACACTGGGACAAGTGCATTAGTGCAGCTGGAGATTACGTTGAAAAATAAAAGTAATTTCTCGTCTGTAAGTTCATTTTACTTTTGCGAAAAATGAAAAGACCCGGTTTGACTTGAACACCCCTCGTATATACGCCCCATAATATAGGCTTTGTAGAGAAGGGCAGGCCCTACTCGCAGGACTGCTACTATTTGCGAACACTCAGACGAACCTGCGCAAAATCATTTATCCGATGACACCGAAAATTACTCTATTTACGATATACAGCGATGAAAACTAATAACTTTATTTTGGAATAAATATTCGTAAGCATTGAAATTTTTTCGTATTGGTTTGGTATTGGTTATGACGCAGATACCAAATTACAGTGTCAGCGGTGAGCACTTGTGCTTAAACACTTAAAAAAAACTGTGGTGTTCTTGCTCGGTACAACACAATAAGACACAAAGTAATTAGTTTATTAACGATCACGAGAAGGAACTTGCCACCTGAACGTCGTTCATTGCTTGGAGTACTGCTCCCGCTAAAAGAAAACACGGCATCATCAGCTAGCCTTGAAGAGGAATCTCCCTCAGGTATCACTTCTCGGGCTCACCTTGTCTGCACGTCACAGACGCCATTCAGTGGCAAGAGAAAGCCTAGACAGGCTCACACTCGGTTGTGACGTCAAAACAGCTGCAGCGCAGAGACGTAGCACGAATAATAGCCAAGTTACTCCGGCAGAATTAACTCGCCGCCGGTTATTCGCCTCAGCCAAGTAATTAATCCCGTTGTCTCCAAGGTAATGATTTTTCTCGGGGCGTTTCCACATGTTATGCTGCCATGGTCATTATCAGTCATTATAGGATTCATGCCAACGATGGCAAAGGACCGACGCATGTAACCATGTGCTGGATGCTGTGCATGGGTACCTCACCGTATTTCTCCATATTTTTTTTTTTCTCAATCAATGAGTCTCGCCGTATTAAAAGTAAGACAACAACAAGAAATAGAGGATGGCGATGTTACGGAGTGTTTCGCTACTACAGCTGCGGTATCCTACTTCGTTGCTTGTGAGTTAGTGTGAATGATATGAAGATGCGTGGAATGTACAGTCACCACCGGGGAGATCTGTTGATGATGCTAATTCGTGATTACAAGCACATTGCTATAATTATAAAGTAAAACGCTGATGATCACGAATCATGATTAAATAATTTGGAGTAGATTTAACGAAATATATTCTGAAACTCTTTTCCGTCGACATATAGAGTATATAGAGAGGAACGTGAACGAAATAATTCTGCTAAACGACGTCTTCAAATGTCAGGGGAGTGTGGTCCACCTTCAATCCCACCATTTTAATGCGAGAAAACGACGAAAAATTGGCAAGAAAAACGAAAACAATGCATTCGTTGACTCGAAAACACGCAAGAATCCAGAGAGCACCCATTCAGTGGGGGCAGAAGACCTGGACGCGTTCAAACAACGAAGAAAAGGCACACGTCGTAAAACCTCTCTCGAGAGAGCTCTCAATCTGGATGTCTGCCAACCGCCCCGTGCCTACATTGGTGGATAGGAAAAGACGAAGTTGGCAGGTGCGATACCAAACTGTGTAGCGCGGTGGTCGAAACGTTTGCGCAGAATATTACGTGCCGTGAATGTGGCACGTGTTGTTCGTACGTGGTCCATCGACACAGACGTCCCAACATGCAGGTGTTGAGCCAGATGTGTTGGCATATAAGTTCAACCACGGTGGATGAGGTGAAACTGGTTTCCGAACTACTTAAAGCGGCAGACGGAATTTAAATAGAAGTATAATCTGTGTATAACGTTACGTTTCGTGTGTGTGTCGCGTTTTGTGTGTTTTATTGTTATTGGTGCGCCACCTACAAGGTTATTTGTGTCTGGGGCACTTTCTCAAATAAAAATAATAACAATAAAGAAATGAAAAGTTTTATCTTAAAAAACAAAAACAAAAGCATCACATGCTTTCTTATGATCGGATGGATACAATATAGTGAAGACTGGGAGAATCCTTCGACCGTCAGTGCTGTCTCAGGTTTTTTCTTGGTTAACCGGCAGAACTTCCCATACGACTGTCGGCACAGTCCCCCTTGAAGTCGGCCCAGAAAGCACATTAACCCCCCTCCCCCACTGTCTCGCACTCCTTCACACTGCCCCCTCTCTCCGTCTGTACACCGCTCATAGCCACAGTTGCTTCGCAGTGCCAAAACGGAATACAAGAAAACTCTCTAATCACGTTCCAGAGACACTGCGAAAGAAAAAAAAATGAAATTTGCAACTAATTATTTACCATTGAATTTTATAGCCTTCGTCATAGCGACGTCACAGTCCGTAGCTTGCGGTTTGCGTTCTCCTAACCGATCAAGCTGGTAGTTCAGAGATAAGACTTGCTGATCACGCATTATCGTATCTCAAAAGAGCCCTTGCTAACCGTTATCTCGGGCGAACACCCCTGCGGGATGGCGTAGCAGCCCAAGCTTACGGCACCGTATTTGAAACCCAAAACCGTAACCGAAATTGAACGGATACCGTTCGTTTCGTTTCAACATGTACGGCGTTCCGCTGCATAAAATTTTTCAATCATGAAGATTTCAAAAAAAAAAAAAAAAAAATTTTGTGATCTCAAAATGAATCGACGCCCCAAAATTTATCCCTTTAATGCCACGTAAAATTATGCGTATCATACATGCGTGAAGGCTTTCAGGTGGAATACGCGCGGAAACTTTCCACAGGCCACTTGAAAGCCATCAATTTCATTCGTAATATCAAACAGATGTCATTTGTAGAATTAGTCCGCGCGGGCGCCTTCAACATCCTTGTGAATTCAGGAACAAAGACACCCAATAAATTTTAAGTTTATCCGACCTAAACTAGTCCTCGACTTCGACCTACTCTACGAAGCAACGAAAAACACGTTTTCATTCATGTACAATGTGCATAGAATCTCATCTGTACGTAAACAGACTAGCAAATTAGTTCAATCCACGACCAACAGAGGCCATATACGATCTCGCAAAACCAGAGCCGTTCTGCGCAAAACCAGAACAGCGAGAACGACTTTAAAGGTATGCGAAGCAAAAGTATATAAGTGACGTATAACGACCTCTTCTGACGTAAACTACTATGACGTGTAACGTCTGGGAAAACAATGGATTGGTGCTGCATTCCGATGCCATCCGATGCAGTGGTTTATCCAGAATCCCAAACACGTAGGGGTGTTGGAAAAAATTGGGAGGGGGGGTAATTATTTTAGTTACGTCATTACAGCTTAACATATCATTACCAACATGTGTCTAAAGCTGAATTCGCAAGGGCACCCCCTGAATACACTGGTGAAAAACTTGGGGGGGGGGGGGGTCACTGAACATTTGGAGGGGTGTTAGGGGGTGTAGGGGGGGGTCTGGATAAATCACTGATCCGCTGTGTAAGGAAGCCATTCCTTTTTCGCCTTGGGCGTCGCAGAAGACAGAGTTGTTTGCTTTGCAAGACCCATCTGATACTCATACCGAGTGTACGGTAACCCGAAGCTTTACAGATTCCAACGTTGTATGGCTTCTGACAGTCTCATCCGTTTCCAGCACACGACTGTTGTATACCAGGTACCGAAACCTTATAGGAATGCCGCAACGCGCTACTCCACCGAAACGTAGCGCAACACTATAGCGTGGCTAAAATTTTGGAAAAGGGAAAGCGAGCTACCAAATAAAAGTACGAATACGTCGCTGCTGCTTTCATTTCGTTCCCGAACGTATCCATAAGGACGGTGTATTATTTGTGTTCTCCGAATGCGGCACAAAGCACCCGAGAAGTCTAATGCAACATATCTTGATTGGATGTCGCTTTTGGCCTTCATATTTTATGCATTTGCGTCATACTGCGCGATGAATATATATATATATATATATATATATTTTTTTTTTTTTTTTTCAAAAAGGGTTGTTGACCTGCACGGAATTTTTTTTTCTCTTCGAAAATTCTGCAGTTCGTAACCTGAAGCCATTCTCTCTACTTGCATTCACCTGACTGCTAGATTTTCTAATTTCTTATGCTATGTACTGCGAATATTCTAAGAAAATCATTTACCATATTGATTTCATGTTGATTCTTTTACTTTAATGATGGGTCTATCTGTCAGATGGAACACAGCGGCTGACGAGCCGACAGACACGACCCTTGGAGTTTCTGCCAAATAGATTCAGAGATATAAAAAAAAAATAGACACTTGAAAGAAAGAAAGTGTTACTTTTTGTATATTCGTTGAGAGTAAGTGAAACTGAAGAGCATCACCAGGTGTACCTGCAAGAAGTAGCTAAGAGAAATAAAAAGGAAAAAAAAAAACCGTTTCGCCAGTATCTTTTGTCTCCGTATCCTACGCTTTCCACGCTGTGGAAAATAAGAGTAACGGATAAAGAGATCGACGCTACATAAATTTGTAGCGTAAATACTTTTTTCCGCAACGAATTTAAAATGTAGTGTGAGCGTTACTTCGCTACAAAGAAAAAAAAAAGAGAAAAGAAAGAATAGCGAATGCAGTAGCGGCTGTGTATAGTACTGAAATTTTAATTATCTGAAACCTTATGAGATGTGCGTATATATGTGCATACGCATATGCCAAGGCTTCCAATTGAAGTCAATTGAATTGAAGTCAATTTAGGACTGACCTTTGTCCGATTCAAACAAGTATGTCCTAGACTGTGCATATGACATACGTACATTGTACACTATAACTGCTCCCTGCCTCTTCTGAGCTCGTCAATTCAGTAGCGAGACTACGCTGCATGTGAACATGATGCACAAACGTCTGACTTCCTTCGTTTTTCTAAGACATCTTGTCCCGCAAGAGAGCTGTTAAATTATGCGTTATTGTATTCCAATCCAGCGTGTGTCAGTAGTCTACTTAAAAGGCGACAGAGCTCACAGTTCCGCTTAGCAGCCAGTTCTCTCTCTCTCTTTTTTTTTTTTACTGGTTATTTTACGCACAGATCTGCAGGGTGGAGGAAGGAAAGTGCCTTTTTGAGGTCTCACTTCGGAGGCCTACGCTAGGTAGAGGATCAAAATAGCATTATGCAAACATCTGACGTAAGTGTCGATAACGCACGGAAAAAACAGTCTGCATGACTTGTTTTGACGAATGGGGTCGCCTTTTTTTCCTCACTAGCTGCAATTATAACTAACACGCCTTTACAGTTTGATTATGTTTCAGTGAAAGGTTGACGTTACCAAAGCTTTGAGAACGCGCCCGGTATCGACTATATCTTTTTGCTGTCACATCAAATTGAATAAATGTTGTTAGAGTTCCAAATGTAATGTAGCGAGGATGCAATGATGAGAGTTTGGGAAACGAATTCATCACATACTAGGAGCAGCAATATTCCGACCGGCGTAAGTAACTTTCGTGGCTTTTGAACTTCAACTTTTTACGCTATCAACCTGACGACGTGATACGCAGACCTCTACTGCTGTGAAAGGGAAAACACAGGAAAGCAGATACTCTATTTTGTCGATACATTGGTATATATCGTTGTTCATATTCAATATATGATGAAAAATAAAGTGATTGATTGATTGATATATTGCAATATTCGAAGCCTTTAGGACGCTTCCTGAAAAACGTTTCTCGGAGAGAACTTTAAGTGACGGCGAAGTGCATGAAATACAACCATATAACCCGTACGACGAAAGCAACGCGAACGAGAAACAATTTAATTGAAAACGTCAAGCTGTATATGACTCAGTTTATACATATTTACTTGGCGAAAATGGGCGTGAAGACTGGAATTCTTGACATCTAATCACACAATCAGATCGAAAATCAACATGAGAGACTCATTCTCATAGTGTTTGTACACTACGCTATCAAATTTCCAAATAGCTTCCGAAGCAATGGCGTCAAGGCATTCATTCACTGTCGGAACCTTCCCTGAAGGAACAGCCAGTCCTTAGCCCTAACAGCCCTAACCGTCCGTAACTATTACGTTCGTTGGTCCATTTTTTTTCTTGGACGAAACTCTACCGTTCTGGACAAGACGTAAGGCCACAGAGAAAATATCTTCACTGATCCATAGACGCTGTTAAGTCTCAGTACAACACCGTTCACATATTTATGCCGTCGTGCGTAGTTCGGTTTGAAAAAGAAGATAGACGTGGAGAGGTTGCCTGAACTCTACATTGCGCGTAATACATCACGATATGCAGAGGGACTGATCTCAGCTGATTAGAAAGACTGATCGATCTCTGAAATATTTAAAAGCGAGAATGACACACTTCACGCGCCAAAGAAGCCAAGAGGACAGTGAGAAAAGCTTGAAGAGTTAATACAAAACCATCAATTGCTCTCAATGGGAGAATGCGCGGCGAAGTGTATGTTTTCCTACGAGAAAGTGTGTGTGTGCACATTATGATGGTGTCATAACCTGGATTCATCACATCCTAGCGCAAAACCTGAAAAGCAGGTATCCAATTAATCCTGACTACCTCATTCTCGTCTCTCCGCGCGGGCATCCATGCCGCACGCGCAGATCGCACACTTCACACTTTCCCGCACGGCTCCCACACACCCACTTTCGCACGAGTACCCCCCAAGTTGCAAGATGACGGAGCTTACCTTTGTGTCGCATTTTCACCAGCCGACTTCCTGGGTTGTTATTGTAAACCACTGCCCCGGACGCGTTAGTGTTGGCAGCGTGCCGCATCTTCACTGACTCTATGCAGTTGCCGTGTTGGATGAGCGCGATCCAAGGCTCCTGAGGAATATTCGCCGTATCCAGCGGAGAACAGGCGTCATGCGCCGTGAAATTGTTGCTGGTCACATGCACCACTACACCACTGACGGAACCCACTTTTCCTGCACTGTATTTGCCCAGTTCCTCCCTATCTGACACAACCTGACCAGTTGTGGGGTTGATGTAAGTCAAGTTGATGATCGCCGTGTAATACTCCTCCGCATCGTGCGCGTACGTGAAATCTGCTCGTACCACCGAGGACGCTGCTAGACAGAAGACTGCGACCACCGCTACGAAGGTCTCTGTCGCGGGGACAAAGTGACCACGCATGATCATCCAGCGTTTACCAGACGATCTTCTTAGCGTCGATGTCGGTTTTGATGCTGAAGGGAGTCGACTACATGAGCAGGGACATTACGCTGCCCGGCGAGCGTGAAAGTCACACCAACGAAACCACATCACTTGAATGGCGTAGCGAGCGGAGCGCAGACGGCAAGAACGCGAGAGAAGTATGTTGTGCAAGGAAAAAGCAGCCTAGCGCCACCACGCGGAGCGCCCTGAAAGTATTTCTCGAGGACCGCACACAACTGCGTTTCACGAAACGTTTGATCTCGAAATGTGCGATGGCGCTATCACGTTGTGGTACTTCCGTTTTCTCGAGGGAGCTCTTACAAACTTCGCAGACGTGTTTTTCGTTCATACTCCGGTGAGAAAACAGCCGCTTGAACGGATGAGGCCATCTTTTAAGACGCAGGGATAAACTCGGCATGCGCTTGTTTGCAGTGACGTTAGAGAGCAACGTGGGCACCTGTCGGCCTGAGAATTTTTGCACGTCGTTTGGTTTTATCTTACATGTGTACAGCGTTTACAGCACGATAAGAAGGTCGCGTAACAGAGATCTCGAAACCCTGTTTCAGACGAAGCCGGAAATGCGGAGAGAAAGATTGCGAAGTTTGCTTTGTAGGCCCTGTTGCTTTCTGGTTGCTGAGAGAAGAGGTGCCCGTGGGAAGAATGTTCCGGAAATGTTTGCGAGTGCCGTATAAATAAAGCTATTTCTGGAAAGACGTTCCCAGAACCACTTTGCAAAGGAAGAGTAGATAAATGAACTATGCAGAAAGGGGTATCAGGGGCAATTATAGAATTGGTTGCTGTTATGCGCCCATAAAATGTGTTGCGGTACGTCTGACATCTCGCTTTTGAAACTTGCATCTGTGCGACTTTTGATACAGTGAATTGAAGGGACCATGAAGTTTTTCTGTTCTGATTGGTGTTGCGCGTGCAATTTCTCTGTCAATTACGGGGGCTTGCACCAGCTCCTCACGTGGCTGAGTGGTTCACGTGCTGCCCCTGTAACGTCGAGACTGGGAGGTACCCAGGTTCGAATCCCGGTACCGGCTGTACTGTCTGGGGGTTTTCCTGGTCTTTGCTCAGACGCTGTCAGACGTACGTCGTCACAGTTCCCTGAGAAGTCGGCCCAGGACGCACATCCCCCCCCCCCCCCCCACAGAGCGTTTGTCGTGACGTTGCTCGCCTCTGTGAGGTGGCTGCGGCGCCCTTATGCTATGACAGCACTTCCATGGCGCTTGCATTAAAGGTACGGTTGATACGGTTGCGGTGACGCTGACATATGTCAGCCTGCCCATTAGGGAATGACGTGTTGAGCGAAATTACAGTGTCACCAGTTCATTTTGGGATGATCAGAGATTCTTGGAAGACAGGGAGCGTAGTCACTTCGTTTTTCCAAAACGTCCAATATTCAGGGATGAGGAGCAGCATTATGTAAAAAAGAAAGAAGTTAATGAAAAATGTTTCCTGCGAAATTGTCCCACATCAGCCGCATGTCCCGCATTGGGGAGAGTCAACTTGTTTCAAGCGGTAACGCCAAGCCACATCGAGGCGCATTCGATGAACTAATGCGGCATCTTGACGAGAGGTATGTCGAGGCATGCGGAAAGCGAGCGCTGGATCAACTCTGCTCAGCATGGCTCGGGGGAGAATGTCAGCGGTCCACTGGCGGGAAGCCAGGGGAGTCACGAGGCGTCGGAAGTACGGAACGACGATCTCCTCTCAGCAGCGCAATACGCGTCCGTCTCCGAGACGAGGGAGCTGCTTCTGTGGCGCTGTCGGTCCGTTCATTCCCTTCGACACCGCAATGGGCTGGAACCCACTGGAGAACCAGCCTGTGCCCTGCTTCGTAGACAAGGTTGTATACCATAACACATCCATCACCAACGGTGCGGATGAGCCTGGGATGCCAGAATTTGTAATTGCTTGCAGCGCAGATGTAGAGTCAGTGAACACGACCCATTCCCGCTGGGTAAAATCAACGATGTGCTGCAGAAAGAAAAGTATGGCATAGCGTTCCGCAGCTGTGGATGAGGTTTGATGCGAAAGGCGACGTCCTTCCACTACGTCTTCGGATGGGATGACGAATGCCGAGGCGGACTTGTCATTTCGAGATACGCCATCGGTGTATGCTTCGTTGTACAAAGGTTATCAAAACCATCATCGTTTCAAAATAAAACAGATGCGGCAAAGGATTGTGTTTTCACAATTCGCGCAAACAGTACGATTGATTGATTGATTGGCAAAAAAAAAAATGGCGATGTTATGGAGATGTTATGGAGATGTTACTCCCAAACAGTACGAAAGTGACGACACTCCATTGTAATTATAGAAATACTAATAGGTTTAAGATGTAAGAAGAGGTCTGAACTACACTAGTCAGGGAGGTCAGTGTAGATGCGGTGGGAAACTACAGACACAAAGCCAGACAGATCTGTACGGATACGTCGACAATCCCAAACCGGGTCAACTCGCGATTTTCACACTAACTGCCAAGCAGCGCAACATCCTGACCCAATATTGCCTGGATATTTACTGGTCCAACATTGCTCCAGTACTGGACTAGTATTGCCGATACACAGCCAATATTGGGCGGCGATATTGTGCAGCTTGCTTAAGCTGTGGTGTACCCCACACGCCCCAAGCAGCAACAACATCTTGGCCCAGTATTGATACACTATCAGACCAGTATATTTAAGAAAAATCTCTACAGGAGCAATAGACCTCTACCTGAGAAACGTCATCATGACGTTGGTAGACAGACTGAAACCGAAACAAATCGGAAGGGGAGGGCTGGGTTCCACGAACAGACACTTGTCCGCTGCCTCCTATTGAGTGAATCGCGTCCCTCGTTGTGTCCCGCTCCACATCAGCCACTGCAGCAGAATTTATATGGCGTTCTCAGCGCCATTCGGTATGTCACAATTGTATACCCGCCCTCGTGGTAATCCTTGGTAACTCCAAATGGGGCTTCATCGCGCTTTTCACGGCAAGAGAAACCAGCAGCCCTTTAGCTGTGGTACACGACGCTGTCACCGCTTATACTTAAGATTTCGAGAAATGGCACGGCATCCGGCTACAGCGGACATCGCGCCGCGCGGCAACGAAATAGCTGACTGCCTTAACGCTAGGGCGCGTTCCTCGCCATTTCGTGGTTCTGGGTCAAAATCGCGAGTCAAAAACCGCGACAGCAAAAACCGCGAGTCAAAAACCGCGAGATCCAAAACTCGCGATAGACAAAAATCGCGATAGGAAGCATTAGCGACACACAAATATCGCGACACCAAAAACCGCGAGTAGGGGAAAACAGCGGCAGGCAAAAAACGCGACAGCCGAAGACCGCGACTACAAACGCGACAGCTAAAAACCTTACTCACTCTCCTTTAGAAGGGAGGATGAAAGGAGGCCATGAGGATATGAAAAGTAGGCTAACTTCCATTCCGGGAATAAAAGCCTTAAAGGAGTACAGTGGGCCATCCTAAAAATTTCAGATTCAGACATTTGATGAAAGTGTGTGTGTCAATTTACCTGGTAGCACGAAAGGTTTTGATGTATACAGTTTGTTTCCCAGAAAAAAAGAAAAAGAAAAACTCACATAAACATGACGTTACAGGGTCCACGCGTTCTTGTTCGCTGGTCAGTGGGGGTCAGCGCCCTGTCCCTTTGCCGCCGTAAGCCAGTTTCCCAGGAGAATTGGGGATAGAATAGATGGGGAGGCCGAATCCTGACCGAGCCAGGAGAAAGGCTTTTTCAGAGCCCCGGACAGCCGAGTAGCAGACGACAGCTTAGGCGTCAGCGCGACGTCACAGGCAAATCACAGGCTGGTACTGCTCTCCACCACCGTTGCGCACACCGGTCCCTTTTTGTGGCGTACTTTAAATTCAATTTCTGCGATAATTATGATACTGTGGCGTGAATTACTTCTCATGGCGCATCTTACTGGCCTAATTAATAGTTTTATAGGAAGAAAGCAGGGTATTAAAAATGACTTCTGTGCTACTTTAAACTGCAGCTTTCGATGTGCTCAATCTGTATACTTCACACTTGTGCGTAACGCGTTACTTGTAATCAATTACATTTTTTAGTAATTTTTCGAGTAATCGATTACTCAGTAATTGGTTATATTTCCGGCAGAGTGAACGTGATAGCTGACGCGGGTAGGGAATGAGTGTATGCCATTCTCTAGCTCTTCCATGTCCGTATTTGTACGAGTAATTTCGGCGTCCGGCGGAGACCAACATATTTCAAGTCTTGTCAGATGTCTGCCAGTCAGCACCGGCGTGCTCAAAAAGTATCCTCTTCAATTCTATGCAGGTTTGCTCGCGGGTTTTGGCCATCGCGGTTTCTGCCTATCGCGGTTTTGCCTGTCGATATCTTTGGACGTCGCCTTTTTTGCTTGCCGCTGTTTTTGACCCTCGCGGTTTTTACCTGTCGCAGTTTTTGCTAATCGCGGTTTTTGAAAATCGCGGTTGTTGACTCGCGATTTTGTCTGTCGCGGTTTTTGACTCGCGAGTTTTGGCGGTCACCCCATTTCGTAGCTTCGCAAGTTCGCCTTTGCTCCGCCTTCGCGTGCCCTGCGTGGGAGGCCGCTGAATGGTCCACGTTGCAGATTCGCAATTTGCGTCGACACCGCCCATCACCATAGCATCAGAGGGTCACGTGTTACGCTTCTCGGGATGAGCGCTAAGCACCCGTACCTGCTAGCCCGTGCGACTATGATCGTCGGCGTTGGCAGAGGAGATTGATCTATGAACACATTTTCGACTGTTAGCTTTGTGTTAGCATTAAACTTATGTACACAACCCAAGTAAGCCATGTATCGTATCCGGACAAATGACACGACTTGAATATCAATCTGAACCTGCATTAGATCTATGCAATATTTTCGTGAAGCTTTAGAGATTGCGAATAAGCACGAGCACCCAATGGACGATAAATGTAGAACGGAATACTTTATTCTCTGCACGCTCTCCTGCGGCTCGACGGCTGGCTACGACGATTGAACCACGAGAAAGCAATGGCCTTTTACCTTTTTTCACTTGCACCATGCCGATGGGACAACCTGTGGCATATCGCTGACGAGGGTGGAGCCAACGCGAACTTGCGAAGGTGGCAGGAACGCGCCTACGCACTGCGAATCTATTTTAACCAGTTCCCGTGCAGAATGTGTTCAAGGACTTTCGCGAAGCCGTCTGATAAAAAAGTAATTGGTTGAGTGTGAGGGAATCGACGTAGACTGTTCCAGAGTATAGATCCCCACCTCACGTGCAGAATACCGTCAAGGATGCGCCCAGACAACAGGAATCATTCCTGCATCAGTTCCGACTGAACTTTCCCCTTGGTCAAGCGTTCCGCATCGACATAGCCGCCGCAACAGACTGCACCCAATGTGGAGTGCCAGCACCGAGCTCACATTCCTCAACTACGAGCGATTCACAGAAAATCGTGAAGCGCTACCCCAAGCAGCAGAACATCTTGGCCCAATATTGGACCAACATTGGCAATACCTACTCAGTATTGGGACAAAATTGGACCAATATTGGGCAGACGTCCCTTGACGCATGTATACCCAATGCGCTCCGTCCCAGCAGCACATTTTGGCCCAATAGTGGACCAACATTGGCAGCACCGGCCCAATATTGGTCCAATCTTGGACCAGTATTGGGCAGGCATTGCCAATGTTGGTCCAATAATGGGCCAAGACGTTGTGCTGCTTGGGACGGAGCGCATTGGGTATAGATGCGTCAACGGACTTCTTGAGACCAACAAAAGCACTCGGATACTGGCCAGCCGTCTACCAGTGAAGCTTGTGTTCCGCTATATGATTTTCGTATAGAAAGATTTCCTTCACACGTCTTTCCAGAAATCTGGCAGTGACACCCGGCACCCTAAGCGTGCAGGGGTCGCCAGCTCAATGAGGATGTGTGATGTGATGTGATGTGAATAAAGAAAAAAATGGGGATGTGCCAATGAGGAGTTGTGCCAACCTCTCCATATTCTTATTGTCCTTTTAGAATCAATTCAAACTGTAATTAACCCGCCAAAAAGAGTGTATAATAAAATCATGAAAATGTATCGCATCATGAAAATGACTCACAGACAAACGAACATTCTACGTGGATACAGGGTGTTTATTTTTAGCGTTTACAGAATGTTTATTAAAAAAGCTATGACAGCAGCATATAGATGTCGATTCTCCGAGTTCTACAGCCACAGGCGGACCCTGTATTGTCATTAAGTATGCAACCTACCTATGGAGGTAGGCCCCTTTACAAGCACTATACACTGTACGTATAAGCTGCTTTCTAACTTACTAGACTGTTTCCCGTTTTGTGGAGTGTTTTCCGGGATGTTTACCATTACGTAAGACGAGACGAATTTTGCGGTGAGAAGTGAAGAAGAAAGCAAAATCCCTGCATTGGATGATTAGAATTGAATTGGTGAATTGAATAATTAATTCGTTAGTGGTGACGTTGGCCACCTCTGAGGCCGACAACGGCGAGCTCTTTTAGAAGCACCACCACCACCATCGAATAATTATTGCATTAGTCAGCTAAGGGACCATGTATGAAATTCCTCCATTTCTTCATCAGGCGTTCAGGAAGGAGTAACCTGATGACATGAATCGAATCGACGGAAAATCTGGGGGATGCTGTATTCAGTTCAAAAGGCCTTGCTTGTGTGACCACATCGTCATTTCAAAAGCATCGCTAAAATGGAATACCTCGAGTAGGAGGATGGTCTCGTTCAGTGACTATTTCTCGCGGCACCATTTTCTAAGAGGTGCGCATTTTCTGTATTACACAGCATTCCAAACTCTCGCTGTTCAGAATCTTGTTCATTACTCAAGTATAAACATTACTACAACATTATTACAACATTACAACATTATTACTACATAGGTGCGTCAACAATAGAAGGGCTTGGCCGCGTTCGCGTTCTATTCCAACTTGGAAGTTCCAGGTGAAGTTTCCAACTCACTCACTATGTCCGAACCATGGCCTACTGTACATGCAGTATGTTACGGTAGGAATATATTAAAACGCACTGAAAATATTACAATGACTTCCACTTATTGTGGCGGAACAGCCGAGCAGAGAGGAAAGGCTCCGGGAACCTGTGGGTTGATTTTGGCCCGGTTTCACCAACGCTGCTTAACTTTGAACCGAGATTAAGGGCTGCTAAAACTTGAAGTTAACACTCCATTCCTTTCTACAAACGTTAAGTAGTGACGTGGTCACTGATAATAACTCCCTTTAGTGAAGCAGAGTTGAGCGTTGAATTCAAGTTAAGGGACCGTTGACCTCGGTTCAAACGTTAATCGGCGTTGGTGAAACCGGGCGATTTGTCTATGAATGAGTCCTCAGTCGAAAAGTAATCGATTATTCGGTATTTGATTACTCCAAATTGTAATCGAATTCTCCCACGATTGCTCAAAAAGTTATTGATAACTTGATATAGATTGATATATGATTGATAACTAAATTGATGATATACTGTAGTAGCAACGGAACTACTTGTAACGCGTTACGCACAGGTCTGCTGGCAGGTGTGTTATCAGAGCATGGCTTCATTTCGCGAAGCGATTCACAAAGAAAACAACCTTGATATGCTCGTCGTCCACCCCCTATATCACTCACACTTTTAGTATATTGGGCTGCTTGGGAAGCGCGTCAATAGGTTGCGAAACTAATTAGTGGGCCCCGGCATTGATATTCTGTGTCCTGTGTACTTTTCTGATCACGTCAGTACCAACCACGGGATCGCCTCTCGCCTCTCCAACTACCTGTAGAGGCGCTCGCGTAGTCTTCAAGATGGCAGAGAAAAGAATGATTGCCGATTACGCCGATAAACGAATCAACCTGCTTCATGCCTTCTTCCACGGGACTATGCGGTCAAACAACTCATGTCGTCCTCATCGTCGACATCATCATCATCATGTATCTGTTCCATTTATTGTTTGTTTGTTTATTTCATTCATTTTTTGTTTATTTATTTGTCATGTTGTTTGACACGTCTTTCGCGGATGTGGCATCTTATTTATGTTGTTTGTAAGACCTAAACAGGGAATTTTTTGCTCTATAGTTTTTCGGTTGCAGCCATCCGAGTATATCTGTGCAAGTACTATTCCGTACACGCGCAGATATACTCGTATGACTGTAATCGAAAACCTAAAGCAAAAAATTCGGTGTTAGATCTATTGCAAAGTAGTATTGCCAAAAGCGGAAGTACATTGTGAAACCAGCGTAGTGCTCAACCCTCAGTAAACGTAATATCCTGTGGACAGGGAATTCCAAGGGAGCAATATCGGGTATTCAAATTGAGTGAGGAACGTATTTCGTTCTCCATTTCCTTTGCGCGTCAGGAATGGTGAACATTCGCATGACAAAGGAGCTGTTCCACTCTTCTTCTATTGAACGAAATCGTTTGTTACATGAGTAAAGAAAAGACTGGCGCGTAAAATTTATATTCGCTCCGACTGGCTGCTCGCCACCTAGCGGACCCCACAGGAATTGCGACAGCCTACCTGGTTACATGGGGGTTATATATCAGTGAGATGTGAATGAAATTTATTCAAATGAATGGAGCGCACATGCAAACACGCACGTACACATGTGCACTAGGGGGCCTCAAAACTACCTCCTTTTGCACAGAGAGGCAGCCAGTATTCAGGCATCTTAAAGTGCACTGTAGGGATACGCCACATACGCTGTAGGGGTACGCCACCTAGCGACTATAAAAAAGCGTTATTCACACTATATACAACGAAAAAGACCGAATCCGATTTCACTATCGATTCATTTTTTCAAACAATTCAATCAATTCAATTCAAACAATTGTTAAGATCTGTGTTCCACTCACAAACGTGTTTTGAAGTAGTCAGTCCTGACTGGGTCGGGTCTAACATCTCCATAGTTTTCTTTCATTTCCAATTCCAAGATTTCCAATTTTCTGTGAAGGTATACGCCAGACTCCTGTAATGTTTCACAGGCCACTTTGGGCCATCACTTCTCCGATTTTCTCGCAAGCGTAGCAATTGAATATTACTTTCAGTGTACAAAACTGCTTTTAGCATGACATGACACGACAATGGAACAGGTAGAGTGGATAAAATTGCACCAAAGTGAAGGCATATAAGAACAGTTAAGATGAGCAAGCGCATGGGATTTAAGCGGCGTGTGGTCTTCATATAGAAGAGGACATAAAAGTTACGTTGAGGAGTAGTCAGATATATTACCTTAAAGAGCTACAAGAAAGAAAAGGAAATAATTCCCCTCCTGGGGCTTCAGTGTGACTCACCTCTAAATCCTGATAGACGGAAAGATTACGTGGCACGAGATGCCATACAATCTACTGTGCTGGCTATATTGCCCTGTGACAGTGTAACAATGGGGTGACGTTTCCAGGTGAATCAGTTTATGATGCAGGAAATGACGAATGCAGAGAATACGCTACGACAGTACGTCTCTGTGCATGAGAGAAAGGAAAAGGGCTGGAGAAAGCACGTGAAAATGATGACGCCACGTGATGGTGGCTGGTGGTGTTAATGATGTTGTTGTTGTCGACGAAAAATAATAATAATAGGGAGAGATTGATGTCGTCACATGACAAATTCGGCTACTCCCACAAACAGACCCCCCCCCCAAAAAAAAAAAAAAGAAGGGGGAAAAATAGAAAAGAGAAACTCGCCGCTTTCGCGATAACTATCGGCCAAAGGCCACATCACCCGTTAACGTAGCGCACAATGAATCACACGGTCGTAATAGACTGACTCAACGCACACCTCTGAATAAATGTTACAAGCGCTGACAAGGCAGCATCCCTCTTGTCAGATGGCCAAGGACCCAGCACTTTTACGAGGTCAAAGTTGCGGTTGTCCAGTCGGTCGAGAGCAGATTTCATGGTAGCCCTTTGAGGTGCATATCTAGAACAGTGCACGAGAACGCGCTCATAATTTAGAGTTTCATCCACGTTACCTGGGTCTATCCAGGTGCTCTTGCACAGGTTCCGTTTGAACGTGCCATACGGGCGCCAATTCCTCCATAAAATTGGGAAGGCTGATTCAGCGAACTGTACACTTTGTGCAACCGTTGTACTAATGAAAGCTCGCCTGTGTCCTTGCCGTTTTATCCAATGAAAGAGCTCGCCGTTGTCGGTCTCACAGAGGTGGGCAACGTCACAACGGACGCTCTGGGGGAATGTGCATCCTGGACCGACTGCTAAGGGAACTGTGCCGACATATGTCAGAAAGCATCTGAGAAAAAACCCAGGAAAAACCCCAGACAGCACAGCCGGCACCGGGATTCGAACTCGGGTGCCTCTCAGAAAGCCACGTGTAGTTTTTGTGGTACAGCTCTCGTCAAGTTAATAATAACACTGGAAAAAATTCTGTCTCATTTCCGAGCGTGATAACAGCCGCCCTGGGGGGCACTGGGGGAATGCTAAGTGAAGAAAATCGTTGCGTTAAACTAATAGAATAATTTTGTTCAATTCCTGATGGCCTTAAAGGAGGTAAGAAGTCCTATCTGCATGTATTTAGTTACGGGTGTAATATTGTTCTTCTACGTTTCGTAATTCTATTTACAATTTATTGTTGAATTCTTGTGCGTTAATACAAAAACGCACTCTCTTTCGTATTCGGGCGAGTAGACGCACCGCCGTCCAGATACCTCTATCCATCGTTACGTCATCTGAAGAATTGTAGCACCCAATCAGACGACAACACGGAAGTACACATAACGTTCTGCTTCACCCTCTTCAAGATGAACTTCACTACATGGAACGCTCCCAGCCAACCATCATCCCGAATGACAACGTTCTCGTCTCTGATTTGTTTTAAACGGGAGGCGTAGCCCATTTTGTAGCCGTGCATAATAGATGCATAATGGCTCCGCCTCCCGTTATGAACAAATCATGGGCGAAAACGTTGTCCATCGGGAAGATGGTTGGCTAAGGGGTGTATCCCGTTTGAAACTATTAAAAATAATCTTTTAAAAATAAACGCGTAAGTACCCACTGTTAAAAATATATCTCCCAGAATATTCTCTTAAAAATCGACGCACAAAAATAATCGCCGAAATATCCCCGTTTAAATAAAAACGCTAAGGAATCCACGGTTAAGAATATATCGTTAAAAATAATTCGTTTCAGAATTCCCCCAAATCCACCTTACAGTTGCTACAATCATGTGGTATGGCCCAAATGAACGTGAACTGCAAGCAAGGGGCTTAAACTAACCTCACAGGACCAAACTAGCCTAAACTATCCCAAACTAACCTAACCTAACCTAACCTGACCTGATCTAACCCGGCGCAAATTGCAATCAATCCGCCTCCGTGCCACATGGTGAGGGGATTTTGAAACAGTTTATTTTTTTAATGGTGGATTATTAAACTGTGATCTCTAAGCGGGGATAGTAAGCGGTTTATTTTAGGAGATGTATTTTTAACCGTGTATTTAATTTAATTTATTTTAAATTTTAAAATTTAATTTAATATATTAATTTATTAAATTTAATATATTTAAGCGGTTTATTCTTGAATGTTTTATTCTTAAGCGGTTTATTCTTAATGGTGGATTTCGGGAACCCCCCTGGCTAAGAGCGTGCTATGTGCTGAAGATACGCACCTATCAAATTCACCTATACAAAAGGTCTCACAGACAACACGTTGAAACCGCCGTTTGGAGCCGACACAGTCGGCGGGCTCGCTTGGTACAGTTCATAGCCCCTTTAAGGGTTAATTGCTGAAATCGCGCTCGGGAACGAGACCACATTTTTCCACTGTTATTATTAACTTCGACGGGAGCTGTACCCTACTTGAGAGGGATCCAAATGAGACTGTTTTACGTGCACGAGTGGAAAGGGAAACGCTAGGGAAAGCAGCGCCGCAGAAGCAGCTCTCTCGTCTCGGAGAGGGACGAGTATTGCGCTGCTAAAAGGAGACTGTCCTTCCATACTTCGACGCCTCTTGGCTCCCCTGGCTTCCCGTCAATGGACAACTGACATGCTCTTAAAAGCAATAAAACCCCCCAGTAACCACCGACATTCTCCCCCACCTATGCTGAGGAGAGTTGATCCAACGCTTGCTTTCCGCATGCCACACCTCTCGTCAAGATGCTGCAAGAATTCATCGAATGCGATTCGATGTGGCTTTTACAGCTCAGTGGCGTTACCGCTTGAGACAAATTGACTCTCCCTAGTCAACACAGAACGTTGCAGAAGTGTTGCAGTAATGTTGTTGCAATGTTACTGTGTTTTCATGCTTTCACTGCAGATGCACTGCAGATGTATAAAATGTGGAATTCTAGGGTGTAGGGTAAGAGAGTGTTATTACCGGTGAATGTTGTTCCTGGAATGTTGGTGCACCGTGTCAATGCAGTGTTCCTGCAATGTTGTTAGTATAATGTCGCTGCAACATAACAAGGGCGGACATAAGCAATATAACATGAATATGACATGGCAACATTGCTGCAATATTACTGCAACAAATCTTGTTGACTGGGCCCAGATGCTGTCACTCTGGTGCTCTAGAAGATGTAGAGCACATTCTTCTTCATTGCCCACACTACCAACCTTCCCGAACCGCATTCTCCGGACCTCTTACTCGGCTGGACTCTCGACCCCCGCCTTCTCTCAAAATTGCTTGGTCCCTGGCCAAATCCAGCCTACCAACGCTCTGCCCTCAAAGCTCTTTTGACCTTTTTGGACACCATAGGATTTCGATCCTTATTGTGAAGGGGCTCATTATTTCATTCCCCACATCACCACCAGCAATAGACCACCCGCTGTTTGTAAACAAACAACGTCACAACGCCAGATGTCGCGACCCGTCGTTGGCGAAACAAGCCACGTGCGTTGGCAGCCGCCGATCACATTCGTTGTTTTTATGGCTGTTTCCGATGATGGATGTCATTGCGCGAAGGAGATACGAAGGAAAACTTAATGTGCGAGGCCTCATGACGCTATACCCTGGCCCTGGCCTGGCCTGGCTGATAACCGTCGTTGTGAAGTGGAACAGCCTTTAGCCTTTTTCAGAGCCGTTGAAAAAGAAATCGAACCATCACGGACCTCCCGCCATAATCTGGACGGGAGGTCCAACGTCTCTATGACACTTACCACAGGTCAACAGGTCCCCGTCAGCCCTTCCAAACGCCAACGGGTAGGGAGCCCTTCCTCTGGTGATCCCAACATTCCACAGATCGTGAATGTTCCCGACAACACCATGGACACTTCGGCACCACCAGCTCCTCAGCAGACAGATGCGATGAACGATAGCAACCTTGCCACTTCACTTCATGACCCGTTCACCGCTGTCACCTACAAGAAGAACCGAGCCGGCGGTATTCCCATACTGTTTCGACCAGCAACTACTGACTACTCCTTCTGGAAGGTGAATCCTAATGCGGTCGCTAGTGAGATACGCCTGCTAACCCAACAACAGGTTATGCACCACCGTTTCCACTGAGATGGTCCTCTCTTCGTCTCCGTACGGTCCGAAGCAGCCGCCCGCAACCTTTTGTCTGCTAAGTGCTTAGCTGGCATTCCGGTGATACCATCCATACCCCAATCGTACGCCAGAAATATGGGCAAGATATATGATGTTCCAAGAGAGTATTCGAACGACGACCTCGTGCTCTATCTTAAAGACGCAGGGGTTTTATCAGCACGGCGACAGGTTCGGCATTCCCTAGCAGAAGATGGCAGTGATGTGTTCACCTCGTTACGGAGCGTTATCCTGACTTTTGAACCTACAATCCGTCTTCCTCCCCGAATTGCCCTTGGGTTTCATACCTTCACAGTCCAAGAGTACATAGAAGGCCCCATACAGTGTTATAACTGCCAACGATTTGGCCATATTGCACGAAATTGCCGAGGTTCTACACTGTGTGGCATCTGCGCCGGACCTCACCGGAGATCAGACTGCAACAATAAAAGAGAGCCAAAGTGTGCTAACTGCAAATCCAGCCATCCCGCATCATTTTCTTTATGTCCTGTCAAGACCGCCGCCACCAAGAGGCACCAAGACCGAACCCTACGACTTCCGTCTGACGCTCCTAGGGATGCTAGTGCCACACTCCCGTCTCGTACAAATGCACAAGAATTTCCTGCACTACCCCCTCGATCTGCACCAGGTAAACGAGGGTCGCTGAACACAGTCGCGGCTACGCCTATCACAAGCGCACCGCCTCCTCGTCCATCAAGACAGATTACAAACACTTACGCCAGTGTGACGGAACCAGCACCCTCACCAGCCCCCCAATATATGCCTCCTCTGGGACTCTTCTCAGCGGTACTCGCTGCCCTTAAGGCCATTGTCTCTGCTTTTCCTGGTGCGTCGCAACTGCCCGAGGTTCAAGCGCTTCTGGCACTGGAGGCATTATCTTCGCATCAGCATGACGGAATTGTATAAAAACGCCCTGGCCATGCAGTGGAATCCTCGAAGCCTGCGTAACAAGCTCCCAGATTTTAAATTACATCTCCAACAGTACAAGTTCCCTTTCATAGCTATATGCGAACACGGCATGGATTGTACACATCGTGTTAGTGGATACACAATCTATCGCTCTCATCATTCCCCTGTGAGTAGAGCAGCGCTATACGTTCGCAATGACCTCGTTGCTGCACCCACCGGCTCAGTTTGCCATCGCTCTTCTGATTACGTCACATGCAGGATCCGCCTTGGCCCCATGCTGTTAACGGTCGTCAGTATCTATATCCGTCCCGCGGTACAGGTCCCGTGGAGTGACCTGGAACGCTTACTTGGTTCTCTGGAAGCCCCGGCGCTTGTGCTAGGGGACTTCAATGCACATCACTCGGCCTGGGGAAGCCGAAGGACGGACAGTAGGGGAAGGAGGTTGTTAGAGGCAATGGAGAATAATAACATGTGCCTGCTGAACAACCGCGAGCCCACTTACATGCGATCCCCAATGTCACTTGATGTATTGGACCTCTCGTGGTCCTCAACCGACATAATTCGCCACTTGTCGTGCGCTACGGACGTCGACACTAGAGGTAGCGATCATTTTCCTCTATATATTTCGCACGACAGACTGCCCCTCTCAGCAACTGCTGGACTGATTTCTTTCACAAACTGGAGACGTTTTCGTGCGGGCCTCAGAACATCTGTGCACACCGGTATGTCCCCAGAGGCTCTCTCTCAAGCAATTACCCGCGGTATTCAGGACGCGGTGGTCATGTCTAAAAGGGTAACAGGCCATATCGGCCATTCACCCGCTATTAATCACCTTAGAGCATTACGTCGCCGAGCAGAAAGAACGGCTCGTCGGACAGGGCAACTTACGGACATTGTGGAATACCGCCGGATGAAAGCTAAAGTAACACGAGAACTTAAAAACGAGGACAGGAAGCTTTGGCGTAAGTTTTGCCACCACCTTTCACCGTTCGATCCGGCCACGAAGATCTGGCGGACAATCCGATCTCTGAAGGAGGCGCCCCCTCAAAAGAATCTTCTCGCGGCCTTGGCTATCGTTCAGCGTGTAGACGAGAACACGCTTGCGACGGACTTCTGTGTGGTACTAACGACTCCGGCGGCTGCCTCGACCACGCCCCTACACCACAGTTTTGTCCACAGTTTGACGGCTGAACTTCACCACGACTGGCCCCGTCCCCCGGAAGTTATGGACCGCGACTTCACACTAATCAGCTAAAGGCAGCGTTGAAGCTTGTGAACGCCAGCTCGTCCCCTGGGCCCGATAAAATCACCTATGCCGTCCTACGAAACCTTGACGGGCGGTCACTCCAAGCTCTCCTTCATGTCTATAATACGTCTTGGCAACAAGGATCTTTACCACATACATGGAAGGAGGCCTTGGTTGTTCCCATCCTGAAACCAGGCAAGCCCCCAAATGCCCTATCCTCCTTTCGCCCGGTGAGCCTGACAAGCTGTGTGGGGAAACTGATGGAGAGAATGGTTTTGCATCGCCTCGACTGGTGGCTCGAAAAACGACGTGCGTTCCCTCACGAAATGGCTGGATTTCGTCGCCACCGAAGCTCCATGGATCCAGTTCTCGACCTAGTCTCTACAGTTCAATATGCTCGAGCCCATCGACGGATCGTCCGATCGGTCTTCCTCGACATCAAGCGCGCCTATGATACCGTCTCGCACATTTGTGTGCTGCATGCCTTGCGCTCGTTTGGAGTATCCGGTCGGCTCTTCATCTGGCTCCAAGACTTCCTTACGGACCGAACTGTCGCTGTCCGTACGTCCCAAGGCCAAAGCCCTCAGCATCCTGTTCCCCAAGGAGTCCCCCAGGGAAGCATTCTCAGCCCGACACTCTTTAACGTGGTGATGGCCGGCCTACAATCAGTAATTCCTCGCAAAGTGTCGTTCTCCGTGTACACTCTTAAACCCGTACCTTTTATTGTAACTTTTAGAAACATGTAACTTGTATATAGACGTAGATTTCGAGATTTCTTATAGGTTACACCACTGTAACGTATATTTAGAGGTTAAAAGCGACCAAGGTCATGTCTTTACAACACGAATAGAAGTTACATCTCGGAAAAAACAAAAACAGCTTGTTGTAACTTATAAATGTACCCTCTACTCCGGCACTGTAACTTCTAAGCGAAATCTCCGACGATAATTTCTTCGTTCTTATCGTTCATGTTCTTATCGTTTGTTTTCCTTCTATTTTTCAGCATAATGCCGCGTTTCAGCCTCCCATTCGAGACGACAGTTGAGAATCTACGCTGTTATTTTTTATCTGTTTCAGCGTCATCTATACGTCGACTACATGTTATCAATGCTGTATGAACACAGATTATAAGCTCGCAGTCTGGAATACTGATAGTATGTTTCTTTCTAAAGGGTGGAAAACCATTGTCAATGCCGCAACCACCAAGATTTCCGATTTCGCTGCGTAGCCGAGCCTGGTCTATGTCTATCCACACTGAGAGCGGTTGCCTCGAAACGCTTAACGCTCGTCGTCCGTCCGTTAACAAGTGTAATCTGTTTTAATCAGTGGTTTTCCTCGCGTTTATCATAGTATCGTCAGGAACAACGGAAAAGCTAGATGTCTCTAGCAAACAAGGATATTTTCGGTGTTCTCAGGGGAAAGTGTAGTGAGTGCGAAGATTGCAAAGAATATATAACCGAAAACGAACGTCACCACCGCAGCCCTAATTCACACACTTCATACACTGGGTAAGTGTACGTTTTGTGCTAGGTACGTGCGTTATTTTGATAGCAAGAGCTCTTAGCGCATGTTTGTTGTGATTATGGAAAGCGTTTTGCGGTCCTGCATATGAACGCCACTTACGCTTGCTACTTTTCTGCTCTTACTTGGTCGCCAAGTCAATACACCGGCGTGCATTTTGCGAGCTGCGGATATATGCATCAAGATATATAATTCGCAGCTTCCTACTCGTTGTATTCTTACGATATTCTAAGTCTCAATCGCGGAGTGAACGCCTTCCTGCATTTATGCTGCTTTGTACCTTGTGCTTTGTACCGATTTGAATGGTTCCGTAATTGCTACTCTCATTGCCCAAACTTTTGTTCCCAGGATCCCACATGCAGGTTCACATATACCGTCACCAGCGCAATGCAGTACCTCACAAACTCGTCCCAGAGCGCCTCCAACGCTGATAACGCAGTAATGTAGTGTCTCCTGCGTTACTGTACACTCATATTCCTCAAGGTTGTGTGCGTTTTATGTAATACTGTATTGCCATTTGCGCTCGCCTCTGCAACACGAATGTGGAATAAATTTTTTTCTGCTGCAATTCTCCATTTCGTTGGGTCTGTTCAGCTTAGCAAACATAGGTCAGTTGTTTTGACTCGCTGGCTTCCTCGCACTTTTATGCATTGCTTCTCACTTAGAAGATAGTTCTTTTATCCACATACCTATGGTAAAGCGATCATGGTTCCTCCTCACATCAGAATGCACTTGTGCACAATGTGTCACCTCTAGCTATACTTCTGTTTTTGTAATATACATATGTTCAAGATCTCCTTTTCTGCGGGTTCATTTTGGTACCTTGGTGTGTTCTGTAAATGTCTGTCCATATCCTACGCACGGGGTGTTTGTTTTTATTCGCATCACACCAGCGCTCATTTGACAGGTGGGTTACGTTAATTTTCGCAAATTAACCCATCCGTAGTTACAAACATCTCCGACATTTCCTGACGCATGTGTCTGTAACTACGGACCGATTAATTAGCAAAAATTCACATAACCCACCTGCCAAATGAGCGCTACTCTGTTGCGAATAAAAATGAACATCCTGTATAAAAAGCCGCGCGTTGGCGTACCCTTTACGGGCAGGTGCTGGATTGAAGGCCGTAACCTCTAATTAGTGGGTTTCCTTGTAACTTTTATAAAAGGGGTCGCTCAGAGGGTACCTGGTAGCTTCTGAAATAGAGGGTAAAATATTGCGATTTTTTACCCTTTACTAAAGGGTACGGAGTTAAGAGTGTATGCAGATGACGTCGCCCTTTGGACAGTAGGAAAATCACGCCCGGCTCTCCAGCGCCGCCTGCAGCTCGCTTTAAACAATATCCATACGTACCTGACGCACCTCGGGATGGACCTTTCACCCGAAAAGTGTGTCGAGCTCCCTTTCACGCGTAAAGCTATGGCCAATTTCCCACTTTGGCTTGGTTTAAAGAAGCTAGAACCAGTACGCTTTCACCGCTTCCTTGGCGTGGTAATCGACTCGGACTTGCGCTGGGCTCGGCACACTGAACACCTTGAAACTACACTCTTAACTCCGTACCCTTTAGTAAAGGGTAAAAAATCGCAATATTTTACCCTCTATTTCAGAAGCTACCAGGTACCCTCTGAGCGACCCCTTTTATAAAAGTTACAAGGAAACCCACTAATTAGAGGTTACGGCCTTCAATCCAGCACCTGCCCGTAAAGGTTACGCCAACGTGCGGCTTTTTATACAGGATGTTCATTTTTATTCGCAACAGAGTAGCGCTCATTTGGCAGGTGGGGTATGTGAATTTTTGCTAATTAGTCGATCCGTAGTTACAAACACATGCGTCAGGAAATGTCGGAAATGTTTGTAACTACGGATGGGTTAATTTGCGAAAATTAACATAACCCATCTGTCAAATGAGCGCTGGTGTGATGCGAATAAAAACAAACACCCTGTGCGTGGGATATCGACAGACATTTACAGAACACACCAAGGTACCAAAATGAACCAGCAGAAAAGGAGATCTTGAACATATGTATATTACAAAAACAGAAGTCTGTCGAGAGGTGATACATTGTGCACAAGTGCGATTCTGATGTGAGGAGAAACCATGGTCGCTTTACCATGTATGTGGAAAAAAGAACTATCTTCTAAGTGAGAAGCAATGCATAAAAGTGCGAGGAAGCTAGCGAGTCAAAACAACTGACCTATGTTTGCTAAGCTGAACACACCCAACGAAATGGAGAATTGCAGCAGAAAAAAATTTATTCCACATTCGTGTTGCAGAGGCGAGCGCAAATGGCAATACAGTATTACATAAAACGCACACAACCTTGAGGAATATGAGTGTACAGTAACGCAGGAGACACTACATTACTGCGTTATCAGCGTTGGAGGCGCTCTGGGACGAGTTTGTGAGGTACTGCATTGCGCTGGTGACGGTATGTGAACCTGCATGTGGGATCCATGGAACAAAAGTTTGGGCAATGAGAGTAACATTTACGGAACCATTCAAATCCGTACAAAGCACAAGGTACAAAGCAGCATAAATGCGGGAAGGCGTTCACTCCGCGATTGAGTCTTAGAATATCGTAAGAATACAACAAGTAGGAAGCTGCGAATTATATATCTCGATGCATATATCCGCAGCTCGCAAAATGCACGCCGGTGTATTGACTTGGCGACCAAGTAAGAGCAGAAAAGTAGCAAGCGTAAGTGGCGTTCATATGCAGGGCCGCAAAACGCTTGCCATAATCACAACAAACATGCGCTAAGAGCTCTTGCTATCAAAATAACGCACGTACCTAGCACAAAATGTACACTTACCCAGTGTATGAAGTGTGTGAATTAGGGCTGCGGTGGTGACGTTCGTTTTCGGTTATATATTCTTTGCAATCTTCGCACTCACTACACTTTCCCCTCAGAACACCGAAAATATACTTGTTTGCTAGCGACATCTAGCTTTTCCGGTGTTCCTGACGATACTATGATAAACGCGAGGAAAACCACTGATTAAAACAGATTACACTTGTTAACGGACGGACGACGAGCGTTAAGCGTTTCAAGGAAACCGCTCTCAGTGTGGATAGACCTAGACCAGGCTCGGCTACGCAGCGAAATCGGAAATCTTGGTGGTTGCGGCATTGACAATTGTTTTCCACCCTTTAAAAAGAAACATACTATCTGTATTTCAGACTGCGAACTTATAATCTGTGTTCATACAGCATTGATAACATGTAGTTGACGTATAGGTGACGCTGAAACAGATAAAAAATAACAGCGTAGAATCGCAACTGTCGTCTCGAATGGGAGGCTGAAACGCGGCATTATGCTGAAAAACAAAAGGAAAACAAACTATAATAAACTAACAAAGAGATTATCGTTGGAGATTTCGCTTAGAAGTTACAGTGTCGGAGTAGAGGGTACATTTATAAGTTACAACAAGCTGTTTTTGTTTTTTCCGAGATGTAACTTCTATTCGTGTTGTAAAGACATGACCTTGGTCGCTTTTAACCTCTAAATATACGTTACAGTGGTGTAACCTATAAGAAATCTCGAAATCTACGTCTATACAGAAGTTACATGTTTCTAAAAGTTACAATAAAAGGTACGGGTTTAAGAGTGTAAAGTGCAGCGATGGCTCCCCGCAATCCAGCATCTTTCTGGCCCAGGATGGGGCTGTGATCAGCGTTCCCTGCTCGCGGTTCACGCGGCATTGGTGAGGGCAACTGTGCTTTACAGCCTTCCTATTCTGCACAGGATATCAACAACTTCATTAAATACGCTTCGGTCTCTGTTTGCTCGAAGCCTTCGTCGATGCCTCGGAGTTCCAAGAATGGCTGAAACACGACAAGTACTGGCTGAAGCTGGTGAGCTCCCGATTGAAGTTCTCCGTGAACGGGAAACGGCTCGGCACTACCTCCGTTTGCGCGCTCACATTCCCCGCTACCCGCTACTCAGGAAAATTCGATACCGCCCTGGAAGCGACTTCCATCGAGTAGCGCAGAGGACACGCCAGACTCTCACTGGCTTCATAACTAAGGACACTATACCGCCGGAAGCCCCCTGGTTTCTACCGGTACCGCCCACTTTTGTACGCCTCCCAAACCTTCTGCAAAGAAGAGATCAGGTCCCCCCTCAAGTCCTCCGAGCCCATTTTCATGCTCTGGTAGACGAGAAGTTTTCTACGTTTACGGCAGCATATACTGATGGCGCATCCCGAAACAACAAGTCCGCCTCAGCCTTCGTCATTCCATCCGAAGGCGTCGTGCACGGAAGACGCCTTTCACATCCAACCTCCTCCACAGCTGCGGAACTCTATGCCATCCTTTTCTTTCTACAACACATCGCTGATTTTCCACCCCGGGAATGGGCAGTCTTTACAGACTCCAAATCTGCACTTCAAGCAATTGAAACTTCCGGCATACGAGGCCCATCCGCACCCCTAGTCACAGACGTGTTAATGGCTTACCACACTATCTACGCCGCAGGCCACAGGCTAGTTCTCCAGTGGGTTCCAGCCCATTGTGGTGTCGTGGGGAACGAGCAGGCCGACAGCGCCGCAGAAGCAGCACTCTCGTCTCGGAACCGAACCCGTATTGTTCTGCCCAGAGGAGACCGCCGTTCAATTCTGCGACGTCTAGTGACACCCCTGGCTTCCCGCCAACGGACAACCGACATTCTTCCCCCCTCTATGTTGAACAGAGTTGATCCCACGCTCGCATTCCGCATGCCACGAAACACCTCTCGTCAAGATGCTGCATTAATCCACCGCATGCGCCTCGATGTGGCCTTTACAGCTCAGTGGCGTTACCGCTTGAGACAAATTGATTCTCCCACCTGCTGCCACTGTGGTGCTCTTGAGGATCTGGAGCACATTCTTCTTAATTGCCCTCACTACGAACCTTCCCGAACCACACTCTCCGAGTCTCTTCGTCAGCTGGACTCTCGCCCTTTCTCCCTACCGAAATTGCCTGGTCCCTGGCCCAATCCAGCCCAGCAACGCTCTGCGCTCAAAGGTCTTCTGACATTTCTGGACACCATCGGACTTCGATCGTTATTGTAAAGGGGCACGTTATTTTATTCCCCCCATTCCACCAAGCACTGGGGTAGAGTATCGCCTGTTGCGATGAAACTCCCCACTCTCCAAGGCCGAAAATAAAGTTGTTGTTGTTACCCTGGCCTCATCTCACGACCTGCGAAAATCAAGAAGTTACACGACGGCAACACAAACGTGGGCTTGTTTTGCCAACGATCCACTTTTTCCCAGACTTGTAGGTATTTTGAGTATTGTACTTAGGATACTGTATTTTAAATACTATTCGGCGGACCAGCTCCCGTGGCATAGTGGTTAGAATGATCGCTTTCCAGGGCGAGACTGGGAGGTGACACGGGTTCGAATCCTGTCACCGGCTATGCTGCCTGAGATTTTCCCTGGGTTTTCCGAAGACTTCCCAGACGAACGTCGGCACAGTTCCTCCTGAAGAGACGGCCCAAGACGCATATTAACCCCCCGGTCCCCCACTCCTTCCTGCTGTCCTCGGTACACGTCTGTACGCCGCTCATAGCCACAGCTGCTTCGCGGCGCTAACACGGAATTGAGAAAAAAGATATTCGTGTTATCTCACTCAATACTTTTTCGGGGGAGTATTTATACTCTATTTCAAATACATATTGTGGTATCTTCTACTAAATACTCTAACTACTCTTTGGATCGCTCTCAGTTTTCCATTTTCTCTCTCTTTTTTTTCAATGATATATGCTCTCGAGGAAGTTCCATTCCCGCGTTCATTCGACCCCCTACGTTGACCTTTCTGGAAAATCCAAATTCAAGAGCAAGGGTTTTATGACGTGGCTGCAAGAGAGTTCTGATCGATATAACTCCTCTGGCTCTGTTCTAGCCTTCTAGGACACCCCTGATTGGCAAGCTTCTACTTTTTCTATTTGTAATGTATGACAGATCGGTCAGGGGCTGCCGCAGGCCCTGTTGGGGCTTCTGTATTTAGGGACATAAAGAAGTCAATTGTGATGCGGCAGACTGTGAGTCAACCTACGTGACACCTAGTCAATTCACAGTGCCTACACTGGACGTAGCCGCCAGAGCCCTCAGGGTAGTTCGGATAGAAGCCAGCATGAGACAGAGTCATACAAGGTTGTAATAAGAAACTTTACTGTGAGCATGGGTAACCCTCGGGGGCGGACATCGCAACGCCAGCAACCACGCAACCCAGAGCCAGATGCAAGAACCCGGGGGAGCACACCAGCAGCCAGAACCTGGTAGAGCAGACCCGCAGCCAGAACCAGGAACCCAGGACCAGGTGGACGTTCAAACCCAGAGCCAGGCGGTAGGACCCCCAAGACGATGCCGACCGTCAGCCAGGAATGCTTCGCTTCCAGAACCCAATCGCCCGTGCACCTCTGTCCGTGCCCGTTACGTCACACCTACGTTTTTTCCCGAGCTTCTTCCTTTTCTCAGGTGTGCCCACAACCATCACATCAATCTGCACGAGTTGCCAGTTCGCAGAATGGAGCCAAGCAAAAGAGGCGTGTTCACAGCCCTGGCCAAACGTTGGGACGTTTTTCGACTTTGTTTAGGAAACCGATAATAATATTCCAGTCAAATGCAAGCTATGCTTACACAAGAAGGACATGCTTTCGACCGGGAAGACATCAAACTCACGTGTTTCAAGCTCAAACGTGTGTCAAACTCACGTTCACGTATTTTTCTACGACGCTTACCGAAGTGTCTTAAGTGTATCTTAAATATTTTTCGAAGTATTTGCTAGTCCAACTCAATTACCTTAATTTTGAAGTATTTACACTCTATCTTAATTGCAATTTTGCAGCAGTATTTGCTATCGTGTTTTAAAGGAGCACAGAGGGCCATAAAAAAAAAATTCAGATTAAGACGTCTGATGAAAGTGTGTGTGTCATTTTATCGAATAGCGCGAAAGGTTTTGATGTGTGCAATTTGTTTCACAGAAAAAAAAAAAGAAGAAAGAAACTCTCATAAACATGGCTCATCGCGTTCACCCTTAACTCGCCACTCCGGGTATAACGAGGAGGAGTAGGTATGATGCCACGTCACCGATGACGTTACAGGGGGAACTCGTTCTGGTTCGCGTGTCAGTGGCAGTTAGCGCCCTGTCCCTTTGCCTGGCAACTGGGAAACCAGTCTTGCCAGTTCTCCCGGAGAACTGGGGAGAGAAGGAGCTGCCGAATAATGACCGAGCCAGGAGCAATGCTTTTTCGGAACCCCTACAGCCGAGTAGCAGACGACAGCGGAGTAGCAGACAACATTTCTCTGGACCAATCAGCGAGCGTGTCCCCTGTATCGTCAGAGCACGGTCCTAGGCAGATCACAGGCTGGAACTGCTCACCACCACCGTTGCGCACGGTCGCTTTTTGCGGCGTACTTTAAATTCAATTTCTACGATAATTATGACTCTGTGGTGTGAATTACTTCTCATGGTGCATCTTACTGGCCTACTTAACGGTGTTATAGGAAGAAAACATGGAGTTAAAAACCACTTCTGTGCTACTTTAAATACTTTTTAGGTATCTTGTAGATGTCTGCACTTTCCCAATCGCATGATATCTTGATGTGACGTGCCGCGGCGGGTGGTCTATGGTGCAGGGTATCGCCCCTGGCGATGAAACTCCCCATTCATGGTCTCACAATAAAGTTGTTGTTGTTGTTATAAAAAGTCTGTGAGAGCAGCACTGATGGCATCTTCACAGGCGGGTTATGAGGCGAGGCGGACACCCTATAGGACAATGTATGTAACTACTGGACGACTAATTAGCTAAAATTAATTAATTAACTCATGATTTAGATGCCTTCTAGGATATGCGCGATAACAGAATTGGAGACCGTCATTATCCAAATTCATCGTCCTTATTAAACACCATGAGAAGCGAATGTACCTTGAGATATTTCGCTACGCAAATGATCCAGATAGGCCGATCTCCAACCCAGATGAGGCGAACGTAACATCGTTTCTGTGCTCGAAAAGTGCTCGAAAAGTGCGCAGTTCTGGTTTCGGCCCATTTGCATAGCGAAATTTGGCACATGATATCTCAAGGTACGTTCGTTTGTCGGGGTGTTTAATAAGGAGGATGGATTTAAATAATGCCCGGCTCCATTTCTGCTACCTCGCATTTCCCAAAAAACCCATCTAATGAATGAGTTAATTGATGAATTTTAGCTAATTTCTAACTGTCTAGTAGTTGCATACACTGACCTATAGAATATCCACGTGGCCACATAACCCGCCTGCAAAGATGGCATGAGCTCTGCTCTCCGCTTTTTTATAAAAAAATCTGTGTAGAAAACAAACAAACAAACAAACAAACAAACAAATAAACATGGTCGATCCATTGGTGTATACGACGGAAATGCGTTAGCATTAAAAATTAAAAACATCTTTGGAACTTCCCTTCACAACGTCACACATCCCTTGAACGACCCTTCACACGACCCTACACAACGCTAACGCAAGACAGCATCCGCAGCCAAACGAGCCTTTCGAGCTTACTCCGACACAGTTTGGCGGCGCCGCTCATCCTCTGCCTTATTCCGCCGGTGCTCCTACGCACATCTATCATAACCCATGGCGTGACCACACTGACACGTCTCAACCTGTCGACCACCAGAGCTGCGCTGGCCGGTGCGCAGCATCGCGCTTTCTCCACGCGCCCTCTCCTTCCCTCCTTCCCTTTCCACTCACCGATCATGCGCGCCGCGCCTTCGCTACAGACAGGCCACGCCGCGATTCTTGCGTACCGAGGACTCTAATGCTAATGCATAAAAAACACCCTTTATACTAACCTACATGCACTGAGGTGGGGTATCGAAATTCTGCGATGAAACACCTCATTCCATATCGTCATGCATGTAGCTGTCGTAGTTGTTGCTGGATCTCCATTTGGTTAAAGGAGCGTAGAGACGCTGGCGAACATTGTTGACAGTAGGAGTCTCGTTCGTTGTGCCCTTTGTTCGTCCGCGTGTTTTCGCTCCCTTACCAAATACGAATGTAGTCAATGATTATTCTGTTTCGCCCCTTACAACGCTGCGCACACGGAGTTTACAAGAGCTATGAACTACACTGCTCGGTGAAAACATTGGCATTTGATTATTTCACATAGTCCAATGCGTAGGATTAAATCTCTAGCAAAAAGAAATATTACACAAAGATGCTGAGCGAAACCATAGATGAAAGGCAGCTGATGTTGTTAGAGCCGGAAAGCGTGCTTCTCCGCAAGGATGTGGTGTATGTGGCGAAGCTCAACCTCGCTCGCGTCGTATCGACGGAGCTGGGGACTGAAAACGGAACGCACTGTGAATGCCGGTATACATATTTTCACATTTCGAGCGAATACAATAAACAACACCACAGCATGCAGAAATGTGGCAAAGATTCAAAGGTGGCCAAGTTCGTTTCGTGCATAAAAAGGTTCGCCAGAAAGTTGTTCCGCTTTTCCCGACTACGAGACACAAAGATGGAAACAGACACAAAGGAAACACAATGCGCGTGATAAAATTGCCGTAAATAAAATACATATCCCCTTGTCACAGTCCCCGAAGTACGCCTCATTTTTCGCGTTTCTCACGCGAGGTTGCACGCTTTCGAAATGTGTTTTCCCTCCCTAGTTTAATGATATCGGAACCAGAGCCTGGGAATATTTGCATCACTAATGAATCTTAAGCAGACGGTACTAATGAACATTAAACGATGAACACAAGGGATGTGACTCTAGACACTATATACAGTGTAACGATTGCGACGTGAAACAGAAGTGACAAACACAATGATAGTCGCGCAGGAATAATACACAGTGACTGCCTGAATACAAATGTTATGCGTATCGATTCTTCTTTGGATCGTTATGTTTACGCAAACGGTGTATTGCGTAAGAAGCACGCGGCTTCTTTTCCTCACTCGAAAAGAGCTATCAACTTGAGACAGCTTATTTCGAAACAGCGCACGCAAAAGGAGCGCGGACATAATATTAAGACAGACACAGTGCACATTAACTCTGAAGAACCACTTGACGGAGCGATGCACGGGAAGCAAGTGGTCGACAATTTTACACTGCTTTCACCTTGTTTTTAGAGCAGATATGGGCAAAGTACCCCAAAATTGTGCTTAAAGTAAAGTATACCTCGCGTAATTAGTACTGCAAGTTCAAAATATCGGCTGCTGTCGTCCTGAGGCTCTTTCATTAACATTTTCTCACCGGTTCACTGGATTCTCTAGCTTTGTACAAAGTACAACGCGTAGTACTTTAAAGTACTCATCTGGTGCGTTGCCAATTTAGCTTGCATCACTTTGCATTTCACTGTTTTGCAGTTATGTTCCGACCTTTCTGCAACACTTTTGTAGGCATATTGGGAAAGTGCTACGAAGCAGTAAATACTGGTAAACTGCTTACTCGTGAATATGTACTGAATCAGGTGACATAATTTGCATACATGTACGCAGACCATCAGCTGTGTCGTAGTTAGGGCGTTTGGATTCCGTAGGGTTGGGTTGTCGCACACCTTTCAGCTGGCTACCGCCATGTTTCTTTCGTAAACATGAACCTTTTTTTTGAAGGGGGGGGGGGTCGTTGTAAGATTTTTTGGAGGTTGTTAGGGCTGTGTGCGGGTTGTTAGACAAATCCCTGCTGATATGCTAGTGTGGCTGTCTCAGATCTTGGCTTAAAGGTACTGTAAAGCAGCACCGATCAAATGTCATTTAGTGTGGCTATTCGATAGTCCAAGCCACCAGGACAAAACTGTGCAAGTTTCATTCCAATCGACGGTGCAGTTAATTAGAAAATTACAATTAAAGATTACGGGCAACACTGTACTAGGTATCCGAAATGAATCCGTACTTCTGACACATACGGCGGCAACCACATTGCATGCGTATAACACTGTGCCCGACATAACAATCCACCACAATCCACCATAAAATCCGCCCCTGCAATCCACACAACGATCCACATCTGAGGATAAACGGATAAGCGAACTGAAATGAAATGCTGAGCCGTTGAAAAAAAATGTGTCGGACGTTCAAGAAGCCAGACAGCGTCGGGACTTGTTTGTTCACAGACGTTCACAGAGAGAGTTTGTTCGTTCCAAAGAGGCCGCGAACAAAAGGAGCGCGCAGGCGCAGCAGAGAAGTAGGGAGAGCCTCCCATCGAACATCGGCCAGCACTGGGTTACTTCGCAAAAACACGGGTTAACAGGTTAAACTGTTAACAGGGGTTTCAGAATGCATAGGTAAGCAGGAAAACTAATAATACGGTTACTAAAATAACGAAGTTCCGATGTCATAGTGTGTAATACCAATTTTCAGTGTTGCCCGCTGTACAGAGGGTTGTTTGACACCAGGCGTCGCACCGCTCCACTACGCCGCATCTTTCATGGCAAATTAAAAATATTTATAGCGCGTTGTCGGTCGTATGGTTCCGCATATGGTATTTAGAAGCAATACAGCCTCCAGTCACATCACCGGCATATCATGCTTGTCTACTGCTTTACAGTACCTTTAACGATAATTTAGGTTGGGTGTCGTCCGCTCCGTCTAAAAACCTTTCACGCGCTCGTCTATGGACACTAGAAAATTCATTTCGAATCATATATAACCTTTTCTGGCACTTCCTTATTAAGGCAGTTTCACAGCTTAAACATTGCACCACTTCTTGACAGTTTCAAGTATATTGCTTCTTCCCACGTTGTATGAGTGGGTGGAATCCCATTGATGGCAGTGTTCGTGAGTTGCCTCTTCCTCACTTCTTCCGACAAGTTCCGACTATTTCAATCGGACAGATCATGAATCCCTTTATTTCCCCAGAGAGAGTGAAACAATAGCTAGAAATGACCCCCCCCCCCCCTCCACCACCACCACCACCAGCACCACCACCACCACCAACGATCCAGCGGAGTATCTATGCTCAATTGCAGCCCGATGTAACCGCTTCTACTTTTTGCCTGAAAAGCGAAAACAAAAAAGTAAGCCTTGCTTTGTTTTTTTCTCCCAAATCACAAATTTGCGTGTACGAGTCCCGCTGAATATCTGCAGGTCATGCTGACTAGGTCTGGGCACTTTCGTTTTTTCCGGCCTCGCTTGGATCAGTGGTTTGCATGTTCGACCACTGATATCAATGTTGGGGGTTCGAACTCGGTCGAGGACGCCAGCAACTTGGTGACAGGGTACAAGTTGCTTTGACACGCCGTCTTCCGCGAGGGATGTGAAATACGGTGTGCCGTGTGTCGAGATTTCGGCGCGCGTTAATTTAAACGGTACCTTGCGTACTGAAGACGACTTCCAGATTTTCACCGCGAATACACTAAAAACACCCCAATCACCCTAGAATAAACAGCTACCGTTTTTGCTTCCTTTCAAAGAACAAAACAAAGTAATAATTATGATTGGTGGTTTTATGTCGTGAGACAACGATGATCACGAGCGACGGCACAGTGGTCGGTCTGTGGATTAATTTTGCAAACCCGAGGGTTTAAAGAGAACATCTTTCTGAGTATCTGTTGCAGAAAGTATGCATCGATTTGGAAGAATCCGAGCTCGATTTGACCATTTTTATGTTTAGGTTGAGAACGGCAAAGAAAAAATGAGACGGGAGTCTTTGCCTTGGTCAATATTTGAGGGTCTTTTACCTCTTCTTGTGGGGTAGGGATCTATTTATTTGACAAGAAAAGTCAGCCAGAGTTGTTAGCCAGAGCGTGATACGCTCTTAATTCGAAGGTTGTCTTTAGAACGCGAAATTGTGCCTAAAATGAAATCGCGCCGTTCTTGAACCAGCGCCATCTGGTGAACACTGGTACAATTACACGGCGGAGCGCTATCGACTACATGTAGGACAGATGGCGCGTTGATGTCACACTGTTCCATATAGACCCGTCGCCCAACGCTTCCTTTCCCAGCCCAAGTTATCTTTTCAGGCATTTACTTGCATATTGTGTGCACAATTTATTCAGTATTATATATATCGTTTTGAGGGTTTTTGTCGCCAACGTTCTTTTTGCTTCTCCTTTTTCTTTGAGGAATTGCGACAGTACGTGGTAACCGCTGCTCCCCCTTTTGCGCAACAGGACCTTCAGTTAAACATTTACAAATTGTACGACAAATTATTTACAAATGTAAGACAAAATGTGTGTTCTTTTTAATGCATCTATCACCACCATTTTTACTATACTCACATAACTTGTGGAGGGCATGGTATTAGCGGAAATATGTCTAACCCGATTTTGTTCGCATGCTTGCATGTCTTTAGTACGTGGTTTGCAGTCTCTTATCATTCTACTGAGAGTGTGATAGCACCCGAACTGTGTCCTTTGATCGACAAAACAAGAATCGAGACCAATTTTAAGCCACGTGCCGATACAAGTTCCCAAGGCAAGTTCTGCATTTCTTCTGGAACAGCAGCATTCAACTCTCTATACCAGGTCTCCATATCCATAGCTCCACGCATTTGCGGCAGTAGAAAAATAAACCCACGTCATAGTAACGTGGTATTACCAGTATTACTTCGTCAGGCATCATCACGGATGCCCATTGGCCGAAGGAGGTTGCGCGCTCCGGGATTGGTTGACAGAGTTTCGAAATAGCTGACAGCTCACTTTTCGCGGGCAGTCGGCCAGGCGGGCAACTCCAAGCAAGGTAGCTGCGTCTCCGCGTCTCGCCGATGTCGGTTGACCACAACGATGAAAGAGCAAGTGTATTCGCGGGTTTGTTTGTGAGTTAGGCTATGTACTGTTCCCCGATAAAGTATCAACGTACGAACCTTCAAGCCGGTTAGGAACTGGAATGCTGTGGTCTGCTGACGCCCGAGGAACACTTTCGAGCGCTGTCGCATTTTCAAATACAGTGACAGTGACTAAGCAGAGAGGATTCGTAACGACACAAGTATTTTCCGTGACTGTTTGACCGTGTGGCCTTCGGTGCATCGCCAGCATGAGAAGAAGATGCTCATTTGTGAAACGCATGCACTCGTGGACCGCGCTCGCTTCCAGAAGTAGAGTGTGTATGTGCTTTGCAAGTTCGAACTTGCTTTGGTTACAGTCTATTCAACGAACGAAACGTCCTGTACGCACGGTGAATATATGAGTCAAACATTTGAGTCTACACGTTGCATCAATAAATGTGTATTTAGCCTGTGAAAAATGTCTTTATTATTTTGGAATAACGGGCGCCAGGCATGAAATCCAGTAGAAGTCAATGGTAGCCAGGGCCGGCCGAAAGGCGAGCCAGACGGAGAGGCTACTGATTGACTGGCTGCTAGGCATCACGACACATTTTCATTGGTCGTATGTCCAGTGTTGCCTGAATTATCTCAAATGATGGGCTCTATGGGGAGCTGGGGGGGCGCCTCTCTGTACCACCAGTCGTCGCTGTCCTTCCAAGACTTCTGAAAAGGCGGGCTTCATCGTACTACTCCAGTGGCGGGCATGGCATGAACGGGAATATGTCTAACCCGATTTTGTTCGCATGCTTGCAGGTGAGAAACATTTATACGAGTATTACAAGTAGTTATAGGTGTTTGATCGTCCTGCCATGCCCCCGCTACCTGTCTAAGATGTGTTACGACTGTCTGCATTCACTTAAAGGGACTATGAAATTTCCCGAACCCCCATACTTTTTTTCGCTGGAAACTGTTCTTCCCGCAGAGAAACTAATACGCCACAAATTTTTCCGGACGAAATCGCTCCACTCTGCGAGGAGCGCGCGCTGGAAATGTCTCTTCCGCGTTCCTCCTCTCCCGCGCATATTTCCCTGTCGATGGTGTAACTGTACGGACCGCACTTCGGTTCCCCGTTACGTCACTGGTGTTGCACAATGGCAAGTAATGCCGCGAGCTCGCGCTGTGGCTGCCGCCACTGCCACCGTCCAATCGCACATACAAGGTCACAAGGTCTCTGGTCGCGTCTGAGGGTTGAAGTTTAAAGGGCCAAACGCATGGAGCGTTTTTCCAACGTTTTCAGGACGCGCGCGCGCTCGGCGTGCGTGTGACCTCGTAAAAACCAGTTTTTCAACGCGCGCTGAGGGCGTACGCCGGAATCTGTCGACTACAGATATTCGCGTGCGTCTGGGCGCGTTTTCCGAGAAGTAGACAGAACCATGGCCGTCGTGCGGCAGACAAGGTGGCGTATGAGCAGCTCGCATAAATGTTTGGGACATTATTCATCACACTAAATTTACTTGTACATCTTAATGATGTATGGAATGAAGGAACGCAGGAACCACAGGAAAGAAGAGCATCTGCACGTTCTAACAGATATTTGTGGTCGACGAATATAGCAACAGTGGCGTGCGTCACTCGCTCCGTACGCGTCCCATGCGTTTCGGGTGGTCGCCTCGCTGGCGTTTCTTCGCCGCGTGTGCAAGGCCATGGCGTACGCGCGACGTTTTGACGCTGAGAAAACGTCCAATGCGTTTCGCCCTGAAGCATTAAGGGCGAAACGCATTGGACGTTTTCTCAGCGTCAAAACGTCGCGCGTACGCCATGGCCTTGCACACGCGGCGAAGAAACGCCAGCGAGGCGACCACCCGAAACGCATGGGACGCGTACGGAGCGAGTGACGCACGCCACTGTTGCTATATTCGTCGACCACAAATATCTGTTAGAACGTGCAGATGCTCTTCTTTCCTGTGGTTCCTGCGTTCCTTCATTCCATACATCATTAAGATGTACAAGTAAATTTAGTGTGATGAATAATGTCCCAAACATTTATGCGAGCTGCTCATACGCCACCTTGTCTGCCGCACGACGGCCATGGTTCTGTCTACTTCTCGGAAAACGCGCCCAGACGCACGCGAATATCTGTAGTCGACAGATTCCGGCGTACGCCCTCAGCGCGCGTTGAAAAACTGGTTTTTACGAGGTCACACGCACGCCGAGCGCGCGCGCGTCCTGAAAACGTTGGAAAAACGCTCCATGCGTTTGGCCCTTTACGTTTTCTTGGTTGGAGGCGTTCGGATAACACGCTATAATGAACAGCTTTTTGCATGTGAATCGTTTGCTACAGTTGAACTGGCAAGTATGACATGTGAGCTGTACTTTGTTCATCGAATGTATTCGTCGTCTGATCTGCGGCCGTTTACAACAAGGAACTCACGCACCTCCGTGGCTTTGAGAGTTTTGCTGACGAGTTACGTGCGCCTCTAGCGATTCACCGCAACATGTATTGGTTGTACCGCCGTCACGAATGGAAAGTGTCTGGTGGTTGCTTGGCGTTGCAGTTATATTTACGTCAGTTGCAGTTATGTTTACATGTTAGCAATCTGACAACAAAGGAAGTGCGTTGTGAAGTGAGACTGTGATATTTGGAAGATGCCCCCGTTGTTGCTCGATTTGTTTGCACGAATCATCGTAAAAGACTGCGTGACCTAATGGTCTAATGTTTTGTTTTACTTTGTTTCAACTCATTACATTTACATCATTACTGTTATTATTCAAAGGAGCTTCGCGGCTTTAGGCGATTTTGATTTACTCCGCATTTATTGTTCTACAGGTGGCAGATTATGTTTCATGCAAGAATTTATTTATCAGCACGTCACGTATTCTGTATTCAATGCATTCTGTCAATGCTGTATTCAAAACTCAGCGGTTTCGTATTCTGTTAGAGTATTCTGACATCGTATTGACTTCTGATAAGTGTTTGTCGTTTAACAAATTTATTGTTCAACCAGATTTCCAATACTGTGTAATACATCCATAACCCTAAGACTCGGGGACACAATCTCACGACACCAGTTCGCCTGCTTTGTTGCTCTCTTTTATTATTGTGTTACGTAAGCTTGAAGTCACCAGTTGAGTAACTGGAAAAAAGCAAAAAAAAAAAAACAAAAAAAACACAGTACTGACGTAGCGTGCCCAGTATTTTCCAATTAGAAAAACGACAAGTAATTGGTACTATTTCAAGTTAATTGCTAGTTGGTCTTCTGGCGGAAATCTGCTTTCTTTGTGAAAGAACTGTTCCATTTGCCACCGGGACAGAGTCCTCGCTACGATTGCTTTGTGGCGTCAAAAGCTGTCCGTCTCGTCACTGATAAGCATGAAACATTGGATACCAGGCGAATATTGACGTAAATTGGTGCAACCAATTTACGTCAATATTCAATTGGCGCCAATTGGCGTCAATTGCGTCAACATACGTCAATTGGCGCCAGCTGTCCTCCTTTCGCCGCTCCGTTTAAATTCGCTCCCGAGAAATCCGCTCGCGCGACGAAGGTAAAATTTCGGTTCTAGACTCAGAAAAATGTCCTCTTTCGAACGAAACGAAGAAAAAAATCGTTTCATAGTCCCTTTAAGGTGTTATTGTCTATGTCTGGAGATGTCGAAACAAACCCTGGACCGACAGTCGAAGAGACACTGGTAGAGATTCGACAAGGTCAGATAAAACAAGACGCAGTTTTGGACACTATAAAGCAGAACCAAAAGGAAATTGATCAACGCCTCGCAAACATAGAATCAAAGGTATCCGACATCGACAAACTACGTGCATCGATATCTTCGCATGAGCAGTTGATTTCTGAACTCGGCGGTTGGTACTTGTGGAATTTTAGTGGAAAGTATAGAATTGGCGACTGACACACTCCTTTCTTCCTTTGTCCACAGAGCCATATACGATGTGAATGAGCAGCGTTATACGGAAGTATCGTTACTGATCGACACAAGTGGAAGCTGGTGCATATACTGGGGGCTGCAACCGGAGATACGGAAGACGATATGAAAATGGGCGAAGGGATTGCAGTTGCCTGAAGGAAATACAAAGGCATCAACATAATTAAGCGTGCCATAGGACGTAATAGAAGCTGAAATTCACATTACTGCCTAATCCAGATACACTCGGGACATTTGCACGCATTTTCCGGACATTGTTTGCACCCATGACTACAGCTATTAATTTTTCATATTGATGACGAATGAGAATGTGCGACGGTGATGTTAAGAAACCTATACGAAATAACAGTCTACTACAAATTCTACGATGAATGCGCAATAGTAGATTCCGTACACTCTTTTGCACATTTTTGTTTTTATAAAGAACCAACCTACATTCTACCGGTTCGCTGGATTTCTACCCATCTACAACCAATTACGATGTACGATGTAGCGAGCGATTTGCAAGTAAGCACCGCGGACGTCAACATCACCTCATCTTTTCTGCACATCAACAGAATATCGTTTCCTCTGAGTCGGAACGGATAGGCGACAGGATTCAAACGATGATTCGAATTCGACCTCATCCTTAACCACATTGCTGTCCTGAACTCTCTCACCTGAACCTCACGAGGGTGGCGTCAACAACTCAACCTAGTGATCTAGCGGTGATGCAAGTGATAACTAATGATAACTTCCATAGAATAAATGCTTTGAAGCAATACATGTAGAAAGGAAAGGATGGCTCCGAAAAAATGCTTCGCCTACAAGAAGGTACAGCAACGCACATGAAGTGGAACACGGTGACAACACGCTAGCTAGCTGGCGCAATTGCGACGACGGTTTCAGAACGAGGGCAGTTCCGGAACAAGTTCAGGAACAAGGACGTCCTATTCTCCTCATCCCTTTCGTCCGTGTCCTGGAACCTCTCGAACTCCAGGAGATACTACCGTCGACGGACATAAGAAGCGGGGACCATTCGGCACTCAATGGAAAGTTTTATAATAGGCAGGGCCAGTGACAGGGTGGTGCAGCCGGGGATGGCGCCCTGGAACCCGGGCCACTTCAGGGGCCCGCACGATTCAAGGTCCATCACAATCATATAAAGAAGAAATTCCTAGACTATGTTACAGAGACGTGAGGAGGGGGCCCGGGCATGGCCCATCCCCGGGGCCCGTAATTTCTCTCGCCGGCCCTGATAATAGGACTGCAGTGGACTAAATGTAAGAAGATGTATAGGCACAGAGGGGAGGTCATTAAGGGATAACTGAGAATTCGAACTCCTACCAATAATACTTGGAGTCTCCTACCAATATGTACATTGATTTCTTTCCATAAGAGCATGCTTTCTGAAGAGCCTGGTGTGCTTGCCTGATATAGATTCTTCCTTCATCTGTGGTTTTTCCTTCACAGCACTCAACAACACAACGAAAAGGCAAGCAGGTATAGACCGTGAAATGTTCGTCATGCAAAAGGCGAAAGGTGATACAGGCGACAAGGGCGGTCTGCTGTGTGCTTGTTCATTCACTTTTGGAGGCGACAGCGGAGATGCATGTGTTGCAGGTAAACGTGACTATGTTTGCTGGTTATGGCCGATGAGGGATGCTGAATGTCTGCGTAAAGAGGGAGATACAGTGTAGAAAATGAAGGTACACAGGCAGCCTCACTTAACTGTCGGAACCAACGATGCATTTTCAAGGCACCATCGCTGAACTTTTCCAGAAGAAGGTGTTCTTATCGTGTTTTCTATCCTGTGAAAACAACCTTTCAGTAAGATCTGCCACCGAACGATTGATTGCACCTGTAATTTGCCGATTCGGGTGCGTCGACCCAGGACGGAGCCGTTGTTCCCAAGAGCACAAAAGCGAAGGACCGGTGTACGAGGAGGAGAAAGCAAATGGAGTGATAGAAACATAGCTAACAATTCTAACAGAATGCTAAATATCGTGTAGGATGCTCAACGTTGTGCCCAGTCCGAGAGGAGGCAACGCGAGAACGTGCGAACCAGAGCAGCATGTGTTCCAGCCGACAGGGTGGATATACCCGGGACACACGGGCAGAAAGAATGACATTAGCGTGTAATGTCTGTCAGATACCGAATGCCATTTCATGCGATAGTCCTGCTACACGTCAGTTTGGAATGACATTAAACGCGATGATGTCGATGCCGGTTTCCCACCAGCTGCGTAAGAGATGCGACACTTGAAGAGCTAAACGTGTTCGAAGAGATTTAAAATACCCATAACATCCCACAAAATGAGAAAAGTTGCTCATAATCGATGGTGTTTACTATGTTGGAAAACTGCTCTTACCTGGCTTGTCAAGTGGCAGTGTGCGCCAAAAGCAAATATGCAAAAAAGCAATCGTTAACAACGCCAGGCATTTTGCCAAAAATAATGCTTGTTTTCGTGTAATTTATAAAATAATGGCGCGGTGCGCATTACAGAGTGGCTTTACGGAAGTTTTAAATTGCCCTTGCGCTCAGACAACAGGGTATGCATTCATGGGCGAATGAGTTGTGATCTCATTACGCGGAAAAAGCATAAAGCACGGAACGAATGACAATAAGACTTAAAGCATTAAGCACTTAATGTCATTTTTCGTGCCCGCGTGTGGCAGTCGTCACTGAGTGTCCCTGGTCCTCTCCCGTAGCACTGACTCCCGTGTTTTACTCTTGTGCTTTGTCTGCCTGGCAGTTCATTGTGTGTTCACGACGCCACTGTGCCATCATTTGCTAGTCGTCAAGACCAGAACGTCACATTTGCTGGGCAATCGCTGGGTGACATCGCACCGCTTGTGCATTGCTGCGTTCGTTATGTTCACTGTTGGTGTTCAACCTGTGCTGACCACGCCGTCATAGTGCATATGTAAAGTGAGCGTGCTAAAGTGAGCGTACAACTACAGGAATGCTACCAGACTAGACGGCTGACAGAGAATAACAGTTTAATGTCAGGTAACCAAGATGGCCACCGAACTGCGTGCGTGCGCCAAACCGTGACGCTCGCTCTCACGCGCCAGGTGTCGTTTTCGTCCTTTAGCTATTAAATTATGCTTCCAAGTTCTCTATCGAATACACTACGTCCTACGGCAAGGAGACCAGTTGAGGGAGCAACTGGAAATGAAAGGGCGGAACCTAAATAAACGACGAAAAAAAAAGACAAAAGGTAACAGGCCTGAGAGAGGGCAAGAAATACTCAGACGATGTAAGGGCAGCCTTTAACTCGATTGTGAAGTTTACCCAGTGGCCGGCATCGATTTCGTTTCATCCGTTGCCCAAATGAAGCTGAGTTGAAGGATATTGATTACACTCTACGACATGAGAGATGAGATTAATGGAACCCTCTATTATCTCACACAACATTTTTTTTTTAAATTTCGGATAGATTTGTTCGGATACAGCTGACCTCATTTGATCAATTCATTTGGCCAATTTATCGTTTGGTTAACACCCAGCTGAAAGTCACTTTACTCTGTTCGTTGTTCTTGCTTGTTGTAAAGCTGTTTCTCCACTTGCGCGTTGCAAATCAGCGCAATGTATACATTAAGTACACTTAGATATCGTTGGTGGAAAGGGCTCTCATACAAGAAGAACGTACATTTAAGTTAATTGATGCTTGTTTGATCTGGAGGGAGGTTCCGAAAATAAATTGCGCATTGTCCCATCCTCCAGTCTCCAACTGAAAATAAACAAGTGCCGTGCACCTGAGACTGACTGAACACCCCCTATGCACCTAGCCTTTCCTTACAGTTTTTACGACATCATAGACTAAGGCAGGTCAGTTCAATTACGAAGGCAGAATTGAGAGGTCGTAGAACTCCAGAATCCGCTTCCCTTAGTCAGTATTTTGAGCTTTTCGATAATCGCCAGAAGAGATAGACCATAGATACGTAGCCAGACGAATACACAATATCATAAAATATTGTCTATTCCTGTGGAACGTGAACATGGTTCATTCCGATCGACATTTTTCTTTTCGGCGTCATGATTTCAAATTGGCATCGTCATCGGCCCGAAGCACGTACCAGTGCGTGCACCGCTGTTGGCTGCTTCTAAATTCCGTGTAGTGGTCGGCTGCGGCGGGTGTGATGGCTAAATTCTACAGTATGGCGTAAGCAATTGTCTTCAACATGTCAAAGTGCACATTTCGCATAGCGCAAAATGTAACGCCTAACCCCGCGTTATGTCGTGCTTCCGAACGATGGCTTTAGCAGTTGGCGGCCAGGATAGGAGCTGTATGTCATTCCCTTTCATATTGAAGGTTTTTATGTCAGTGTTGAAGGAACGTTCATCTTAAGCAAACACACATAAAAAAAGAGAAAAAAAATTCAACCGTAAGACAAGTATGGCCTCGAGCCGTTTGGAACATGTGTGCACTCAAAATTTTCACACTCAGTGTGAGAAAGACTAACGATGAAGCGTATTCCTACGTACAGTATGTAGTAGAACGTGAAGAAAAACAATGTGCAAGTTTCCGGCGATGCAGAATCAAAAATAACAAAGACGGTTAAGAGCATCAGCTGTTTACTATATACATTAAAAACAAGACTTTCGTGCAGTAGGCTGCACTTCTTAGAAGAAGTGCGAAGAAGTGCAGCCTACTGCACGAAAGTCTTGTTTTTAATGTATATAGTAAACAGCTGATGCTCTTAACCGTCTTTGTTATTTTTGATACAGTATGTAGCAATAGACATCGGACAAGTTGTAGCAAAGCAATGTATACTTGGATATCAGCTTTCCCGTTAGTGTCAACGTACAAAAGGTCAAGCGAAACGCGTGTGTCTCACGTATATTAGTGTTCGTAGGTGAGCTTACTGAGCCGAACGAAATATTCAGAAGATGGCTGCTCCACCACCGCCTCCAGCTCCACCTGCACCGGGTGGAGCGTCACCTCCAAAATTCCCACCACCTCCGGGAATGCCTGGAATACCTTCACCACCTGGAGCGGTACCACCCCTTGGTGCACCACCATTAGGAGTCCCTATCATGCCCCCTCCTGCAGGAGGCGTTGCTTTGCCTGGTCTAGCTGGATCGCCCAGAGGCCCTCTAGGAGTATCTCCACCTAGAGGTCTGGCACCTCCAGTACCCCCTGCTAATGGTGCTCCTCCACAGCAGCCGCCGCCACCAGCACCTGGCGCTGCACCGCCGCCTCCGGCACCTGGTGCTGCATCACCCCCACCAGCACCTGGCGCTGCACCGCCGCCTCCGGCACCTGGTGCTGCATCACCCCCACCAGCACCTGGCGCTGCACCGCCGCCTCCGGCACCTGGTGCTGCATCACCCCCACCAGCACCTGGCGCTGCACCGCCGCCTCCGGCACCTGGTGCTGCATCACCCCCACCAGCACCTGGCGCTGCACCGCCGCCTCCGGCACCTGGTGCTGCATCACCCCCACCAGTACCTGGCGCTGCACCGCCGCCTCCGGCACCTGGCGCTGCACCGCCGCCTCCGGCACCTGGTGCTGCATCACCCCCACCAGCTCCGGGAGCTGCCCCGCCGCCTCCAGCTCCGGAAGCTGCACTGCCACCTCCAGGACCGGAAGCTGCACCGCCACCTCCACCACCGGAAGCAGCACCGCCACCTGCGCCAGGTGCTCCACCGGCACCTCCACCCGAAGCTCCCCCAGCACCTCCACCCGAAGTTCCTCAGCCACCACCACCGGACGTCCCGCTGTCCCCTCCGCCGCCGGCTGCTCCTGAAGAGCCACCACCTGTACCACCCCCGGCGGCTGCACCAGCACAGCCACCTCCCGCTCCCGCGGTCCCACCACTCGCTTCGTCAGGCCCTCCACCAGCCGCCCCACCTCCATCTGCGGCGCCTCCCCCACCAGCTTCAGGTCCGGTGCCTTCTAGCCAACCTCCTAGTCAGTCGACCACTCGCACACAGCAAAAAACAAAAGCGTCTGAACTGGACGAGAGAATAGCGCACATTCTTGATCGCATTCAATTTAAGGATGATGATGCCAACAAGAAGGAATATCTAGCCGCCGTAAAAGTGTATCAGGAGAACATTGGCGGCAAAGTGCTCAACGCGAAGATGTATCTACAAACGAAGCCTCAGTGTGATGAAGACGAGGACGACGAGGATGGAGGTCGAAGGGGCAGGACTAGGCACCGAAGGCGAAGTAGAGGCCGCGACAGGTATGACTACAGGGACGAACGTGACTTTGACTCCGACGTCAGAGGCGAACCGTACAAGGAATTTGACCCAGATGTTGCTCCACCACGGAGGCGTTCAGGAGGGGTGCTGTTCTACGATGAGCGTAGCTCTGAGGAGAGGATACGTTATTCCGTAGCGGACGATCACTACAGAAACGAGCGAGACAGACTGCAAGATTCGAGAGAACATAGCGAATCTTACTACGGCGAGCGTGAGAGGATGCGCAACAGACCCTACAGTCCGCCTGCTACCAGACGTCCTGAAGGAAGCTTTCAAGAGACGTCCGATCGACGGTCCCCATACAATCAAGGTCGCAACAGACGTCCCACGTCCCCTCCAGGAACGGGTGTGTTGCGTAATGTGTCAGCGGGAACCGTACATGACGGAGGAAACGTCGGATATGGTCAGATGAAAGCAGGTGCTTGCGTTATGGCACCAATGGTAGCGGTACCGTCAATTACGTCTCTTGTGTTGGCCGTTCCGCAGAATGCACAGCAAACAAAGATAATGCCTGGTCAATTGTCGTCGACGGCGCTTCGCTTTGGAACGATCATTCAACAGATGCCCCAACTGGCACCACAGCTGCAGTCACCAATTGGTACGCAAATGATTCCTCAGCAGCTCGTATCGCCAATGGCGCCGCAGCAAATGACGCAACGAATGCAGCCGCAATTTCTGCCTCAAATGATGCCTAACATGGCTCAGCAAATGACCCCATATGTGGCGCCACGTATGAACGCACAGATGAATCCTATGATGCTTCAACAGATGGGGCAGCAGGTGCCTCAACAGTTCATGCCGCAGGTAGCAGGACCGCAAATGTACGGAGGACAAATGCCAAACTTAACGATGAACGCGCAGTACCATCAGCGCCCGTACATGTAAATGTCTTTTCCTCTGTCCTGGAATCAGTACAGAATAAAGTGAAAGATAACATGAGAAAGATGCCGCTCCCGACGAGTCTGTCTGTGTGAATGTGGGAGTGATTGGCAACAATGTAAGAGAATGTTTTGAGGGTAAGTGCCTGTCCCCGTGGTTTCCTAGCGTGGCTTGATACGTTGAAGAGAGGGTAGCTAGCATGGTGTAATTTGTAGCATCTCTGACCGGCAACCAGAGGGTGCGTGTTCGAAACCCCCTGGCTGGTGCCTTTTCTTCAACTGCCATCATTTCACTTAAGTATGCAACAGGACGTTGTGAGGCTTGTGTTGTGTTTGTCCGTCTATATTTAACTGCCTCATCCACTACAACGCCACCGCTGTTTTCATGGAGCATGGAAGGATCAGAATTACGGTATAAGTCAAGTAGCAAGGACGGGAAATAAGCCCATGCGTTTTTCTCAATGTTTTCTTAGTGTAAAGCATTGCCCTAATTTTCACCTTCTTAAGTATGAAATGTAAAAGTTCGGCCCAATGACAACATCCGCTACCCTTCGTGCGCTGATGCCGTTGCTCTTTTCAGGAAAACGATCCAGCCAATTGTGTCGCGAGGAAATGGCTCCGGGAAGACTGCAGAATCTGTGGTCATTTTAGTCGCTCCCACAGAAACGCGATTTTTTCCTTGTCCATAAATGCGATGGAGGTAAAAACAGGCACTGCTTGTTCTCCCTCGCATTTAAAGGTAGGGGAAGAGCGCATTTACTCTGCAGCGGCAAAATTGGAGAGCGACAAAAATGACCTCCAAATGTGCCATTTTTCCGGGGCCGTTTCCGACTCGATCCTCTTCCTAAAAACAGCATCAGCGCACCAAAGGGAACAGATGAATAAAAAGGTCATTATTTGAAATTAATGACGCCCTGTATTTTAGGAATCAACACGCCCAACAAACTTTATATTGGAGGATGAATGACGCAATCATTCTGTGAACCGCATGGGGTAAAATTCGGGTCCAAATCAGTCGCTTCAAAGTATGCGAAAGTGCGAAGCCTCAGGACGCTGAATGTCAAAAACGTCGCTCAAACTAGGTCGTGTAAATCTACACCCAATTATTACTATTATTAGACCGTAGCACGGCAGCGGATGCCGCATGCAACGATGACTTCGGGAGACTGCAAATGTGAGCAGCATTTGCAGCACGACATGCGTCCGGTTCATACATCAGGAAATGCTCAGTCTTCTAACATCTGGTGTCGAAAAAAAAAAAAAGGAAACAGAAAAAGGAAATAATAAAATGACATGGCTGATGGATTGTATTTAAAAAGCTGCAAACTTACTCGAGTATTGCACGCAGTTGGGCTTTGATTTTTTAAGCTCGCCGCGAATGCCATGGGGCGCTGCCAACCAGAGAGGTTTTGAAATTTGAGAAAAGACTTACAAAACCAGCGCAAAGTTGTAGCAGGAGTGTTCCAATACTATGGCTAGACAGCTTCCTGCCGGTCTGACCGGAAGTGCCGAAGCGTTTAGTCGATGTCGTTACAATTCTCATCTAGACTGCTACTAAGACACCCTTTCGCCTAGCCTGCTCTTAATGTAGACTAGCCATGCAGACTGGGTTGCAGCAGCCAATAGTGAGTTTTAGTATACCGTTGATAAAGTTATCGTCTCCATCGGAACCAATCGCACTCGTGCGTGACTCAGAGTCTTATCCACTGATTGGTTCCGGTTGATACGGCGAGACGCTAGCCACGTTATCAACGGTCTGCTAAAAGTCTCTAATGGCATGGCCAAAGTCGGCCCAGGACGCATACTAACACCCCCTGTCCTCCACCCCTTCCTGCTGTCCTCTCTCCATCTGTCCACGTCTGTACGCCGCTCATAGCCACAGTTGCTTCGCGGCGCTAACACGGAATAAAAAAAACAACAACAAAACTTCGAATGACGTACAGGGGCAGTTCCTGCGTCGTCTGACAGATGGCGAATGCAGTGCCTATAATCTGTTCGAAATCCATTCCCCTGAGGCATCTAGTAGCTACATAGCTGTTTAGTCAGACTTCTTCTCACAGAGCCAAGTATTAGAACACAGACACACCCACAATGTCTGACGCCAGAGGCGGTTCACGGACCGAGTTTTGGTTGTCGCTATGGAGCTCATGGCTAGTCGCGGTGCTCATTGAATGGAAGATGAAGAGAATCCGCTAATGGAAAGGCTCGCCCGAGGGACACTCAGTTGGTCTTGGTCCTTAACCGTGACAAAATACGTCTATATTAGGTTGCAGCTGGGACTACGCTCGTGCTTGGTCTCATGGGAATTCGGTTAAACGGTTGCTGGCAAAAGTTAATTACTGCCGGATGGGGCAGTCGCGGGCTACAAGTGCTGTGAACGAGCGAGGAAGTAATTTGGGCAATTTGGAAAGGGGTATCTTGCAGCATTGAACCAATCGTCCAAGATTTTGACATGTACGTGGCGTATAAGTATCCCCCCCCCCCCCCCCACCATTAATTTCCGAAAGACAGCTCGCCCAAGGGGTGTCCTGCTACTGGAAAGTCTGGGCCCTCGATGACTAATTCGTGCTCTGGAGGGTTCCTGTCTGTGTACCCTTCGCTCTTCGTGATGTAATGCACACATAAATTGTTTCGCAAGTCCATGACCGTCCTCGTCCATGTTTCTATCCCATCCGATCGGACCTCAATTAAAGACATCGAAAGAGCCACCATCCAGCCGATCTTTGCGGAGACCGCGAACAAAAGCAGTGAGATAACGTTTTACTACATGCCAACTATCATGGCTGGGTGGCTGGCTCCTTGCTTCGGCAGTGACTTACACAACACAGTAAGCATCGAATCGTCGAAATTGTTGCCATCTATTTCAGCGTGAAATGCGAACAATATATGGCGGAATTCGAGCAGCAGAGACCTATTTGTTTGTGCTCCCTGCGCTGGCGTATCAATTTAAGGTCGAAGCAAATGGAAGCAAATGAGCCCCATGGGGGCCAAGACGGGTCACCGCAGCAGCAGCGTTAGCAAACATATTGGCAATGGTTGTAAAAAAAAGTACGTCGTGCGTCAATGTATCGTTCCTGTCTCTCCACCACATGTACAACTTTGCGAAAAGCTTTTTAGTGTACCTAAAACTTGTTTTACAGCGACGGGGACATGAAACGCAGATACATCACTTGTACGCAGTGATCGGCACTGCTTAAACTACATTACAGTAGCTAAAAAGCACTTGAAGCCATATGTGGGAATGTTGTCACAACTAGGTTGGAGATCCGGGTAATCACGAATTCCTATATACCGGGATCCAGGTCTGTTTTGTACGTCCGAAATCTATGAATTTTATAAATATAGATAATCCCGGGATTTCGTGCCTCAAGCGGAATATTGCAAACCTACTGTTGGCGCCAGTCGCGACGCAGAAATATGGAATAATTTGAATTAATATCTATCACTGGTTTGAATGATCTAAATTTTTTGTCCTCGGCTGCCTCTCAAGCACCCTTACGGCGGACAGATATTTCCTTCCTTGGTGCGGTAGTGTGATCGGGCTTCGATTGTTGATGGCTTTGAGACACGCTCAGGGACAATAGCAAAAGAGGTTCCAACAACAGAAAACTGAAAATCGTGAGAAAAGAGAAAGCCAATGACCGGAGTGGGCGGCTAAATTTCTACGATGAACAGACAAGCGGCTTCCCGCAGAGGTCAAGCGATTCAACCAGCGTGTGGCTTCTATACATGCCGAAGATGACTAAGCGAAGGATGTGTTACCAAATACTGAAAACTCTTGGGGCCTCTACGAAAGGTCTCCAGAGCCAGCTCCTTCAACGCAACGTGAATCACTCGAATGGCAAATAAACCGTCTGGAGTTTCGAAACTAAGCCTTTTCTTCATCATCAAGCAGCGCGTGTACTTCGTGTTGCTTGCCAGATTCTGATTGATTCAGAATTTTTTGAATCGAATCTTGGTTTCGTCCTTTGTGCCAGCTGAAGATACATCGATAGGCGCTATGCGTAGCGGCTACGAATAAAACGAGGAATCTTAATTGAAGAGAACATAAAAATTCCTCGTCAGTTTTGCTACAAAAAGACGTCACGTATTAAAAAAGAATGGAAAGCGATGTTTGGTGAAGAACAGCGAAATTACGGAATGATTGACGCAGGCGTCGACGGTCTCCTTTTTCCTCCCAGTTTCACGATCGACAGAGACGTCTAGAAGTCGCCTCCAACAGTAATCAACTTTCCATCGAAATGACGATCGTTCTGCATGGCATTGCTAAGGGGCGTTTACACAGCTTCTGAGGTAGCTTCCAGGTCATAGAGATTTCGTCCTATATGATAACTTATTCATTCATGAATGAAAAAGGAAGTCACTGAAAAGGTTAGCCAGCTGTAGGACTCGAACCCACATATTCTGGATTGCCGGTCCAGGGCTCTACCAATTGAGCTAAGCTAACACACCTCCCCAGCCACTTCCAAGGGTGCGTCATCTGAAGGGACAAACCACATGCACTCTCTCACACATTCCACTTTCACTCTTACGTGTTTTATCACACACACACATTCATACGACGGGGGCGACGCAAGCGGCATCTGTTGATCATGATGGAAATTGATGTTCTGAGGCTGGAGCACAGAATAAGGGACAACAACACACACAAGCCTCAAGTGCCTAAGAACAAGCTCAATTGGTAGAGCCCTGGGTCGGTAATCCAGAAGATGTGTGTTCGAGTCATACAGCTGGCTAACCTTTTCAGTGACTTCCTTTTTCATTCATTGTTCTTAGGCACTTGAGGCTTGTGTGTTGTTGTTGTCCCCCTGTTCTGTGTTCCAGCCTCAGAACATCAATTTCCATCATAATTAACTCATGAGTGTCTTAGCCTTCTTCTGCTGCGTTCTCATCGACGACTATTGGCCAGGATAGGCGATAGGCTTGACCGTGGAATTGACCGTTCGGTCTCGAGGCAAACTGTTCCCGGCGATTCCTGTCCAGACAACATACAGCGCCTTGCAACAGCAATGTTGGAGATGGTGTTGTAGGTGTAAGTCTTGCCAGTGCTACCTGAACGATCGACGAAGAAGCAGCGACCCTTGACGATAGAGTGCAGCCAGAATGTCGTCGGGTGCCGCTTTCTGCCTCCCGTCAAGCTTTCCACACTAGAGAGGTCCCATCGGCAGCGCGTGTTTTATGGTGAATTAGCGCCTCAGCGATCTCAAGCCTCTCACCTTGACGAGCACAAACGAGGTCTTGGAAGCACCGAGTGAATCAATTCATTAGATCCACGACCTCGACGTATGAAAAGGCGATGGTTAGATCTCGAAAGAAGTCGCTATGAATGAAGTTTGGATGAAGTCTAAGAATGGGAAGCAAGAGAAGATGCTTCCAGCACCGTATGTCGGAGATTTCCGTCGCACGTCAAAAGAACTCCAGGTGGTCGACATTATCCGCAGCCCTACCCTGCGGCACGCGCAGCATGTAGCCGCACAATTATGTGGGCGGACTAAGCTTACGTGTAAATCTACTCCCAATTATTATTATAATGCTTCCAAGAGGTTGCGGGGCTTGGATGCTAGGTGCTTCCAAGAGGCTCTCTCTCTGGAGTTAGAGGTCACAACCCTCAATGCAGAGCTCAGGGACGACATATGCACACGTGGATCCTGACTCATTTGTAGACGCATCAGTGAAATGCACAGTCTGTCCCTCTGACTGTGCATTACCTGAAGAGTTTTCTGACGCACAACACTTGAGGGCACGAACTTTCTCCCCGCAAGACTCGGTACTTTCGCGAACACCCGAGGCTGTAGCAAAGTCCAGGGAGGGCTGAAGTGCACTGGCAAAAGCTTATGCCGGGGGACGTAAGTGCGGCACGGCATAACAACAACAACATCGAAACATGAAACATCGAAAAACTTCGTCTCGAAATAGCTCTTGACAACGGGTGCCGACGAAATCTTGTTGCTAGTCGAACGTAATGGCGCAGCGATTCTACCATCCGTAGCACAGGAAGGGGGGGGGGGGGGTGTCTCAACTCGGCTACAACAGCTGCGTTGGATGCTGCTCTGGGAACACCAAGGCAGATCTTGATGCTCTTTGCCAACGCAAGTTCTAGAATCACTTCCGACAACGGCGCAAGATCATGAAGAACTGGGAGGTGGAACGTGAGGGGAGATCGTGCCAAAGCAGTATGGAGGGTAAGCATTGATGTACATGATGAGCCCCATCGACAACCTGCCAAAAAGCGTGGGATATTGGTACGAGCATGGAACTTGGTCTTGAGGCTTAGGACTTCAGGTCTCCACTAGAGCGAACGATCCACGATAACTCCAAGGATCCGGTAATGCGTAACTCGTGACACAGCATGTTCATTTACCTCCAGCTGTAACCTCGGCAACCGTTTCCGCATGAAGGGAAGGAAGACTGTCTTTACCGGAGAGACGTCCATAGCCTGAAAGATGAAAGTCACTGAAAAGGTTAGCCAGCTGTAGGACTCGAACCCACATCTTCTGGATTGCCGGTCCAGGGCTCTACCAATTGAGCTAAGCTAACACGCCTTCCCAGCGACTTTCAGGGCGCGTCATCTGAAGGGACAAACCAGCCATCTCTCTCACTCATCCTCATTTCACTCTTACAATTTTGCTCACTCACACGCACATTCATACGACGGGATCCACGCAGACGGCAACTGATGAACATTGAAAGAACTGATGTTCTGAGGCTGGAACAACAGCTCAGAAGTTCCAGCCTCAGAACATCAGTTCTTTCAACGTCCATACCCTGCTCTGTGAGAAACCTCATCACCGGGTCAAGGCAGCCCTGCAGCCGGGACTGCAGTGCCGCCCATTGAATCTTGAAGTCCAAAGACAGCTATCATCCGCATAGAAACTGATTTTCACTCCCCGTGGCAGCAACGGTGTCAGGAACGAGAGTACTACATTGAAGAGCAATGGGCTGAGAACACCACCCTGAGGCACTCCCGTTTCCTGTGCATGATATAGTGGCTGTCACCGTTGCCTGTGCGCATGAACACCTTGCGGTCCCGCAGATATGCCGCAATCCACTGAAACGAACGTCCATTTAAACCCAGCTTATACGAAGAGTGTAGCACATGCACGTGTATGACATAGGCGCTCTTAATATCATCTCTTAATATCGCCGTCCCCGAAGTTCTTCAGTCACAGCGTTTCTTTGCCCCCACACTTCAGAATCTCTTTACAGTTCCTCTTCCTTCTCCTCAGTCTCAAGCGATCGCCGTCATCGCTGCCGCACTGTAGCTGCCGCCCTTCGCACATACCTGAAGCTCCTTACGCTCTTAAAGGGAATATCGCATCCGGGAACGTATGTATGAGACTGATACAGTAATGTTCGTCTCGGCTTCACAGTCAACGTGGCCAAGGTTCTCCCCCGAAAACAACTTTCATATCAAATAAACGCGTTTTAAAGACTCACACTCCCTCCGCAGCTAACACCACGATGACGTAAGCCAGGCGCACGAATGGGAACGCAGCGCAGGCTATTAGTCTCCGACCTCGTCTGCTTGGCGTTCGCATCGAAATTCGCAATATACTATAAGTGAAAAGTCCTAGGTAAATACGCCGACCTTCGCTTACCAGCGTGCGTTTTGACGTGACCACGTTGCGTGCAACACGGTGTTACTGTGGTTACTGTCACTGTGGTTACTGTCACAATGTTACGCTCCTGACTGTACGAACATGTCCGACGCTAACTAGAAACAACATTCCGCAAGCCGATCACAGAGCAGACGCCGTGCCCTAGTATATTCCGACTCGTCCTCCTGTCGGTCGGTCGCCAAGGCTACCAAGGTCCGTCCAGCCGCTCCCTGATTGGTCTCGTCCGTGCCAAAGGGCGCTCACTGATTGGCCTTGTCCGGGTGACGTTTCCAAAGAAGGAATTCCCAAATACTCTCAATATGCGTCGTCTGCTCTTGCCGTGTATTACATCAAATTGTACAGGAACAACGCCACCAATACGTGTCGGGTATTCGGCGTTATTGTCAGTGATAAACGCGAAGTAAAACGGCACTACAGTTTCGGAATCGACCGGTACGGGTGCGATATTCCCTTTAAAGCAGGGCTTCACCGCATAACTAGCTCAGGGCCAACCATCATCGTATGGAATGATACGGGATGACGGTATAGGCTAGGAGAGTGTTATGAGGCTGTTTCAAGAGTCCAGGACATTTGAGTCAAGGGCGGGGCCTCTATAGTGGGAGAGCGCGAGTGCGACGGGAGATAAGTTGTCCATTAACATACCGCTCATACTTGGCATGCTCAATGAAATAATTCCGTGACTCGGGTCACGGCTATTTACAGATTCCACACCAACGATCTCTGACCGTCGTCCACTGCGCCACTGCGTCTCCCACTGCGCCACATGGGATATCTTCTAAACGGTGCGGTCTTCAAAGAAAGGGATTTCATATCTGCTCTCAGTGACCCTCACATCCCTGAGAGCACCTTTCCCTCTTCTCTTGGATGCCTACAACCGAAAATAGCGTGTCTGAGAAACAGACATGTCGTTTTATTATGTGTGTGTGGATTTGCGAATATTTTGGGGGCGTCCTGTATATTCACAGGCGCCATAGTGACATAGCATATCTCAAAATACTAGGGGGGGGGATACATTTATTAGAACAAAGAAAAAAATGGAGGGAAGGTTAGCCAAACGGGACGTCGGCTTGCCATTCCGTAAAAAAAGAATAAAAATAAAAATAAATAAACTAAAATTTAAATAAAATAATTAGAAAATAAAGGATAAACTAACGAAAGTTGAAAGAAGGATGAGATAGACTAAAGACAAAGATGACGTTAAAAAAAAAAAGAAAAAAAAAAGAAAGATGACGTTAATGCGTTGAGGGTGAGAGATGAGGGTGGGGCACTGACGAATGAGATGGCACGGAGTTCACAGGCTGTTCGTGACACCTGTGTGGCTCAGGAACGTCAAAACTGCTTTGGTCACAGACCGCTGTGTGGGATGTCGTACTGGGCAAAATAATGGGATTGACACCTGACCCGTTTCGGCGTCAGATTGACAAGGGCCAGCACCTTCATTTTGGAAAAAAAATCCGCGAAAGACTAGCCTACAAGATTTGCTTGGCAACAACTCTATTTCTACGTGCTACAGCGAAGAGCTGCTGAATACAACCTTTTGTATCGACTGAACTTCTAGGAACTATAGTCTTGGTTTTCATTCTCCCTGCGATGTCTAGTGTACTTCCTGCTCTCAAAGTGTTTCGCTCTGGGATCTTCGACCTTTTCTTGCTGGTCTCTTATATCTTATTCAGAGAGTCCGCATTGTCTCGCACAGGGGCTGTCACCCTATCTATTTGTTTCAGCGGGCTTCTCCGATATTTACATCGGAGGACTTCCTTTTGCATTAACATTAGAGGACCGTGCCCTAAACAGTTTCTCGCCCGAGAGAATAAGGGAATTTGTGTGCCTGGCCAGAAAAGAGAAAACAACATTGTGAGCATGCAAGGTGGGTGAGATGTAAGCGGAGCACTGCTGCTGTTACAGCGTGTTTATGCTTCATTCTCTGCCTTCTGACAGGATGGAAGCTTTTGTTCTTTTATTTGCAGGAATGAATGTGATTATTTTCTTTCGTCAGCATAAACATCAACAACAACGGAAAACGAAGCGGCGCCGCTTCATCGTGTAGTTGTATATCTGTGTGGGAGCATTATTTGGTCTGAAGTTGGAAGGAGATGCAGAATTCTTCTCTTTCCGGAGATTCAGCCGTAACTCCAACGAATCGCATTCGTCACTTCCGCATCTTGCCAGGCCGACAACAGCAAAAACGACAACAACATAGATGAATGGATGATGATGTGGAATGTTTCCCTGCGTTGAGTGCAGGACCCTACCCCATTCCAAAAAGGTTCACATGAAAGGATGAAGAGGGAAGGAAAACAAACCCTCCAAACAAAAGAAACCCCTACAGTTCTTGAAGGAGGCCGGTGGCCCTCAGAAAGGAAAGAAAAGCCAGCAGGGCCGAGTAATAGCTATGCTTATGCATACGTATGTATAGTAGTAATAGCGAATGTTTGACCGATCCTCCGAGTTTACCGGCTTTGGGCGCTGACTTCTTCGGCAGGACCCTTGGTAGGAGCATGTAGTTGTTTTTCGCTGGTGGATTCGGCTCCTCCGCATCGGATTTTGCTGCCCTGCAACGGGTGAACGGGTGTTCGCTCAATATCGACTAGTCGAATTCGCTAAGGGTATAAATTCCTTCAGGTGGCGAGAGCAGTGGAGCTGGAAGGTTAATTAAGTTCAGAAATCGTTGCGCAGAATAGTCGTTGAAATGCGATAGCATTTAAAAGCTCATCGCGGGCATTCTCCGACGATACACAGTAGAGGCCTGCGGAGACTGAAGCAGCTGACGTACTTGCAACCACTATGTAGCTTGTTTATGCCCCTGACGAAGACACAATCTATAACACTTGCGTACGGGCTGTAAGAATTTTATCGTCAGTGGCTAGATGCAAATCGAAGACTTCGTTCATAAAGGTCGCGAACCAGTTGTTCTGGGGCTTCTTAATGTTCGTACTGAAGTCTCCCATGACAATCATGGACACGTTGCGTTCCTTCAAGTTTTCTAGGAAGGCGTTGCTTGCAGAGCAGTCGAAGAGTTCGGCGAGAAGGAACCTCTTGATCTTCTCTTTAGAGGACCCCGGTGTGATGTATACCAACACGATGAGGGTGGGGGGCATCCTCGTAGTTCACTTCTGCGACGTATACGTCACGAACTTCGTCTGCAGCGGCTGGGGCATGTTCTCCCTTGTGGAGTTTGAGAGTGACTGCATTGATCGATAAGATAGTTTCGCCACTTCTCGAGTAGATGGCTACACCGGCTGGGAAAAATATCGGAAGCCTTCCATATTAGCAGTAGGTTTTTCCAAGTCTCCGAGTGGGCGAGAACGTTGCATTTGGCCAGTACCGGGTCAGTCGCTATGTCGGTAACACATGTATCCAGGCTCTGCACGTTAAGGGCACCTGTAACCATGTTGTCGTTCTTCCTGGTCCGCTGCACCATTTTATTCCCCTCGCACGCAGTTGTCGCTGCGCCTCGGCGCGCTTACGCTTGAACTCGAGAAGTTCTTCGCCCGACAACTGCCTGCGCCAGTGTGGCATGGTTGCGACCACGGCGTGGCATCTGAAGGCACGCCTTCACTCACGGCGGTTTTGTAGCTGCGCTTAATCATGTTATCTCCCAGCAGCATCAGAGCAGGGCTTGCGCTAGGGATGGAACGATATAGATATTCTTATCGATATTGTCGATATTTTATGCCTGCGATATAATCGATAATTTTAAAATATCTATATTTATCGATAAAAATATCGATATATTCACATCGATATGAATATCCATATCGATATTACATCGATATAGATATCGATATGCATGCTGAAAGAAATATCGGTAATTCGGCGGCTTCTGAGCGCAGACAGGATATGAAAGGAGCGGGTCAAGGAGTTTATTAACCAGACTTGACGGCTTTCCCCCCTCTCTCCCGCTTGATTTGGTTTTGGAACGCCCGTATTTCCTGTAAAGATGTGATGCACGAAACTTTGTTAGTTTCTAAAGCTTCGTGGATCGTCCGGGGGCCGCATTTCATTCCGCACGACGCATTTGAATGTGCAGAACGAGTTCACCGAGCGCGCAACGTGCACGCCGGTCAAAAACGACGATTTTGTGCTGCTGGCGTGGCTCCCTATTCGCAAACATCCATTCCTCGAGGAACAACGAAACAAGGCGGCAGGCAAGCTGGTGTGACTTGTGTAGTTTCCCTTTCTTCTTTTCTGAATAACACGTCTTGGAGTAGCCAGTCCCGAGTGGCTCGGGACTAACATATCCATCTTGTTCTTTTATAAATCAAATCAAATCAAGCTGGTGCAAATCCGAAGAGGGAGACATTCTCTGCACTCACCTAAATTCTTGCACTAATTATTTCCCAATCTTTCTGTCACAATAATTGAGGACGTATCGTCATTGGTCCTCGTAATGCACTTTGTTCGTCGCCGTCTTCATCACGTGCCTCAGCGCGGTAATACGCATGGAAGACAATAAAATAAGGGCAACTTTTTTCAGTTGTTGAAGTAACGGCGTGACGAATTCAAACGTCCATATATCGATATTTCTCTTAAATATACCGATATATCGATAAGATATTGAGATATATATCGATAAAGAGCGATAAATGCCGATATATATATACCGATATAAATATACCGATATATCGATCTTCATATCGATATTAAAATATCGATATTTTAATCGATTATTTTTTTACGATGTTGATATTTATCGGTATAGAAGATTTCGATATTTTTGTATCCCTAGCTTGCGCTGCTGCATACCCTGCCTCACGACAGCTCGGAGAGAACGCTCATAAATGCTATCGCATTTAGAAACCCTAGAATGCCTTCACCGAACAGATTTCTTTCCGCCCACAGGCAATACGATGCCTTTTGTAAAAAGCGGACTTATACTTAGTACGCTGATGCGTGGGACATTGCATGTAGAAACATGCGAATGTCCTCATGCGTGAGGCATAACAGCTCATGCAAGCCACTGGATATGAACAGAGGAGACAACATTCACGGCTGCACCAAACGGCCATTTCCGGATTATTGACTCAGCGCCCTACAACGTAAGCTTCGTTTATTTTCTTCCGGTACGTTACAAACGTGTGTAATCATGTGGCAGAATACTTTGTACGACGACTTTCGATTCGGACAGTGGCAGGTCATGGGAAACGGACGAGAATTCCATCAGACGGTACGCAGCTATACGTCTGGAAACGAACGAATGAGAAAATTACTCTTGTGCTCGTAAGACGAGGGTTTTTTTTTTTCGCCCTATCTCTAAGGAGTGCCCCTTGTTCACACGTGCAGCAATTTGTCTTCCAGAGTAATTTGCTGGACTGACCGTGGTATGCTGGGATACTCATTAGCTACAAACATGCAGTCCACTAGTCGGAAAGAAAATCAGGTTGAAGTTGTGAAAGTAGGCTCCCAAATGAAGAAAGAAAGGATCGAACGTCTTACAGGTTATATAGGAAGCAAAGGGAGCGTCTGTCCTGATTAAGTTTGCTACTATGTGTTTTCTCTCCAGGCCCCCTTCGTTATATACTGATTCTTTCATCGATGTGATCCAATCTGCGTGGAATCGGGGAAGGTAACGAACTCCCTATTTAGGAAGCTACTGCGATAGGTTTTTCTCCTTTATCATTCATAAAAAAAATAAAAAAAAGGCAGACTGCAACGTCATCATCTTTGCCTTCTCCCAACGGCTGATTATGCACTGAGAATATCGCTGCTAGAATGTAACCGTACGGATCACGTTAGCTGCCAAATCAAGAGTATTAGCGGACATGGATATTCCGGCTAGCTTTAACGTATTTAAAGTGTGCCCTTCGAATGTGTCGTCAGCAATAACATGTCTGGCCTACAAGGTCACGACATTAGTTGTAATAATAATAATAATAATAATAATAAAAAATAATAAAATTTCTATGTTATAAAATGCTGCACCATGTCAGTGCGGACATCCTGTACACGGACTGCCAAAAGTCGTAGAAAAACGGACATAGTTATCGGTATGACATTGGCAGATTCGTCCGTTTTACGGTGTGCTCTCCTGTATTTTTAGGGGAATGGTCCGTTCCATGCTGTATACAGATGCTCCGTTTTCCTACTATGAATAGACCCGTTCGGCATTGTTCGGGTGTCCCGTATGGTTACCACGAACGTTCCGTTTCACACTGTACTGCGTGCCAGTGTTTACCGGAAATATTGCGGTTATTTCCGTTAAAAATAGTCCAAGCACCATGGAAGCACATTCTTTACTGGACCTCTAAAATGTTACTGTTGTTATTTCTGTGCGATGTGCTGTAATTTTACCGTGAACGAGACGTTTCATGGTGTGTGGCGTGCAGTATTTTTACTGTGCATGGTTCAAGTTTTGTAATCATAATGCTACTGGTGATGCACATAGGTCGCCACTTTTCTAGAAATTCATTCAACATCACATCACGGAAAGCCTTACTCACAGTCTATCACATCCCATCACAACCCGTTGTTCGACGTCGTCTCAGAACCCATCACAATCATGACACGTCATTCCATATCGGCTCACAGTCAATCAACATTATAACCCATCATTCGACATCAAGATGTAGCGGAGTACGCAGGGAAACATCCCACATCATCATCATCATCCATTCATCTATGTTGTTGTTGTTGTTGCAGCGGAGTTACTGCCGAACGACGTAGAAGAAGACGTGAGGGAATAGAAGAAGATGTAGAAGACGCTGGCGGCACGTGAAAACACGCGAAAGAGTTCTTTTTAGAATCACGTCTTGTACGGTTGTTTACCACGAGAAAGCTTGCTGCATGTTGTGCTCACAACCTACTAGTACAACTACTACTACATTTACACCCATCCCGAGCATGGGCGCACCCAGAGGGGGGCAAGGGGGGCCATGATCCCCCTGGAACTCCAAGGTCACTTGTGAAAATAGTGCACTCTTTACTCATAGGTCGTAATGATTATCCTCCGATGTGATAATAGGAACCTCTGAACACCCACACGGTGCGCAACGTCCGCCTCCAGAAAAAGATGTGGTAGGGGGTGGGGGTTTGTACCCCCCCCCTCGGAAAAAATCATGGGAACGCCCATGATCGCCAGCCTCGCAATTTCGACGTGGCTGTGGCGCTAGTAATCGGCCCGCTTATTACTTCTTAAATCCGTCTTTTCAGAAAGAGCTGGCGCCATCGCGCGGCTAACTAGCGATATGGAGTGGTTGTCAATAATGGCGTGAACTAATACTGTGTGCTGTCTCCGTTTGTCATAAAGTGTTTATTGGACAGTCTGAAGTTCATGGAGCGTCCGGGATGCAACATCGTACCTGGGGGGTACTTAGCTGTCATCACAGGCTGGAGCAAGGTTATTACCGAGCAAATACTGGGCTTCTTCTGCTGTGGGTTCAGTCGTTTGCACAGAAAACGAAGAAAGCCAAAATTCTCCCCATTGTTGTACTTTGCTTTGCAACTGCTGAACGAACATGCTACTACCATCTTTATCAAAACGACTTCCGCTACATAGGTTCACGAAATGTTGCCTCTTACCGCAAAAATGTGCAACCCGATATCATGTGCATACGTGACGGCAAACGACCAAGTCCCGATAGGATACGCCACCGTCTTGCGCATGCTCCGTTAACATTTTATGAAATGGCGGATTGCTATATACAGGGTACGCTGAGCTAGAATGACTGGTGTGCTTACCGGCCTATCCAATGCATGGTAGCGCTTGGTCGCGGCCGTGGCACCCGGCCACGTGCGATTGTTTACATGGATGCGCTGAAGCTCGCTGCGCGCCTTGCGCAAGGATTTTTGTGGGGATTCGAGGTACTCTTCTGTTTCGTATCACATGCCCTTTCCGTGAAATGCAGAGGTTCGCACCGCGCCGGCTGCGAAACGAAACAGTGAGATGGATTTAAGGGTCTGTCATGGGGGGGGGGGGGGGGGCGGTCTTAAGGAAATTTCGTGCTTTGCGGCACAGCATCATCTAGGAGATAGGGTTTTTACATAGGGAACACAGCCGTATGGGGGGCGGTCGCCCCCCCCTTAAATCCGCCCCTGGATAGTTTATAATCCGGATGCAGTACCAACAGGCCCAATTCCACGTTTTGAGCAACGTCGTCGCTTGCTGAGGTTCTCTCTCACTCTCTTGCAATTGATAATTTGTTGGTTACAACAATGATCATAAGCGATGCAACAGTGGTCGGTCTGTGCATATCGCCGTATTCTTGCTCAGCCTTGAGGGATCTTTGCGTTTCGGGGAACCCATCCAGTAGCATTGGCAATGCGCTGGGCGTTCGCTCGCTGCACATTCTATAAGCAACTTATACAACTTGTACCCCGCCGAAAAGCTGATAGCCTCCTCAGCCGGAATCGAATCCACAACCTGACGCCAAACATTTGAGGGTTTTAGTGAGGGGGCCTCCACAAGTCACTGATTGTAAAGTACGCGTAGATTTGGTTAGACGAAGTACAACGGCTATGCCTTGAAATCTAACCGTACTTGTTTTCTCGCATTCGAAATCGGCTATCGCATAAGGACCGCGTCCAGGCACAAGTATGCCAGGATTGTGTATCGAAGGGCCACTACAGGACCTCACAGTATGACCGAGACAGCACGGTTTCAATAGAGAAAATCAGCAGCAACAAATCGTTGGATATTATATTTTCCCATTTCACACAGTTTTCAGAAACCATTTCTCTCAGTGATTCACAGGTTAGAGCACAGAGTCGGACTCGTGCGCAGTGCAAGAATTATCTATGGCCATAAATTATCGAACCTGGTCAGGGTTTGTGATGCGTATTCTTTCGCGTTTTGTTAGGCCGGTAAGTGGCCGGGATAAGTAGGCAAGCGCACCAAGTGTGCGGATAAACAGTTATCGATGGTTTAATCAGGGGTCATATAAACCCTCGTCGCTTCGGACACTGACCGGCTGACAAACGTAGGACCGCGCAGTGCTTTACACACGATTGCCTCATCAAATACCGCGATCATATGTACTACACCGCAATGTATTTGATGCGATATAAATTACATCAAAGCATGCGACATTATCTCCGCTTGTTATCCCTTAACGATAAGCCACCCGACGTTTTGTTGCTTTTCTATTCATCCTGTTCTGAGCCCCTTAGCTGGTGTACGTACAAGTGGAAAGAAATTCCACGATAATGTGCCTGCTGTTCACAGTCACATCATAACTACTGTTTGTTGCTCGCTAATTTCAAGAAATGAGAAAGAACCGAAGGAAGTGTGTTTCGGGAACCCACTTGTTGTTTTAGCCCGTAGAGCCTGTATTAGTACATCTCGCGCTCTTTTATTGTACACACCATCAGATCAGGGTAATGAAATTTCTTTATATATAACTATCTTGTTGAATGTCAGTATTCAATTGCAAGCAATGGAACAGCATCGCTAAAGTTGGAAGCAAGAACGACAAGATAAAATCTGCAATAAAATAAACATTACAACGTCCTTGCTCCACGAATATTCACCAGCTGAACCCGTGAAAGTGCGGGTAGTCAGACAACAATACTGGTGTCCGAATTTCTAAAGAAAAAGTGTGTAGGTAGGTAGGAGTGAGGCTCATGAAACAGCTCTGTCGAGACGTGAACCTTTACTGACAACAACTTTCAAAATACAGCGTTCCACCACAACTCGGTACACGCCCACTGCACCTGGCGCGCCACATGATATCTCGTTCGCGATAAGCCGCGCATCGATGCTGACGATGATGGCGCGATGCTGACGCGCTGACGATGACCGGCATCTGTGCGCCGCTACAAGGGCTCCCCCTCGCAGAAACAACGGTCACCGTGTGCTGGGGTGATGAGGTGGATGTGGACGGGGCCCAGTGGACGTTCCGTTAGGCGCGGCAGACTGAGGACGATCCAGGGCTTGAGCAGCGATCGGGAGGTTGTGGATGGCTGGTCGTGATCTCCCATCGGGGGTGGTGTCGGAGTAGGCTGGCTTAAGCCTGTCGATGTACACCGTGTCACGCCCGCGGGGAAGCTCCAAGCGGAAAAACTTATCCGCGCGGTCTAGGACTTTGTACGGCCCGTCGTAGGGTGGTTGCAACGATGACCGTACGGCGTCGTGTCGGATGAAGACGTGGGAGGCTTGGAAGGTCGGGGCTGATAAAGACTGTTGTTCTAGAGGCTGTGCGGGACGGTGTGGGCTTGAGGTCGTTAAACACCAAGCGGAAACGGTCGATGTAGGATGCGAGGTCCGGCACAGGCGGTGAAGAGTACGCGAAGAAGGCTCCAGGCAGGCGGAGTGAACAGCCGTACACAAGTTCTCCCGCACTGCACATGTCGTCCTTGATAGCTGCACGGAGGCCAAGCAGGACGAGAGGAAGGCGCTCGATCCAGGACGTACTGTCGTCTGTAGCCCGTAGAGCAACTTTAAGCTGTCGATGCAGACGTTCTACGATCCCGTTAGCGACCGGGTGGTAGGCGGTGGTCCGAATGTGGCGTGTACCCAGTAGACTGCACATGTGACGGAAAAGGGCGGACTCGAACTGACGTCCTCTGTCAGTGGTTACGGTAGTAGGGACGCCGAAACGGGATACCCATGTGGCGAGAAAGGCGTGCGCCACAGTTTCAGCGGTAATGTCCGGTATCGGTATGACTTCTGGCCAACGGGTGTAGCGGTCAGTGCAAGAAAGGAGTAACGGTATCCTTTGGTTGGTGGCAGCGGCCCTACAAGATCAATGTGGACCTGGGCGAAGCGGGCATCAGGTGCGAGGAACTTTGCTGGCGCCGTGATAGTATGGCGATGTACCTTTGACCGCTGGCACTGAAGACAGGCTCGTCCCCACGAGCGAACATCGGTGTTCATGCGGGGCCATATGTAGCGTGCTGCGAATACCGGGATGGGCCAAGGAGTGAAGGGCGTTGAAAATTTGTCGTCGAAAGTCCTGGGGCACGAACGGTCGAGGGACTTCTGTTGACGTGTCACACCAGAGCTTCTTAGACGAGCCGGGAAGGGAAACTTGCTGGAAGGATGTTGAAGTAGAAGTTAAAAGTTCAGCAAGATCTTCATGTTGTGCAATGGCCATGGCGTCCAAATCGACAGTTGGCGTCGTGTGCAAGGCGTTGACGCCTAAACGGGATAGGGCGTCAGCGACGGCGTTCTGTTCTCCCGAAATGTGACGTACGTCTGCAGTAAATTCCAGAATATACGACATGTGACGAGTTTCCCTAGGAGAGTGATTGGATGACGCTGCTCGTAGCGCAAATGTGAGCGGCTTATGGTCTGTGAAGAGAACGAACGACCGGCCTTATGGTAGAAATGGCGGTAGTGCTTCACAGAGAGGTACGCAGCAAGAAGCTCGCGTCCGAACGTGCTGTACTTGGCCTCAGTTGGTGATAGACGCTTGGAAAAAAAAAAAAACCGAGGGGTTTCCACTCGCCATCTTGTCTCTGCTGCAGGACAGCACCAACGGCGGTGGAGGCGTCAACGAGCAAGGCCGTTTCAGCGTTGGGACGTGGGTCGTGAAGTAGGACAGCATTTGCTAGGGCCCTTTTGACCTCGTGAAACGCGTCCTGTGTTGTCTGTGTCCAAGTGAGACTGGATGCAGCGGCTTCTCTTGAAGTGTGACTCTCGAGAATGTCATATAGAGGTTGGAGTAGCGCAGCACAGTGGGGAACAAATCGTCGATAAAAGTTCACCAGACCGAGGAATGATTGCAGTCGCGGCGAGAGGTAGGTGTGGGATAGTCCTGGATGACCTGCACTTTGGAAGGTAGGGGTTTGATTCCCTGCGGTGTGATGCTGTGGCCCAAGGTAATCGAAGATACACCGTACTCGCACTTCGCGGCGTTGATGGAGACGCCGTAGTCCTGAAGTCGCTCAAAGAGTTGGCGAAGGTGTGTGCGATGTACTTCTGGGGATGGGCTTGCAACTAGGATATCGTCCAGATAGGCGAAGGCGAAGTCAAGACCGCGCAGCACTTCGTCAATGAAACGTTGGAAAGTCTGTGCGGCGTTTCGGAGACCGAGTGGCATACGGACGTGCTCAAAGAGGCCAAAAGGTGTTGTTATGGTGGTCTTCGGAATGTCTGCTGGGTGGACGGGAATCTGATGATAGGCTCTGATAAGGTCTATCTTAGAGAAGGTGGTTGCTCCGTCCAGGGTTGCGGTGAAGTCCTGAATGTGGGGTCGCGGGTATAGGTCAGGGACTGTGACAAGATTGAGGGCACGGTAATCCCCAGCTTCCAAAGTGCAGGTCATCCAGGACTATCACTATATGGACCACCAGGACCATCACATGTATAAATTATGGAACAGCCTCGTTTGCAGCGGACACACAAAACTTTTCTTTAAGAACGAAGATAAGAAAATAGCAGCGGCGCTCGGCATGTATCATGATATGTCATAACAGCGAGACGATGTCTTTCTGGAAGTGATAAAGATTAGTGATCCTGAGACTACGGGGGTAACCCTGAATGCTGTATCAAAATTGGACGGTATACACTGTCTGCGTAGCATAAAAGGTGGTGGATACTTCCGAACGATCTGCCTGCCTGTCTGGCGGCACATGCTGCTCGGGCGGGGGTGGGGGAGCGTTCTGGACCGACTTCATAGGCAACTGTGCTGACATTTGTCTTAAGGTGTATGAGGAAAGCCCAGCCTCAGACAGCACAGCTTCTGCCCGGATTCGAACCCGGGTCACCTCCCAGTCTCTGCATGCCATGCCAACATAAAAAGGCACCTCACATTCTAACACATAGTGGCCCTTAGCACCAGGAGGGCCGCCGCAGATTTAGCAGCGTTCGCGGAGTGGCCCAGACTTGATCCCGTTTGGGATTGCTGGTTCTGCTGAAGCCATATTCCAAAATTTGGACGGCTTTGTTAGGAGGACATCTGCTCCTGAGCACTAAAGTTAGGAAAGTTGGCTCTCTCTCGCTCTTTCATCCGTCATGTACTTTGTGAACTTGGCTGCTCTGTGGTGGCGTCCATGAAAACAAAGTACAGGTCTCTGCTCAGCATGGAGCGAACACTAAGAGCTGTTGCGCTGTGAGTGCGCCCTCGTTTTGCGAGACGCTCACTTCAACCAGTAGGAAGAGTCTCCTGCTTTTGTTTTCCTGTCTGTTTTGTTGTTTGTCTTGTTGTTTGTTGTTTTGTTGTCTGTTTTGTCTGTTTTGTCTTGTTTTGTCTGCTGTGCTTTTGGAACTGCTTTTGTTTTCCCCTTTGGTACGAGTACCAAAGGGGAAAACAAAAACGGGGTATACTATGTCACTGCTCTCCCCCTTTCCCGGCTTTTCGCGATGCAACAAGCTTTCTATTGAAGAATATGAAGACCGATACACAAAAATGTTACTGAAATTCTATTTCACAGTTGATATATGATCAGAATGAATCAGCTGGACTAGAAAGCATACCATGCTTTCTAGTCCAGCTGATTCATTCTGATTATCTATCAACTGTGAAATAGAAAGCTTGTTGCATCACGAAAAGCAGGGAAAGGGGGAGAGCAGTGACATAGTGTCTAAACCCTGTTCTGAAATCGTAAGCAAAAACCTTACTTCTACGACGTAGGTATAAAAGAGATAGAGTGTTCCTACAGGATGTGGCTTTCTGTCTAAACAGGATCTCACCTTCCACTACCTCTAGTACGATGTTCGCGACTTTGACTTTGACTTTATTGTTTCCAAATTACATTGAACAATCTGCTACCATTGTGGACTGCGAGGCCAAGGCCTGTGATGCAGTCCGCAAACCGACAAATACATAGTGCACCGCGACTTTTGCTTGTCAAACGACGCGATTACATGTTATGAGGTAAATAAGGAGATGTTCTTCAGCTTGCATAATTTGATGTCAAGAATTGGCTTAGGTATCTGATTGATTTTCCAAATACTCTGCATCTATTAGTACATGACGCTGTTTTCGGAAATGAAAATTTCAGCATGAGTATGGAAGGATTTGTGTGACTTTCAGAGCGTGTATCACGTTGGTCAGTCTGTCGCGCCCAGAACTTTATACATTGTACACACATTTACACGAGTGTATTACTGCATTATACGAGAAGCGCAATGATGCTGGGTTGTATAACAATGGCGTGTAAAAAAATCCTGCAGACAAAATTTTAGCAGCCTTCCACCATGTCTCAAAACGGAAGATAAGCCGAGTGACCTTTCCTTTGAACGCATTGAAACACTGCCTTTGCTACAACATTCCAAAACGCGAACTCGTCCGTCTGTCGTAATCATATCTCCGAAGCGTTACGTATCAGCACGCCCACATTTTTCTCTCTCTCCCCCCGTATCTGCCATTGATTGCTTCAATTTCGGCCATCGCAGGAACTCCCTGGCGCTCCCAGGTGCTCTTTGCACATGGGGTCACGTGGCCATGAGGGCGCAAGAAGCGGCAGCAGGCCGAGCCCTTGGTAGCCACCTATCGGCAGGCCCGTCGTCATGACCCGATTTCAGTCGCCGTTCGGCACACCATTCATTCTAGCTCACCATATACAGGGTGTCCCAGCTAAATGCGAACAGATTAAAAAAAATATATATATATCACTTTTTTTTTAGATGAAGCCAGTTGCAAGGTTCTGCGTTTTCGGTTTTAATCGAAAAACATCGAATACAGAGGGACATTCCAGGAACCAGGACAGATAAATTGCTGCGCGTGCCCAGCTTAAGATTTCAACATGCCAAGCAGGCTTTCCTTTATTCCTCTTCTTTTCTTGGTATTTGCTATGGTTGGATGACCTGCGACTACATTGAGTGTTCCAGGGTCAACCCTTTTGTCCTGGATCGGGTGCGCTGATCAGAATCTCACTCTTCTGCCATTGTAGGTGCCCCACCGTGCTTGTGAACCATTTAGGGACGTGACGTCAAGTAAAATCTCGGTCACCGGCCTTTAGTTGTTTAGTGGAGAGGTTACGACAGTACATACGAGGGGGGACCCAAAAGAAACCGGAATTGTCCTCGTGAGGGCGGATCCCTTGTAGTACAAGCTTCCACCACTAGGTGAGAGTTGTACGAACTGTTTTGCATCAGTGCACCAGATGGCGTTGTTGTGCAACGCTGCGTTCGGCTTCAGTGAATTCTGTTTTCAGACCCCTTCAATGCGTTTGCCTATTTCGCGGTGGCTGATTTGCACGAACAACGTGCGCCAGTGAAATTTTGTTTCCTGTTGGGCAAAAACGCATCAGAAACGGCAGTTATGCGACAGACGGCTTAGAAGGAGGCTGCTTTGAGCAAAACACAAGTGTGCGAATTGATTTCTCGATTTAAACAAAGTGAAATGTCGATTGACGATCAACCTCGTTCCAGACGGACTTCGACCAGCCGCACTGAAGTAAATCTCGGCAGAATTCGTCAAACCCTCTTGCAAGACCGCAGTCGGACCATTGAGGAGCTTGTGGAGTTGGCAGGGTTGTTGTAGAGCTCATGTCAGTCAATTTTAGCGAACGATTTCCACGTGAAACGAGCTGCAGCGAAATTTGGCCTCGACTGCTCACGTCCGAACAGAGAGAGCTGAACATGGCTGCGTGCCGTGCGTTGAAGGACCAGTTGGAGACGGACCCCGACTTTCTTTCTAAAATCATAACAGGAGACGAATCTTGGTGCTACGCTTACGAACCCGAAACGAAACAGCATTCTAGTCAATGGAAAACAGCCAGTTCACCACGACCCAAGAAAGCACGACCAGTGAAGTCGCACGTCAGGACAATGGTGATCTGTTTCTTTGATGTGAGGGGCTTCTGCACTCGGAATTTGTTCCTCCGGGTCAAACAGTCAACCACAACTCTTATTTGGAAGTTTTAAGAACGTTGCGCCAAGATCTAGGGAAGAAACGTCCCCAGCTGTGGCATTCAGGTGACTGGTTCTTTCACCATGACAACGCACCTGCCCACACCGCGCTGAGTGTTCAGCAGTTTTTGACCAAAAATGGAATGACCCCTGTGCACCACCCTGCCTACAGATCTGATCTCGCCCCCTGGGACTTTTTTCTGTTCCTCTGGATGAAGAAAGTCTTCAAAGGGTTTTGCCGATGTCGAAGAAGTGAAACAGAAAACGGCACAAGCACTAAAAAGCATCAATGTCGACGAGTTCCAAAACTGTTTTGAGCAGTGGAAAAAACGTCTGGACAGGTGCATTGCATCAAAGGGAGATTACTTTGAAGGTGTTTGAAGTTAGAGCATGCAACAATAAAAACACAATTTTTTAGAAAATAATTCCGGTTTCTTTTGGGTCCCCCCTCGTACACCTCCACTTTCCACGTACGGCAGTCCTGTCTTTCCGCGGCACCCGAGATGGGAAGAAAAAGGAAGAGGGCCTCGGACTACGTTTGCAAAAATCAAGATTTTGAACTCTCAGGCAAGGAAGATGTTGTCGTATGCAAGTATTATCGCGTAACAGTTAATGCAGGCTGTGGAAGAAGTGCGGCGCGCATATCGGAGCACGTGCAATCGTGGCGCCACGTGAATCTGAAGAATTATCGTAACGAACAAGGTGAGCAAACGCCTTCCGGTCATTTCTTGCAGCACTTATAGAACTCGAAGTGGTACTTCGTAAAACTGGTAATTCGCGTTGGTTATTCTTGTTAAGGCTGCGTTAGACGCGCACAGCACTGAAATTGAATTGTAATTGCTATTCACCGATAACTGTCGGGTAAACCATGTACACGCAGGGGAAAACATGGAAAAACTCCGATTTCGCGAAAACCAATAAACATCGAAAAACATACGCCGAATCCGCCCAAAAATAAACATCGAAAACGCAGAACCCTAAATATAGCATATGCTGAAGGGCACTCCTTCAGAGGCCACCAGCAAACTCCTAAGGCAATGTCCTAATTAATTTTCAATAATTAACCTTTTAATTATAAAAGCTACGAAGTTGTCCCAATGAGAACGTCTGGTCCCTGTGGTCACCTGATACCGTAGCAGTTTTCAGAACAAAAGTCCGTTCAATAGATCTTGCGCAAAAACTCGCGAAGGAACACCATTTTTTCTTTATTTTGTTCATTGCGCATATCCAGAGGCACGTCTTCGCTTCACTCCCAATGTGAGAGGGTGAAGGAGCACAGTGCCGCCTCATGCGCCGAAGATGAGCTTTAACATGCGGAAACAAAACAAAAACAAATGTATGGGGTGACGCTATCGGAACTGCCCTTATTTTGGGTTGCATTTTCTGTTTTCTTTTAATCTTTTTCCAGGACACAAGAGGCGATAGTATGCTCTTTCACCCTTTCACATTGGGGGTGAAGGAAAGACGCATCTCCGAAGATGCGCAATGAACAAAATAAAGCAAAAAATGGTGTTCCTTCACGAACACGAAGTGACATTTTGGTGTGCGCGCTTGCCCGAAGTTCCCGAGGGTCACCGTGCTGAAGCCGTCACCCTCTGACATGGCGCTGACATGGAACATAAAAAAAGATATGTAAGCTGTTCTGATGCCAACAGTTCCATCGCTTTAGACGAGTACCGTAAAAGATGCACCGTTAGGAAAGCTTTGATCTTGTCACGAGACACTTGTGGTGACACGAAGAGAATCGCTATAGCAATGTGGCAACTCCACTTATCATTTTCTCCATTGCACATGTGTCGCCAATATCATCATGATGTGCTTCATTGATGACCACCTCCGTACATCAACAAAGCGCGGCCCGTGCACATAACTGCATGCAACATTATCGTTCTCATAGATGACCCCTCCAGCCGCGCGTCGGTGTTACATGTAAGACGTCACCCAATGATACCTTGTGATATATCCAGGACGGCCACTCCAGCCGTGGCTACATTTCCACATTTCTGCTAGACCAGTCCGTTTTGGCAAGTACACAGTCTATGTGGTATTGTCTCGATGGGCAGCGAAAGTTACCTTTTTTTCATATTTATTTTATTGTATTGCCGTTCATGCAAACATGTCCAGCAACCCTCCCCCTTCTGTTCAATTTTTCTTCTTCTTTCCTTCCTTCCTTCCTTCCTTTTTATATATCTTTTTGTGGAATAGCAAGCCGATCTCTGTCTGGCTGATCTTTCCTTTTTCTTAAATAAATCTTTTCAAATCCCCCCTCTTCTATTTCAACTACTCATACAGGACATAATGAAATATAATGCAGTCTCCTAGTATCTTGGAGTCCATCCAATTTTATTTTCTTGCGTGCAACAACGAACGCTTCGAAGTTTGCGAAACACATAGTGAAACGAAGGAACGAATAACCGAGAGACACGGGACACGAAGACAAGCACAAGAGTTCTCAGACACAGTGATGATTTAATAACACCGAGCCTCCTAAATACCTAACAGCTCCCGGAGGGGAGGGAGAGGGATATCATCATCATGCACCAGTTAGTCTGCGCCCTATCTCTTTTATCGAACATAGTGAAACATTTAACGAAGCAGTGCGTGATACTGAGTAATATGGGTAATAGGGCTAGTGTTTAGCCCTACAAGGAATAAAGCTACACTGCATGCGCGTTGATGATATATTTCACTGTTGTTTATTTTGTTGTTCGCAGCAGGCGAACGGTATATGTTGCGTCATGTGGAGCAGCAACACAGGGAAACACAACATGAATGTCCCTATGCTCCTTTCACGGAAAAGGCCTTGCTCTAAGTGTTTGTTTTATAGTACGATGTCAAACAGACGTCTGTGAAACATCTCTCTCGAGATAAGTAAGTAATTTTAGATATAGGTCGGCGAATGTGATTGAATTGTTCTTTCTCATGGTATACATATATGTATACAAGTGGGCAGTAGAACAGGACACACGCTTAAAAATGAATTTCACCGCATAGCACGCTCTCAGCCAACCATTATCTCGAATGATATCGTTATCTGCCCTGATTTGTTGAAAACGCGGGGCGTACGCCTCTTCTGTGACAATTATGAACAGCATAAGTGTCACAGAAATGACGTACGCCCCCCGTTTTCAACAAATCAGGGCAGATAACGATATCATTCGAGATAATGGTTGGCTAGGAGCGTGCTATGAGGTGAAGTTCATTTTTAAGAGTGCAGGTATAGGGAAGGTCAAGTCCAAGAGTGCTGTAGAACACTCAAAACAGTTCACTGAAGCTTTTTCATCAGGTATAGAATTCGGGTATTCTATACATAATGAAGCGTGGTCCACCACGAGAGAGCTTGTACAAATTAGAAAGCTTCAGTGTCATTGTTTTGAGTGTTTTATAAGTGGGTAGTGAGCGTTGCCTGGGGCCCTATCCTCGTCAAAACTAATCGACCTCGACTGCTTTACGTCACAAGCTGTAGGGCGGGGCTGCCACGAAATATTCCGCCCTTAGATGCCGCCCGTTTCAATGGAAATTTATCCCTAGTTTGCCTTCGCAGCCTCTCGGCCCTAATCTCGGACCGTGACACTACGTCATTTTGACGTAACAGTGACGTAAAAGATTAGTTTCAAAGCTTAAAAGTAATCTAGCGAAAGAGGGTCAATTACTTTGACCGGCGACGGGTTTCGTGATGAGTCCGCATGTGTACATTCTTAAAAATGAACTTCACCGCATAGCACGCTCCTATCCAACCATCATCTCGAATGATATAGTTATCTGCCCTGATTTGTTGGAACCAGGAGGCGTACGCCTTTTTTGTGACAATTATGAACAGCATAAGTGTCACAAAAAAGGCGTACGCCTCCCGTTTTCAACAAATCAGGGCAGATAACTATCCGCTCCTTGCACCACGCAGGTGGAGCCAGCGTCGTATGTCCCCTACCGGCGCTGCGCAAAATGTTGGGTAGTAAAGGGTGCGTATCCTCGCTTGCTTTGACTACACGATTTGACAGCGTTGCGGCTGTTCCTGCTCTACTTGGCCTTAGAAATACTGTAGCTAAAGTTGTTGGTTGTTGTTATGACACGATTTCTGGCCCATGAACTGCCTGGACATTTTTTTTGGACAGAGTAGCGCTGTCAAAGGGTCAAGGATCTGTGAATGCACATCGTTCGGTTGAAGATTTCCCGGGGTATTGTCGTAACGTGTGCTGGCTTGGACTCATGCCAAAATCCCTGACTTTTGCGGAATTCTATTTCCGCACGCATGTAAACTCAGAAGTTGTCGATTTGCCCAATTGTTTTGTTGCGGTTGAACGGTTATGGTATTCTCATGGTTTTTGTTAGATATGTAGAGTTAAAACACGCGGAGAGGTAGGTCACGGCTGCGCTGGTCCCTGGGTTTGCATAAACTATTCACAAACGATACAGGTGACAATGAATTTCAATTAAAATGGCCGCGGATACTGAGCTGGCGTTTCCTTGGCCTGGTGGCTCTCTGGTGTCAAAGAAATTATGTCTGTGAGAGCGCATTGCACAGCTTTAATAGTATATTCTGCAGAAACGTTCGAAATGAAAATGAAATTTCGAAATTGCAGAACTACACAGCAATTTTTAGACATTCTTTCATTGAACAGTAGACATGACGGCACCTTTAGCTTAATAATTACGTAAGGTCTCTTTAGGTTCATGATTAAAAGCGTTAAAACCCCAGTGCCGGGGAGCTAAAAAGTCAGACACAGACACATGCACTGACGCCGTTTTGCGTTGTTGCCGTTTAGAAAGCCCTGTAATGAGAGGGGTGGATTTCCGCGTAATTTGCTGCACATTTAATAGTGAGTTTCAGTATAACCGTGGTATAACGTACGCTGTCGCCTTTGCGCACGTAAGGGAAAGCGTTGGTGGTTCGCACGCGCAAGACACAAGCAGCGCATTGCGCAGAACCAAGAGGCTATCCCTTACGTATACGCAAAAGCGACAGCGTATGGTATGCTAAAACTCACTATTATCTATTACGTGCCTTTCCTATCAGGATGATCGTGTAGTACCGCAATTTCACCTCTCCCTCGAATTCCACAAGGAATGTATCAAAAGAGAACACCAACCCATCAGCCAGAAACGTGCAAAAGTAAAACCCACCGCAAAAAAAAAAAAAAAGCATCAGAAGAAAAAGAAACCCGTAAAAACCAGCAACCGTAAACATGTCAAACCCACGGAAGAAAGTGGGAGTATTCGACTCCTTTTTCATTTCGGCGAGATTTGCCTGGCTAGAGTCATGCATAGCAAGCTCGTCGCGTCTTATACATGTTTCATTACAAAAAAATTACAAACGTGCAGTGTAACTTTGTCTAACCTAGAGCCACAAATAAAGGTGCGCTGTACTGAGCGATTGTAATAAGCTTCGCTTGAGTGGACACCATTTAGCGAGACAAGCCAAACCGAAGGAAAGCAGGAGACCCGCCCGAAGTTGCTACTCAAATGTTAACACGTGGCTGGTAGAGGGCGCTTCACCTTCTGGGGAAACTCTACTGCAAGGAGCGGATATCATTCAAGATAATAGTTGGCTAGGAGCGTGCTATGCGGTGAAGTTCATTTTTAAGAGTGTATTTCCATTTATTGTGTTGTATAAAGTCTGTATGTGCTCGTCACAACAAAAAATGATTCATATCTTTCTTCGTTTTCGTTTAATAATGATAGAAAGCACCGCTGCACAATGCGCTTCACCGCGTAAGACAGTTTCTCTGCGCGGATCGCCGTCTCATATGCGTGAAAGTGGCGCGCTTTTCGAAGCGTCGTACAATCAATGTTCTTGCAATATAGAGGTGTGCACTCAAAGAACTCATCGATCAAAGTTTACTGTTTGTTGAGTAAAACTATAAACGCTCATTTGCGGTACCATTCCCCCCCCCCCCCCCAACTCACGAGAAAAAGAAGCATGCTGAAATGCGACTTATCATTTCGCATATCGAGCACACGAACACACAGACAAACATAAAAAAGCTCACAAATAAAGCTCAAGATTTAAACCACGAGCCGATTTCTCATAAACGCGTTTACGGCACGCGCCACACTGCCCGTTCGATCCTTTTCACGATCTCTTGCAGTTTTATCATTCTGTCGCCTGTAATCGGCGCCATCTCACGACCACATACCGCAATTATAAATGCCAAGTACAATAACGATGTCAGACAAACATTGCCGTCTTGCACACCTGCACGTCATGAAAAATGACAAACAGCAAAAAGTAAATTACGAGCGTGCTTTTTCGCACACTTTCCACGAAATTCAGTTTTACGCTGGGAAGTTTTCCGTTTCCGACACCAAAGAACCGAAGCAACAAGGCAGGGCGGGCAGATCACAGGTGTCGCCTCCGGGTTCTCAGGAGGAAACACCGATAAGGCGGGTCGCATTCTAAGACAACACGTTGTGCCATTGGTTGATAAAAGGTGTCAACCACTTTTAATATTCATGCCTTCTTCGATTGTGCACCAATGACAGAAGAGATTTAAAGTGATCGACGTCTTTTACTTTGACGAGGGTAGGGTCCCCGCTTTGACAAATTGCCTCATTTATCTGCCGCATGGGGCTCCAAGTGTCGTGTTTGTCAGCTTCTGTGTGCTACACTCAGCGTTTGCAATATTCTACCTGGCAGAAGCGGTAATGTCTTACGTAGCCACGGTTGGTAAATCCATGGTAAAGGGATATTAGATTTTCATTAAATGGATGATGAAATACTTTGTCCACAGCATGAAAGCATGTACGACAATAAACACAGTAGTTTCAATGTTTCTATCTTTTTATCAATTTAAAAGAATACGTTAGGAATTTCAGGAACATACGACATATTTAACATATACAGAGACAAGGAAATTCCAATATCCGGTGACCATGAAGACGATGAATGATCGACTCGGCTGAGCGAGAGATACGAGTGGGGTTAAACAAAATGCAAGTCGCGGGATCCAGCTACCGCAGTAGAGACAGGTCAGTCAATACAAAACAAACTTCACATTAACAACGTTCACGATGCATTACGTTAATAATCAGGTACACTAATGTTAGAACGACAGAGAGAACGGATTAAAATTAACAAACGCCACCGAGGACAATGTAGCGCTTCTGGTATGACTCCAGAGCAGTCATCTATAATACACTGTCCTCAAACAGCCATAGGACTCGCAAAACGTAGGAGGCGTACTTAGACGTGTTCTGAAAGCTTAGTGAACGACCACGTGAAGAATACGGTTAAGAATAGCAACCTGCAAACATGAGTTTTGCTCCTTATCTTTTTCATATAGTGTTTCTTTGGTCGAGCCACTTCAACTTCTCCGCTGACGACAGACTATCACCGGTTCTTTCGACATGGCGCGCGTTCCTGGAATCGTTTCGCCAGGTTTCAGCATAAGTGCGTAACATAGAACATACGCACAGATACGCACAGGAAAACAACGGAACCCTCCAAAAGCCAGACTGCTCCTCCGTTACCTCGCTGCAACCGACCTACTGGTCGCCCTGTGAACTGGACTGTGCTAGAAGGACGTATTCTCTCTCTGCTCTCTGATTTTCCTTCGTTTTTCACTGACCGAAGGCAAGCTCCTCTCCCAAACTACAGGAGAGAACCCATGACAGGAGGCGGACGGGGTCGCAGGACCCCAGGGGTCCGCGACGCCGAGGAAGCACCTGACCCTGGGCGATCAGACCAGACTAGCGCTGGCGACAGGAGCCGCTCCCCGGTAGGGAGACGCTCCAATGGGGAACTTACGCCAGCATCAGGGACATCACAAACGGAACTCCTGAACGCCTTCGATGATGAGGAGGTGACGCCCCCACTGGCAGACGGAGACGTGCCCACGTCCATGGATGTTCCGCACGACCCTCCTTCCCCCCCTAGCTCACCATTCCAAATAGTCACATACAAGAAAAGCCGCCCAAGTGGAATCCCAGTTGTCTTCAAATGTGTGGGGGAGATGGATTCTTTCTGGAATGCCAACCCCAACTCAATAGCCCATGATGTACTCACCACGACGCAAGAGAAGGTTCTCCACCACCGAATCAACAAACATGGCACCCTCATAGTTCACGTCTTGTCGGAGCACTCAGCGCAAGGCCTTCTGAGCCTTAGGTCCGTCGCAGGGATCTCAGTCAAAGCCTCTATCCCACAGTCCTACCTGCGCACTACCGGAAGAATCACTGGCGTCCCTCGACGTTACAGCGAGGAACAGCTACTCGAATACTTCTGTTCCAGCGGTGTCACTGAGGTAAAACGGGAACTTGCCTACTCTCGAGAGAATGACGGGTCCGCACACACCATCGTCAAGAGTAGCGTACTCCTGACCTTCAAACCTGGCCAGGCGCTACCAGCGGAGATTCCCCTCGGCTTCACGTACTTCCCCGTGTCGGAATACGTAGACCCGCCAACGCAGTGTTTCAACTGCCAGAAGTTTGGCCACTATGCTCGTGACTGCCGCAGCTCGAAAAGATGCAAAGTGTGTTCTGGCCCACATGATCATAAGCAATGTACCTCACGATGTGAGCCCACATGCGCAAATTGTGGCGGCCACCACGCTGCAACGTACCGTGCCTGTACGGTTGCAAGGGCAGCAACAGCTGCACACCGACGGCGCATGCTCAGTGGAAAATCGCATGCCCCTCCACCCCGTCGCTCCACTAATCTCCACACTGCTCACTTTCCGCGCCTATCTGGCTGTTCCGCGACACCCGCACACGCTGATCACGGCCCTTCCAAGTCTTTTGCTTCTGCCGTCAAGCAAGTGCCACATATCGCGCGCATCGCGGCCCAGGCCAGTGGGCAGCGGACACCAGACCCTAAAATTCCGAAGCCCCGTCTGTTGGAGGGACAAAGCAATACATCTCACACTGTAGTCGCAATGCTCTTCGCCGCCTTACGCGCCATCGTCCAGCAGCTCCCAACGGCGGCAGACTTACCTGCAGTTCAAGCTATACTTGCACTGGAACCTCTCCTCCGTACTGGCTCTTTCCTTACGCCCGATAATGAATAATGGTCGGCCTCGCGCCTCAATGGTTCATTATCAATCAACCACGATCTTCCAGTGGAATTCACGCAGCCTGCAATCGAAGTTGTTTGACTTCCGTCAGTTTGTGTGGCGCCACAAATTCCCTGTGTTATGCATCTCAGAAAGCGGCATTAAGGATGACTTTCGTCTCTCGAATTACGTGACCTTTGTTTCGGAGCCCCGTGGACAGACCAGCCGTGCTGCGCTCTTTGTCCGTGCCGACCTCCCGGCGATCCAGCGCGACCTGCGAACAGTTGGGATCGGCGACTACGTCTGCTGCTCTGTTCGTGTGGGCTCACTTGACGTCACTATAGTCTCACTATATATCCCACCATCGGTCAGATACAACGTGGATGAGCTGGGCTCCATTATAGCTGGCCTCCCCTCGCCTTTCGTGCTCTGCGGGGACTTTAATGCCCACAATGAAGTCTGGGGCAGCATGCGTACTGACACCAGAGGCCAGCAACTAGCAGACCTCTTCGCGGACAAGAATCTCTGCGTTTTAAACGATGGCTCTCCAACTTTCGTCTACCCGACTTACCGCTCTTCTTGTCTTGACCTCACCGTCGCGTCAGCGTCCATCGCTCATCGGCTCCTCTGGAGTGTTGATGCGGACACCCTTGGCAGCGACCACCTACCTGTCCTGGTCGGCATCCCGCATGGCCGCCGATCTTCCAGCTCGCACTCCGTCAAGCGGACCGACTGGCCACGATTTGCGCGAGTGCTCGAATCTTCCCTTGCATATGACGGGCTAAGCAATGCGCAAGACTTCTGTCGCGCTGTGGCCACCGCAACCCAGGAAGCAACCACAGTGCACCGCGTCCCGCTTCAGTTTTCCGCTACAGACGCGGAATACGAGCGGCTCCGTGCACTCCGGCGACGCGCAGAACGGCGAGCACGGCGCACCCTCCTACTCCATGACCGGCAGGCTGCGAGACGGATTCAGAAGGCTGTTCAGCGACGCCTCCAGAAACTCACACGGGACCGTTGGCGTAACTTTGCATCGTCCCTATCGCCCCGCACACCTCTGTCTCGTATTTGGGGTGTGCTTAAAGGCCTTTCGACACCTGTAGCGCAACGCCACCCGTTCCGCTCCTTGTCTCTGGCCACATCACGCACCGAAATTGACGTTGCAGAGGACTTTTGTGCCCGCCTCACCGCCCTGCCTGCTTCAACTCAAACTGCTACTACTCCGATGCCATCTACCAGCAACACAGTCCTGGACTTACCTTTTACACTAGAGGAGTTAGACTCTGCCCTATGTGCCTCGCCCCAACATACCTCCCCAGGTGCAGACCAGATCTCATACAAGGCGCTCCAGCACCTTCCGCATATGGGGAAGCAGCACCTCTTACGATTCTTCAATGACAGTTGGCAGCAGGGACGAATACCCGAGGAATGGAAATTGGCGATGGTTGTCCCCTTGCTCAAACCCGGCCAGTCGCCCCATCACCTCGACTCCTTCCGCCCGATAGCCCTTACAAGCTGCGTGGGTAAAACTCTGGAACGAATGATTTTCACCCGTCTCATCTGGCACCTTGAGAGTGCCCGTTTCTTCCCGGAAACAATGATGGGCTTTCGCTCAGGCCGTTCGTCACTCGATAGTGTCATTGCTCTGGTCAGTGAGACGCAGCAGGCTCGCGCAGACGGCTTCCTGACCGCTGCTGTTTTCCTGGATATCAAGAAAGCCTATGACAGTGTCCAACACAATGCAATCCTTACGGCTCTCCAGGACGCTAACGTAGGGGTATGCCCCCTATCATGGATCCGGGACTTCCTCACAGGCCGCTGCCTCTTTGTCCGCACTGCTGACGGAGATACCACCTTGTATCCCGTTCACCGAGGCGTCCCGCAGGGAAGCGTACTCAGCCCCCTCCTGTTCAACATCATTATGGCCTCCCTCCCTGCACAGCTGCCCAGCCACACCCACATCACAATCTATGCAGATGACATTTGTATTTGGACCTCTGCTCTTCGTCATGATGTGATTCAACGCCGTCTACAACGCTCCTGGAACACAATCTCCAACTATCTTGCCGACCGCGGCCTAGCCATCTCACCCGCCAAAACTGTCGCCATGGCCTTTTCGCGGAGATCGTTCCACAAATACCCACTCTTCATCGACGGTTCGCCCTTAACCTTTGTGAAAACCTGCCGTTATCTGGGCTTCACAATCGACCAAGGCCTCACATGGTCATCTCACGTGAAGGCGCTTGCCACGAAAGCCTCCAGCCAGGTCAATGTCCTCAAACGTATCGCATGTGCGTCCTGGGGCCCGTGTTGCCAGGACCTCCACCGAGTTCATACGGCTCTTGTTTTGGGCACACTGCGATACAGCCTCCCGATCCTTCATGACCTCAGCTGCACACGAGAGCAGGAGCTCCTGAACCTCCAAGCCCGCAGTCTCCGTGTTTGCCTTGGTGTCCCTCGAACAACGGAGACATATTCCGTACTCGCCGAAGCTCATGAGCACCCTATACCCATTCTGCGGGACTCAGCCACCCTTTGCGTCTACGCCCGCTGCCTGACGCAACCCTCTCATCCTCTTCGCCGCATTGCTGTGAGCTGCCCTGCATCCGCTTTTGCCAAAGCAGTTGCCCGCTTACGAGACTGTCTCCCGTCCTCGACACCTGCCACTACCTTTGCGCCAGCAATGTGGACCTTAAAACGGCCTCCCATTCACGCCACTATACCAGACTTTCCCCGAAAACAGGCAATCAGCCCTGTGGTAGCCCAACAACTCGCTTTGGCCCATCTCACCTCTACCCATCCCCATTGCCGACAAATCTTCACCGATGCTTCCGTAATGTCTGACGCAGCGGGCGTGGCCTTTTACGTTGCCGATACAGACCATGAACAAGTCTACAAACTGCCCTACCCCATGTCGTCCACCGAGGCTGAACTGTTCGCCATTCTTACTGCCCTAGAATATATAACTGACTTGCCACCTGGGAAATGGGTCGTCCTCACAGACAGCAAGGCGTCTCTCCTCCGCTTGATGTCGGCCCGCTCCAACCTCATACAGGGTATACCCAGCTTGATCATTCAGAGGTATAACGGACTCCGTGCCAATGGTCATGCTTTGTCCCTTCAGTGGGTGCCCGGTCATGTGGGCCTGACCGGTAACACACGCGCAGACGCGGCTGCTAGACGAGCCGCCGCAGCTGTTACCCCTGCCACTGCACGTCCACCACTTACACTTTCGGCTTGCCATTTAGCTATTCGCCGCCGGTGTGCAACCCGTGCCCAAGCATTTAGATCACAAGCCGTCGCCTACAACAGTCACGTGCAGTCCATCGACCCCTCGGTTAGCTTTTTCATTGCGTGTCGCTGCAGTCGTCAGGACGAATCATTGCTGCACCGCCTCCGTCTCAACGTTGCCCGCACCCCATTGCTCCTGTACAAAATGGGCCAATCCAGCTCCCCCTTGTGTTCCAGCTGTGGCGAGGTGGGCGACATTGCTCATTGTCTTCTGCACTGCCAGCAGCACATCCCGCAACGGCAAGCCCTCCATCGCCGTCTAATACAGCTGGGCTACAACACACTGTCCATGGCCACCCTCCTCGGTCCCGTCCCTCGGCCTACTCAGTGGGCCATCACCACAGCCCTGCTCCGCTTCTTAAATGACTCTGGCCTTGCGTCTGCCCTCTGACTGGACGTTCTTCGAACTTTCCTTCGTGCCTGTGCTGCACTGCACTGCGTGCCAGTTTTTCTGTCATCTTTTCCTTTCTTTTATTTCTTTTGTTTCACAGTTCCTTTTTCTTTTCTCTCTCGGAATAGCAAGCTGGCAATAGCCTGGCTGACATTTCCGTTTTCCTTTTCACTATTAAACATATCCCCCCCCCCCCGCCTGGGTACATTCTCTCTGTGTTTTTTTTTTCTTTTTTTGGGGGGGAATAGCAAGCCGACACCCTGTCTGGCTGACCTTTCCCTCGTTCCTCTTCTTTCTTATCATTAAACATATCCCCCCCCCCTCCAAAAGCGTTGAACTGTCGTTTCTGACCATCTGCTTGACGACAGCCCATGAAAGTTGGTAGTACTTTGGTTGGAAATGACCATGACTCCAGTGTGCATTGGTACCCTTCAAACCTCGCGCACCACAAGTCGCTTTGTGTAAATTGTGTAAATATTGGACATCCTCAGAGTCACAACCACGGTATATCGTCTGAAGAAGATAAGTAATACATTCTTCTATTACCTGATAGGATTTCACGCTTCTAGTTAACGTTGTGCGAGAACTACAAAAAAAAAAAAAAAAAAAAGTAAAAGAAATAGAAAAAGGAAAAAAGAAAAAGGAAAAAGTGAAAGTTACAGTATGCCGTTGCTATAACGAAGCCGCGTTTTTCGAATTATTCACTTTATTCAAACTCCGACGCTGACCCGCCCGAAATGTCTGCGTTTCGAACCCGACTTCTGTCAGCGGTCTCCGCTTAGTGTGAAGGGCGGCGTTTTGGAAGTCCGGGCGGGAAATCCAGCTTACGTCTTTTTTCTCCCTCTCCCTCTTTTTCTAGATGTGAATTAAAAGGCTGCTAAGGTGCTCACCAACAAGGTTTATTTGCTTCCTTGAATACATTTCCCATGCTCCACGATGTTTTCTTGGTTACTGCAACTTCTTTTGCGGAGCTCACGCTTTTATCGAATTTTTTCCTGGTCCCGTCGACTTCGTTATAACGAGAGATTACTGGACATGTAAAAAATTGCTTAAACTGACGGATGCCATCCGGGACTTCTCACTGAAAGATGCCACTGGTCACTGAGCTTGGTCCTACTGACAAAGCGCGATGAACGTACGAAATCGGTCTTTGTCCATCATATCATTTAGGGTTTGTGGTTTTCGGCATTTATTTTCAACCCAATTCGGGGGGTGTTTATCGGCATTTATATGGGGGACTATAAATCGGATTTTTTCGGCATCTATATTCCGCCCAAAAAATAAATGCCCGAATACAGGCATCTATTTATTTCGCATGAAGGAAAGCCTATTTTGCGCGCGAAGGTAACAACGAACCGTAAAGAAGTCAATCGATTCATGGTTTCATTAACAATGTCTTTTATTGCCCGTGCCAAACCAGCAAACAAGGAGACTACCTCTTGTTGTAATAGATGCAAGCGTACATCATCATGCTCGCATCTGTCATAGCGGCTCGCTCCTTGCGATTAATAACACGCAGTTTAGAGAACGCGCGCTCAACATTAGCGCTAGAAACAGGAATAGCCAGTATGCTTAAGGCGCACTGCGATAACAAAGGCCATGTGCTGGAACGGGCCGTCCAAAACTGAATAGGAGATATATCCACCTGAGGGGCAGGGCATACAGGATATTCGAAAAACTCGCGTTTTATATCATCCATACGAGATTCATCTCGTAGAACAAATAAGAATAAGTCCTCATACAGTGAAGTGCCTCGAAGTGCCCGGAAGTGCCTCACGAACGGAAACAAGGGTCACTCCAAGTCGTAACTGGAAGGGAGTAGATAGAGGAATACAAAGAACACAAAAATGAACTAGAAGGCTAGGGCAGGGGATGAGCGATCGGCTTTTGAAACCGTTTGGGAGCTCCGTACACTCGTGATCTCTTTTTAACCGGACAACAACAGACCACAAAGGTTCTGAATAGTAAATTCACTAAAGATAGGTGAGTCACTAAGTACGTGTGCTGCCAAAAGGCGGTCACGGACCGCACAACAGAGCTGAGGTCAGGGCACAGCCCGAAGATAATACCACGCTCAGAAATAGTCGACAACGGGAGATTCCAAGGGGATTTCTCTTTGCGGTTCCAGGAATGGCAGCTGTCAAGATACGAGAAATTCGGATTTTTTCGGAATATTCCGAATCTGAAAAAAATCATTCGGGGGGTGTTTCCGGCATTTTTCGGAAAATGCCGAAAACCACGAACCCTATTCATATGCCAATCACACACTACAAATATACATTCCAACAGCCAGAGCCGTAGCGAGGCAAGTTTGCGCCCAGGGCAGACTAAACCTGAAGCGCCCCCCACCCTCCGACTGCCGTCAGAAGCCCTGTAAACAAAGAAATGAAAACGCTTATTTGCACTGCCGAGATCGTAAATTCAAATTTTCTTCGTTCCCGATTTATCTTGTCCAACCAACCTGTCAGGGCCTGCTGTTCGGCACCCCCTCTGACGAGGGCGCCCGGGGCGGCTGCCCCTCTCGCCTCCCTGTCGTTATGGCTCTGCCAACGCCTAAGCAACGCACCAATCCACGGCACGAACGTAGTCTATGTTCATCGTGAATTGGGAGCAGAGCTCTCTCTCTCTTTCTTTTTTTTTTCACAGGCTCTTTTAACGAGCCCATTTTAGTTATCCTGACTCCTCACCGTATGAAAACTGATAGGTGTCCTAAGCTGGCATTTTCCACCACGTTTTTGTGCACAGATCGAAGAGCAACTGAAGATCAATAATGAAAGGCAGAGGAGGAACTAAGAGGCAGAGAGTAAAAAACTCTCTCGCATTGCAGGTATTTGCTTGAGTCCTCTTTCAAGGAAGAGGATAAAAGCCGCAATCATAACTCAACCGTGTTTGGACTTTTTTCTTCATCGACTCCGGTTGCAGTCAGCTACAGACTCGAGCCCCTTTTGTTAGGCAAGCCGAGCCGAGTATTCTTTCTGTTGAAGGTTCATTTGCCCCTTTAGGGTAGATGCACTGTATGGATTATTTCTTCTTATTAGGAACAGTGGGAGACACGGCGCCGCTCCTTGTACTGAGATAAATGATGCGAATTTGCAGGCTAGTTTTAGCATATTCGAGTATCTTGATGGGAGGATGGCACAGGGCTTGGCATCCCGTGCCCTCAATACCGTACTGTCAGGTTATGTTTCTTTGAAATACTGTTTTCAAGGCACGTTTTTGTTGTTTGCTATGTGTAGCGAGGGCGACAGAAATTGGAGAATGAAGGGAAATGTGACGCGTGGTTGGAACTTGGAAGAATGTAAATTCAATTAAATTCCAAGCACTGCACATAGGATGCTGGGAGGCGACTCCATTTAGTATGTAGCCGACGTTAGTCGTGTAATAGACAGTGAATATGACGTCAGTTCAAAGAGAATTGAAACAGCATTGAAATAGTGTACAGATATATCAATTACTTTTCGTTGTGCATGCAGTGCATGTATGCATGCATTTTCCGCACTTGACTTCCGCATCAACTCTCACTAGCTCTCGTTGGAAAGAGTTGGCTACAATGCAGATGAGTTCACCAAATACATCTCTAGTATAACTGCCTGTTGGTTCGTTCAGAACAGAGCTGTCGGTACTGCTCCGTTATCGCATGGTGGAAGACAGTGCTGCGAGTTTATTGGACCAGCGGTGTAGTCGAGCGGCTGCTGCGTACATCTAATGGTGGCGGTTCACAGCTGACGCTGAAGACTGGGAGATGGAATCCAAACACTGGCTGCTCTGCTGGAGGTTCCCCTGCGTTGTCCAGGATATATCTCAGTAAATCTCAACGCAAGAGTTAAAAACTTTCTGCAGATTTCGAATAGTAGTTATGGCATTAAAATGGCAAAATGTCATTAAAAAAAAAAGCTGCTCTGTTCACGTAAGCGAAAAACAAGAAGCCAACAAGTCGGGGTTCTGTGACTACACGTGATGTTTGCGTTTATAATGCCACTCGCCATACCAGCATACCAGCACTGCACAGCTGTGTCGGTCCTACTGGGCCTTCATCATTCCTATGCATGGTAGGCAACGTTTGAGTGAGAAAGTGAAAATATTGAAAAAGACGAAAAAAAAAAGAAGCGAAAATGCACGGTGCCATCAAGCGCACCCGTATTCTCATGAAAACGGAAAACCACATCGTTTTTCTGGAGTACGAGGTGACGTGGAAGAAGAGGAATGGAACGAAACGGACGGAAAGCACTCAAGGAAGTACTTTTCTTATTCCGTGTTAGCGTCACGAAGCAACTGTGGCTATAAGAGGCGTACAGACGTAGACAAATATAGAGAGAAAAGGACAGTAGGAGGGAGTGGGAAGGAAGGGAGTTGTAGGCGTCCTGGGCCGACTTCAGGGGGAGCCGTGCCGACATTCGTCTTGAAAGTGTACCGGAAAACCCAGCAGGAATACCTCAGAGAGCACAACCGGCGGTAGGTTTCGAATCAGCACCACCTCTCAGTCTTCAGCACGTACCTCCTTGGCTATCACCAACGACCGGACGCTTTTACCAACTCGGCTATGCCGCTGGTCAAGGAAATTCTGCCCTTCTCACGTTTACACCAGTATTTCCATACATTCGCCTACCTCATTCACACACTTATTCCGTAGCACTGCAGATCATAAAAAATAATAAGGACACACACCAGAGCTTCTGCAAAATTTTCAGGGACACCGACATCGACTCGAAGCACTATATACGTCGCTCTGAGGGAAATTGGATGTGGAAACGTTTCCTTGAGCTTCGCCCGAAGCTCTTCCGACATCGAGGTTGGAGAGCACGTACACTAGACCTCGGCCGTGTTCCCCCGCGACCCTGTTGCGCAGTTTAGTACGCACTTTTCCAAATTGAGACCAATTTCATCGCGTCACTCAGATGCCTCGTGAGACCAGGAGCAACACTTTACAGTATTGCCTGTTGCCGGTATTATACCTTTTAGCTGGAGTCCGTGATTCGCACATGGTGCAACATTTCCACAACGTACGTTGTTCCGCAGACGACTAACTTTGCTAAAGTTTACAATATTCACGGAGAAAGTGCACGAAAACATGTAAGTGCCATTCGAAAATGACGACGGCGATCTCTCGCTGCTTTACAGTGAAGTGCTAGAGAGTTTTAGTGCATCGTACACTATCGCCTTTACGTACGTAAGGGATAGCGTGGCGGTTCTGCGCAGTGCACAAGGCTCTGCTTGCGCGTGCGCAGAACCATCAACGCTATCCTTTACGTAGGCAGAGGCGATAGCGTACGATATACTAAAACTCTCTACTGTCGTGGCCACCAATCTCCCGTTTCCGTGACCTCGCTCTGATAAGCGCTCGACCACCGGGGAACAGTAAAAATAGCCATGGGCCGAGTTGAGCCATGGGCCGAGTTGGGCCATGGGCCATGGGTTGAGTATCACTATGGGGGCGCGCGCGGTCGGTTGCAGGTATATGGTAATGTTTATTGACAACACCTGTAAGAACAATTCGGCCCAAGCGCAATGGAAGCAGCCCCAGGAAATCATACACTCAAGTCTCAGATAAGCAGTCTTCTTTCACTGTGCTTCAGTCGTTTTTTTCCCCACGTGTTCACAACAAATGATACTATGCCAGAACCCGGCCATCCCCAAAATAACAATCGACCGGTCTAATGCTGTTTTCGCTGTACCCCGGTAGTCGAGCGCTCATCGGAGCAAGGCCATGGAAACGGGAGACGGGTTAACAGTGGCCACGACAGTACGTCATTGGTTTCTTAAAACGAAACCCACAGTGCAGAACGAGATGGAACAGTAAAAGGTATCCCGTCGGAAACCTTGTATGTGTTCAGGACCAACAAAAGAATAGAAAAAAAAAAAAACGTTTTACAAAGTTTTACGAATTTTTATCATTATTGAACGGCGCCCCCCACCAGTGTCGAAAGCTACTAGAACCAGCACAAGACTTGTATGAGGCTATGTCCGTGTGGGTCTACTTCGCACACCCCTAGTCTCGAGGTTTTTATATTATGAGTTGTAACCTAGTTTAGATATGCTGATTTATCACAGGTGATCATGTGGAGCGTCATGATTATTATTCAGTTGGACATCACGACCTCTGCAGTGGAAGAGGACATCATGACGCGACACTTGGATCTCGAAGCCTTCAGATATATCGAGCCTGAGGAGTCTGACTCCAACCACATAGTCTGGGTTTGCAGTTCACTCAGGAGCTTCCCGACAAAGACAAGCTGCAGTTCCTTGATCTTTCACTCCGATTGTCTCAAAGTGGTACCTGCTGGTCTTACCAGCAAAGAAGCAAAAAGCCGTTACCCCCATTCTCCGGCTATCATTCGAAGACTCTTAAAGATGCCGCCATTAAATCGGCTCTTAAAGCTGCTCTCAATAAGTCATGTGGTCATCTCTGCCACAGTAGCATCAAGTTTCAGATCGAGCGATTGTATTCGGCTGGGTACTCGCCATCAAAAGTTCAAACGTTGCCAAAAAGCGTTCTTGTTTCAGTGGGTAGGGTCTTGCCCTCTCCTGAAGAGAAGAAGCGGGCAGTGAGCATTTCCTATGCTCCCACGGGTTTCCTCACAGGGTTAAAAAGCAGCGGCCTCCTTTCCTGTCGAAATAGTTTTTTCGTTGTGCATTTAAACTGGCTGGAATGACCTCTGCGGTAAATAGACCAAGAACCAATCAAGGATGCCAAGTTAACCATCGGAACAGGCTTGTTCCATGCAAAAGGGGTGTCATATACTCCCGCCTGTTATCCTGAAGGGAACAATATATGTATTCTCCTAGCGTCACAATGTGTAAATGTTCGGCTCCTCCAACACAGGGCTAAAATTCCAGCTCACGGACAGATGATATGCCTCTAAAGGAGCACTGAAGTGACATCCAAATATTTTTGTTTTCCGCTGTGGCGTGTTCTGCAACGAATAAAATGAGCTCCTGCGAAAGAACCATGAGCGCAGGTGACTTACGGAGCACGCGCAAGGCTCCGTTCCGCACACCTTTAAAAAATCCTCTCCTCGTGCAAAGAGCGTATCGCTGAACGAGAGGACGTCGTGACGTATCATGGGCTACTGCACGTGACCAATGACGTACAGCGTCACAGCTAAAGCATGTATAAGCGACGTGTGAGCTGAAAAAAAAAAAAACAAAGAAAAGAGGCGCAGAAACCGTTTCTACGTGAGGCGAGATCGTGCGCCCGCGGCTGCTTCCTCAGACCGCGTTCGGAAATTCGATGGCGCAGTGACAGGTGACAGTACACCGCAGAGCGAGAATATTTTACATGCTGACTCCTGGTGGACAGCTTCACAGATGAGGCAGGGTTTCGAGCCATGTTAAATGTCACTTCATTGCCTCTAGAAGACCACGTACGCTCATGCCCTATACATGGACTCCTCTCTGCCACAATGTCTTTGTTCTACACAGACACCCTTCTAAGCTTGGACACGAGATTGTAGACGCGGCCTTCATACATCGTTCCTCCAACAACGTGAGCCTCTCAACCTGTCACCACTAGAGGTCGCCTTTGTTGCCCTTTACTTTCCTGATTAGAGTTGGTCGTCCAAATAAATCAGTTGCTAGTTGAACGCTTCCTTGTGTGTCGTCATTGTCCCTGTGCGTTCTCAACTATGTTCTGGAAATATGACACATTTCCATAGCGGTGATCAATCCTTAGCTTCAGGAGAAGTATGGGAGAGCTTGCGTGAAGAGCATGTCATGTCGCAATTTCTCCGTTAAGCCCACCTAAAGCTTAGGATTTACTAACAGATTAGGATTTCGTGGAGTCTTAAAGCTTAGGATTTCACGCACTTTGTAGGAGTACGCCCTTCTTAACTTTGTGCGTTCGCTTCTGCTGCCAATAACAAGTTTTTATTCCTTTTCCATCGAACAAACATTTTTTTAAAGGAAAATAAACTGATTAAAAGTAGGCAGGGCAGCCAGAATTCATTGATCTAAAAGCAAAAACCAGGGCACGGAATGGAATCCACGCCACTGCTGGATAGTACGCGTTAATGATGTTCCGGGCGGCACAAAGTGACGGGTGGATAGGCAGGTCGAGCTGCTCCAGCATGCGACGATGCACAGCTTGGGTCTGGAAGGCTTTTAGGACGGGAAAGAGACGGAGAAAAGAGAGATGCTCTCGCAGACATGTAAAACATGGATGACAATGGCCAAAATGGAAATATCCGTGAAGCAAATATCGATACATAACACTTGATGTGATGTGGAGCGTCTGTCGCTAAAAAGAGAAAGCGAAAGAGAGATGGAGATAAAAAGAAAGGGGACAGAAAGACAACGAGAATGAACAAATGGGGTAATACAAGGAGGGAGACCTATTGCAAAGTAAGTAGGTTCTGGCATATGTCATTGTGTCGCATTTCAAGCTGCGTGGTTTCGTGGCAACCGACGTCAGCAGAAGAAATATTCACGCAGAATTTCCGCTCCGATTTGTCTTGATTTGCTTTTGCCCTAATATTCCTCCTGCTCAGCAGATCCCGTCGAAGGGTTAACGGCATCATATTTTTTTTTTTTTTTTCAGTTCGTTGCTCCTAAAAAGGCACCCTTTTCTTTTCCTCGCTCTGACTCGCCATAGAGTAGATTGGGCAGAGAGCTAAAAAAAATGTTTTGTTGTTTTGTTGTCATCTTCAGACAGTTTCACCTCGTTACAAAATACCCGTGTGCCACGTACAGGGACACGTATCTCACTGGAAATGTAGTCCCAACTGTGCATTACCAAAATACACAAACGAAGAATTCTTACCAGCCGTTTAACAGACCGGTCACCTAAGTTCCTGCCGTCTAATTGGGGTTTAGGCAGAAAATAGTGAATACCTCATGTATTTCGTGCTTAGTTTCTGTTCCCAATTTCGCTTACGACTGCATATGCATAAGCATAATCCAGCACTGGACTTTCCTGCTTGCGTACAACAACAACATATCAATTGATGATGATGAATGGGGAAATTCGCCACATGAGGTGCGGCCTGCTTGAGTAATTCAGAAGTCGAAGGCCATTCCAGCGATCAAAGCTACCAGCTCGCTGTCTTCCTTTCCTTTCCTTCTTCCTTGTTTTGTAGAAAGTACAATACAAGAAGACTGCGCGAATAGCCATTTTAAAACCGAAGCGAATACGAACCGAATAGCCATATAATCGCAGCAAATGCGGAGCGAATAGTTTTCAGTTCAAGTCGAATCAATTCCACCCCCACCGCTTATTTTTGAGGTGCCTATAAAGTACCTAAGTTTTATAATGGAATGGAGTATACAGGGTGATTCAAGGTGATACAAAAATCTAACTGGCGACGTACTCGCTGGAGGATTCTGGGACTTTCGGCAATTACCTTCTAGAAACTTTTGCCACCATTTAGGAACGCCTTAGACAATTTTTAATTGTGGGAAATGTATTTCTTTCAATTGAACTTTGAAAATTGGCAAGCGAACCTCACTTTTTTTTTTTTTTTTACAGAAACATGAAGTCCTCCACAGATAACCACAAAACCAGCAAAAACTATGCACAATATCGCAACAGAAATAGTCGAAAAAAATTGTGAAAATTACGCTTTAGCCCTGCCTGCTTAATTTTCGCAAAGAAGCGCGCGCCACATGTACATCTAGGGGAGGAAGCGTCCCGTAGATGTTATGGAGTTATGGTCGAGTTCATAATTATTCGCTTCAGCATTCGAAAAATCAGAAAATACTCACGTATCCCAATAAAATAAGGAAAAGAACAAGATGTAACATTCTCAGGCCTTGTCATATTCTTGTGCTGAATTAAATTAATGATAAAAAATACATATATGCGTGCTACATGTGCTGTAGCGCACCATGGAAAATTTGTCTGCCACTCTTGCAGTGCGGGAACGCGCATCCTATATATTATGCGAACGAAGCGGAGCGGTTCGCCTAGGGAGTTGTCTAGGGACGACAGGGAACGCGGTCGGGAGGCCCGAACACGGATCTTCGATGATCAGAGTTGTGGAGAGTGTGGATCTGTTCGCATCGCCATGGCCATTCTAAAGAGGTGTTGCTGTTGGAGGTCCGTGCGAAAGGGGAGTTTTGCCTCCGGAATCTTCACCATGGTGAGTACGCCATGACAGAATGTTTTCTTTCGGTTATTTGTGCGTCTTGCGCACCTATCTAACGCATGGCGACATGTATTTGTCCGCTTAAGTAGTCCAGGAGAAAAGTACACACACGTGTATCTTGAGGAAGCGTTCTACCGCTTGGGGTATTCTGATGCAACCTGTAAGAAGTACGCAGTCGTTTTCCCTAAGCGGATACTCTTAGCAGCGGCTAATACATTGAACAGGGCATGATACGAAAAACACTGTCTGTCATTATAGAACAGAACTCTACCGAAGCAAGCAAAGACATTAAGACAGACGGGTATTGTTATCAATTAGGAGAGCTATACCGGTGTTAAACCCGAGATCAGGTCACTCAAAACGCGTAACTGAACTGAACCGGATCAACAGTTGAAGACAATCTTAGGCACCTTAGATGCGGTTCACTGTACGGCGGTTTTGGTACCTCGGGTCAAAGCCCCTGGTTATTGCAAACCTCAAGACATGGTCTTGCAGACTAACAGGGATCGGAAACGAAACCGAACCCGAACCGAAAGCCGCCAAAATCCCGTATTTCTCTCTGAACCGGAACTGAACCGAACAAGAATATTATTTTTCTCGCGGTGAACCGAACCGGAACTGAATCGAAATAAATTTAAGCGGTTACCGGATCGCGAAACTGTTGAGACGTAATGTGCATTGTGGGTGATCGGAAGTACTATTTATTAGCGGATTGAGCCACGTTGCCAAACAAATACGGAACCGAAACTTAAGAAAACTGCAAGCCAAGTGCGCTATGTATTTCCTCTTCGCAGCTATTGCGTTCATTCAGTTGTGCAAGATCTTCCTTTTGGCTGTTGTAGGGTTCCTTCTGTCATCACCATCAACACATTGTGCGCGAATTTGTCGTCCAGCAAACCAAAGTTTTCATTTTGGGCTGTGAAAATAACGGCAAGACCCTGAGCAAGTTGTAACAGGGTGTGTGCGTTTAGTGAACATAGAGAGTACAGATTACAGTGTACTACCGTAACGTTGCACCAGAAATACGGATCTGTAACACAGCGTTGAGGTGAACCACTGCTGTGTCGGCAACAACAACAAAACTACATTTGTGCTCCTTAAGAACCGTAAGGATGTGCTCGCTTTTAACTCATGGCAATCTGCTCAAAATTCATTTTCCTGAACCGGTTCCTTGCAACCGATATTTTGCCGATATTTTCCTCAACCGCTGTTTTGCACTGTCGGGGAACTGAACGCGAACCGAACCAATATGCCTGAAACTGAACCAGAACCGAACCGAAAAAAGTAACGGTTCCGATCCCTGCAGACAATAGCGTAACGTGCGACATATGATTGCAAGGATGTTGCATGGATCAAGTTCAAGAAAAATGGAGAAATTGGTTCCTCCAGTGCTGGATCCACCACATGTATACATAAAAGCCTGTGAGATGCGAAAGATGAATTCTCGATTTTCATCTCTCCTTGTTTAGCGGGAGGAGGTTTGAGTTCTATGTACGTGGCGAACCAATGTTGTTGTTAGTCTCGCGTCGGCCGGAGTTTCCATAAAAAGTTGGATTGGAAGGGGAAGGAATGCGGTGAGGAATGACACTCGAAGCAAAAGTGTCACGTGTCATTCATTCACGTCACCACACCACCAGTCACCACATAGCTCCAGCAAACACTCAGTTAAGAGAAGAAGAAGAAGAAGGAATGCGGTCAGGACCTCCGAACCTAACTGCAAACCGTACACGTACATAATCCGGCAAAGCGTCATGAATCCTACCACAGAAATGTGTTTGGGACACGTTATGTAATGCCGCAATACAGCGACGAACCTAATGCGTGGCATGACAGTTTCTTTTCTGTAATGGATCTTTATTGCGTTAACTGCCCCAGAGCGACATCATAATCTTCAATCGTCATTTGAGTCAACAATTTCATTGCAACATAAATGAACATGTAAACAACACCAGCAAAAACAAAAGAAAAAATAATAACGAAAGAAAGCAGTAAAGGCACACTGTGGCAGAATTTCGATTCATGGGGATGCGTGCATCGGCAAATTACTACAGTACCCAACGGATGACGTAGTGGAATATGTACATTATTCAGTTTTGCATTGAGTGAATTATATTCAACGGAAAACGTTGTTACGACCGCATGTAGAGGCCACTCGCTCCGGAATACCCTGGAATAGAACAGTTTGAGGTTCGAAGTCGTGTTTTAGGCAGTCGATAAATCACCACGACGATCTGTGCACCATCTTGCAGATTGGACGAACTCCGAGCCAGCTAAATGGCGCCTTATTGTATTGACGAGAGGGGACGTCGGCCGCGTTCTAATCTGATCCAACTTTTCAATCATGGTAATTGAATACGCAGGTGTTAGGTGAAATGGGATTCGTAAACTTCACTCCACATACATCAGAGCGGACGGCCATCTGGCAAAGTCAACGACCTGAAATTGTTCAGAACTGATTCAGTACTGATTCACCCGTACACTCTCGTGTACGTACGCGTGAACTGAAAAAGCTGAGACAAGATGCAGCCGTATCTCGATAAAAGAGTACTCGCACGACGCTTTGCGGTATTTTACTTCAATATGAAAAAAAGAGGAAAGAAAAAGAAGAAAAAAATGACAGAAGAAAAAGAGGCATATATGCAAAGCATACTTCATTGATTGATTGGTTGTTTGATTGAAAAAGAAAAATACGGAGATGTTACAGGACAGGCTACAATTGAATACATGATACAATTGAATGGTGGCAGTTGAAGAAAAGGCACCACCCGTGGAATTCGAATCCGCACCCGCTGATTGCCGGTCAGAGATGCTATTATACCCTAGGGGATGTAATGGCATCTCTGAATAGCTATCACAGGGAGGGGACACACGCTCAGCCTCACCACATTCTCTCTTACGTACATTGTTGCCAATCGCTGCCAATGTAAGAAAGAGTGTGTTGAGGGTGAGTGTGGGTCCCAGTGTTTCCTAACGTGGCTTGGTCAACACCTTCTAGATAGCAGAAGGCCTGCGCCCACGTAACACGGCGTCACACAGGAAGGCCTGCTGTGGACGCTGTTATGGCGGCAATGAAAGAGCGAACAAGAAGAAAGCTCGAAGCAGGTCGCAAAGCCAGGCATGCCTCGGTGGGTGACGCAGGGCGCAGGCCTTCTGCTATCTAGGAGGTGTTGGCTTTGTACGTTGAAGAGAGGGTAGCTAGCCTGGTGTAATTGGTAGCAACTGGGCGTTGTGAGGCTCGTGTTGTGCTTGTCCTTATATGTTTAATTGCCTCATCCACTAGAAGGCTACACTTCATGTTTCGCAGGTGCAGCATCAGTTGTGCTTGTTCTTATGTAGTGCTACGACTATAGAGGTGCGCACGCGGGTGCGGTTATATCCACCCGCAGATGCCATCACGGATATCCGCAATACATCCTGGTTTGCGGATAGAAATATAACATTTTGAAGCCCGTGCAGATGACACAGCGCACCTCTGCGGTGTGCACGGATACTTGTCCGTATTTTATCCGCAAGTACGGGTTAGTGCATCTGTCGGCGACCCCTAGGTGGAGCTGCAATTGAGAGGACGCAGTAGATCCAAAATGGCGTCGAAGTGTGGTATCCCTAGCATCGCTATGCCTTTAATTGATAACTTATATTGGATAATTGCGGATGACATAATGTTCCTCAGTAGCTTACATGCTGAAAAGAGAAAATGTTCGTAACCAGCACTGCGGTAGAGTATCGCCCCTGGCGATGAAACTCCCCATTCCCCATCGTAAAAATAAAGTCATTGTTGTTTGTAACAGCATTTTCGTCACGTAGGGTTCTTACTACAGATACAATGACTGCGGATGTGCTGATACTCAGTATCCGCGCGGTGGCGTATGCGCTGTACCTGCGTAAAGTAGCGCGGTTACACATTCGCTCGCGGATCTTACATGCGCGGGTACCCTGATGTGGTAGCGGATACTGTGAATGTTATCAGCGCTCACCTTTGGATATCACTGCACTTCATTGATTACTGAGTACGTTTGTTTTTCATATGCGATTAAGAGTTTCTATCCGAATTATCGAATAACCGGGCGTATATTTACATATAAGGAGAGTCAGACTATATTTGTGTGGCGGCACGCTGCGCGTACCGAAGTGTATAGGACTATAATAATAGGGGTAAGGTAAAACCTGATGGGGTTCTTGAACGCGCGCCGAAACATTGAATCTAATTCAGATGTCGTGAATATTACGGTTCTGTCGACGATCGATACACCGATTCTCGAAAGGTTTCATTAATCATGGTTAATTGCGTGGAAGGCAATTTTGCGTAGCCAGTCCATTTTGTGGCTTTCGTCGTAAACTATTGGAATTATCTTTCAATTATCATCATCACCAGCTTTTCCTCTTTGTACAGCTCGAGGCAGGGTTAACTTGAACGCGCCTCCGACCTGCTGAGCGGGAAGAGAGCCTCCCTAGCAGCGCTTACGAGAAATAAAGGGAAAGAGTGTTTCGACTGTCCCAGTTATGCTGCGGGGGTGTCCGTCTTGCCATGAGCTGTTGACTCGGCATCGCATTACCGTCAGGTGTTGTTATCATCGGGATGTTTGTTTGGTTGTGCGGCGATTATGTAGAGGTGTATGCTGGAATTGTACTTCGAGCTGTACAGGTAGCTGTCATGAGCAGATTATGCCACAAGCTGCGGAGCTCAACATCGATTTTCGCTGTTATCGATGCTGTAGCCAAATTTTACTAAAATACCTGTCCAGACTGGGCACGCTACTCCAATACATGGCTCATTTAATAGGTATTCGACATTTAAAATCGGTGAAAAAGAAATCATATTAGTTGGTAACGTTTAATATTTACTTCACAGCAGCTGTAAGGAATAAACAAACATCGATGGAAGAGGGGTATGAAAGTTTATTAAATGAAAAACGTGGGTGGATAGCGGGATCGATAAAGAAAAACATGGACATTGTAGTTCAATAAAACAAATATCGAAGCCTTTCACATCGCTTTTGCTTGCGTCCGATTTCATCTCTTGTGAGTGAAATACATTTGAGCATCCACGTTCTTCGAAGTCACTGTTTAGTGTACTCAATTATTTGCTGCTGTTGAAGCTGCCTTTGTTAGATTTCGCTTTTCCGTTTATTGAATTGAAACACTCGAAAAGCATTCGTTCAACGTTGCGTGCCTTCCGCAGTTCTAAGAACAAACAAGGACTTTATTTTGATGATGGTGGTTGTGGTGTTTCACCAGAGGAAGAACTAAGAGAAGAAATTACTAAAAACGTTACGTGTTACTTAAGGTTACTTGTGCGGACGAGGTTACTTGTGCGTACAAACAAGAGCTTTATTTTGATGATGGTGGTTGTGATGTTTCGCCAGGGGAAGAACTAAGAGAAGAAAGGAGACACCGAGGAAATGTCGTTTAGGGTGGTTACTTGTGCGGACGCTAGAATAAACCGCTTTACCGAAATGACTTTTGTAAAACTTTCTTAGCTCCCTGTGACGGTTCCGATTACCGTCTAAAATTTCCCCTCAATTTACTTGGTGTTCCAATTAATGTTTGGGTGCACAAATAGTAACAGCTGTTGCTACGACCAATCAATAACGGTGGTGGTGCTGGTGCTAGTGAAAGAGCTCGCCGTTGTCGGCCACATAGAGGTGGTCTTAACGTCACGACTAACGCTCTGGGGAAATGTGCGTCCTGGGCCGACTTCTAAGGGAACTGTGCAGACATAACGGTGGTGGTGGTGGCGGCTGTGAACGGGCTCGCCGTTGTCGACCTCACAGAGGTGGACATCGTCGCGAATGACGCCCTGGGGGAATGTGCGTCCTGGGCCGACTTCTAAGGAAACTGTGCTGACATATGTCTGAAAGTGTTTCAGGAGAACCCCGGAAAAACCACAAGCAGCATACGGGCGGCACCGACATGAAAATGCTTTATTACTGCACGACTCAATGGCTAATATCAGGTGCAGGATGACTTTCCCAAACGATTATGTCGATACAGCCCCCTTTGGCAGATTGCGACAACAAGATTTCGTTGCTCGGTTTTTAGACTGTTAGTTAACCCACGAAAAACAAATACAAACAAATAACAATGAGCAAAAAGTGAGCCGGAAACAGACTGATAAAAATTCACGGGAAAGACTTCGTCTCCCGTTCACCTTTTGCTATATCGCGTTCCAAGCGTAAAAAAGAAAACACCTCTCGCTGGGGCAAACATGGTTTAGATGGATTCCACTTAGGGTAAAGTTGACGCAACATAAGACGACGTACAATTTGCGCTCCCTTATTCCGTCCTAATTGCGTCATTCTGGACCTTGGTCGGGGGAAGCCAGCGTTAGTCCCCAGCAAAGTCCCCTTTTCCAGAACACATCGCGCACTGCCACATACATCTACGCATGCGAAGCTGCTGCATATGGCGCGCACTTTTCGCTGTTATCTTTTTAATTTTAACGTCAGTAGGGGTAGAACAGAGAAGACGAATCAAAAGGGAAAAAAGGGAAAGGAAGCCAAAAGGAATGTCGAGTGCTGGTGATAGGAAACGTCGTTTTACACGCTGCGTGTTTTGGCGGCCGGAGGCGTTTTTGTGTTTCCCTGCCTGCGGAGTAACCGCCGTATATCGCGGATCAGCCATGCATTAAAGGGACATTAACATGCAAAAGCAGGTTCACTTCAAATTACGTTACACGCTATCTTAATTTCGTACTCGTTATCATGATTCAAAACTTATGCGTAAAAATCGGTATTGAAAAACGCATTAGTGTGCATCATGCCGCGCTTATACGGAACACTACGATCGGACCCGTTCCAAATCCACACACGCACGATTAGATGTGCGCGCGCTTCTCCTGCTCTCTCATTGGATGCCGCCAATCTTTGCCTCCTGGGTAATCCCTATTCGTTTCCGCGAAAGACGGCTCTGTTTTGATTGCGTTTATCCTCTAAACGGTAGCGTTGTGTGAACTAATTTTGTTTGAATTGCACTAACTGAAACACAGACTTTTATTTGAGAGTAAGTTGGTTTTGCATTTTAGTGCCCCTTTCACATGAGACCCCTTGAGAGACCACCTACGTATGTGAAATGCAAGAGGGCAAAAAGAAGACCAAGTTGGTTGAAATGTATGTAGCTACGAATAATTAAAAAAATGGAGGACGCCTTGATGCACATGGAGTCGTTGGTCAAGAAATCCTTGAAGGAGTCCTCCAGATTCGCATCTGAATTCGGCTCAAAGAAGCCTTCGCAACGCATTGAGCACGCGCTCGCTGCTCGTGCGGTATGGTGATGATGACGCTACGAGAAAGCGCGGGAAGCATGCGGGACGCGCCGCCAAAGCTATTGAGAATGAGTCTGTATGGCACTCGTACTCAGCTTTTTTATTTTTATTTTTTTTTGTAAACTGGCTCTGGGGGCTTAATCGCTAACGCAGCTAACGGGCTAACGAGGGTCGGGGCACTCGCTAGCTCCGACACGAGACACGTATTCAAGTGCCGTGTGACGATATTTCGAACAAAACTGTTCTTCGGGACATCGATCCTCATCATTGCATTATTGGCATGGTATATAAAGGGTTAGGAATGACGTGATAATATATTTAAAAAAATGTGGAAAAATTGAATTCGGCATCCGACCAATTCTGCAACTCGAAAAAAATTCATGGCTATTGTATAGGTCAACTGCATGCGTGGATGGCGAAAACCAAATTAGGTTTTTCCCAGGCTGGATTTTTCCACCCACACATAGTGACCCATGATGACCATGATGACCATGAACTCTTTAACGCATCATCCCTAACCCTTTAAATACCATGCCAATGGTGAGCACAGTGCCGAGAAGAAGAACAGTCTCTGTGCGAAACATCAGCGGCTCTTTTCCTGAGGCACTTCCCTAAACGTTATTACCAGAAGTTTCACGAAGGCAGGCTTTGAAAACGAATTACTCATCAATTCTATGATGTTGATGTCGCGTGCTATTGCCGAGCGCTCTACCTGCCGATGAGGCGACATGTTCCTCGTCGGGGATCGTACATCAGGGGCCGGCTTCACAGTAAACTGCCCCGTCGATTCCCCTTACAGGGTCTGAGAAACGATACCCAACGAAAACACCCGGACCAGTAATTCCAAAACACTACCCTGTACAACAGATTGCGTTATGTCTAGCTTTAGCGGGCGATAGCTGATCGTATGGCAACCTGCGTTACCATGGCAACGCAGAGACGCTACTGTATTTTTGGCGGTCTCAAATATCAATAGCGGAAAAAAAGGCAGAGATATTTTCCAGATGATATCTGGTCAACGATACCGTTTGAGTCTCTAATTTCATGGCTCGACTTCCTGTTGCGTAATACGCTGAACTGTGAGCATTGACAGTGTGGCAGTGTGTCTATTCCTTTCCAAACGAAGGAGTTTGGCAAAATGTTTTTCCGAGGTATGATCATGCAAGGTATCAACTGAAACGCCGTGCTGGCGTCGTGAAAATGGCGCATTGTGCTGGTCCACAACTTCTGGCTTCGAGCTTCGGAACCGTTATGGTCTCTATTTATTATACGTCGTTTACTTTTACGTCAGCATTATTTATTATACTTTTACGTCAGCACGTTAACCGTTACTACTGATACCGTTATTACTGATTGATGTTGCATTTTTTACCCCTTGTTCTATTTAAATACAGATTAGATTGGGTGTTATCTGTAGGAAGCTGAACATGTTCGAACCCCGAATTCCAGCTTGCGATGCTTACACAAATGCAACGCGCTGTATACAGGGTGTTCCACGAAAATCCCCCAGCTTCAATTCCATGATCTACCATGATGGACATCTTGAATTCAATTCAAGTTTCAATTAACATGAAATTGGCTGACCACTTTCTCCCCATAACAAGAAGAAGTGTCCTTCTGTTTATCGTGAGTCCCAGATCCTGGTTTAACACAATCAATTCGTTGGGAAAGTACTTCACAGCGAATGTCTGCAATTTAACGCAGGTTATAGCAAGTTCGGCGACACAAGTGGAACGGCACGCTGACGTAAGATTCCCTGCATTCTTTCCACCCACGGTATTTGAAACTATGCAGAAGGCCGTGGCCACGTAACGTAGGTCGCCACAGCATCACCTATCATCCGCTAAATCTTGAGGAAGCCGGATCTGCCGTACTGGGTAGTGTTTTAGAATTACGCAGGGAGCGGAACCGAAACTGAACCCGAACCGAAAACCGCGAAAACCCCGTATTTTTCGCTGAACCGAAAAAAGTCGAGGCGGTCACCGGTTCGCGAAACGGTTCAGACGTAATGTGCGTTGTGAGACATGGGAAGTACGATTTACACAGCGGATTGATCCGCGTTTCCAAACAAATTCGAAACCAAAACTGAACAAAACAAAACTGCAACCCAAGTGCGCGAGGTATTACCCACTTGCAACTATTCGTTCATTCAGTTGTGTTAGTTTTGTGGTCGTCCTTTTGAGAGTTGTAGGCATCCTTGTACGTGATCTTTGTCGTCCAGCAACCCCAAGTCTTCATTTTGGGCTGTGAAAAGAACGGCCAGACCCTGAGCAGGATATAGCAGGGTGTGTACGATGAGTGAACGTTGGGAGTACAGTACGCTACTGTAACGTTGCACCTGAATGGCAGATCTGTAACACGCAGTGTTGCTGTGAACCACTGCTCAGCATAGGTGGGCACTTTCCTGCGGCCTCACTCATCCTCACCCCACGAAGCACGGACTTTATCATCCTCACTCACCCTCACCAAATTTTCCTCACCAGTAACTTAACCTCAGTCGCCCTCACCCTCACATTCCATTTCAAATTTTTTCCTCACGAACCTCACTTCAGGGCATCGGGATCCCGAAAGGCCTCACCATCCTCATCCTCACATGCCTTCACCTCATGAGGCTATTCACGACCCTCATGGCCTCACGTATCTTCACCTCATGATGGTCCTCATCCTCACTTGTCCTCACCTCATGAGGGCTCTCATGGCCTCAGGAATCCTCATCCTCACGTGCCCTCACCTCATGAGGGCCCTCATGTCCTCACGGCGCGTCACGTACTTTCGCCTAATGAGGACCCACATGGCCTCACGTGTCCTCATCCTCACGTGCCCTCACTTCATGAGGGCCCTCATGGCCTCACGTACCTTCACCTCATGAGGACCCACATGGCCTCATGTGTCTTCAAGTCACTAGGAGACACGTACGTGAGCCTCAAAAGAACTTTCCGTCATGTTCACATGAGACGTCGGCGTTTATCTACTGTGTCGGTAGTTGGTACTAATGATACTGCGCGGCATCAAACTGTTTACAGGGTTTCGTGTTGTGCTTGGATAAATGTGCTGACAGTTGGTACTGTCATAGTGAGGTTTAACGTTAGTGTTTGGCATCAGTAAAGTGGAGCCCGAAATACTACAGTGCAGATGTACCGTTACGGAAATGATCGGGGGTGGCGGGGAATAGTGCTTGAAGAGATCCTGTAGTCGATTCCCAGAACCGTATGACGCTGCTGCCAGAATCGGAGAATATGCTCACAGCTGAAGTGTTTGGACACAACGATGGTACTTAATCGCACCTGCAATCAGGTCGTGCCTTTTTGTTGTTGTTTTTTCTTCTCCTTCTTTTACATTTCAAAGGCGCGCTACAGTCACGGGGATTCCAGGTTTCCTGGCTTCGTTTTGAGGAGACAAAGAAAGATTTTGAAAATTCTTACAACTCCATGATGAAAAACCCGAGACTGGGGAAAAGACGAAAAACAGACGACGCACACAAACTCTCAATTTCAACGTCTGTTTTTCGTCTCTTCCCCAGTCTCGGGTTTTTCATCGTAGATCTTTTTGATTGTTATTTGTTTGTTCTGCTTTGTTAGTTCCTTCCTTAGTACCTCCTGCATTATTGCTGTCGCACAGACTTTGGGGAGCCCGGTAAAGGCTGCTTTGTATTGAGCTTTATGCTGTTAAGAACAAGAGATGTCAAAATAAAAAGAAAGCCTCGTTACATTTCCAGCAGCGGTAACATTTGTTTAGAAAGAAAATACAAAAACACCGCACGTGGCACCTTTGGCACGACACAGCACGCGTGTGTCCAGTTGCAATCATTCGAAATTAGCGGAGGAAAGCAGCTCCACGCGCTTTCGAAAACGGCAAACAGGCAGAAAAACGAATCCACAAGAGGTGGTGTGGCGCTCAAAACACGATTTCGAAATCGTGTTCCCTATTCTCGGGGTTTTATCTTATGCAACAACATAACGTGACCGCCTAAGAGAGTCATGACTTATCTGTAAGGTCACTAATGAAAAAGTCGCATGCCCCTTTGAAGTGAGATTCTTCATGGTAGCCTTCATACAGGGTGGTCTACCAACCCTGATAGAAATTCATAGTAAAAAAACGTAGGCCCTGGAGAGACATGCGGTGAAGGGATTTTTCTCTGCCAGTAACTTTTGTCACATATTTGTAATATTTTTTATTTCATTTCAATTGACGGAAAGCTAATTTCTTGAATTGAACTCCGAAATTTCCCAAGGCAATCTAACGTATTCTTTGCGGAAATGGGTTCCCCGTCGTCATTTTACTCAGTATAGCGCATAACCCCACTCGTAATGCAATGGGAATTGCCGAAATAAATTCGCCGAAAATCGTGGCAATGACAGCCCTTGGCACCGCCTCTTTTTTGACGGCTCTAAGTTTGAGCGCAAAGCTGCGAAGAAAGGAGGTTACATTGACACGCCACACGAGGGGGAAAGGGTTACAAACCCAACCCACAGAAGAGTTCCGCTCCCAGGTATCAGCTTTGCCCACGTCAGTTTCAGGGTCGCGCTCTTTTTCCTTTATTCGTGTTTTGCTCAGTGTGTTTGTTTGCTTTCGGGTGCGTACGCGGCTGTTTTCACTATGACCGCTGATAGCGGTCTCGTAGTTTTTCTGCACCACCTTATTGTCATGAACCTGTGTATGTGTGTGAGAGAGAGAGAGTTGTATGCGCGAACGCCTGTCAGCTCTCTTCTTTGTTCAATTCGTTTGTTTCAACATGCTACGGACTTCTTCACATTCAACACACTTCCTGTGTACTTTGATTAGGTTATCATTAGCGTAAAAGCGTTCGCCATCTGCTGCAATGCACAGGTGGGCTCTACGAATTGTATCTTCCACGGCCCTTTTTATTTCGGATCTGGAAAGCGACGAGCAGAAAGCAGTGATTTTCCCCTGCTTGTCAGCCGGCGATCGTGGTTCGCTTTTGTATACTTCGTCCTTGATGCGACCCCAGAGGTAAAAGTCCATCGGCGTTAAGTCAGGAGACCTGGCGGGCCATGACACTGGACCAAATCGGCCAGCCCACTTCTCCCGGAACATGTGACGGAGCAGCAGTACTGCACGCCGCGCGCTGTGAGGTGGAGCCCCATCGTGCTGAAACTACACGCGGGTCTGTTCAGCATGAGGCAGGTCATCAATAAAGCTGAACACGGCATCTAAAATTTCGCTACAGTAGCGGTTGGCATTTAGGGGTCCCGTGAAAAAGATTGGCCCAATAATGGCTCCGTTATAAATCCCAGCCCATACATCCAATCCCCATTCGTACTGATGCTTGCAGTCCCGTAGCCAGTGTGGGTTTGTTTGGCTCCAATAATGCGCGTTGTGTCGATTCACTTGAGCGCTATGGCAGAAGTGGGCCTCATCAGCCCAATTGACCCTGTTCAGAAAGTTTCTGCTTTCCTGGGTCCGACATCGGATCCAGTTACAGAAATCCAGCCGTTTCTGGTTGTCGCCCGGTTGGAAATGTTGATGAAGGCTCACGTGGTACGGGTGGAGTTTGTGCTTGTGTAGTATCCTCAGCACACTTGACTTTGATGTCTGTACTCACTTTGCCAGGGTGCGCAGACTTTACGTGGAGATCATCTCCTACTTCTTTCAGGGCCTGGTCTGTTTGTGTCGACTCACTGGCAGAGATTGGGTGTGACCGGCTCTGGGTACCGGAATGGAACCTTCCTGTTGTGGACAATCTCACAAATGCACGCCTTATGGTACAAGAGCTCACCACCCTAGTTCCTGGAAGCATTTCACTGTATTTGAGGACTGCTCTGTCATAGTCAATACCTGCAGCCCCCAGAGCAATGATCATCCTTGTTTTTTCTTGGTTGGAATACACGGTGCTTGCCATCGCTGCCGTTTACTTGTTCACTGCATTCACTGAGACCGGAGTGCAAAACGGTCCAAAAATGTATTTCCTTCCCTACCTGTCAACACGTCGGGTGACCTCATTTTTGAAAATATAGCTCTGATTCCCGCACTCACCGCGGGTGTTTGTTCCGTGGGTAAGGCTTGTAACCCTTTCCCCCCTCGTGTGGCGTGTCAGTGTAACCTCCTTTCTTCGCAGCTTTGCGCTCAAACTTAGAGCCGTCAAAAAAGAGGCGGAGCCAAGGGCTCATCTCCACGAATTTTCGACGAATTTATTTTGGCAATTGCCATTGCATTACGAGTGGGATTATGTGCTATACTGAGAAAAATGACCACGGGGAACCCATTTCTGCAAAGAAAACGTCAGGTTGCCTTGGAAAATTTCGGAGTTCAATTCAAGAAATTAACTTACCGTCAAAAAAAATAAAATCAAAATATTACCAAAATGTGGCAAAAGTTATTGGCAGAAAAAAAAATTCCTTGACCGCATGTCTCTCCGAGGCCAACGTCTTTTACTATGAATTTCTATCATGGTTGGTGTACCACCCTGTATATGGAGGAATGAAACCTAAGAACGGAACATTGCGATCCTCGAAGATCATCGAATTTCCATTGACCCTTCGCGCAGAGTGATGTCATCTGCCGCACACCTTCTCCAAGCGAGGGGATACAGTGGCTTCCCCTTCATCCGTGAGGCTCTTCACGAATGGACCCATGACCTCATCCGTGAGGTTCCTCACGAAAGGCCTCACGGCCTCATCCGTGAGGTTCCTCACAAAGGGCCTCACGGCCTCAACCGTGAGGTTCCTCACAAAGGGCCTCACGGCCTCATCGGTGGGGTTCCTCACAAAAGGCCTTACGGCCTCATCGGTGAGGCTCCTCACAAAGGGCCTCACGGCCTCATCTGTGAGGCTCCTCACGGAATACGTTGTACCCTCACGTATTGATGGCCTCATGAGGGCCCTCACGGTGGGCCTCATGAGGGACAATGCCTCATGACTGTCCTTATGAGGAACTTTCAGCGTGGGCTGGCCTCACTCACCCTCACCTCATCGTCGTGAGGTGAGGGTGAGGCGTCCTCATGAGGGTCCTCATGAGTGAGGCCGCCCAGCTATGCTGCTGAGTCGGCAACAACAACAAAAGTGAATTTGAGAATCGTACGGATGTGCTTCCTTTTAACCCATGGCAATCTGCTCCAAATTCACTTTCCTGGACCGGTTCAAACCGATTTGAACCGATATTTTGTGCTGCTGCGGAGCTGAACCCGAACCGAGCCAATATGCCTGAACCTGAACCCGAACCGAACCGAAAAAAATAATGGTTCCGATACCTGGAATTACGCCGGACGCGTAGCACAGCCAGTACCAGGACTCCGAACAAGGGTCACCTCATAGTCTCGTGAGAAGCGTACGCCGTTTAAGGACACTTATGCGGTCATGGAAATTGTCACAATGGGGCGGACCGCTCACTTTGTCAAATCTGAAGCGATAACTGTATCGTTCCGCGCAATGATTTGCGCGTTACGCGATGAAGTTCGCCTTTCAGAGTGTAAGGAAAGTGTCTCTGAACACCGCCTCTACTTCCATGTAGCGTATTATCGATCTTCCTTCCAACGCTCTACAGAAGCGAAAAAATAAACGCCGCACAAAACCAGGAATTGTTCGACACGTGGTGTTTGCCTCAGGTAAAATTTAAAGAAGCTTCGATGGGCGCACCACTAATTAAGAATGGCGCGGTTTTCAACAGCATTAATTACACTGTGAAGGTGAGGGATCGATTGACTTAGCGAAAGAAAAATGAAAAGAACAGATTTATGCACAGAAACACACACACACATTGGGCTCACAAACAGCGTTGAACGGATATGTGGCACATTAGGAAAATGAACGAAACTGTCGGACCAACGATTCAGTCAATGCTATAGAAACAAACAATAAAGTCAACAGCAGCAGAGGGCTATCTGAGCAGCAGGACAAAGAAATATTTCTTTGCGAGGAAAAGAGCATTCTTTCTAAAGCAATGCGTCGAAGTTCGATGCCAGTTTACGGCCGACCTTATTCGATAACAGTAATATGGTGGTGCAGATGACGTGTCCACAGTATTACTTTAACGTGATATCGATCCCGCTACTTTGTATTTTTATACTCTCTGTTTACGTAAGCACTTACATAACTTGTGTCATCCACTCTTCCTGCTAGTCTGCCCTGTAATGTGAAAAGTTACACCGTGCAATAATGATCTGATAGTGTCCAGAGGTATATAAAATCGCTAAAACAGTGCTAGAAACAATAAGGACGACACAGGACCGACGCACTGCGTTAGCGATTTTATTATGTGTGACCAACAGGCCCAAATTGGTGCTTTATTCAGAGGCATATAAATCTGTTCAGTGTAGATAAACAGGTAGCGAGAATTAGAAGAATCGTTCGAGAAGCAGTCACTGCATTTTGTGAAAAGGACGGTTCCAAAAAACATCGGCATAATTATTGGTATCTACAACATGAAGTTCGTGTAATGTTCAGTGACGGAATTTATATTTTGCGTACGGATTTAAAATGTGAAAGAAAATAAATATAATTTTTTAGTCCCTAGTGGCACTTTCAAGTACGAAGAGAATGGAAGATAACTGAAAGAAAACGGGACTGGTAGTACTGATAACGGGTATCAGTAACTGATAATGTGGGGAATAACTGGTAGTAGTACGCCAAGGTTGCAGGCCTGATATACCGCGGCAGGCGGACATTTCCTTTTTTTCCTTTTTTATCCTTTTCACTCTATTAAACATATCCCCCCCCCCCCCCCTGATATACCGGGCAGTTTCGTGGCGTGATGTTTGGCTTGCGAGGACACGCCTTCGTCCGCGAGAGACACTGAACAGTACGTGGTCTCAGCAGATAAAATGTGGTTTCAGATGGCAAAACCAATTTGTATGCCGACCACAATGGTGTCGGACATACTGTGAGTTTTTTAGCAACGTAAAATACAGAATTATTAGTGTTATTATTGCAAACCGGTTGTCGACGCACCATGCACACGACCCTGTGTACCATGAGAAAGCTTAGATGAGAATTAGTCTTTTATAACAAAATCCACATAAGCTACACTGATTAAATAAATCATGGAATATAGTATAGCTCAAAACGTTTTAATTTCGATCCAAAGGCGTATCCACAAATGCACCTTCAATACCATGGCAGAAAGTAAGTTTCTGCAGCTGCAATACGCAGAGGCATAGCACTATGGCAACTACATGGCGATTGCCCTAACTTGACTTGGTAACATGTCCCTGAGCTTGGGACAAAGACAAGAACGGACAGCACAAAACGTCCTTTGTCCTTCCCCCCAATCTCAGGGACATGTTGCCAAGTACCAGTATACACCAGCTCGCTCCCATTTTACTTCTATGTTCAACGAGTACCATAAACTCTGGTTGACGGGCAAAATTGCCTTTCACAGCCTCTCTAAATTGCGGACGCGAAGATATTAGGACATTGCCTGTCACAATCTTAAGCCTGGGTTCACTCTCTTTCTACTGTCGTCATCACCTCCATCATCCCCCCTTCCTTCTGCCACAGATATATCGCGTTCATCTCTTATCACTTTCAAAACACTATTGCCCGCATAAATTACTTCCTGCTGAACCACCGTTTGCTCAAACAATCTGTGCCCCGTGTGCCGTTGTCACCGCAGTCGTAATCGATAGTGAATATATTTCCATTATTTCTTTTGCACAAGGCACGCAGCGACAGTGACGCCAGAGATTGCGCATGAGGCGTAATGTGGTCCATTGATGGCGGTGAAAAAGAAGACCAAACAGAGCAGCTCTAGGGTGCCTAAATAGTAGCTCCCTCTGTACACAGAGGGAGCTAGTATTCAGGCACCATAAGCAGCTCGTTTGTAGTTTAGCTGCTATATGGTGAGCTAAAATGCTAGCTCGTCATAATTTAGCCCCTGTGGTGGATAACGGAGAGAAAGTGTGAGGAAGAAGATCTTAATCATAATTTTTGGTATGTACAGGGCAGTGATCCGTAAATGTGTACCGTACAGGCCGTACTGAAATCAACGTAGGTTGAGAATTGTATTGTCTGTATATTGTCTCTGTAGGCATTTCAATCCTGGTAAGCTTAAAAGTGATTGAGCATCGCAATGCAGAGTTACAGTGGGAAATGTACAAACCCCATGTTCAAAACAATGGAAATGGCGGTGTTGCGGATATCAGTTGAGATGCTGCTCCCCAGAGGGCGACGTTACCAGACGACGCTTGCCAGAGGAATAGTAGAAATTAGGACTATATGCACTGGCACACATATTCGCGCAAACAGTAGCACCAAGAGGAAACTAGGCATCGCGGGTTAGTAAAGCTGCTTCCCTCAGCTGCCAGTCCATGACGTCCTCCCTTCCGTGACGTCACGTCCTTCGTCCAATTAGCGAGGCACGTGCCTTCTCTTCTATCTCTTTCTTTTTTGCGGTTGTATTTGACGCCTGGACATTCGCTGAAATATCTCGCGTATCGCCTTCTGCTGCTCAAGTGATATTAATCGGAGTATTGACTCTTACCTTTCTCGTTACTACAACTATTGAACCGATTAATCATCTCAAAATGGGCGCAGGTAGCCCTCACCTCAGGATTTGATTGATCACATGGGTTCACATTTTTTGTACGACATTCTACATACCTTAAACGCTGTAGCGACAGAAAGTCACGACATGAACTCAGCGAGGCGTACTCTTTGTTGCACAGACGCTGCTCCTATACATGGTACACCCACGGAGATATTTCCGGGTGCCTACCCGAACTCTATTGCAATAGCGTTGCATATCACAGGCATCTGTTGTCTCTGGGGAGCATCATCCCCAAACTGCAGTGAATGTGGTGTTACGAGGTCGTTCAATGCATCTTTATTAGTTGTTTCCGCCACACAGTCAGCTGCAGCACACTCCAAGTCGCTCCTTAACCGCTTGCGCAATCGACCGCTGAACATCGAGAAAGAGCTTTGTTTTTGGCCAGCAGGGCAATCGATTGACCAAGTGCACCGTGCGATTCCTTCATGTTCCTTCATAGTTGTACTGGGCCAAGAGATCCGGATCAACTAACGGTATCAGTGCGGAGTTGTTTTTGTATGTTGTGTTTATATAAATCTCTATGGACTATATATATATTTTATTGGATATATTTAGATACGTTGCATAAAAATTTCCATAATTTTACTATTTCACTCTCTCCCCTTACCATTTCCTTTCTTTATTATGGTCTGCTGTTCAGTTCCTTGCCAGGGTGGTGGCATTGTGTTAATTATAATTCAGCACCTTGTCTTATGTATGATAGTAGTAGGTATGCGTCACCTGACCTCTGTCAAGTAATTTTTTATTTCTCATTTCAACCTCAGCAACTTTATCTAAATGTAAAAACAAAAGTTGCGATGTACTGTATCCAGCGGAGATGTGGAACTTACTCGACAAAAGGAACTCGTTACCAGTTAAGTTACTGTGCAAAAAATGTAACTGAGTTACTAACGAAGTTGCAGGTAATGAAAATGAACTTGAAGTTCCTAAGCTGCTTTGGAGAAGCAACGAGCTACTTTTAAGGTACCTGCTACCTAGTATATGCTTTCTAGATCTTGACGTTTCTGTAATTAATCCTGAACTTGATTTCACAATGGGAGGTGCAAGATGTTTTGTGCAAGTAGGGGGGGGGGGATATACGTTTATTTCGGAAAGGTCAGCCAGTGTGCAAGTAGTTTTATTTTTACGGAAACTACACCACTATTTGATGTGACGGAAGAGGTCTTTAGCGAGGCACTTGATGATTTTGATCTCCTAATACGGTTCTTCAACGGAGCACAAAAGATACATTTAAAGCTTGGGGTCCATGCGTTGCTTTCTACGCCCATGTCGTTGAACCGCGCCAAGCTTTAATCTTCGTACACAGCAGTGACCTCTGTTGTTGTCATTATAAATACACAGATCGTCGCAATCATGAACGTCATCTGAGTCTCCTAATGTACGGCCAAAACAGCATTTTATTCAGTTATACATAATGCAGCCTTGTTAAGGCTATGGTAGGAGCATATGCTTGCACAGCACCGAAAATCCTTCGGGGGAAGAGTCCCGTTAGCATCAGGAATTGAATTCCGTAAACATATCGTGCGAGGGATAAAACTATATTTAAACGCATCTATGCGTGGACTGAAGGGCACATTAATATTCAGAAAGTGCACACGTCGCATTGGAGAAGGTCCCGCAAAATTAAAGTATTAACGAAGAATTTTAATTGATCTGTTTGCTGGCAATTGAATGAGGATACTTGAGCCTTTCAGAAGCTCGTCGCTTGCTAAGCAGCATTAAAGTTGAGTGTTTACCACGCAACTACACGAAAGATGCTCCGCGCACGTACGACGGCGCGTACATGGCTGTCCTCTCATTAGAGAGGTAGGGCACAGCTTACGATATTTGTATAGCAGAATCGAACAAAAGGAACCTGGAACTTACCCCAAGTTGTTGTGACAAAGTTATCGAAAAAAGGAACGAGATCCCCAAGAAGTTACTGGAGCTCAAAAACAACGAGTTAAGTTAAAAGTTAACGAAAAAAGTAGCTTTGTTACCCTCAACACTGGTATCCAGTTAAGAGTAGGTAAGCCTAAAGACTCTGTACTGCTTAAGACTAATGTTCCACGGTATAAGCGTGAAGCGTTCATATAGTGACGTTGACGGCGGGGTAGAGTAAGCATACACAGAAAACGTTATGAATGACGTCTGGGACGTTATGAATGATGCATTAGGAAGCAGGCCGACAGCGCACAATGACATTATTTGCAACCATTTGTGTTGTCCGTGCTGATGTTCTTTACATCATGCATACGAAGAAGACTGCTTATTTGCAATGGGCGATTTATCGTCTGTTTCCCTTCCTCTTCTGAGCACAATTTCTCTTGAGCATTTTGTTCTACATCTATCTTAGCGTTTTATTTTAAAATTCAGTTAGCACCACGCGGCAACTATAGCTATGAGCGTCGTACAGACGTGTACAGATGGAGAGACGACAGCCAGGGAGGGGGTTAGTATTCGTCCTGGGCCGACTTCAGGAGAACTGCGCTCACATCCATGTAGAACGTCTGCCGGAAAACGCAGGGAAGACCTCAGACATGATAGGCGGTGCTAGGATTGGAACCTACGACCTGCTAGGCTACAGCAGGACCTTGAGGCGACATAAGTACTTCCCGTACGGTTCCGTGCTGGCAAAAATTGAAACGATGTCCTCCTGCGTAATAGCAGATAAAGAGACGCTGGATATTGCCGACGTGATACAGAGATTTGATTCTGCGATATCGATTTGTGAGTACGTTTTAGTTGTGCTGTGCAGTTCCGTAGCCATTCGGGTAAAACTTTTTTCAGTTAACAAATGTGCAATCATTCATTAGTGTCTTTCTATTATTTAAATATATGCTTCTTTTTTTCCTGGTTGGGATTACCGGTGTGTGGATTAGCTTGACGGTCATCATGCGTAAGTCTTCTTTTAGTTAACAAATTGGATAGAAATGTCGGCTTTTCTAGGGTTTAATCGCTTCCATCGCGAGCTAACGAGGGGCGGCGCTCTCGTTAACTCGAACACTTTTTTCTTTAACGGGACAAAGGCGTAATCTCTCGCTCGCGTAACGACCAACGGTGCCCTCTGCCTAACGAATGTGTTCACGTGCTCATATAGGCTTCATCGCCTACATGGCTCATGATCTAACGAAGCGCGAGGCGCTCGTGAACTCAAGCACGTGTGTATGACGCGCTCGCTTTGTTAACGTACCCCGACAATACACTGTCATCCCACGGATATTCTAAGAGCATCATGCATGGACGGGGATGACATCCCCAGGAGGGTGAATCTGATCCTCAAATCATCCTCAACATGTCATTTTGGCACTAATATAGCGTCCCCACGGTATCCTCATAGCATCCACAGACGCTATGTGAGGACAACTTTAGAACAGCGCCAAAGCACTTCTAGGATGAACCATTCGTTCTATTTTTCTTTTCTTTTTTATTTGCTGACGCATTCAACCGATATCAACGTTTTTTTATTGCACATTAACAGAAAACAGTTGCATATCGATTCCTTTCATATTGGTTAAGAATAAAGCCTGGCTGCTCGTTCCTAGCGCATTCCATAGCGGAAAATAAGACAGACATAAAAAAACATAGAAAAACACACATCGAAAGGTACTAGAATTCTCTTCTGAAGCGAAAACATATACTATTTATTGCTTGTTACGCGACCCTCCGTTAAATTCGACAGCCCAGCTCGCTTGCAACACAAAACGGATGGTGAGCCGTCCACGTTTCTTTCGATTACGCAAGTATCAGCTCTGAATCATTGCAAAGTCTACGTTTCTTACTCCTTTAATTTTGAGACATTCAGGTAGGACTTTTGAAAGTCAAAAGCAGTGCGACACAATCGCGCATTTCTGTCCTTTCCTCGAGAAATGCTCCATGTATCGTAGACAGTCATCCTTCTCGGAGGCCGGGAATTTTACGCTGGACCACCTTTTATTTCAGAAAAATGTCAATCCGGTCGAAGGATCGACCTAAAAACAGAACAAATATGTTCATGGAGTCTGGGCAGGTAAACTAAACAAAGTGGTATTTCGTGTCCCGCTAGCTACCCACAAGGGCAGGCACAGGACGTTCCTGAATTACTCTTCACGGACAGTCCCTGAGTGTAATCCTCAGGAAGTTCTGGGGATACACCTAGAAGGACGAGGACACGATGACACTGTGGGGACATCCTGAGGACCGCGTGTGTTCTTGGGGGTGACAGGGGCGTAATCTCTCGGTCCAGTAACGATCGAACGAGATCGTTTGCCTTACGAATGGGTCCACCCACTCGTTAGAATGTTAAACATCTTCGTTTGGAGATTTGCGGAAACAGAATTTCTGCAGAAACGAACATTGCTCCACGACTGTGTACAAAAGGATATCCTTTCCCTTTCATGGTATTCACACCAGTGGTTACATGAGGGCTTTGAGATACTCTGGAGAAGATCCAGATCAAGACGAGAAAGAAGATGAAAAAGTGACAACTGGTGATGTCACGAACCTGGCAAGGTTCGAGTTCGCAAAAGTTCGAAACTTTCGAACTTTTCTCAGGAAAATTCGTGAAAGTTCGCAAAAGTTCGACTTCACTGCGCATGCGAACATTTATATTATTGTATATGTGTCAGGGCGCACACATGCACAGACGAGGAAAGATATCAGCTGTCGCACACACAGCCATCCCGAAAGCTATGCATATCTTCGTTGATGCACCCACGAATCCACAGGAAGACCGCCGAGGCTTTCCCACTCGGATTAGGTACCTGTACCAGGGATGGGACACTCCCATTGATGGCAATGGGGACGTTTTTCGGGCAGCAGCAGCGCCAAATACGACCCCAGTGGTTGCAAGACCAATTCTGCGCATGCGCATTCGCTAGGATTTTGGATAAGGCGGCGGGTACCGCATTCGTCCGAGGACCTTGCCCAAACGGCACTTCAGCCGTGATGATGTACTATTTACTGAGTGGTAGCCGTTGGCAGTTCACAACAGACTCAACACCGTTTTTCTCAGTTACGGGTGCATTCCTGTACATTCGCCGTCTACCATCAGAGCCGTAACGGAAGACTACGGGGAATTGGCTGGCATCAACGGATATCAGCATTCGGTCCTGTTTTGAAACGGAATATTTTCTTACAGTGTGGTGTGACATGCCCGGAAACGTAAACAGTCCAACGTACGCCACTCAAGGCTTAATTAGGCTTGATCACATCAGACAATAGAGAGTTTTACTGTACCGTACGCTATCGCCTTTGCGTACGTAAGAGATACCGTTGGTGCTTCTACGCACACGCAAACCATAAAGAAAGCTTCGCGCAGTGCGCAGAACCACCACGCTATCCCTTGCGTCCGCAAAGGCGATAGCGTACGATGCACTAAAACTTGCTAATATGTCCTCCTGTACGGTATATTCGATAAATCAGTTAGCTTTCCTTCGATTTGTACTTTTCTAGCAACAGAAACTTACCTGCGCCTACCACGGTACCACCTAGCATTCCTATACATACACCTTCGCAGAGTAAACAGACAGTCGGTAAGAAAAACAAAGCACGCAAGGACAAAGGCGCAAAACTGTTAGCAGTTAAATCTTAAATGTACAAACTACGTTTACCACGAAGCCAGAACACTAGTGGGCCGACTGGTGGGCCGACTGGTGGGCCGACTAGTGGGGACGACTTTCGTCGCTTACCTGTCATCCAAGGCCCCACGAAGAAAATCAGCTAAATTCAGCTGCGAACTTTTGCGAACCTTTGCGAAACTGACAAGAAATTCGAAGGTTCGTCGAATCTTGCGAACCACCAGGTTCGCAGTCGAACCGCGGGTTCGTAAAAAGTTCGTGACATCACTAGTGACAACGACAAGCCATAGACAAACTGCTATGGACAAACTATGCGAGCTATCCAAACAAAATTAAACAACCCCATTGGTAGAAAAGATTGCAGCCTCGTAGGCAGCTGTAGTTCGTTCAGGGCGGTGACATCACAACACGCAAGGGCTCGTAACGAGCAATATAGCCTCAACGAGGAAGCTTAACGAGGAGCAGAGATTGTGACCACAGCAGAGCGGCGATAATGTTCCTCGTTTCGTTATTCCTCACGACTTGCTGACGCTGAAGCTGCCAAAGAAAGATGGCGGAAGGATTCTTCGCTTGGGAGATCACACAAGCGGCTAACCGTGCCCCATGGACGGGATGGAGTCAGGATGCCTTTCAACTGGACGAGACACATTTTGTAAAGTTGTTCCCTCCGCCAAATGCCAGGATGCCTATAGTAGTTTAGTTTTCGAATTCTTCTCTTTTAGAGTACATTGCGGATATTAGTGTTGATGTTGTAATGAATGTGAAGAGCAAAGCATTCTGTACATTTCCTGGGGTAGATTCTCTTGAATAGTTCCATAACATTCTCTTGCTTCGCGGTGCTAACACGGAATTTAAAAAGTTCACTAACGTTCTGTTCAAGCTCACTGGAAAAACGTTTTATTGAACTGCGAATTTATTTTAAGTCTACTGTTTATGAAAACTGACAGTAAGGCTGCGCGTTGTACTTCCATGCTTGAAGGAAAAGTTTACATGGAGGTAATCAAATAAGTGTTTACGCTGAGGAGGAAGGGCAGCCTCCTCCTCTTTCTACTTCTGATACCACTACGTCTTCCCTTACTGGCCTCGGACTCCCATGTGCCCTAGAACTCAGCACACAATACTTCTCGTGTCATACTTAAAGGACGACAGAAGCGAAAATAAGGTGCAAAGCTGTTTGCCTCATATTGCGATGTGTACCAAAATAATCCGGAATTCGACTTAGATTTACGTATATTAGTTGAAATGCCGCCACAATCGCGATATAAGATTCGTCCGCGGAGCACTCTGAGCCCCTGGTGAGCGTCGCCGCGCCGCCGTAGCAGACCACGGAAGTGACGCACGTTGTCTCTCCTGTTGGTGTTCCTGACTTTCATTGCGCGGTTGTTTTGCGATCGGAAGTTGATTTTCGCGACAAGCAAAATTGTACATGCTTGTGAAGTCTTTCCTGGGTGTGCTACAGCATGTTGCCGACTTCCTTCCAGCAACGCGAGGACATAGTGTTCCTTGCACGAACGACACAGGGATAGACAGCACAAACATAGCGCCAAACATCGACTGAAGTTTATTACAAAGACGGCGCTACCGAGGCTGGCCCCCAAAATCCATTCGAACCAAAGGTGATCCCATTCTCTCTAGGGGTGAGAGTCTTGCTGCTTACATTGCTGGCTGTCTTACCTTGCGTTCGGCCAGGATATGTTTCAGCACAAAGTCCAGTTTCAGAACAAAGTTTCAGAACAAACCAGTCTGTGGTTGTTTCCGTGGCCGTATTGGCCATTGGCGCTCGACTGGCAATCCAGAGATGCGAAGTTCAAATTCCGCCGATGTCTGACGTTTATGATGACTGTCATATTTCAATTGTTTCCGAAAGACAGGAATATTATTGTCGCCGCGAATCCGTCCATGCCTACTTGCAAACAGGTGAAACAAGACAAATAGTGTGCAGACATATTCTTGACGAGTGGTTCAAAACAGATCCAGAGGTGCTCATTAGCCCTGGCTTGTCAACGAAGTACATCAGGCTGAAAGAAGGAGCGGCCCCTTCTGTATTTTCACGAAAAGGGAAGGCACAAATATTTACCTCCACTTGGAGTTTCGGCGTACGTCTGTTTCCCGCTACGGGGAAAAAATGGAGACGAAGAAGCATGTACGAACCCATCTCTCATAAGATATATCGCCTTCAGACTTCCACGAGATCTCCGAATCGAATATCTTCAGGCGTTACTCGGAATTCGAAGTGTTTATCCCGTTCACCGGGCAGCCGCACATGGAGCTCGAGAGATATTGGACGTCACGCGCTCCTCAGATTTTCCCGCAATGCTTTGCGGCAGCGGCCGCGCTCCATGGGCGATCGTGTCGAGTGGGCGGCCCAGCGCGCTCGTAATCGTCAAAAATATGCCCATCCGTGCAACGTACTCGCAAAATACGAGTGGTACCATAATTCTACGCAACTGTAATAATTCTACGTAATAACACCTTGTTCGAACCTTTTTTTGCAATGGACAAATTTCGCTTCCGTTGTCCTTTAAGACCATTCTCACCCGACACCTCGCTGGCAGCCTGCTCTTCGCTCAGGGCGGTGACATCACAACACCAGGTTCGAACCGCGGTCCCAGCTGCGCTGTCTGGGGTTTTTCCTGAGTTTTCCCCAGACGCTTTCAGACATATATCGGCACAGTTCCCTTAGAAGTCAGTCTAGGACGCACATTCCCCCAGGGCGTCAGTCGTGACGTTGCCCACCTCTGTGAGGCCGACAACGGCGAGCCCTTTCGCCAACGCCACCACCACCACCACCGACATCACAACACGTGAGCGCTCGTAACGTGCACGATAGGCACAAAGAAGAAGCTTCACGAGGAGCACAGATTGTGACCACAGCAAAGCATCGATAAAGTTGCTCGTTTCGTTAACCTGAACGGGGCGTTCAGCGATTAAGACCCCAGAGTCTCCCTGAAGCTTGTTCTCTTGTTAGCGTGGTGTGAGCTTTCTTCGGTTACCGCACGGTAGATCAAACCGGTCAATTGCATTAAGTACTATATAACTGCAAAATATACGTTTAAAAATTGTGACAATTTAGCTGTGATTATTATTTTTTCGAAATGGAAGTAAAATTAGAAGTGTGGTTCAATAGCAAATTTGTGTCTCATTTTGACCTACCTTGTCTTATGTAAAGCAAGAATGCACGCTTTTTCCTAGTATCGAAACTACAGGCGTCTACAACTACTACTGATGTTAGAATTGGCGCTTGCACAGCTGAACGCATGAAAATACCATGTTATGGCAAACGAACTGCATGACTGGGTCATAAAACAGTGGTAATTCCTAAAGTGTGTCATAAGGTGCGCCCTGGGCCGACTTCAGAGAGGACTGCACCGATACTTCTCTTAAAGCGACCGAGGAAACCACCCAGACAGCACAGCACCACGATCCCCCCTGCGATAGTCGTGACATTGCACGCCTGATGGTCGTGGTGGCCAACTACGGCAAGCAGTTCCATTATTACCACCATATCACCACAACCACCAGCAGCACCAAGAAAACGAGAAACAATATGCAATGAAAACAACTTTCTTTTTAAGATGATGAATGGGCAGTTGCATCGCCATATGCTATGAAAGCAACAACCAAAAACGATTATGCGAAGCGATGATGGCATGGGATGTTTCTTCGTGGCAGCCACAGGACCCTACCCCACTCCACAGAGGTTAATATAAGAGGATGAGTTAACGGTGAGCGGTGAGTTCTGTTTAGTGCTCTTAGAAGAGGCCAGTAACTTGCACGAAAGCAAAAAGGGAGTGAAGAGCCCGGCACTGATGCGCAGGGGAGCTCTTTGGACAAACAAGGGGGCCAAGCACTTTGGACAAACTGAATGGTCTATGGTCAAGGAACTCAAGTTGGCATCGAGACAACCGGCGTTCACACGTGTACCGGTCACAGTCCTCGATGGCATGGGTAATCGTAGCTGGGGTGTGGTAAGCTGGGCACAGCGCCGTGCTACTGTAACCCAGCTTAACCCGGAACACAGGGGTGAAGGCGACGTTGAATCGTAGACGCCGCAGAAGTGACGTAAAGCTGCGAGGGAAGTCACCTGGCATCTTAGATGATAATGACGGAACCACTGCATAGAGGAGTGACCATTGAGTGATTTCATAGCGCCATTGCTGGCGGGCCAAGGGTGGCACCAACGCAGACAAGTAGAAGCGCCTATCTCCGTTGGCACGGCTCTGGAGATACGGTGGGACGCCGCCGCCGCCAAATATGCCTCCTCGTTGCCCTGAATGTCAGTGTGGGACCCACTGTAGGGTCAACCGGTGTCCCTGTTCCCCCAGAACCTTGACCGCAGTCAGGATACTCACCACCACCGGGGCCAAAGTGCCGCGGATACCCATGCTTCCTACACATTGCAGGGTTGATTTTGAGTCAGTGTATATCACCCAGGAGCGCGGAGGGTAGCTCAAGACAGACTTTAAAAATAGCAAGACGGCATACAGCTCCGCAGAGGTCGACGAAGTGGGATTGGACAGGAGAAACCCGCATGATAATGACTCGTCCAGTATGACAAAGGCAGCGAAGAAGCCATTCGACGGACGAACCATATGTGAACACAGCCGTGCGGACTCTGTACTTTGTATCCATCATTTCCAAAGTAGATTGCTTAGAACCGGAACGGGGATCTGGCTCTTCGGCCCCAAGAGGCCAGGGATGTTGCCAGATGCTGCTTTAACACATAGCGAGAGTTTAGTGTTCTTCCGCCTACGTAGCTTTTGAACCAAAGGGTGGCGCCGGTGGTGAGCGAGCAACCGTAAATACTGTCAGATGGTTCTCTTCGGCGCAGGACATCGATTGGTATTTCTCCGGCGTCGGCGATCACTATTCGCGTCTCAGCGCTGCGCGGGACACCAAGGCACGTCCTCAGGTTGCGTGCCAGTGTACAGTGTACACGGAAGCTTGTGTTCAGAGGTCGCTGATAGTCCGTGCAATACGGGCAAGCTGTATAGCAGGGAGCCGCGAACCAGAGTTTTATGGAGCACAAGAAGATCTCGCTCACTGCAGCCCCAGCCTATGGGACTTGCTCCTATTAATGTAGACTATCCCACGGGTGTGGGCTGTAATAGCCAGGGGGCTTAATCGCTTCGCACGTTCAACTTAACGGCACGAGACAGCTGAACGAGTCGTTCAGGCTAACGAAACGAGCAACTTTATCGGTGCTTTGTTGTGGTCACAATCTGTGCTCCTCGTGATACTTCTTCTTTGTGGATATTGTGCACGTTACGAGCGCTCACGTGTTGTGATGTTATGCCATGAGCGAAGACCAGTCTGGTGGTGGTGGTGGTGGTGAAACGGCTTGCCGTTGTCGGCCTCACGTATGTGGGCAACGTCACGACTGACGCCCTGGGGAAATGTGCGTCCTGGGCCGTCTTCTAGGGGAACTGTGCCGACATATGTCTGAAAGCGTCTGAGGAAGACCAGTCTGGCAGCGAGGCTGCATTTTCTCTGACCAATAGCACTGTTTTATTTGTTCCGATAACTCGCATTCTCGTGCTCTCATACATGCTCATTCCATTCCAATGTTCTTTCCCATGCTCGTTCATCATCATCTTCTTCTTTCCGTCCCATTATACAGCTAGTCGTGTAAAAATAATGAACAAAAAGTATGTCGCTGTAAGTATGATCGCCGAACAATACGCAAAAATTGTAATTCATATTCCTGCCCCGACGATGGTGTCGGGTGAGAAGGGTCTTAAATATGGCACGAGAAGCAGTGTGTGCTGAGTTCTAAGGCATATGGGAGTCCGAGGCCAGAAAGGGGAGACGTAGTGCTATGAGAAGTCTCAGAAGAAGAAAGAGGAGGTGGCTACGCTTTCTCCTCAGCGTAAACACTTATTTTATTACCTCAGTGTAAATTTTTACTTCAAGCACGGAAGTACGACGCGCAGCCTTACTGTCAGGCTTCATAAAAAGCAGACTTAAAATAAATTTGCAGTGCAATAAAACGTTTTTCTAGTGAGCTTGAACAGAACGTTCGTGGGGAGTTCTTTTTAATTCTGTGTTAGCGTCGGGAAGCAAGAGAATGTTATGGACCTATTCAAGAGAATCTACCACATGGAAATGTACAGAATGTTTTACTCTTCACATTCATTACAACATCAACACTATGTCCGCAATGTACTCTAAAAGTGAAGAATTCGAAAACTACTATAGGCATCCAATTCGCCTTACTTGTTCATCACAACACTCGCAGCTATCAAGACGGTGTGAAGTACGGTCGCAAGTCTTCACAAACTGTGCGGACAGTGTTTTTTGGCGGACGGAACAACTTCACGAAATCCAGTCTCGTCGAGTGTCTCGTCCAGTTGAAAGGCATCCTGACGCCATCGAGGTTAGCCGCTTGTGTGATCGCCCAAGCGAAGAGTCCTTCCGCCATCTTTGTCAGCTTCAACGTCTGCGAGTCGTTAGGAATAACTAAACGAGGAACCTTATCCACGCTTTGCTGTGGTCACAATCTCTGCTCCTCGTTTAGCTTCCTCGTTGAGACTATCGTGCTCGTTAAGAACCCTCACGTGTTGTGATGTCGCCGCCCTGAACGAACTAAAGGTGGTGATGGTGAAAGGGCTTGCCGTTGTCGGCCTCACGTATATGGGCAACGTCACGACTGACGCCCTGGGGAAATGTGCGTCCTGGGTCGACTTCTAGGGGAACTGTGCCGACATATGTCTGAAAGCGTCTGAACGAACTACAGCTGCCTACGAGGCTGCAATGTTTTCGACCAATGGGGTTGTTTAATATTGGTTGGATAGCACGCATGGCTTGTCTATGGCTTGTCGCTGTCACTTCTTCATCTTCTTTCTCATCTTGATCTGCATCTTCTTGAAAATATATCACAGCCCTCATGTAACCACTGGTGTAAATACGATGAAAGGGGAAGGATGCCATTTTATACACAGTCGTGGAGCGATACATGTTCGTTTCAGCAAAAATTCCGTTTCTGAAAATCTAAAAAAAAAAAAAAAGACGTTTAACATTCTAACGAGTGGGTAGACCCACTCGTAAGGCAAACAATCTCGTTAGATCGTTACTGGACCGAGAGTTACGCCCCTGTCACGTCATACACCACGTGCTCGTGCTCACGAGTGCCTCGCGCTTCGTTAGATCATGAGCCGTGTATGCGATGAAGCCTGTGAGCACGTGAACACAGTCGTTACGCAGACGACACCGTTGGTCGTTACGCGAGCGAGAGATTACGCCTTTGTCCAGTTAACAAAAAAAGCGTGTTACGTATCCGTGTTAACGAGAGCCCCGCCCCTCGTTAGCTCGCGAGCGGTTGAAGCGATTAAGCCCTCAGATTCGTTCTCTGCTGCCAACCAAGAATGACTGTGACACGGAAAGTAGACCAGCTCACATGTCCTTCAATGTTCCTGGACCTCTCCTGAACACTTCCGCACTGTCTGCCGTCCGAAACACGAGTGACACGTCGCCCGCACCTTTCCTCCCGTCGCACCTCGCAGTGACCTGTTCTCCCTGGGACTTCAAGGATGAGGGAAGAATACAGGAGAAATGTGCCCGGGGCGATGTCACTTCTGGGTCCCCTGTCTAGGAACCCCACAGCCTGGACATTTCGCTGCCTCGGAGCTCGCTGCTATGGTCTCGCAAAATTCGTATGCGACTTGCTTCTCAGATTTGGTGATCGAGAGAGACAGAGATCGCAGGCGCGTTTTTCGCTGGAGGAGCTTCCCTGAGACTTCGAGCAACCACTATGCAGTCGCAGTGCTGGAAAAAAGGGGCCAGAGACGCACAGAACTGACACCATCTACGTATATGAAAAGCAAAAGCAGACACTATTGCTTTTCCATCATTCACGAGTGTGAGATCGACGTAGGATTTTCACCCCAAAAATATCTTACTGGAGGTCAGATGCTTATGCCGTGCGTTCCATGCACTCGAGGCAGAACTAGATTTGTAATTTTCGATTGCGTAGAAAAATGGATAAAACGAAAGAGTACAAGTTTCGTGGAGTAGCTCCGGCCTTGCAGGAGTACTCTAATAAAAAAATGACTGCAACTTTGGGCATCGTGAGAAACGCGAGTAAATGCACTTAATTAATATAGGACCATCGTTGGTAAATTTTTGACACGTTATCAGTGTCACGTGGTACCATAAAGATACAGGCGGACCTACACTGTAGTTGGCCCTATAAAGCTGTCGGTTTAAAAATTGGCAAATTGGACAAATTTCCCTTTGCTATTTAGTGAGAGACAAATACCTTGCACCAGCTCCCGTGGCATAGTGGTTAGGGTAGCCGCTTTCCACGCTGAGACTGGGAGGTGGCACGGGTTCGAATCCTGTCACCGGCTGTGCTGTCTGAGGTTTTCCCTGGGTTTTCCGAAGACTTTCCAGATGAATGTCGGCACAGTTCCCCTTGAAGTCGACCCAGGACTCATACTAACCCTACCGTCCCGCGTTCCTTCCTGCTGTCCTCTCTCCATGTGTCCACGTCTGTACGCCCCTCATAGCCACAGTTGCTTCGCGGCGCTAACACGGAATTAAAAAAAAAATACTTTGCGATACGTGAACGCAAAGAAAAATAAAACAATTCAACAGGCTGAAGTTCACGTGCTCGTTCTATCTCCGGGCGTTCGCAGTAATACCGGACAGAATTGGCGCCAAAAAGTTTTAATATGAACAGTGCTTTCGCGTCGAACGTTCAACCCAAAGATAAGGGCGACGCTACAGGCCTCCAGCGATGCACCGCGCGCCCTCGTTATCTTTCTCATGCGTCATCGTGCTTCCCATATCCTGCATGACCTCCCGTTCATTCCTCGTTCTTTGCTCATTCACACCCTTTTTTAGTTTTTATTCATTTACGTTCCACTTCGACAATAGAAGAGTATGCCAGATATCATAGGTTGTCTTCTAGAACTCATCCAAAGTTGAGGCATCGTTCCTAAGTGATGGGTGGGTCTTCATACTTGACCCCGAATGCATTGAAAGAGTGATGGAAGATCCACTAAGCTAAGTGATCGATCGCCTGCGTATCATCTCCAGCCGCGTGCTTTCTTTCACGACCACTAATAGTCAGTTTTAGTATAACGTACGCCGTCGGCTTTGCGTACGTAAGGGGTAGCGTGATGGTTCTGCGCAATGCGTGAAGATCTCTTTATGTTTCGCGTGTGCGCAGAACCGCCATCACCGTCGCTTACGTACGCAAAGGCGATAGCGTGATGATTCTGCGCAGTGCGCGAAACTCGCTTTATCTTTTGTGCGTGCGCAGAACCATCATGCTATCCCTTAAGTACGCAAAGGCGATAGCGTACGATTTACACTCTAAAAACAGACCTTCACCGCATAGCACGTAGTGCGCCAATCACTGCTCCGAACTATAGGGTTATCGCTTTTGATTCGAGGAGAGAGGGAGGCGTACGCCTTTTTTGTGGCAATTACCATATACCCAAATTGCCACAAAAAGCGTACGCCCCCTTCTCTCCTCGAATCCGAAGCGATAACCATATCGTTCATGGCAATGGTTGGCGCACAGCGTGCTATGCGGTGAAGTTCTGTTTTTAGAGTGTACTAAAGCTCACTATTAGTGAGTTTTAGCATTTTAGACGTTTAATTTTAGTTTTAGTATTATGAGAGTTTTAGTTTTAGAATTATTGAGTTTTAGTTAGACAATAGAGTACGTAAGGGATAGCGTGATGATTCTGCGCAATGCGTGAAGCTCTCTTTATGTCTTACGCGTGCCCAGAATCATTTCTTACGTACGCAAAGGCGATAGCGTACGATGCACTAAAGGCCACTATTAGTGAGTTTTAGCATTTTAGACGTTTAATTTTAGTTTTAGTATTATGAGAGTTTTAGTTTTAGAATTATTGATTTTTAGCTAGACAATAGCGTGCGTAAGGGATAGCGTGATGATTCTGCGCAATGCGTGCCTAGAATCATTTCATCATATGTACACTCTAAAAACAGAACTTCACCGCATAGCACATAGTGCGCCAATCACTGCCGCGAACTATAGGGTTATCGCTTTTGATTCGAGGAGAGAGGGAGGCGTACGCCTTTTTTCTGGCAATTACCATATACCCAAATTGCCACAAAAAGGCGAACGCCCCCTTCTCTCCTCGAATCCGAAGCGATAACCATATCGTTCATGGCAATGGTTGGCGCACAGCGTGCTATGCGGTGAAGTTCTGTTTTTAGAGTGTACTAAAGCTCACTATTAGTGAGTTTTAGCATTTTAGACGTTTAATTTTAGTTTTAGTATTATGAGAGTTTTAGTTTTAGAATTATTGAGTTTTAGTTAGACAATAGAGTACGTAAGGGATAGCGTGATGATTCTGCGCAATGCGTGAAGCTCTCTTTATGTCTTACGCGTGCCCAGAATCATTTCTTACGTACGCAAAGGCGATGGCGTACGATGCACTAAAGGCCACTATTAGTGAGTTTCAGTATTTTAGACGTTTAATTTTAGTTTTAGTATTATGAGAGTTTTAGTTTTAGAATTATTGAGTTTTAGTTAGACAATAGAGTACGTAAGGGATAGCGTGATGATTCTGCGCAATGCGTGAAGCTCTCTTTATGTCTTACGCGTGCCCAGAATCATTTCTTACGTACGCAAAGGCGATAGCGTACGATGCACTAAAGGCCACTATTAGTGAGTTTTAGCATTTTAGACGTTTAATTTTAGTTTTAGTATTATGAGAGTTTTAGTTTTAGAATTATTGAGTTTTAGCTAGACAATAGCGTGCGTAAGGGATAGCGTGATGATTCTGCGCAATGCGTGCCTAGAATCATTTCATCATATGTACACTCTAAAAACAGAACTTCACCGCATAGCACATAGTGCGCCAATCACTGCCGCGAACTATAGGGTTATCGCTTTTGATTCGAGGAGAGAGGGAGGCGTACGCCTTTTTTGTGGCAATTACCATATACCCAAATTGCCACAAAAAGGCGTACGCCCCCTTCTCTCCTCGAATCCGAAGCGATAACCATATCGTTCATGGCAATGGTTGGCGCACAGCGTGCTATGCGGTGAAGTTCTGTTTTTAGAGTGTACTAAAGCTCACTATTAGTGAGTTTTAGCATTTTAGACGTTTAATTTTAGTTTTAGTATTATGAGAGTTTTAGTTAGACAATAGAGTACGTAAGTGATAGCGTGATGATTCTGCGTAATGCGTGAAGCTCTCTTTATGTCTTACGCGTGCCCAGAATCATTTCTTACGTACGCAAAGGCGATAGCGTACGATGCACTAAAGGCCACTATTAGTGAGTTTCAGTATTTTAGACGTTTAATTTTAGTATTATTATAGTTTTCGTTTTAGAATTATTGAGTTTTAGTTAGACGATAGCGTACGATATGCACTAAAATTCTCTAATCTCTCAAACAACCTTGCGGGGGAAAACCGTAAGAATGAAATAACCTTTTGGTTGGGGTGGAGGGTGCAATCGTTATGCTAGGAACGCGACTGGAGTTGCCTGTTCTGACGGAATGACGGACAGCGGCACGTCCGTAAACTTCTTAGACTGTCTCTTCGGCTATACGCTTATTCCGACGCGATATTGTCTTAAAAGCAAACGCTGGCATTGATAAGCCTTCATAATTAATTTCGGTGAATAAAAATGGTAGGTGGCCTAAATTGGAAAGATGTAGAGTAGAACCCTGAGGTTCGAAACGCGCAAAAACAAAAAACTGCAGAGTTCTTCTCTGTAGCACTGCGGGCGGGAGAAAAAAAAGCATAAACTGCGAGCTGCTACATGATTAAATTAGTGATATCAAAGACAGGGAGGAAAAGATGTCTTTTCCTCCGTGTCTCAGGTTTCACTGTTGTAATCGGCGAGCCATGGGCAGGGATCCGTTTGACATGTTGGCGCTTTTTCCTCTCCTCGTCTCTGTGTCTTTCTGATTGAAACGGCCCATCCATTTTTATTACGCAAGAAAATTAATTATGAAAGCTCATTAAAGCTGCGCTGCCTGTTAAAGGGGCACTAAACAGCTCCACAAACATTTTCCAATTATTATGCACCATGAAAGAACGTGGCTCACGTTATCCAATTATGAAATTGATTTCCCCCTAGCGAGCGTCTTTACCACGCAACAGTGACATTCAAAGAGCATAATCCGCGTCAGTCTCTCCTTCCTACTCTGAGAGCATCTACGTCACACGTCTCGCACGTGTAGCAAATCTGCATTTCAGTCACAGGAGATGGGGAGATTTCGGACTCCTGGCCAATGACGGGCCCCGTTGACACAAGCAGGGGCGTGCAGGGAGAACCGGTTGTCGGGCTATTGCTGTGGCCTTGCGGAGTAATACAGCGCTGAAAACATAGTGTGCATATGAAATGGAATATTGTGGGCTTTTGGTACCTTTTGATCTGACAAGTGTAAATAGGTTTAGAATTGACCCCACGTCCCGATATTACAACAAAATCAGTGTATAGGCGTCCCGCATTATGAATGGTTGATGGTGCGCGACATCAAAATGACGTATGGCTATTGTCACCAGGGCATCGCAGGCGAGGCATGAGCGCGAAAGAGTGCGGTGAATATTCGGTCGGTTTGGAGCCATTATTTACTTTTTTCCGACAAATTTTTTTTTACTAAAGGTCACTGTAGGAAACGAATCACACTGCATTAGAAAAAATTGCACCTTGCATACCTGTTTATTGCCCCTTTAACACGATATCACGTCGAAGTAAGGCCATACCGCAAATAGGCGTGTGCCGCACACTTTCCGCATGCAAAATGAACCATGAATTTGGGGAAAATTTTGGTTCACTTTTCGAGAAGCACCTTGTTTATGTGAGCAAGCATGACACCAAAGACGCTCGTAAAAGGTACCGCAAGACGTAGACGTGCAATCTCAGAATATTTCAATCTGTTCAAACCAAGGAATCTCTGAGCGCTCAGTACTTTTATGTCACAATTGTCGCCCCATAGTTTTTTTATTAGAAAATTAAATTTGAAAACTACGTGCAACAATACTCTGTCGAAGTTCCCACAAACTTCGCATTGCTCGTCAAGTACTGCTGCGAAACTATGTACACTGGATGTGTGTTCTTTTATCAATCAATTAATCTGCTACGTAGTCAGCAGGAGCTGCAAATCATTCTCGGGTACGGGGACATAGGCCAGTACTGCTCGAAGAACTGGGGGATTGGTTAGTTCCGGAGGGGGAGGGCCTATTGATAAACTTTTCGCATCAAAGCACGTCTTACTTAGAGATGCGAAGCCCCAGAAAAAACCCGAAAATTTTGGGGAAAAAAGCAGTTTTCCTTTTCAGTTTCTTTCCTCGTTTTCGGAAAAAGAAAAAGAAACCACAAAATTTCCAGGCGACAAAATTCAAAAATGTTAATTTTCGTGCCTTTGATGCGTTCCAACCCGCCAACAGTGCCTTAGTATCTCTATAATCCGCAAACAACCACCAACTTAGTGCTCCGTCTGGCCGCTCCAAGCGATCGCCATCGCATTCAAATAATGTCGGAGTTCTGGTCGGAGTGGACAGGTTGTTCTAATTACTTATCGCTAAGTAGACAGCAGTCTCATGGGATGCTCTGCGCTGCATTTATGCCTAGAGGATGAACACTACTAAAGGTTCTAGCTCATTGTATGCTGTGGTTTGGCCAGCAATGCTTCGACTCAGCAGTAACCACATTTGTTTCCAATTTTTCGGAAAAGCCCCCGAAAAAAACCGTTTTTTTTTTTGAGCGATTCAAAATTTCCGGAAATTTTGCATCTCTAGCTCTTACCGCAATATGTGCCTGCGAGGTTCAATGGACGTGCTCTACGTTACGTAACGTAGAGCACCAAGGCTGCTGTCTTTCCTCATCACAGACAAGTAACTCTACCGCATACGATACCGAATGCGACGAAGGTTTTGAGTTCCCACTGCTTAACACATTCAAGATAAATGATGACGAGTGAATCAGTGCACGCGTGAAACATTTCAGAAATCCATTGTACGCCCAATAGCAACTTTATTGTGAGGTGATGACTGGGGAGTTTCCTCGCCAGGGGCGATACTGTACCCCATTGCTGGTGGTGATGTGGGCAATGAATTAATGATCCCCTTCACCAGAAGGATCAAAGTTCTACGGAGTCCGAAAAGGTCAACAGAGCTTTGAGGGCAGAGCGTCATTGTACGCTCATTGGGGTGTGGGCATAGAGTTTTTTCGTTTGTAACCATTTTTGATCTATTCTCGTGCAGGCCGAAAGGACAACGTATCCCTGTTTTTTTCATGTGATGTAATTCACTTTCCGCAATTATGACTAGCTACTTGTCTGTGTTTAGAAAAAGTAATTAGCTTACTCGTGCTAACTGCATGACTTTACACCGGTGTGGATCTTGAAGGATAAATGGCTGTATAACGCGTTGACGGAATGACATTCGATGAAACGGCGCCGACGAAGCAGAGTTCGATGAAACTGCAAAACGCTGGGAAACAGCATTAGGCGTAAAGGCGATCCCACAATAATTATTCCATGCGCCGAAGAAGTCACGTCATTAATAAAGGGAAATCCTTGTAATAAAGTAGCATCGTCACTTGCGCAGGGGGCACTGTGTTGCGGCTTTACTTCTCCTGTCAAAATAAGTAGGACCCCCCAGCCCCCAATTTGCTTGCACTGACTCCCGGCTCGAAAGAGCTTAATCCCGAAACGACTGGAGAATGGAGATGCAGCAGAATTTAATGAGAAAGCGTACATCTCAAGCGGATTAATTGCACAGTGTAGAGGACGTCAGCAACGAAATAACATTAGCATACATCTCAACCCTCTCAAGTGTGGTATCGACCCAGCCGTTACTTTACATGTAACACTGATTAAACTTCCTTATATGCAACGTCCAAAAGGAAAACATTTGCATGATGTAATTGTTATTGATTGGGTTTTTCATTTAACCGTGCCCGCCAACAGCCATAACCTCAATAGTGGTACACAATATGTCCATGCAAACACAATAAAATCTCTAAAATGTTTTTGCTTTTTTTTACATACCATATATCTCAGACACAACATCATCGTCTCTGCAAATTACAAAAATATCATGCTCTTTGGCAATGGACGTTATTAGGAGAGATTATTATGCACTGTTTTTTCCCGGGCGTTCCCTGATTGATTGATTGAAAAATATGGAAATTTTAGACCCGACAAAGGAAGCAGAGAGACTGATGCTCCAGAACACGTGAACAGAAAAGAAAGCAGAGAGACTGACCCAAAGAAGACCAAGAGACATAGCAAATAACAAGCATGGTCCGACTGAGTAAATGAGATAATAGCTATAGAGCTAGACCGTATCAAACTAAATACGCAGATGACCCTCAACGCACTGCACAATGTACAGTACCAGCGGCATGGCCGAGTGGGTTAAGGCGTCCGCTCATTGGTGGTAACCAAGGTCGTGCTGTAGACTGGGAGGTGGTGGGTTCGAATCCTACCGCCGGCTGTGCTGTCTGAGGTTTTCCCTGGGTTTTCCGAAGACTTCGGAACAGTGTCGGCACAGTTCACCCTGAAGTCGGCCCAGGACGCACACTAATCCCCCTGTCCCCCACTCCTTCCTGTTGTCCTCTCTCCGTCTGTCCACATCTGTACGCCGCTCATAGCCACAGTAGGCTTCGCGGCGCTAACACGCAATAAAAAAAAAACAATGTACAGCTTGGGACAAAAGTTTACGGAGCAGGGCACCAGCGCATTTCTTCATCAGGGTGACCCCCTGCTAGCTTTCAGGAAGAGATCAAGTAAGAAACGGGTAACTGGCAATTCTACCCATCTCTCAGTATATGTGTCCGCTCCTGCTAGGGTGTCGCTCCAATGGAGAAATGTGACACCCGGGTGTTCCGTAAACTTTTGTCCCAAGCTGTATTCTGTCGTTAAGACAGTAGCCGAGAAACGCGTAGACTTCAGAGGCTGTCGAGTTGGTGACATGATTTCAAAAATTGTATAAGTGCGTGTTGGCCGGTATATGGTGACCCACAGGCCACCACCCAAGAACAATTTCGGTGCTGAAAACGCGGCTAGCTAGGTGGACCAGCGACGATTGTAATATGCTGCGATGGTCTCTGTATTTAATGCAGTCTTGAATGACGTGTGCAGCGTCTTCTACGACGTACATTCCCTACAATTCGGCGAGGGGACCTTTCCGAGTTTAAAGGGACTATGAAACGATTTTTTTCTTCGTTTCGTTCGAAAGAAGACATTTTTCTGAGTCTAGAACCGAAATTTTACTTTCGTCGCGCGAGCGGACTTCTCGGAAGCGAATTTAAACGGAGCGGCGAAGGGAGGACAGCTGGCGACGCGCCGTGGGGAGCTGCCGAGCGGAGACACAACGGGTAACTTGACGCGACCACGGCCGGCTCAGCAACACGTCATCGTGACGTGTTGCCGAGCTGGCGGAGCCGAGGAATCCCGCCAGGAGCATGCGCCGTAGGATCCCGCGTATGCGTTTATCGGGAGTGGAAATCTCCATGACAGCAGCTTTCGCGCGATCCGCAGATTTTGGCAGTGGCGGCAGCCACAGCGCGAGCTCGCGGCATTACTTGCCATTGTGCAACACCGGTGACGTAACGGGGAACCGAAGTGCGGTCCGTACAGTTACACCATCGGCAGGGAAATATGCGCGAGAGAGGAGGAACGCGGAAGAGACATTTCCAGCGCGCGCTCCTCGCAGAGTGGAGCGATTTCGTCCGGAAAAATTTGTGGCATATTAGTTTCTCTGCGGGAAGAACAGTTTCCATCGAAAAAAAGTATGGGGGTTCGGGGAATTTCATAGTCCCTTTAAGCAGGAGACGGCCGCTGTAAAGGAACATTGAGGCGACCCTCTGTTCATAAACATGTGACACCACGGGGTGATCGGTTCCTGGCTATATTTAACTTTGGTTGGCAAGAATCAGGAAGCATGCATCGGCTGATAGGCTGATAAGGCTGATAGGTGCCCGCCACCATGCTTAGCGCGGCGGCGTTACGTAATCAATAGCGTAGTGGCTCAGGTCGTCTATTGACGCCGAGAAGTTTGGGAGTTCCCCCTGGTGTTCACTGGACGAACCGTCTCGTGGGGAGATTCCCCGGCAGTATTCGCACATTGCATTGCGTATTAAAGGAGCTATGAACTGTACCAAGCGAGCCCGCCGACTGTGTCGGCTCCAAACGACGATTTCAACGTGTTGTCTGTGACACCTTTTGTATAGGTGAATTTGATAGGTGCGTATCTTCAACACATAGCACGCTCCTAGCCAACTATCTTCCCGAATGAAACGTACTCGCCCATGATTTGTTGATAACGAGAGGCGTAGCCTATTATGTATCTATTATGCGGGGCTACAAAATGGGCTACGTCTCCCGTTTTCAACAAATCAGAGACGAGAACGTTGTCATTCGGGGTGATGGTTGGCTAGGAGCGTGCCATGTAGTGAAGTTCATCTTGAAGAGGGTAAAGCAGAACGTTATGTGTACCTCCGCGTTGGCGTCTGATTGGGTGCTACAATTCTTCAGATGAAGTAACGACGAATAGAGCTATCTGGACGGCGGTGCGTCTACTCGCCCGAATACGAAAGAGAGTGCGTTTTTGTATTAACGCTGCACAAGTTATGAAGGAGAGGAATTGAACAATAAATTGTAAATAGAATTACGAAGCGTAGAAGAACAATATTACATGTATATAGTGGTACTACGAACTTGGAGAAGAGGAAGTGGGTGAAGGATAGGATAGTAGATGAAGAGGAGGAGGAGATTAAAAACGGTTCTAACAGAGAACGTACGGAACGTGCCTGACCTCCATATATTTAGAACACTACAATGTATTAAACCCGTAACTAAATATATGCAGACACTTGTAAGAGGCTGTCGAGCGTTGATCTTTCCTGATAATGCATGACAAAAATGACGTAAGTGTTCCAAGTAACTTGCATTTTCATTCAAATATGACAGTTTTCACAAAAACTAAACAGAAACCAGAATCACTCACCAAGAGGCGGTGGCGCCCCTAGTGAGGCTCTCGCCGCCATATTGGCGGATGCAAGTGGCGACTGGCGAGGCGTTCCCTGACATTCCATTAATACGCATTGAATTTATTTCTCGCACACAACTCATCGACAGACGGAAAGGAGAGAGAGAGGACGAAAAAAAAAACACAATTTGTGTACTCAGGGCTTAGGTAAACAATGCACAAATCAACCGCCTAATTAAGTAAGTTTATTTTGAAGCCGCCGCCTCCACAAAGGGAATAACCCGCGTTTACCATGCGTTTCCAAAAGTCACATCCAGTATAAACAGGATACAGGGTAAACAGGGTAAACTTTACAGAAACAGAGTTGCACGTATTTTGAGTACCGTAATCAAAATACTCTACTTAATACTTTACTATACACTTTATTTTCATTCGTATTTCTACATTAACTCGAATACTTTTTCTAGTATATCGTAATTACCTTTTGTTTGTCTGTTTTCATATCAAGTTCAGTTTGAGCTTCGTTCCGCGGTCTTTTCATAGGGCTTTTCTTTCCGCTATGGAGTCCGTCTTCCGGTACTGCCGTTCAGCCGCATTATTCGGAATTATTGGTGACTTCTGTTCTGTTACTTGGGTCCTTCCGCACTGACAAGTGACCATCACTAGCTTTGTTCACCATATCGTTTTTGGGACGGAAACATAGACTCTCTCTCTTGCAGTGCCATTCACCGTAAGTCCAGTTCTTCCGTACATTGTCACGGGATCACTGAATGGAATCAAGGAAGGAGGTACAGTTTCTTCCATGGTCGTTTTCGTTATGAACGCAAAAGAGAACAACTCGATAACTTACCGGACCAGAAAATTTGTTTGCTCAAAAAGATTTTTTATAAAGAAAGAGGAAGCCCTACAGATCCTTATTCTGAAATGCAACACCCACTACGAGCCGATCAAGCTCACATAAACGCTTATAGTGCTAAATAAAAGATCACATACACAAAAGTGCATTGTTTGGAGTCCGATACCTCGGTATACTAAATGTTGCCTAATTGCCCTTTGACATATTGGCTACTCAAACTCAATTGCTTTCAAGTATTTGTACTGTGTCTTAGTTACATTTTGGCTTCAGTATTTAGTGTCGTATTTTAAATGAATTTTCACGGTATCTCGTGGATGTCTGCTGATAACTAATTAAACTTTCCACTGGCAGTCGGAAGTTAAGTTGAGTTGAAATGATAGGAAAAGAAAAAAAAAATGGAGAAATAGGCACTCATTTGGAGAGCCGGCTACTCCAGATTAGAGCACTGCACGGGCCGACTTTTCCGGGCCCGACCCGGCCCGGGCGCATCGAAAAATGGCCCGGCCCGACCCGGGCCCGCACCTTCATATTTTTATGCGGCCCGGCCCGGCCCGGCCCGGTGACCCAGTGACTAGAGCCCGGCCCGGCCCGGCGTTTAAGCAAATAGAGCCCGGCCCGGCCCGGCCCGGTGACCCGGCGAGTAGATCCCGGCCTAGTATTTCCAGCCGCGACGTACGCGTTTCTGGCGATTATCAAACAAATTTATAAGTAAATTTATAAGGAGAGAAGACAAACATACAAGTGATGGCGGTTTAACACCGTAACCGCACGAGACCAAATTAAATCCAGAACGCACGGGGCGTTATCGTTACACTGTCAAGATTTTGCGGAGGTAGAGCATGCTGTCGACAAACTGCTTCTCCCAGTCCCTATCCCTCTCACCAAGCTTTGCCAAAGTGATTGTGAAATATGTGAGGAGTGAGGAGCAATGTAAAGTGGCTTGGATAATGTTCTAGAGGGTCGAATCATATGCATAATGCAGTAACCTTTGCTTGTCTTTGCAAAATATGCACAGGAATGACGCAAGCGCATGATGAGATGAACTAATGCATCTCCAATGTGTGGAATTAGCTGCGTGGCCCGGCCGGGCCTGACTCTCGGGAACATATTTGTCGGCCCGGGCCCGGCCCGGCCCGCGGTGGTGGCGTATTTTAACGGCCCGGGCCCGGCCCGGCCCGCGGTGCTGGCGTATTTTGTCGGCCCGGGCTCGGCCCGGCCCGGAGCACACAGCCAATAACAAGCCCAGCCCGGCCCGCGGGCCGGGTCGGGCCCGGGCCGGGTCGGGGGCCCGGGCCCGTGCAGTGCTCTACTCCAGATCACCCAGAAAAAACAAAAATGGCTAATTACAATAAGAACAATGAGTGACAAAGACACTGAGTCAGTCACAAACACACACTGCAGTCGGAAGTTAAAGCTTACTTTTCAGGTAAGCTTCTGTGCAATGAAAAATTAAAAATGGGATCACGGCGTAGGTACGACACGAAAAATATTAATGAGGACGCATAGCAGCTTAATACGTAAGGGCACCCTTGTTCAGGTTTAACGGCTCGTATAAAAAATCGTGTTAAAAACACCTTGATGACGCACACAAGCATGCTGTCTTATTGGAACTAAAAGATAGCAAATAATAATAATAAATAGTTCACGTACTACTGGGCGATCGGTGTTACGTCACTGTACCACAGCCTTGACACATCGAAAGGCTGTTCGAACAGCCCGTTCGAACCCCATGTCAAGATCAAAACGAACCTGCCCGGATTTTTACTTTGATGATGTCTGGCTGTAGTTAACCCTCAGCAATAGGAAAGAATGGGAAAAACTGGTCAACTGGTCGAGTTACAAGCGTGCCTTTGCACGCTCTATACGCGCCACTACCATGAAAGGCGCGTTGTATGTACGAGGAGATTATTGCTCTATCTGCTAATTTAACTGCATACGAAGAACGACCTGTAGAAGAGGAACACTGTCTGAGCTGCTGCGTGTCACAGCCTCGTTTGAGTCCACGGTTTTCGGACATTCACTACTGCATTGTGTTGCCATTTCGGCGTCGAGAACCGCAGTAAGAAAACATGTAGGATCACCGGAAAAGTTCCAACATTAATGTCTCCCGAATATTTTACCTAATAGCCTAACGTAATGTAGCAGCACAACTGCAACAAATACATGATAACGATCATGTCATGGGGTGCTTGACCGCTGGTGTCGCGGTACTCTACGTGTTGAATATGATAGTGAGCGAGATCGAAATGAAATGGACGAACCACACCCACATACACATCGTGCAATATGCAGCGAGATTTTACTATTTCTTTCAGCGTCCGTCGACCATAATGGGGTGAACTTACCGCCAACATGTAACGTTTGAGTATGAGTAACTCGCTCAGAGGCAATACTGTTCGGGTATTTATTTTCAGGATCAACATATTTGTCGTCGTATATTCGGCAGGCTCCCTAAGAGAGGTAAAAAAAAAAAAAAACCGTAATATCATCAGTCATATGTATAGTTTAATCGTTGTTGTTAATGTTCTTATGTGTACATAATAACTGAGTATGATGCAGAATGTATTAAATAAGTTAATGGAGGAGTGATTAAAGGAGCATTGAGGTGACTCCCCAAATTTTTTTTTCCGTTTTTCGCTGCGGAGTGTTTTGCAACGAATAACATGAGCTCCTGCGAAAGAACGACGATCGCAGGTGAACTCCACACTCTAACGGGGGGAAAAAAAAGTATAATTTCTTGCGCAAGCTGGTAGAACGACAGTACTTCTATCATTTCGGGCCAATCCATGCGCGCCTTCTCCTCCGCGGGTATAAGCGGGGTCGTCCCTTTCCCTTGCTCCTCTCTCTCACGTTTGCTCTAAGAAAACTTAACCTTTAATTAGCCTCATATACTTTCAATTACTCTGTAATAACCCTTTAATTACCGAAGGTAACCGGAGGATACCTGAGGTAGTCTTGAATTTCATTCAATCCCCTTTAATTGACGTTCATTACCTTTGATCACATTTAAGTACCTCCGGTAGCCTGCGATTACCGTCGGTAATCCTTAATTTCATTTAATCTTTCTCTTAATTACATACATCTTACATTCATTACTTTAAACTCAACTTTCTTGCTTTAATTGCCTTTAATTTTTTGTAATTACTTTCAATTACTCTGTTAATTAACTGTTAATTAGCTTCGACTACTTCAATTTAAATTTATTTACCTCCATTTACATTTACCCCCTTATATCCCCTTTGCATGTCGACCTATACCTCTGCCTCAGTGAGGCTTCACTATCTCTCTCTCTCTCTCTCACACACACAACACACACACACACACACATACCGCATTTTCCATTTTGACAGTCCTAATGCTAACGCAATAAAAAAGGTAGAATTTCCTACCCAAGCTGGTAGAACGACAGTTTCTATTCCGTAGTTTGTTTCTACTCTGCAGTTATACTCAAAAGGTGAAATTCGTTTGAGTAGAAATGTGGCTGCAATACTGCTCTACCGAGATGGGTAAAAAATTCTACCTTTTTTTCTTAGAGTGCGAGCGAGCTCCGGGCCTCTGTTCCGCAACACCTTTCAAAAATCCTCTCCTCCTTAAAAGAGCGCATCGCAGACCGAGAGGACGTCTGAGCTGAGAAGAAAAAACAAAGCAAAAAAGGCTCGGGGCATTCTCCCCGTCACGCCAAGATCCTGCTTTCTCCGACTGTTTTTGTAACGATTCCGCAGCTATAATACAACGCAGAGCGGAAATATTCTGCATGGTGACTCTTGGGGTGCAGATTGACGGATGAGACAGGGTTTCGAGCCACGTTAAATGTCACATCATTGCTCCTTCCAGGTAAGGGTACAAAGTTTTGAAAAATACATAGTGTACCGTCGACTATGTGCTTTTTAACACTTTGTACTAGAGCCCTGCGCGGATGAGATTTTTGGCATTCGCATCCGACGCGCATCCGCGCACACGTTATCCGCATCCGCAGCATACACAACCGTTTACATCCGCATCCGATCCGCTGAGCAAAACGCAATATCCGCATCCAATCCGCAAAATCCCCGCACGTTTCGAAGGACGCGTAAGGACCGCCGGAAGCATGTTGGTATAATGTCGGATGCCTCCATGCTGTCATGGAACGACTCACGACGGCAAGCAAAGGTAAACCTTACAACAAACGCGATATGGAGAGACTTCTGGAACGCGTAGAACGCAACCTCGCCGGTGCTCGTGTGACCAGCTCCGGTGGCGCAGCGGTAACGCGTGCGCTTGGAGACTGGGAGGTCCGCGGTTCGAATCCGCGGGCCGGCTGTGCCGTCTGGGGTTTTTCCTGGGTTTCCCTCAGATGTGTAATAGGCGTATGCCGGCACAGTTCCCCTGAAGTCGGCCCATGGACGCAGCTATCCTCCCCCCGAGCGGACTCCGCTCGGTCTTCCACTTCACCCTTTCCTCTCCTCCTCTCCACCACCTTTCCCTTCCCGAGAAACATGCCGCCTAATCAGGCATGCAGACCTCTCGGGTTCCTCCCAACGACACTCCTCCTCCTCCTCCGGTGCTCGTGTGGATGACAGTAGAGCACTGCACGGGCCGGGCCCCCGACCCGGCCCGGGCCCGACCCGGCCCGCGGGCCGGGCTGGGCTTGTTATTGGCTGTGTGCTCCGGGCCGGGCCGAGCCCGGGCCGACAAAATACGCCAGCACCGCGGGCCGGGCCGGGCCCGGGCCGTTAAAATACGCCACCACCGCGGGCCGGGCCGGGCCCGGGCCGACAAATATGTTCCCGAGAGTCAGGCCCGGCCGGGCCACGCAGCTAATTCCACACATTGGAGATGCATTAGTTCATATCATCATGCGCTTGCGTCATTCCTGTGCATATTTTGCAAAGACAAGCAAAGGGTACTGCATTATGCATATCATTCGACCCTCTAGAACATTCTCCAAGCCACTTTACATTGCTCCTCACTCCTCACATATTTCACAATCACTTTGGCAAAGCTTGGTGAGAGGGATAGGGACTTGGAGAAGCAGTTTGTCGACAGCATGCTCTATCTCCGCAAAATCTTGACAGTGTAACGATAACGCCCCGTGCGTTCTGGATTTAATTTGGTCTCGTGCGGTTACGGTGTTAAACCGCCATCACTTGTATGTTTGTCTTCTCTCCTTATAAATTTACTTATAAATTTGTTTGATAATCGCCAGAAACGCGTACGTCGCGGCTGGAAATACTAGGCCGGGATCTACTCGCCGGGTCACCGGGCCGGGCCGGGCCGGGCTCTATTTGCTTAGACGCCGGGCCGGGCCGGGCTCTAGTCACTGGGTCACCGGGCCGGGCCGGGCCGGGCCGCATAAAAATATGAAGGTCCGGGCCCGGGTCGGGCCGGGCCATTTTTCGATGCGCCCGGGCCGGGTCGGGCCCGGAAAAGTCGGCCCGTGCAGTGCTCTAGATGACAGCATGCCTCCTCTCCCGTCTTCGCCGTGCATGGTCAAAGGTGAACCCGAGCATGCGCTCGCTGTCGGCGCGCAATACAAATAAATTGGTAGTGGAAAAATTACAGCACGCGGTATATCCGCATCCGATCCGCTACCAATTCGCTGTGTTCGCATCCGCATCCGATCCGCATCCGACCTCGAGCCATCCGCATCCTCGACACCGCAGAAAGTGCTAAATTTTCATCCGAACATGAAAATTTAGCACTTTATAGGATATCCGCGGATGGTGCAGGGCTCTACTTTGTACTACCTACCGATGTAATTAATCTCTCTCTCTCACACACACAAAATAACACACTCAAGAAAGATCCGCGATATCCACGTTCGACTTCACAACAACATCTTGCTTCAGTTCACTGAAACATCAGAAACTTTCCTCAAACATTCCGTTCAAGCAATATTACGTAGCGCACCGAACCCACTTTTCTGAGAAACGCGTTTTATAGAGTGTGCGGGAAGGCGGGCAATATCCGGTCGGGCCATTCAGCCTCTTCGTAATGAACAGATAATTAGTCTGATGCAGATTGTGCGCGACTTCCGTTGGCATGCGCTCTAAAGAGAAACGAAACCGCACTGCTACCCGTGGTCCCCGCTGGTGAGGACGAGGATATTTGCCGCACATCAGTATAGGCACCACTGCCGCTGATAACGACGCCTTATCGATGTACCGTATCTCTCACATCCAATCAACTAATAAGATACTGATGATGATTCTGAAGATTTTGAGTCATGCACGCCGTGATTTGTTCCGGTACAGTACCCTCACAGTGACGCTACAAACGATCTACAAAAACTGCCTAATGCTTACGTACCTCCACCCACAGACAGACACACATTAGAGTGTTTTAGTGCATCGTCCGCTATCGCCTTTGCGTACGTAAGCGCTAGCGTTGGTGATTCTGCGCACGCGCGCAAAAAAAAAAAAAAAAAAAGAAAGAAAGAGCCCCGCGCATTGCGCAGAACCGCCACGTTGTTCCTTGCGTACGCAAATGCGATAACGAACGATGCACAGAAAAACTCACTATTAATTGCTACCGTCCTCTGCTGGGAACGATAGTTATTATATAGCGTTTGGTTCCCCCGAAGAAATGAAGAATCTCAGCCGTTGGCGATAGTATTCCGAGCCAGACTTTCTACCAATATCGTCAGTATATGTGGCGTCCCGCCGTTTCCCGTTTCAAACGGGTAACATTATTGTCAGTGTGTGGCGTCTGCGATATTGAAGATAGTCCAAGTCTGTGCCCTGCCCATGTCAACAGGAAAGTATATATATATAAATATAAATATATATGTATTAAACCGAACAGAAGAATATAGAGGAAGTGGAATAGCCGGAAGCGAGAGAAGGTTGAGCGACGCACAATGGCCTGACTGGAATGTCGCCTATTGAACGTAACACAGAAAAACAGACGGCGGAGACAGGCCGTCCGTTCCAGACACTTTCAATGAGGACGATAAAAGGCGGTATTTTTTCGCTAGTGAAATACGTTTAGGCTTGCTAGTCGAGTTGTGATGCAAGGCACGAGGGGTGCTTCGAAGTTTCGTATCAAGTCTTATCTTTCCGTCTATCTTTCAGGGCCTTAAATATTATTGTATAGATGTTGTGCAGAGGTACACGAGGTGTCTTAGGAAAGTTATGAATGTCTATGAAAATTCCTTGCAATACGAAACTTCACTGAACCTGAAAATTTTGTGCCCGATTTTGTTTCTTTTGTTGGCTCATGAGATGGTTCGGATTCCTGCGTTGGTTTTGCTGTTACCACAATCATGGGTACAATAAAGGTGGGTGTAACGTTTTCGGTAGCTCAGTAAAAGCAACCCTTTGGAAAACCATCTTCAGCGACACCGTGATGATGATAGGAAATAATTGTAGACACTTTGCCTAATTGTATTTTATATAATATATTATTATGAGTTGTATTGGCCGAACTTACGGTCATGATACTGTGTTTCCTCTTTAGTGAGTATGTTTACTGACCACAGTCAAACGGTCTGAACTCCCATACAAATATATATGTTTAAAAAAAGTCACGCAAAGTCCCACATTCCTCACTTGAACGGTTTTTTAACGGTTGGGTTTTTAATACTGCGACATTTTAAAGCCACCCCACCCATGACGGTGGCGCCGAACAGGGCTGAGAGGTGTCGGCAGTGAGACGAGAAGTGAAGAGAGGTGAAGAGTTGAGCGTAATGGAGGAGGTCACCCACGTGTGACCTGCGGAGTGCAGTAAAAACACAGCGTTTTGATGTACATTTGTAGCAGATATAAACTAATGTTTACAACGTTATTTCTTCACGACCCTTTAATCAACCGCAAAAAGGGGCACCCCGCCGGCGGTGGTAAACCACACATACCAAGAGTAGCAGCTCAACCAAAGACAGCAGGAAAAAGAGGGGGGGGGGGGGGGGGCAGACACAGACGAAGGAGGAAAAAGAAAAGCTTCACAACAATTCTTAAACATACAGGGCGGCTACAGAACACAAAAGTGGATGGAGACACAGGTCACCATCGACGAAAAGCAATAGATGTATACGGGGTGGCAGAAACACATCTAAGGAACGAAGACACGCCATCCCCACACGACTAGATACAGGGAAGAGTGCAATAGATCATTCGGAGAAAGGCAAGGGGGAGGTATGGGAGTGCTTACAAGACACAACATGGATTGGAATCGGAACAAATCAATATATATAGCGACCTTGTACGGATGAAAGGCTCCGTCGGGAAAACATCAATCCACCTAGCGGTGGTGTACCTATAAGCCGGGCAGGGCACCCTTGAGCAAAAAGAAAAAAAAAAAGAAAAAGGAAAATAATAAAATGTATAGGGCATAACATCACGGAAACGGAGGACGGAAATAATGTTAGTAGGAGACTTCAATGCACATTTCGAGGAACCGGGTAGGAAACAGAGTCAGGGTGCAGATCTGAAAATCTTCATAGAACAGCACAACCGGGTTATAGGGAACTTAATAGATAAATGCAGCGGAAAACACACACGGAGTCGTACCAGAGGGCTAAGGAGCTCCATCGCTATTGCCTTTTCTCACAACGGTTATAGTGATGAAAATAAAAGACATCCACATAGACGAAGTGGGATTACGGAGTGTGGGGAGTGACCACAACAGGATTGCAATAACGTTTGGAGGCAAAGAACGAAAGATGTCATATTGCGAGAGTCCTGCCATCTCACCCGAACAAGAGACAGAAGTGGCACAGCGGACGGGGAGCCCACACCTATCAAACATTTAAATGAAAGAACTCAGAAAAGAGGTCGCAAAGTCAGACCTGGGCCTTCTGATTTCCGGTCAGATATACTATCGCTACAGCACGACAGCAGCACTTTCTCCTGAGCTAGAGTGCCTCAAGTACAAATGGGACGGACAAGCAATCGTGCTTTCCCCATTATCTCTTGCATCTTTCTCACTCGTTCACTCATTCATACATGAGGCAGGGCGACATCTTGTGTATACTACGTAAACGTTGAGTTATTTGATTTAATTGGTACAGGTCGTTGGAGACTTACGTATTTGTGTCGCCCAGGTTTGTTCGGCTAATTTCTCGTTGTTTATGAAACATAATTTATAAGAAATGGGCAGCTATTCTAACGACTGAATGGGAAGCAAAGGAAAAAATGGTGGGATAAATAGACAAGAACGACCATTAAGGAGAGGAAAGAAGCGTCAGCCCGCCACGGAAAAGGAGTAAAACACAGACAAGCGGACACAACAGTTGAAATAACGTGGCAAGAGTACAGAAAATGCAAACAAGAGAAAACAAACTTGGTACGACGCAAAATCAGACAGGTGGACGCAGAGCTCATCAACTCCCTAAAAACTGCAGGAAAAAAGGCACCAGCAAAATTCTGGAATTACGTTAAATCGGAGAAGCGCAGAACCTCCCAACAATGGCAACAATGGATGACCCAACAAATGTCAAATGACACACAGCAGTAAAGGATGACAGAGGGAAAAATAGGGAGCACGGGGAACTGAGAAACCATCGCAGAAGAGAGCTCAACTGTGCACTTAACAAGGTAGACGCCTCTAGCAGCCAAAGCCCTGACGGGGTGTCCCCTAGGAAACTCAAAGAACGAGGACCAAAAGGAAGGAGACACCTTACGGGACTTTTTAAAGGAACTGCAAAGTGAAATATAACCACAATGCTTCAAGGCACCATCATGTAGAACGTGGCTGTGTGATCACACACACACTAGTCATCACCTCTCAGCTCTTCATACTTCTTGCACTAATTAATTTTGAACACTTTTAGAAACTGAAAGGTAGCGATCCTCAACGTTCGCAAAAGACAAAGTTGGAGTCGGCCCCGGCTTGGCGGACGGTCATCACGTGATACTGATGTACAACGTAACACATTTGAGACAGGTTACTAATTACCATTAGACTTTTTTAACAACAACAGCAACTGTTGAGATGTTCGGTCTAAACTGTTAATGGTCGCAACGTGCGAGTTACGTGCCTGTGAGAAATACCTGCGCGATCTGCTCCATTTATTCGCCTCTCTGTGCTCTCTCTCTCTCTCTCTCCGCGTCTCTGTGTCTTCTGCTCGCTGTATTGCTGCTGTTTGCAACATCTCGCACTCATGTGATTTATACGAATATATCATTTGCGTTCTTGTATTCCGGAATAGACCTCTCCCTGTTTGTAAACAAATGACATCGTACTGTTCGACAGCGCCACAAATTTGGTAGAGTTGAACTACGCTCGAAGCTAGGTCGCGTCCGAAAGTCACGGTCTTGAGGGGATTACGATGGTCCCTGAAAGGAACGCGACCTTCGGTAGTGGAATCCAGCCTTCCCTTCCTATTTGTTTCGGTTTCAGTCTGTCTACCAACGTCATGATGACGTTTCTCGAGTAGAGGTATACAGGGTGTCCACGCTAAGTGTGAACAGCTTTTTTAAAAATATATATAACACTTTTTCCAAGATGAAATCATTGCAATATAGCATATGCTGAAGGGCACTCCCTAGCAGGGCATTCGCAAAGTCCAAAGGCAATGTCTTAATTAACTTTCTTTAATTAACGTTTCAATTATAAAAGCTACAAAGTTGTCCCAATGAGAACATCTGTTCCTTTCGGTCACCTGATATCGTAGCCGTTTTCAGAACAAAAATCCGTTCGATAGATCGCCCGCAAAAAATTCGTCAATAACGCCATTTTTTTCTTTATTTTGTTCATTGCGCTTCTTAGAAGACGCGTATTTCCTTCATCCCCAACGGGAGAGAGGGAAGGAGCACAGTGCCGTCTCATGCGTCGAAGATGAGCTTTAACTTGCGGAAACAAAACAAAAACAAATGTATCGGGTGACTCTATCGGAACTGGCCTTATCTTGGGTTGCATTTTCTGTTTCCTTTTAATGTTTTTCCAGGACGCGAGAGGCGATAGTGTGCTCTTTCTCCCCCTCACATTGGGGGTGAAAGAAAGATGCGTCTTCTAAGAAGCGCAATGAACAAAATAAAGAAAAAAATGGCGTTCCTTCACGAATTTTTTGCGGGCGATCTATCGAACGGATTTTTGTTCTGAAAACGGCTACGATATCAGGTGACCGAAAGGAACAGATGTTCTCATTGGGACAACTTTGTAGCTTTTATAATTAAAAAGTTAATTAATGAAAGTTAATTAAGACATTGCCTTTGGACTTTGCTAATGCCCTGCTAGGGAGTGCCCTTTAGCATATGCTATATTGCAATTGATTTCATCTTGGAAAAAGTGTTATATATATTTTTAAAAAATCTGTTCACACTTAGCGTGGACACCCTGTATACACAAACCGTGCACCTTCGACAACGAAGTGTATAGTGCACTCGCGAGAAACGCATGCATGGTCCCGCCCGGTGTATCATCTAGTTGCTTGCATTCTCATCACACCACCACCACCACCAATAGATGGGGCGCGTCTGGAGTCCGCTAGCTTGCTTTGCGCAGTAGTCTTTCAAATTCGATTGCTGAAAAAATGTTCAATATCCAGCAGAACTATTGCGTATCTGAAGCGTCAAAATTTCAAGCTTCCAAGCTTTCAGAAAATCGTACAGTTTCTACAGGCTTTGCTGTTCACCTTACAGTTCCTTTAATGAAGTGATCAACACAAAAGAAATACCACGGGAAGGGAAACAGTACACACATTACTGTGACATATAAGGGAATGGTTCCCCAAGACGATTTTAATAACTATCAACTTCTGCAATCTATAGAACCATTGCCAGAATAATCACCGACAGGCTGGAAAATCAAATTGAAGAACAGGCAATATTTATATCGGTTGAGAAAGTGGATGGACGACAAAAAACAAAGAAGGCGGGAAGAAATATTAAAAGAGCCCGGAGAGCGAACGACGAAGAAGCAGAAGATGGAGCGACCCGACTGGAAGAGGAGGAAGGGGAGCAGCACAGCCGTCTGGGCGCTGGCGACGGCGGCACCACTACTACCACACGGGCAGAACGAAACAACCTGAAAACTATCGACAGGCCAAGAAACAGCAATAAATGGAGAGAAGAATGTATTGGCGAGAGACAAAGGAAACTAGCAGTTATTGGCATGTCCGCACACTATACGTGAAGTGCTGCTGGACCATCGTTGCAAAGAGGCCCACCAGGGGTGCCCCTGTATTCCATCCATCTATCCATTCATCACCCCGCAAGTAGAAATAACCTACTTGAAAGATGCATAGCAGTTCTGGCAGCGAGAAGATGGTAGAAGAGGAATTGCGAAAGGAGGTCTGATTAACCGGAGAGCTTAGCATCCCCGTATTTTTAATTTTCCTTACTCCACGTCATTTCCCGAATCGTTTAGGAGGAACATTTAGGAGGATATCTTATATGAAGAATAGTAAGAATGGAGGCCATTACAACGAAAAATTGAAAATAAATTAAATTAAAATAAAAACTTCTGTTAGCTACAAAAAACAGTCCCTCAGTGCTCCGGCTACGTTGAACTCTTCCTTTATGAATTTGTTACGTGCCCCCGGAAAAAGGGGAAAGAACACCAATCAAGGAACAGTACATTTTATAAACAGCAATGAAAACATCACTGAAAACCGTCAACGTACTTCACGGGAAAGAAATAATAGAAAAAAGAAAAAAGGTCAGGGGGCTCTATCCACGAGGTTGTAGCCTTGAAATCTACTTTTGTGAACTTAATTTTGTTATTCTAATCCATTAATTAGGTAATTACTAAAACATTACATTATTTAGCCTTACACCCCAAACGTTACATGAAATTTCTTAGGTATCAGCCACAAATACGATCGGAAGGATGTAAATTCTTCGTAAGAAGAATCTTCATGCATCTCTTGCAGCTTGGGGCATTCTGCTTGAGTAAGCTTGACAGGGCCGTGTTCAGAACCTGATGTTAGGGCGCCCGCAGTCATTTCGAAAGAATAATAGAGACTTTTAGAGAATACGTTATGTAAGTAGGTCAGATGTCTGCGCAGCCTCCACGGTTCCCTCTCTCCTCTATTGCCTGTGGAGCGACCTCATTAGTCCCTCTCCCAAATAAAGGGGTAGCAGCTAATAGCTCAAGTTGACGGGCATGTGGTTCTTCTGTGGTAACCTGAACCAATGCTATCGCTGCCTTGTGATTGGACAGACACTTCGTCACGTGGCTTCTCTATTCTTTATCCTCTACCTTGCGCAGAGACAAAGGCCGCGTTAAGTAGCGGCTCCGCACCGTGTGCTCCGTCACCTCTGTCCCTCTTGCTCCGGAGCCTCTGCTAAACGGGTTTTTAAAGGTGGTGACCGGACAAAAAACGTAATTGAATAGAAGGTGCGATCGGAATAGTGGGTGCACCAAATACACGTAACCGGAATATTTCGTTTTAAAACAGTCGGAAACATTAGAAAATGAATTTAATTGAATTTTGCGGCAGGTTGCGCGCATCCGGTTGAATTCAGGCGAGGATGTGCGGACCGACGTAACTGAAGTTAGTTATGAAGCCGGGCTGTCCGTCACAAAATGCGGTCTTCCGACTCGCAGTCAGCTGCCGAAAAAGGCTGCTAACAAAAAAAGAGTAACTTTACTCCTTTTGGGGACTAAATGCATTGCAACCAGAATTAGTCCATTTAGGAGTAAATGCACGGGACTAAATGAATGTAACAGGGTGGAGACTGCATTTCACGCTGTGTTCTAAGAGTTCCAGGTACATAATTCACGTGCATGAACGGAAAATGCTTTGAATTAAACCGTCAATCGTGATTTATCGATTAATATAAAATCTTGCGACATACATAGGGCACAATTTGCGAAGAAAGAAGCGCTAACGGTTTTTTGCTCTGTGTGGGTGGGAAATTGCTAAGTTGGCTAAGTTATACAGCCTTATGCCATCAAATTGACCAAGAGCACATATTTACGTAGACTGTTGCATTCGGAAGACAATTTGCGTCGTTCAGTGACAAGTTGCACTCCTGGAGAGTAAATTTCGGGGTTAGGGGATTAAAATGGGGAGTAACTGTAATCTAGAGAACTAAAAGCTCCAATTACTCCCCATTTCACTCCTTTCTTTTCTTAGAGTGTAGACGGACGGCACATCACAGTGATCCATTCATTTCCTCCTTCATAGGTCCCGCAGCGTCGGCGTACACGGTTAATACAGAACTTCACCACATAGCCAGCCACCACAAGCTCACCATGTCTCTTCAATAACTATAGACTCCTAGTCTGCTCCTACACTCTTAGAAATGAACTTCACCACATAGCACGCTCCTAGCCAACCATCATCCCGAATGACAACGTTCTCGCCCCTGATTTGTTGAAAACGGGAGGAGGAGCCTATTTTGTGCCGTGCATAATGGCACAAAATAGGCTCCTCCTCCCGTTTTCAACAAATCAGGGGCGAGAACGTTGTCATTCGGGATGATGGTTGGCTAGGAGCGTGCTATGTGGTGAAGTTCATTTTTAAGAGTGTAGACACCCACCATTCCGAATGATTTCATTCGGCGCTCTGATATGTTCAAAAGAGAAGGGGGCGCCTATCTGGGACATACATAATGTGTCCCAGATAGGCACCTCCTCCCATTTTCGACAAATCAGGACGAGGAATGATGCCATTCGAAATGATGGTTGGCTATGAGCAGGCTAGGAGTTTTTAATATTCAAGTGACATGGTGGGCTTGTCGATGCTTCCCGGTAACTTCTTTCATTCTTTCTACATCAGTGTCTTTCTACATCAATAGACTCCTCGAACGAAGAGGAACTGCTCCTCCAAGGCAGAAACGCAGGTGAACAAATGAACGGAAGTTGTTAGCGCAAGAGGTGTCACATGACGCGCCCACTGAAAGGAGATGAGAAATGGACTTGCTCGACTGTCAGGGCTCGAGCTTGGAGTCTTATCATTATCGACGGCACCAGACATCACAAGGACTCGCTCGGAGACCACCGTGTCCACAATGTTGCGCCGGCCTCACGGTGAAATTCGCGAGCGCGTTCTATATTGACTTACTTCCCCGGATTTTCGCATCGCTGAACGTATTTCACGAGGTCTACACACAGAATAAATAAATAAGTAAATAATGCTGTAGAAAAAGTGGCTTGAGGAAAAAGTCCATGCAGGAAGGAAAAACTAAATAAACATTGGGGAAAAGCGCACTGTGGCCTTTTTTTTTTTTTTTCAGAATTCTTCTGAGCGATCGATGTGGACGTATCTCCTATCTGATATGTCTTGTGTGGAAAGTCTAATATACACGCACGCGAACATAAGCGTATGTAGTATGCGCGGTCTAACAGGGCAGACATTGGTTCAACTTTAACAGAACACAAGCGTATGGATGGCGGGCACAGTTCGTAGACAGACATATCCATACCATAAAGCAGTTGCGTTGTCTGCTCCCGTCTTGTCCGCGAGTCTTATGCTGTTTTGCGCGTTAGTATCGATATGTTTAACAGATCAATAAGGATGGAGAAGCAGACATAACTGTCAATATTCCAATGTGTACTTCCTTGCTTGGTGAGGTAAAAGACTATGACTCTTCTCTCGCGTTCATGTAAACGCACCTATTGAAGCACTCATTGCGTTTAGGATGTCGAGACACCCTTTCTTAGGTGTACCCCTGTTTTGAAGATGATGTTAGCAAGAAAAACCTTGATCATGTAGCTCCAACACATTCGTGCGAGGTTATTGAAATTCCAGCTGCTGCTACGTTAAAAGTGCTGCATTCTTGGGTTCTGTTGGAACAAGGCATAACACATAAGAGGAAGAAGAGGGGCAGGGACAAGAAGGAAGAGAAGAGACAAAATTTTGAAAAAAAAAATTCCCGGTTGTTTTGAGGCGACACGCTAGGGAATGTTACGTTGCACATGTCCTTGTGGCAATGCTTCCAGCATATTCTTGCTGCCCTCATCGAAAACTTTGGGTTAAAAATGCGGGCAAATGTCCGCGAGTCTTATGCTGTTTTGCGGGTTAGTATCGATATGTTTAACAGATCAATAAGGATGGAGAAGCAGACATAACTGTCAATATTCCAATGTATACTTCCTTGCTTGGTGAGGTAAAAGACTTCTAGAACAGGCGCACTTCTGGAACGTATACAAGATGAAATATGATGGCCTACGACACACATTATAGTGAGCCTTTTAATTTAGTATATACCTAATATATATCCAAATAACTGCAGTCAGATAAGTCAGTTTTTTTTATTAGTTCACTAATAAGTTATGGGTTGATAAGATGGTAGGTAGGCGATTTTCGCATAGCAATAACTATTCACAGTTCATACTATGAGATGTCCAGTCACGTTCACCTCATTGATGATACGTATGTATTTGCTTCTCCAACATACATATATATCCAACGTACATATGTATTTCTATTATATGTATTTGCCTCTCCAACTACTTATGGAGGCGCTCGCGTCGTCCTCAAGATGGCGGAGAAAAGAATGATTGCCGATGAATAAATCGCCCTGCTTCATGCCTTCTTCCACGAGACACGCTTCAAAAATCCAGTTCGCGTGGCCATGTCACGTTGAGACTGGGAGGTACCCGGGTTCGAATCCCGATACAGGATGTGCTGTCTGGGGTTTTTCCTGGGTTTTCCTCAGACGCCTTCAGACATATGTCGGCACAGTTCCCTAATAGAAGTCGGCCAAGGACGCGCATTCCCCAGGGCGTCAGTCGTGACGTTGCCCACATATGTGAGGCAGACAACGGCGAGCCCTTTCACCATCACCACCACCACCACCACCACCACCACCACCACCACCACGCTTCAACAATTGTACAAATAACATAACTCGCGCGTGGTTTCCTGTTGTCCTCGTTGGCTCCTGTGATAGTATCTTTTTCTTCTTCCCCTTCTCGACATCGAATATTCTTCTCCGCAGTAGTTCTGCACTGCGGAATTGTGCAGTGCTGTTGCTGTTTGAGTTATGTAAGCCGGGAAACTCCATCATACACGAAGGGAAGTTGCGGCAGTTTCGGGTCAGCGCGAAGTATGTCTGTCGTCTGCTGTTATTATTATTCATTGAATGATTCTGCTGGGGTCCGCTAGGTGGCGAGCAACCAGCTGGTGAATACTGGAGAGGCGAATAGCGCACTGTAGAGGAAGGGAACGACGAGAAGAAATAAATTATCATGATTTTACGAAAAGTCTTCCCGGGAACAGCACCGCAAGCGATAATGCCCCGACGACTTTTTTATCGAACAAGCGTATGAAGGCGGGGTAGTTTGTACGAATCCATGGTGTGTAGACAGCAAAAAGATGCGGACAAAAGAAGGACGTGTCGTCGCTCTTCTGTCCGCGTCTTTTTGCTGTCTACACATCATGGACCTTTTTATCGGCCGTGCATTCAAAGACACGGCCCACCCCGGGGCGGACCGCGTTATCAACGGGCCCTTCTCCAGTATATGGAGGGCCAGCTCCCCTTTGCCTCCCTCCACAGCTTACGCGGATTTGAAGGAAGACCAGAGCATGATGATGATGATGATGACGATGATGACACGGTGTGCTTCACCCCGTCCATCCCTACTCCAGGCAACCCTACTCCATTACATGTGGGATATTACGTGAGAGGTGGGAATGAACGGTGGTGAACGAACGGTCAATGATAACATCATTTTTCTCTGTTTACGACGTTTCCAATGTTCTAATAGCAAATTCGGGTGGTCATTTCGTAGCAAAACGGCCGAGCGCTCGGAAATTGCTAGGTCGGCGACCGAGCTGGATCACGTGACCGTTGCCACCCGAACATGATTGCTAGGAATCTAGCGGTTTTAGGTACTTGGATCACGCTAGGGGCGCCGCGGTCGCAAGTCTTCGAGTTCTGTCGTCTGCAAAACCACGTGATTTCAACATGCGGGCCAATGAGGGCACTCGCCACCGTTGCAGTGCGGATGTGACGACACCGGATACAGTTGAGCAATCTGCTGCTCGATCGTTTTGAGACCGGGCAAAAAAAGTGCTACCTAGCAAATTCCGAGGGCTCGGAAAGCGCCACGCGAACATGCGAGATTTGCTTCATTTTGACCAAGCGAACATGACTGCTCGAGATCTGGCAAAAAAGGTTGCTCCGAAATGACCACCCGAATTCGCCATAAATGCCCCACTTTTATAATTCCTGGAGCGAACACACTGTGTAGAAGGAGACTGTGTAGACAGACTGTGTAGCAATGGATGCAATATGCAGTGTCGTAAAATACTGATGGTAAGTACAAATAAATTTAATCCAAGAAATTACAGCAGGATGCTGGTATCTCTCTGCTCGAGGATACTAGAGGTGCGCGCGCGCGCGCGCGGATAATTTTTAATACCAAACAACAAAGTTAATAACAATTCTATTTTGACGATGACGATTGGGGTGTTTCTTCATGACTTGATTTCTTCATCTTTTCAGTGCTTCTACTCCTTCCACGTGTGCACCTGCATTCTTCAATTCACTTTCATGGACGACGTCATAGGCAGAGATAGTAAGTATAATATCAGGGACGAGGATGAGGATGGCTTGGCTGGGGCGCGTGAGGACTGGGCTGCCAGTGGTCAGTACAGAATCTTGACATAGAGTGTGATTTGGGTGGACCAGCCCCCGTGGCTCAGTGGTTTGGGTGCTGGCCATGTCACGTCGAGACTGGGAGGTACCCGTGTTCGAATCCCGGTGCAGGCTGTGCTGTCTGGGGTTTTTCCTGGGTTTTCCTCAGACGCTTTCAGACATATGTCGGCACAGTTCCCTTAGATGTCGGCCCGGGACGTACATTCCCCCAGGGCGTCAGTCGTGACGTTGCCCACCTCTGTGAGGCCGACAACGGCGAGCCCTTTCACGAGTACCACCACCGTGATTTGGGTGGCCTTGGTTCGAATCCACCACTTCCCGTGGCCTAGTAGTTACGGCGATGGCCTTCCACGCAAAAACTGGGAGGTGACCGGAAGGAGACCCTGGGAGCGGTTCGAATCCGGCCGCGGCTGTGCTGTCTCGGTCTCTTCTCTGGGTTTCCTTCAGACGCTTTTTAAGACAAATGTCGGCGCAGTTTCTGTGAAGTCGGCCCAGGACGCACGATCACCCTTCCCCCCTGCGATAGTCGTGATGTTGCACGCCTGAGCGTGCAACATCACGGCAAGTAGTTCCATCGCCACCACCGCCACCAACGTGACTTGGGCGTTTACACCCAGTCTGCCCCCGAGGGCCCGGCTGTGCGTTCCCTGTTCCCTGTTGCCCCCGAGGGCACGGATGATGTAGTCACGGTCGCAATAGGCGTAACAGGTAGAGGACCACCGGTGGGTCGGAGGCCGGGAGAAGGAAGCTCGGCTGTAACTAGTGAAACGCCTGGACGCAAGTAACGCGTGTCCAGCATCTTCGGCGTCCAGAAAATGAGAGAGCTCAACGTTCACAGTTTGAGGACGGGCCATGCACACCTAGACCGAAGGGCTTCCGACGGCCTCGGTGAAGGCGGCCGTCGCAATGGAAGCTGACACATCGGCGGGGAAGGCTTTACGGGTGAGCCTTTCGATGTCGGCAGCCAGGACTTGCAGTCTTTCACCCAAGAGTTGCCGTCGGTTCCGAAGTAGAGAATGGAAGAGATGAGCGGAGTGAAAGTCGACGAAGCGAGATGCAAGGGCCTGAAGCAGGGAAGAGGTAAAGAGAATAAATGGAATGAAATGAAAGAGGTGAGGGATTCAGCTTGTGCGTCAACGCGAGATACAACGTCGAGGGCAGGCCCGCGATGTTTGGGGCCGTGGCACCGAACTTGTGCGAATCGTTTCACCGATTGTAGACAGCCACGATTTGGAACTGCTGTCGGTAAGAATCCCAGGCACCCTCTCCAGCAACTCAAGGAACATGGCTAGCAACTCGAGGGACATGGGGGTAGAGGCCGGTGTAAGAGTTCCAGGACGAGCAGCATTCGGTTTATGCACCCCAGTCATCGAATCTTGTGCGTGGAGCGGGCGCTCTTGGGATTCGAGGCAGGACACGCGTTGCTGAAGTTCATCAAGAGCCCGCGGTCACCTTCTCGTTGCGCAAGAAGACTTTGCTGAAGAGCGGCGATAATGGTAGTTATAATATCCTGAGCCGACGTTGCGTCGTGGTCATCGCCGCCTTTCGTAGGAACGTGATGGGTACTTCGGGTTTCAGTGGGCATCCCATCGCTGCCGCCAAATTCAAACGCTTTATTCGTTCGCTGTTCGACTACTGACCAGTGGCAGCTCGGTCTTCATGCGGCCCCCAGGAATAACCCAGGCTGGCCCAAGAAACGACACATGTACAAAGGCTACAGCTTTGAGCAATAGGTGAACTTTATCATGTTATACGCTAGTGGCACCCCTTAGTGGCACCTGTAGTGTAACCTTGATGATTGAGACTATTTTGGCATTGGTGATTGTAACTGAACCAGACGATGAAGATATTTTGAACCACCATCGGTAGTTCGCTCGGTAACGTATTGGCTTGCTCAACTCAAGATCGCGGGTTCAATCCCTGCCGAGGACTGTAGCGATGTGGAGGAAGTAAACATTGCTTCCAGCACCGTATGTCGGAGATTTCCGGCGCGCGTGAAAAGAACCCCAGGAGGTTGAAATTATCCGCTGTCCTACCTTGCCGAATGTGCAGCATGTCGCCACACTAGGCTGACACACCTTGCGTGTACTTCTACTCCAACTGCGTATTTCAAACGTGGCAGACGCGATGAAAGTTTGAGATTTTGTACCGCGGGAGCTCCGGGATACTGTGATGTGGGGGTCTATGTGCATGGCCAGTTCTGTGCATGGTTTGCATGGAGGGCCGGCGAGAGAGAGGGGTGGCACCCGACCAAAGGCCGGACGGTTGCTAGCACCAAGAGGCATGAGGGGAGGGGAGGAGGACTCATCCGGAGCCATTCCCGGGGCCTGTAATTTCTCTCTCTAGCCAGCCCTGGGTCCATGTGAATGGAGAAAGATGAGGTTTTTACACAATTCTTGCTTCAGTATGACATGCCGGGTTTTTCTGTAATGCGTATGGCATGTTGGTGCACGCAATAAATTGCCATACACAGTACTTGATTCATTGATAAGCTGTGCCATAAGCTGTGTATAAGACATTTCTATGAGGAATTAAAAATTACAATTTATTAAAAAAATGGAAGTGGGGGCAGTGCGGCGTACGCCCCACACCCCCAAAGGAAAAAAAAAAAGAAGAAGAAAAGAGAAAACGGTACTGCTGAGTGTAATTTGATTTCGAGTTGAAGGTTGTGCCCCGTTTTTTTATTTTTCTTTTTTTCCAGGTCCTACGTTCGTGTTCGTTCTTCTGTTGATGCTGTTTTCTGGTCTCTCTGTGCTTGCTTCTCTGGTGATGCTTATTGGACTTTGTATCGTAAGTAGAAGCTGATACATTCGCTAATGCAGTGAATAAGTTGTCATGTTCTGGAGAGATCGACAAAAGCGAAATGATGATGACAGTATGACTGCGCAATAAACCCCACTAGTTATTTTATTCTTCTTTCATTTATTTTTTTCTTTACGGAATAGCAAGCCGACGTCCCGTTTGGCTGACCTTTCCCCCCGTTTTTTTTTCTTTCTTTAGTCTAATAAATATATCCCCTCCGAGACAACGAGAATTTTTCTGTACTCCTTGTCACGGGTTTAGTTCGCAATTCTGGAGAGATCTTGTGCAATCCAGGCATATACTGCACAGTTCTCTCCAGGCCTAATGACCTCAGAGCTTTTGATGGTCAAACTGCAAGCAAAGACTGGTCTTTTGCTTCAATTTGAACGTAGAACCCTGTGGGCGGCACGTTTTCTGATAAAGCAACTGCACTTGGGCTGCTTGCTGGGCTTGCTGCTTTGTGAGAGTAGCAGAATTCGTCAGGGACGAATTCAATATCTTCCATTTTTGTTCTGTAATCAAACTCAAAAAGTGTAATTTAGACCTTTTGTGGACTACGTAGATGTATTGCACCAGCCATCAGCCCCTTTCCGGACCAAATGGACGGATATTTATGCGAAGTTTAGGTTAGGTTAATCTGCAGTGCTGGGGAATAAACTTCAGGTTCGGGGGAGTGATTGCAATGCTGGGGACTAAATGCTCTCAGTGTTCCCCAAATTACTCCCTTACTCTGGAAGGAGCATGGAAGGGACCTCGAACATCTTTCTTTTCTGTTTCTTTCTTTCTCTTTTCTTCTTTTTTAGTGCGTGACATGAATATGCTACCTTCAGTAATTGTCACGCAAAATATTTCCCTTTGGGGGTGCACCGCGCGTTTCCTGGGAAAGTACACTCTTTAAAAAAAGACTTGCTACATATATCACTCCCTTTAAGGACTCTCCTCGCTCCCTTCATAACTACGAAGGGAGTGAGGAGACTGCTTACCGAGGGCAATGGAGAGCAATTGTACACTTCAAATGAAGTGATATATTTGGCAAGGGTGCACTCCCCAAAAAGGAGTCACAACACACCCTTTTTTTAAGGAGTGTAGTTCTCAAGGCTGCGCAGCGGCACGGCGACCGCGCCCAGCTCCTTCTAGTGTCGTGACGTCGGATCCTCCGATCACTTTTACTAGCTGCCGGGAATCGACTGCGATAGCACGGCAGCAGGGCAACCGATCAACTGCTCTTCGTCAGGGGAAAAAAAAGAAGAAAAGAAGATAAAGAAGAAAAAGGCGTACGCCTGGACAGATGACGTGACATAATAGACGGGGAGAGGAGCGAACAAGCTTTTCTGACTCGCGAGTTTGAACTTTGAAAGTTCTCTTGCCCATCAGGGCTGTGCCTTCCACTCATACTTTTTATGCGAATATGTGTCCAGGTAATTTGTGAGGCTTTGTACGTCGTAAGATAGCGTTGCCGCCATAGCGCATGCGGTAATTTCAGGTAGCGAGCGTGCGCTAGACAGTTTTAGGGTCATTCCAGCTCAATCGTCCCAGTCGCGTGGCTCAACCATATTCGATTACCGAGAAAAAATATATATGGTGTTGTCGTTGGTACGAATATGCACGACGTGAAATATTTTTTTCCTAGAGCGCGTAAAACGGCCGCTAGGCGGCTCCGAACTTCCGCGGCGGGCCGCCGTGGTGCACTGGGACGACCCTGAGGCGAGAACGGCTCCACATTCAAGGAAAATTCTAACGTGGACCTCTTCACAAAGGCCGGCACTATCCCTGACTGGATCTGCAGTCGTTTCGTGTGGACGGTTGATATGGAATCCTTGAGTGAAATATCCGCAAAATGTTCAAACTTTGTAATTTTTTTTTTTTTTCACAATCCATAATACATGAACTCTGCGAAAATGAACTTTCTCCTGGTCCGGCTGTACCCACATATCAAACATAAAAAGCTTGAAGCCTAGGAAGAATGCTGTTTATTTTTTAAAAAATTCTAAAGTTGGGAGTTTGAGCAAAAATGCAGAAATTCGTAGAGTGACACTGAAAAAGTTGGACTTATAGCGTTCAAGTTGCCGCAGAATTAATGCTCAATGTCCCGACAATTAGCTCGAGAAAAATCTCAAGGGTGTTTTTCGTTTAGCGCTCCTTCAAAGTTCAAGTTTATTGTTCCTAGGCTTCAAGGTTTTTATGTTTTATATGTGGGTACAGCCGGACCAGGGAGAAAGTTAATTTTGGGGTGGCCAGTGGCCAGAATGCTAAAACGTGTGTAGCATCATCGTCATCGCCGCGCACCGAGCTTAGTACGGTCCCCGTGCACTGCGAATAAATCTCTTTTCGGTTGAACTTCCGAGGCTTCCGGTTGTCCCTCCTTGGATCGCGCTACACTGGTGACCCGGACGTGATGTTCTTCGTTTGATGTTCGCACGAGCGAAGGCGCTGTGTTGATGTTCTTCGTTTTCGCGTACGTTGACGACATACTCGCGGCCAGCTCCTCCGCCGAAGAGCACCTCCGGCACCTTCGCCTACTTTTCGAGAGGCTCGCTCACCACGGTATCGTCATCAACGCAGAGAAATGCGAATTCGGCAGCACCTCTCTTGAATTTCTCAGCCACCACCTCGACGCTAGCGGCATCGGACCTCTTCCGAGCAAGGTGCAAGCCATCCTAGATTTTCCTCGCCCCGACACCATCCGTAAACTCCGCAGATTCCTGGGACTCATTAATTTCTACAGGAGGTTTATTCCTCACTGTGCCTCCACCCTCCTGCCCCTCGAGGAGATGCTGAAGCTTCCTGAGCAGCCCTCCGCAGCCCTCGACTGGTCCCGGGAACGTCAGCATGCCTTCGACCAAGCGAAGTCAAACCTCGCCAACGCCAGCCTGCTGGCCCACCCTGCCCATGACGCCCCGACAACCTTGATGGTTGACGCCTCCAACCAGGCAGTCGGATCAGTTCTCCAGCAGCATATCTCTGGCTTCTGGCGCCCAATAGCCTTTTTCTCTAAAGAGCTTACTGACACCCAGGCCAAGTACAGTACCTTTGGTCGTGAGCTCCTGGCAGCTTACATGTCCGTGCGCCACTTTCGCCACCTTTTGGAAGGCCGACATTTCACGTTGCTGACGGACCACAAGCCGCTGGCAGGCGCCTTCCGAAAGTCCAGTTCCCGCTACTCGCCACGAGAAATCAGGCACCTGGCATTTTTGTCAGAATTCTGTTCAGACATAATCCACATCAAGGGATCCGACAACGTTCCCGCAGAGGTTCTCAGCCGTCTGGCTGCCATTCAGTCATCCCAGGACTTTTCCCTCGACCGACTAGCACAGCTCCAGCAAACAGACAATAAGCTCGAAGCCCTTCGACGCTCCTCGTCTGCGTTGATTTTGCAAGACGTGCTGGTGCCCGGTACTACTTCATCCGTCATCTGCGATACCTCGTCTGGCACCCCTAGACCGTTCGTTCCAGTAAGCCTTCGCCGGGCGCTTTTTGACAGCATTCATAACCTTGCCCACCCTGGTGTCAGGCGTACTGTCAAGCTTGTCTCCGCAAGATACGTCTGGCCCGGTATCACCAAGGACGTTCGGCTCTGGACTCAGGCCTGCCAGGTCTATCAACGATGCAAGATCCACCGCCACACCGTCACACCTCTGTCCCGCTTCCTTCCTCCCGACGCCCGCTTCGACACGGTACATATCGACATTGTCGGCCCCCTGCCGCACTGCGGAGGGAAACGGTACATCTTGACATGCGTCGACCGCTTTACGCGGTGGTCAGAGGCCGTTCCCCTTGCCGACATGAACGCCCACTCGGTGGCTTCTGCCTTCGTCAGCACATGGGTCAGCCGTTTCGGAGTCCCCTCGGAGTTCGTCACCGACAGGGGAAGACAATTCGAGTCCGCCATTTTTCACGCACTCACGAAGCTCCTAGGCTGCTCGCGTCTCCGGGCGACATCTTACCATCCGGCAACTAACGGCCTTGTAGAACGCTTCCATCGCACCCTCAAGGCCGCCCTCATGTGCATTGGAAACACAGCCGAATGGGTTTCTTCTCTTCCGGTCGTGCTTCTAGGCATCCGCACGGCCCTGCATGCCGAGCTCAATTGTTCCCCTGCCGAATTAGTCTATAGCACCACGCTTCGCTTGCCGTCGGTGTTCTACGCTTCCCAGACCACGGTTTCCCCAGGTGACTCGGCAGCCTACCTCGTTAAGCTGCAGCAAGCCTTCCGCTGCCTTCGGCTTTCCCCGCCTCGCGAGCGGCACAGCCAGTCTCCCTACGTCAGCCCCGATCTCATGAACTCCTCCCACGTGTTTCTGCGGACCGAAGCCGTACGCAGGTCTCTGCAACCGCCATACACTGGGCCTCATCCCGTTCTCTCGAGAACCCCCAAGATCTCGATCATCAAGGTCAACGGCAGAGAGGAGACTGTCTCTAACGACAGACTAAAGCCGGCCCATGTTTTGAATTCGGACGCCTCTACTGAAGCCTTGGCAAGCTTCTCTCCACTTTCACATCCCCCGTCCAGCCCATCACTCAAGACAGTCACTTGGAGACTATAAGTCTCCTCCAGCGGGGTGGGGGGGGGGGCTATGCAGCATCATCGTCATCGCAGCGCACCGAGCTTAGCACGGTGGCACGGTCCCCGTCCGCTGCGAATAAATCTCTTTTCGGTTGACCTTCCGAGGCTTCCGGTTGTCCCTCCGTGGATCGCGCTACACGTGCTTTTCTTTCGTCGGATTTTGAAAGCGTAGCGTCTTATCGTAGCGCACGCAAAACTATAGTGTACGTTCCAAAATTCTCCGTTGACTGCAATTACAGTATGTGCTATTATTTGCGAGTAACATTTTATTACGTCCTTGGTTACAGGATAACCGTTACCTCCTATTACCTTGGGTTGTGTGCGTGGGGTTCACTACACTATTGGATGTGCTTCTCTCATTTTGTATCCTAGCTGACGCGGTGAGTACCCTATATATTTTCTTTGCTCAGTGACTTCGCTCAGTGCTGTTGTCTTGAGTGTGTAGCAGTGACTCCGTAGAAAATGGCTGTAGCTGGTGTTGACGATTGGAATGTTGCACACATTGTAGTATAGCACTTCCCCTTGTCTGATGCTCGTATTACAGACCTGACCCTTCTTTGTCAAACTCTCGCATTCTAATAATTCGAAGTTGCTCTAGCGGATTCTAGCGTCATGCTCCTTACGCGATGACGATGATGCTGATGATAAAGAAGAATAAGGAGACCTCACGCGAAACTAGTGTAATTGTAACAGTAAACTGGTGCAACAGTTAAAATCATGGCTACAATGAGCCCTTGGCTCCTTGTACGGTACTATGGCAGACGAACACCTGTGAAAAAAAAAAAAGAAAAAGAAAGAAAGGAAAGAAAAAGAGCTAGCGAAACATACTATAGAGAGAGAAATTACGCACACGTCTGCTTCCATTTCACACGCCTTACACTTTTCCGTTCGAAGTACTACTTGCGACACACTTGTCTGCAATCCTCATTCCAAGGCACAGCAACCCGTATTGGCGTGGCCGGCCTCAAGGAGCTGTACCATCATTGTGTTTGAGGGACGGCAGTATGTCGTCGAGTAACGTGTACACGTCTTGTACACGTTACTCGAAAAAGGTAATTCATTACGGTTACGACAAAAGTAATTTTTACCGTTAGAAATTACTCAGCTAAAATTTTAATCAAGTAACGGCTAAAAAGGTAACGCGTTACTTTGACCGTTACTTTCGATAATAATAAGTCACACGGTTACCTAATTAAAGTTCGTGAAATTACACATGCCTTGAACCGCTTTCTGAGGTTGGAGTTCATCGCCTTTGAACGGGATCAGAGCTTTTGTTTATGTAAACACATTACGCATTTAAACAACACATCGCTTGCGTCTTTTCTCTCCATCACCATAAACATTTCCGAAAAGCTGAAGCCATGGCGATAAATCAGGAGAGCTACTCGACATGGCAGACGACTCGAAGACGAAGGACAATTGCAACTACGAAGTCAGTGTTCTGAGCAATCTCTCTGTGCATCTCTTTCCAATGCATTGACTCTTGAGGTCTTCACAACAGAAGCGCTCAGTCGCGCTATATTCTAACTTGGAAATTCCGGGTGACTCACTGTGACCCAAGCTTGACCTGCTGTACATACAGCAGGTTGCGGCAGGAAGAGATTAAGGTGAACCCAGGCACTCAAAATACACGTACAAGATGCTATTGCAATGATCTCCACTTATTGCGGTGTAGTGTATGTGAATACTCACTTATTGTCGTGGAAAGCAAAGCACATAGGAAAGGCTGTGATAAAGCCTGTGGGTTGGTTTCGTTTATGAATTACGGTTAGTCGATATAAAAGTAATCGATTACTCAGTACTCGATTAATACTCGGTAATCGATTACCCAAAATTGTTATCAGATTACTGTAATCGATTACTCACAGAATTACTCAACAAAGTAATTAATTACTAGTGAATGAATTACTTGGAGCACGTTACGTACAAGTCTGCCGGTACGAGTCTATCAGTCTGAAGGAACAATCTTGCAACATCTGAAGTCAGAATAAACCACGAGCTATCGATTTCAGGGACGTCCTCTCCGTATACTCCCCATCTGACGTAGCAGAGGTTTCAGACGAGGCTCCCAGATTATCTCTGCAGAACACGACTCATGTGTCGCACACTTTGCACACAGCAGCAGATGCTGTCATGCAGGATAAGCTCACACGATTACAGAGTAATTGAAACGAAGGAAATAATAATAGCCTTTTCCCCGTGCACAGTACTAATAACTTATGTCTGTCTTGTGATGCACTTCGCTCATAAAATAGAAATACTTCTAAGACATACTGCATTTTATTTAACAGGCACAACCAGGGGCGGATGCAGGGTTTGTCCGAGAGCGGGGTCCAGCCTTAGCCAGTATGGCAGATACCCGTCCTAGGTCAATTACACAATGTTTGAAAACAGTAATTTAGGAGGGGGTCAGGACATCCTGATCCCCCTCTAGATCCGCCCCTGGGCACAAGAGTGCTGCTGTTCATTGGGACTGCGACCAAGCCGTCGGTCCCGTCCCTCGGCCTACTCAGTGGGCCATCACCACAGCCTTGCTCCGCTTCTTAAAAGACTCGGACCTTGCGTCTGCCCTCTGACTGGACATTCTTGGAACTTTCTTTCATGCCTGTACTGCACTGCACTGCGTGCCTGTTTTTCTTTCATTTTTTCATTTCCTTTATTTCTTTTGTTCATTCTCAGTTCCTTTCTTTTTCTTTCTTTTTTAGTTTCCTTTTCGGAATAGCAAGCTGGCAATAGCCTGGCTGACATTTCCGTTTTTTTTTCTTTCACTCTATTAAACATATCCCCCCCCCCCCCAATATCAATATATAGAGCGCAAGAAAACTCTCTATATAAGCCTCATGAGAAAAATACACTACAGCCTCTACGATGGGAAATAGGATTTCTTTCTAAGTGAGTGCTTTTACAACGAGAGCACATCAATGAACAATGCACGCCATAATAATTCGGAGCTTTACGTCGCGAGACAACTGAAATCACAATGCACGTCAAGAAATCCCGTTTCGATAAATTTCGTTGTCTGCTTTTCCAGCTTCGCCCGACTCTGCCTCGCTCGCGATATAGTTGTTCGCCCTTTTCTACAGGCCTTCCCGTGTAACGGGCTAGCTGGCCACGCGAGGGTGATGGGTCGGACGCTGCGTCGCTGGAGGGAGGTCAACAGCCCGAGCTGCAGGAAAAAACTGGCCCTCCCTCACGCTGAGAAAAATGGACAGTTTGCCCTGAGGCGCGCATTCCGAGGAAGACTACACCATAAAGCGACCGCCAGGATCCAAATCAAAGTTCGAAAAGCGCTGTCACATTTTTGCTTGTTATATGATTTTTCAAATTAAATTATTAACACTGCAAAACTTCAATTGGGCGTACACTCTAAGAACAGAGCTTCACCGCAGCACGCTCCTAGCCAAGCATCATCTCGAATGGTATCGTTATCTGCCATGATTTGCCGAAAACGGGATGCGTACGCCTTTTTTTGTGACACTTCGTGACACTTCTGCTGTTTAGAACTGTCACAAAAATCGCGTACACCTTGTTGTGTCAATTTGATTACATGATAATTGACACAAAAAGGCGTACGCCTCCCTTTCTCCTCGAATCAGAAGCGATAACCCTATCATTCGTGGGAATGGCAGGCGCAGAGCGTGCTATGCGGTGAAGTTCAGTTTTTAGAGTATAGTTTAACTTTCTTATCGTATCTTCGACTGGCGGTACTAATGCTCTACAAGCCACAGTGCTCCGAGCTGGAGGAAAAAAGAAACAACTGCCGAAGCTGGTGTGAGAGCGCTCCGTTCTGACGAGTCGAGCTGCTCCAGAGCGCAGGGAGCGCGCTCCTTGTTACTAAACGGTGTCGCTCTTTTTCCGGAGCGTGACACTCCCCATGAACTCTCACGCTCCATCTTGCAGGTCGGAGCGCGTAAGTGCTGCTCTGGCTCCGTGATGTATGGAGGAAGGGGACGTCGGAACATCGACGTCGAAAGAAAAAGAACGAAAAGAAAAAACGAACGAAAAAAGGGGACGTCGGAAATTACAGTCGGAGACAGTGATTCATAAATGAATTTTAAAGCCAACGCTTTCGTTGATGTGACGTCTCTGCCACACTCTCAGAACAGAACTTCACCGCATAGCACGGTGTCCGGCAACCATTGCCACGAGTGATAGGGTTAGCGCTTCTGATTCGAAGAGCGAGGAGGCGTACGCCTTTTCATAGGAATTTGATATATATGATAATTGCTACAAAAAGGCGTACGGCTCACTCTCCCTTCAAATCAGAACCGATAACCCTATCATTCGTAGCAGTGGCGGGCGCACAACTTGCTATGCGACGAAGTTCTGCTCTGAGAGTGGAGCTGCTTCCGATTTTTCTTTTTCCGCTCACTCACGCCACCGGTTCGCGACGAAACATGAGGATTGCAGTGTATCATACACGAAAACAGCTCCCAGTGACGTCTACTAGAGGCAGCGTCAACAACAGCTGCTGAGACTGCGCCGGCAGCAACAGCTATGCTGGGGTGCTAGACTTGTCGTATCGTGAAACACGAAGAAAGTTCAAGAAATGGGAGGGAGGGCAACCATTGGATGATTTCCGTGGCCCACGTGAGCGCTCCTGAATGTCAATCAAACCTCAGGTCAAGGCTACCGAGACGCGCGCACTTTGAAATAGTTTCATGACGTCAAGATGACGTTTTGGCTGCCCGGGTGGGATGGTGTCTTTGCAGATTTCACCAATGTAAACAATTCGGGAGATATGAGGAAAGACAGCCGTTGGACAGTTTCCCTGGCCCACGTGACGGCCCGTGTTGTGAATCAAACCAAAGTTCAAGGAAAGGGAAAATACAGCTTTTGGCAAAGTTCCGCGACGTCAAAATGACGTTGCGCAATATTTTTTTCCATCGAGAAAACTTCAAGGAAAGATAGAGGCGAACTTCGAAGTTTGTTAGAAAGTGTTGCGGCCGCTCTTATTTCCGTGCCTTTAATACTGCGCCTCTGACTCCACACTTATCATGAGTATCGTTTGAATGCCAAACGATGATTTTTGCCAATTTTACCGAGAGTCGAAGAACGCTGTTCGTTCGCTGTGTGACCATCTGCGCGGAGCCTACACTCTCAGAACAGAACTTCACCGCATAGCATGTTGTGCGCCGACTACAGACACGAATGATATGCTTATAGCTTCCGATTTGAAGAGATAGGGGGAGATAGGCATTTTTATAGCAATTATCATATATCCAAAATGCTATACGCCCCCTGGCTCTTCGAATCACAAGGGGTGATCCTATCATTCATGTCAATGGTTTGCGGATAACGTGCTATGCGGTGAAGTTCTGTTCTGAGATTGTAGAATTAACGCAAGATGCATTTCTCATCACGGATAATGATAACACTGCGCACAAGATTGTTGTGTTCTCCACGTATGACAGTGTACCTCCCATGGCCTTTAGTGGCTCATTTAGAAAGGAACTTTCGCTGCACATTACACACGTAGACGAACGGGATGGGACTTCTGGATATGACAAGTTTCCCCATTGTGCTTCAGGGTTCAATGTAAAACGAGAATCATGTACAATAAGTATATATATCTGTACAATAAGTATATATATCTATATATAACTGTTATAGTTCCTGTCGTGCCTTGAGGCAAAATTCTTGCATCTGTATCTCTGTGCAAAGTGTACAATCGTTGATATTCCGGCTATCGAAATGAGACTGCGAGTGCGACCGCATACAAAGATTCAAATGATGGTGGAAAGTTATTGGGCATGCACAGTAAATAGTGCAGAGAATTGACGCTTCGATTGAGGTTTGATATTGAAATATGTGAAGCGCGAAATATGCAAGAATGGATCTAAAACGAATCTCCTCTTCGCTCAAGAATATACGATGCGCGTACGCATCCTAAGAAGAAACGGCGCCCAGTTAGAGATGTTGCTTTGAATGCACTTTCGTCACATCTGGCGACGTACCTGTCCCTTCGTGAACGCGGCGTTAGAAAGCAATAACATTTTCCTTTTTATCACATTATTGCTGAGTCAATTTCATGCAGCTGTTTTATTTCAATCAAGTTCCGTAATGTCCTCTTGTTTTCACGTGGTTTTCTTGCTGTACAAAAATGAGATTTTCTATTGAGACGCGGAGGAGGACAACATCTTTCTTTCTGATTGAGAGATGCGTCCTAAATACAAAATGCACACAATAGAGATATGAACACTGCATGTGCAGGGCGTTGGAAAGCGTCGGTGCTCTTCTATGCAGCGGAGCAGCACCTCGAAATGAGCGCTTGCAAGCGCACGGACCCAGGGTTTTTCGGACACGTGACTTTTCCGTCCCTTTTACCATGAAGTGGTTGTGTCGTCGCAGTGGGGGCACTAGTCTGTTTGTTTGTGCTCAAATTTACACAGGGTAATTTTCAAAAAGAAGCCAGCAGATACACAGAAAAAGGAAATAGGAAACAAATAGTTTTCAAACGAAGCGTTGTTGTGTTCACTGACCCCGAATACATGTATAGCACACATGCCGATACAGCGGGTGTGTCATGTAATTTGTCACAAAACAGAGGCTTAAAATTCTACTTCGGGGTGTCACTGGCGCTTGTCATCGACAAACTTTTGGTGTGACTTGCGCGCACTTGTTCGATTTTCAGTCGCGAGAAATGTTCTGAATAGATCTCTGAAATGTGCCAAGTCAGCGTAACTTTTTTTTTCGTTTGTTTGTTGTTGTCTTTCTTTGTGTATTTTCTTGTCCGAAACAGAAAGAGCATTTCGTTTTCTCAACCACTTTCAACACAAAACACATTACCTTACTACAATAAAAATAGCTGGGGAAAATTTTATTTGCGCAAAATGTCGACCACGTTAATTACTCCGTCACGTAACGTAGAATACTGCGGAAAGAAACGATGAGTCTCCTCTTCAGTTCCCTCTTTCATGCTTCTGATGACAGCGGCAGAAAGGTTGAAACGACGCAGCTATCTGAAGCAACAGTGAGGAGGTTACAAGAAAAGCCGTGTCACCGGGTGCTTCGTCTTTTTGACTTTTTTTCTTTTTGCGTTTGCATAACTTGACGGACGACTGCACGGCCGCCAATTTCCGTGAATCGTACAACAGTTTCCCATTTCCTTATTGCCATTACCTAGTAGCGCGGGTGTTTTGTGATGCCATGGGATCAGGCCTCGAGTCATGCTGTTCCTGTATGTATTCAGCTTGGAAGAAATGTTGATTGGGTTCAAAATTGAACACATAATTTCGTATTCGATTCGGAACAGTGATGCGCCTCGAGATCCGAAATATTCTAATGCTCGCACAGCCCAAACATATTAGACCATAGGCGCCGACTGCGGGGGGGCGCGGGGGCCCTTGCCCCCCCGGAACATGAACTAGGGGGGGGGGGGGGCGCCGCCTCCCCCGGGAAGTCCCGCTAAGAGACTGACACCAACCTTTGGGGCTCGGCGCGCCCGGGTCAAAAGAGCGAAGAGACACCAACCCCAAAAATGCATCTTGCAATTTGTAAAATATGTATCCGCCCACCATACTCATTATCACAGTAGAAAGTGAGGCGAAGAAACACAGAGGATGACACAACACATAGCCTGAATTTCGCCCAAAGCAATCAGATCAATGAAACGAAGCAGTCGGAAAGTTACCAGCAGCTGCCAGTGAGGTGTAACGATAGAAAACAACGAAATTACACACCGGCTTGACGCAACAAATAACAATTTTAATGCAGACGTTTCGTCTCCCATGCGGGGGACATCATCAGTGAAAGCAAAATGAGAGGCGACCGCAACCAGCGGATTACTTAACCAGGTCGGCGAACACTTCGGGGAGGGGGCCGCGATTGGTATTACACACTGAAGGTTCTCCTCGCAGGTGCCATGACTCAAGCAGTTTCCTGGGGCCCCACCTTTGTTCCCTAGCTAAGGTCACAGCATTCGCGTAGTCAAAAGAGTGATCTGTGTTCCAACAATGTTCGGTGAGCTCTGTCTTAGATCGCGTTGCGTTTGTTGAGTTGCGGACATCTCGTTCGTGCTCTTTTAGTCTTGTACTGCGCTTGCGGCCCGTCTCTCCAATGTAGGACACCTCGCAACCGAGACACTGTACTTTATACACAACACCCGTCTGGGACTCAGGGGGAATATGGTCTTTTGGCTTGGAAATCAGTGAACGAAGTTTCAGGCAGGGCTTGAATGCAGTCTTGATTTTTAACGGGAGGAGGGCTCGCCGAATGGATTCTGATACACCTTTGACGTATGGGATGGTGACGATGCCGTGTCGGAAATCGTCTTTCCTTCGGGTTCTGGGTTCGTGCATGCGTTTTCGTGTGTTCTCAAAGTGTAACGGTAGAATCTTCGGAACGCATATCCGTTGGGAGCGGGTTCAACTCCCGCAGCTCCATTTCATTGACCATATTCATAATATTGCGCGCATTTCGGGTCAAACACCGAGGATTCAATGCATTTTGTTCCTTTTGTTGGGGTAGGGTCCTGCACTCAACGCAGGGAAACATCCCACATCATCATCATCCATTCATCTATGTTGTTGTTGTTGCAGTCAGTTTTCAAAGGCGTAATGCCTTCAGTTGTGCACATGTTCACTGTTTACGTTCTCTCTGTTTTTTCTTTTTTCTGTTCTTCCTTCCTCTTATTTTTATACCAGTTCTGCATACATCATAAGATCCCGCCAGGGTGTGTGATTCTTCAGCTTTAGTTTTGTGTTCTTCTTTTATTTTCCTTTTCTTTCCTTCTTTTTGTTTTCTTTTGCTTTCTTTTTCTTTGCTTTTTTTGTCTTCCCCATTTCACTCTTTGTTTGGAATAACACACCGACATCCATCTGGCTTACCTTTCTTTTTTTCTTAGTAAACATATCCCCCCCCTCCCCCCGCCAGAGTACTTATTTCGCGGTGCGCCCTTGCCCCCCCCTGGGAAAATGAAAACTCTCCGCCTCTGGTTGGTATATCACGTTGCTAATCTGCAAATTTTTGTCTTATATTCTAATCTTTCCTAGCCTGGACAACGCGATCGACTACTTTTTTGTCTCTCTCTGGTGGGATTTACAACAGTGCGGAATTGCGTATTAACAGGAACTCAAGCTTTGACTGTTTTTGTTTGAGCTGTCGTTATGGAGGTAGTATTGTTGTCTGATTAGATAAGTTGCGAAAAACGTGAGCTTTTTTTAAATTTCGGGTTAGCGCCGCGAAGCAACTATGAGTATATTAACGGCTCACAGACGTGGACATGTGGAGAGAGGACAGCAGGAAGGAGTAGGGAACAGGGTGGTTAGTATGCGTCCTAGGCCGACTTCAGGGGGACCGTGCCTACATTAATCCGAAAAGTCTGCCGGAAACCCCAGACAGCACAGCCGGTGCCGGGATTCCAACACGTCGAAAAAAAAAAAAAAAAAGGCAGGAAGAAATCAAAACCGTGAGCTGCTGTAAGTGAAATAGTATGTACTGACATCATGGAAGTATTCCGAGAGGATTAAGACTACCTATATTGTTCACCGATTATTGTAGGAAAGCTAATTCCAGGAGCAGTACTGCAAGCAGTACTGCCCCGCGACCGTTCGTCCGTATTAGATTTTAGAAAAGATCTTTCTGGGAACAGCACCACAAAGGATGACCGTTGACCGACGACCCCGACGACCGTTTCATAGGCAGCCCGTAGAAAGACACGGCCCACCCAGGGGCGGACCGCGTTATCAAGGGACCTTTCTCCAATATATGAATCACCAGGTCCTCTTTGCCTACCTTCACCGCGTACGCGGATTTGAAGGGAGACTTGTATAGTTCACTGATTAGATGGGTCACAAAATTAGTGAGCCCATCTTCTTTAACGTTTTAGCCTACTATTCCCTATCTGCTTAATTAACAGATTCGCTTTATTTCCCCCAACAAAATGAGCAGCTAAGGCCAGTTCTAACCCCCCATTGCTTTTACCGCATCGTGTGCTTCAGAAGAGCGCCAACACTCCGGTGCTTTACATTTAACACACCCCAAATTTCCAATACATCCCCTCCCTGTGTTGCGGCTTTAGCATATTCTAAATTCATTTAGCTAATCTGGCAATTTAAATTTTATAACACTCTCCACTACCCTCCACGTCGTGTGTAGTGCAAGAGGCCGCGGATCCCACTCAGGTTGTCGCACAGGCTACGGCCTGGTACACCGCATGATTGGCCAACGTGAAGGAGCAGCGGGAGCACTTGACTGACTTGGAAGGCTATTCCTGCTGTGACGAGCTTATAGTCGGCATTGAGGAGCGTGATCGGCCTCCACGATACCGGATCTGCAGGATTACCAGCTTTCTTAGGCGCAAGTATAATGCTTCCCAGTCCAAAAGACGGTGGGAGGCCTTGAAACCACGTCGAACAACCTGTATGAAGAAGGTACGCAGCACCGGCCAGAACGTGGAGTAAAACTCTGCGGGTAGCCCGTCCGGTCCCGGGCGTGTACCACGCTTTGCTCGGCGCACAGCAGATCGAGGTCTTCGAGGTGAATGAATTCTCAAATGTACTGCTCTCAGCAGGCGGGAGAGTTTTTAAAGGAAAAGCACAGAGAGAAACATCGGCAGTCAATGCAGGGTTTCAGTACAATCCACGGAAGAACTCAACGAACCCCGTTGCTAACCCGGAAGGATCTGCCGCGATGTTGCCATCGTGTCGCTGGAAACTGTGAACAGTTGCCTGAGCTTTGCCTGATGCCGAATGAAGGTAACGTAGGACTTCAGGGCCGGCCACCGATCTAGGCTGGAAGCGTTCTTGGCGGGCTGTAGCAGATGAACACCGCAAAAGAGTGAGTCGGCGGTGAATGAGTTATTCGAGGTACTCTGACATCAGTGACGTCGTTGGGTGGCCCCTGCACACGAAGCGTATCTTCGCAGAAAGGGAGTTCAATTCGCGTCTACGCCCTCTTGCACGACGCTTGCCCCAGGCCTGCAGGACATCTCTCCTCACCCAATGCTTGCAATCTTCCCATTCTTGGGCTGTTGGGTCGCGACCGGACAGGTATTATCTGATGCGGACAGTAACGTCGGCGACAACGACGGGATCGTTGAGAAGGGGCGGGGCAAGTCGCCACGTCCCCACACCGCGACCACGTATACGCGAAGTGTCCAGCACTAGGAGTACAGGCTGGTGGTCGCTGACATAAGTCGCCGAAAACGTAGTCACGACAGCCGCATTCCTTGACAGACGTCGATGCGGACCGGGGCACGTAGAACTTGTCTAAGCGACTGGCAGAGGGTCCCCTTGACCATGTTGCAGCGAAAACGTCATCATGAAGCAAAGGCCGCGCATCAACCAGGTCGAAGACCGACAACAGCCGCCGCAGGCCTCTAGCGTCCCATGTAAGCCTACCCTGTCCCTGACCGCGGATATCGCGATTTGAATCGGTCACACAATTGAAATCACCGGCTATCAATACAGGACAGTTGACTCGCACACAGTCCTCCACCTCACGGAAAAACGGTTCGTGAGAGATGCCGGATGCAGGGGCGTACGTTCACCAGCCAACGCTTAGCATAGCCTATGAAAAAGTCAAGACAAATAACCCTGCTATCCTTTAGAAGACGGCGACTGAAAATAACTATCCCAACGCCGGCATCTCTGCCTACACAAAAACGAAAAAAAAAAAAAAAAGACAAGGCAACCGATATTTGCGCTTAAATGCGGCTACCTCTAACTTGTTTTGAAAATGTACCTCTTTGAGCAAGAGTATGTCGCACTTAAGTCTGTACCCGAGACTGACTACTTTGGCTTGCTTATTAGGGTTTTTGAGACCCCGGACGTTAAATGTCAGTATGCGCACGTCCTTACGGTGACCCAATCGACTGCTGGGAGCCCAAATATTTGCGCCGCTCTACTCCACAGTAAAAGTGGAATATGGCATCGCAAAAAACAATGTTCTGCTGCCTCAGACATGCCACAAGACGGACAACCGTCCGTGCGACATATCCGCAAACGGTGCAAACGTTCACGCAGTGGGAGGACACCATGGGCCAGCTTCCACTGGAGGCTAGCGCGCCGTGCATCAAGCCAGCCAGCAGTGATACGCCGCCAGGCGAATTTCGTTGGCACTGCTTGTCTTGCTGGCCTTGCACTGCTGGCGGTCGCATTTCCCTGTAGGCGGCGTAGAAATCACGGACGCTCCACAAGGATATGTCTTCATCTGGGCATTCGACACGCAAGCGCCGCACGACAGCAACACAAGCACAAAAATAAGCAGGGAGTACTTCCGCCCTGGGGCGAAGCACGGGACTTTCGAGGAACCACCTGGTGGCGTATCCTAGAAAATACTGCACTAATGCGCAGGCCGGGTGCTCTGACGCACGGAGCGCCTCAAAGAGAATACGCGATTGAAGCGCCAAGCACTTTTCTGGCACAGCCGGTACTCCCAAGCCACCCATATCACGGCTTCCGTGGAGTTGAGACCTACAGACCCATTCAACGGATCCGCCCCACAGAAAGCGGAACGCGTGCCGTGTGATAGCTGCTTGTATTACCGCTGGTGGGGATGAAACAGCCGCTAAAAACCACAAGCGACTGTAACGCCATGCTGCTAACAGCCGTGCACGAAAAGTGATCGGCAGTTCAACAAACTTAAGTTCTCGCAGCACAGCACTACAGCGGCTGAATACTCGAGGCCAATTGACAGCTGAGACCCCTGCACTGTCAAAAACAACTCCCAGGATTTTAACCTAAGGTCTTACGGGACTTGAAACGGTGCAGCACAGGTTGGCTGAACATTTAAGAAAAGAGCGACACTTTTGGACCTATTCAATCTTGTCCCAGAAACTGTACCGTAGTTTCCGGACACTTTCAACACTGACTCTAGGGAACTCTCGCGCGGTAGTATGACGGAGACATCATCAGCGTACGCAAACACAGGCGGCGGGCATCTATAATAGGTAGCCTTAGCCTTAGGATAACTGAGAGAGAACACAGCCTCCCGAGCAGAGGGTTGATGGCAAGGGCATACAAGGCGGGGGAGAGAGGGCATCCTTGTCGGACACCACACGTAAAGACAAACGGAGACGATAGACCACCAGGTACGGAAACTACACTTTTCGCGCCTTTGTATTGCACCTCAACGAAGCGCACCCAACCATCGGCGTAACCGTATGCCCTCAGTGTTGAAAATAGGTACGCCTGATCGAAGGAAGCCACCGCTGCTGCTGTGCGTGAACACATTATCCAATGGATGGCATCACGTAGCGCTATCCCGTGGAGGTCTGACGACCTGCCAGGGACCGAACACGCCTAGCACGACGTCTTGAAATTTATCATCCGTTTATGAAGCACGTTTTCAAAGTAGATGACTACGGACTATGTCTGATGAATCATGTCGGATAAATTATATGGTGTCGTCACCATAGCCTTGAGTAGACAATAGACGGCAGCGCCGCGAGTCGCACGTGGGGTATTTGAGGGATAGAGCACGCTAAGCACGCCCAGTCGCTCAGCCGGTAGTTGCAGTGCTTGTTTGCTACCGTGCTTCATTACAGCCGCCCATGTCGCCACACTAGGCTGACGCACCTTACGTGTAAATCTTTTTATTAGCGCTACAGCCGCCAACGAAGAAGAAGAAAGGCAGCGAGCAAACACGCTGGGTGCCGAAATCACGGTGGCCGAAATGCACAAACAACACGTTGCGTAATAACTTTCACACTTCGCATGTGCGCTGTTAGGCGCTAACCGCATGGAGCGTATTTTACAACCGAAATGGGCCAGCGTTGTCTCTGCCGAACCGCGCGGAACGTGAGCAGAGCTCTCCAAACCGCATGCGACGGATTCTCGACGGGCGTCGTTGGCATGGTGACGCGTCTGCTGCCTGCTGTGGACAAGGTATAGCTATATGTACGTACGTACACACTAGTTGCATTGTAACTATGCTGATGACAACACGCAATGTCATCTGTTTCTGCTTCAGTAAGACTTCGAGCCGTCAAGGAACGCGTCCTCTTTTATGCATCCGCGCGTCCCCGAGGCGCTTCTGGCTTCGCCTGGTTCCAGTTGGTCATGTTACTTGTTGCTGGTCATGCTGTCAGTCGCTTGCTTTGGTTAGCGATTCTAAGTAATCACGGTAACATAATCAGACTAAGTGTACATGACAGTGTCGAACATGTGCTGGAAGCAGCAGCGATAAAATATGACAGCCAACTTCAGTCACATTCCCATTTCAGTCACATACAAATACCCAAGACGTCAAACCGGGGACTCAGGTAATGAGTCATCGTAAGCGCATGAGACCATGAAGAAAGGCGACACACACACGAAGCGTACTCTCAAAGAACTTTCTTGACTCACATACATATTGTTTAAAAACGCGCTAAAAATTTCTTTGTCGATTACACCACCCGCCGGAAGCTGCCGTTTACGCAATGGTCCAGGGAAAATGGCGGGCGCCCAAACCACGTGATCCCCAGGAGCCACTCACAGCGTCTCCGAGGTGCAGCGCGGGAAAAAAAGCTCGGGCCCAGTGCGCATGCGCAGACTGACCTCCTTTCTCAACCTCCTCCACCTTCTCTCCTTGGATTTTTCGTCTCTCCTCTCGTCCCCCCTACCCCCCAGCCTCGTCCGTTTGGTTTGTCGTTTGTCTTCGGCGCTAGCTGCAGAGCAACGTTCATGCTGTCCCAAAGCAGACAATCAAAAAGCGATGGTGTATGACAAATCAAGTTTATTTGTCCTCGGGAACTGCCTCGAAAAAGCTACAGTACATATCTTTTTACGTCTTGTAACAGGCTTCACTGGAGCTTTAGGTGCTTCGACATCGAAGGGCAGTTCAGAAGCCAATGCTGAGCTATGTGCGTCGTTGTTGCCCATGGCTGCGGGAGAACTGAAAAAAATAAATAAAATCTATTGATGATCCGTAACTCTGCACGAAAATCACTGCTATGATAGGCAGTCGATCTTGATTTCGTATTTAAACACCAAAGCGCACTTGTCACAAATGTTCGTAGATCACAGTGAATGAACGGCTGCGACGTGCGTGAGGGGCAACTAGCATAACCACACATAATTTGATTAGCGGCATATCAGAAACGTACAAGTTACGGCAATGCACTGCACAATGAAACGCCGCTAACGTACCGAGTGACTCGTAAATGTTGTACGTAATACACTTAGCGTGATAAACCTGCATTACTTCCTTCGGTCACAAAAAAGTTATCAAACTTGTCTTAAGGCGGGGTCCCATAGCCTCGATTTGAGCAGCAGCAGCAGAGCAACAGCAGCGGAGCAGCAGAGCTGCAGCGACACGAGCGGTCCCATAGCACTGGGCGAGAGCAGCAGCGCTGCCGAGCTGCAGAAATTCCCTGCTGCTCTCGTATCCGAATTTTTGGTTGCTGTGCTGCCCTGTTGCTCTGCAGCCTGAGCAGCCGGTCTCGAAAGCCAATCAGGAGGCTGGTTGGTATTGTTTTCGTTCGACGGTGTTTAGGGTTAGCAGGGCGGTGAGTGACGGCAGAAGGTTTGTTTCTGGTTGTTCTGTGATTTGATTCTGAAGACCTGGATACGCTTGTGATTGCCAGTAGTTTGGAGCGAGTGGTCAATCATCGGGACTGCGTGAAGTGCGCTTTCAGGACATAATTCAGTTCATAAAGTTCAATAAAGTGTTCGACCGAACCTACGTGATACATATGTTGTGTACCAGTTGTAGCTACATGTTCGCTTGTTTTCTGGAAAGTACTTCAAAACCCGTGACCTGATAACGTACAAGCAAATTACTTTCACGCCCATGCCGTGTGAAAACCAAACCGAACAAATTTCTTGTGGTCGGTATTCCAAGACCTTGCTAGGTGGTTGTAAATGAAACTGACCCTTGAAAAGGGTTAGATGGAGATAGACAACGTTCAGACAACAAAAAAAGGTTCGATAGAGATACATAATGAACCCATTCCTTGTGAAAACAGGCAGAAAGCAGTGAGTACTAGCAGAAGGGGCCTTTGTTTTCGTTAGACAGTTTTATTTCACTAAGAGCAACGTACGCATTTGACAGTCACCGTAATACAAAATATCGAATACTATAGTAACGAGGCAATATTTATACGACAAAATCCCGTAGAAGAATCTCCACACAACACAGCAAGGACTGTTCTGCACAGCAGTAGGACGAACCTACGTTGAATATGTCATGAAGCTGACTACACATCAACGAAGAGTCAGGTAATACGAGGCTCAGGCCACCACCACACTCATCTCAAAGTTCACTTATGAGCTCCAAATCCACAATATATCTCTCACACAAACGCCTTTCACCTAGGATTGCGTTCCTAGGTGTGTGCACTAAAAGGCTTAGCCGCTGCGTACGCCTTCGGAATGTGCGAAATGTAAACAATGACACAGTTGCCAACACGTTTTGTGTTTCCTAAGCCGCTGCTGCCGCTAATTCAAAACGAAGCTATGGGACGCCTCCAGCAGCAGAGCAGCGGCAGCAGGAAGCTGCTCTGCTGCCATGTTGCCGTGTTGCTGCTGCCGCACCGCTGCTGCTTTGCTGCTGCTGCTCGCATAAAACTATGGGACCCGGCCCTTACCGTTCACCGTACGTCGGAAAGAGTGCACTTCCTCTCTGACGATTCCTGCGTCCTTTGGAGGTGCAGGGATTCCATGTCATGTTCGTCTTCCCGCTGTTGTGATGATTAGATGGATGTGCCATTCCGTTCTCACATTAGCAGTTTGCCACAATCTAAATCTAAAGCATTCAAAACCCTCAAACTACCCCTAGTGTCTGCGTGCACAACGGTTGCAGTCAGAGAGAACACGCGTGGCCGCATAGACGCGATTTCTCCTCTCCTCTGACGTTTTTCTTTCTCCTCCGTTCGACCGACCGTTTGAATATGCGCGCCTCAATCAAATGACTCTCGCCCAATCAGCGCGAAGGAAACTGACGCCAGTTTTTTCGACCAATGAGCATCCAAATATTTATACATATATTGCGCAGCCAATCAGAGATCTTCCGAGTACGCGCACCGGTGGCGACAATATTTTGGAGGCGGTGCGTTTCGCTTTAGAGCCGGCGGCTGATTACACCACCGACGGAAACAGCACCAACCCTCCCCGCTCTTCGATAAGTATAAATACATTTGCTTAAACGCGTAAATACGTTTGACAGAATGGCGTAAATGCAGGCTAGCTGGTGGATAAATTCCATGATAGCCAAGCCTGAGCGCTGGGCAAGACACGTAAACAAACACAAACACGAAGGCTCAATGAGCCTTCGTGTTTGTGTTTGTAAATGCGCTTACGAGTTCGTCCGCGAGTTTTGTCCAGAATACAGAATTCGTCACGTCTTTGTACTCGTCCATCTTCACATTCCAAGCGTTCAATATTGAACACCACGAATCAGACAGCCCTGTTTTCTGTTTATGTGCCGTGCTCGCCGTGCTGGAGAGAGGGCGGTCACGTGCACTTTCCTCTCGCTGCTGACTGGCTGGCCCGATTCCGCTCCGGTACGTCACTGCCGAAATTTCTATGCGTGTGCGTGTACGTATGTGCGTCACAGCTATGCGAGCACCCATATGAAGACTGGAAGCCGCACTGTTCTTATCCAAAAGCTTCCGTAGGCACTCACGCTAAGTTCTGCACCAAAATCCCTGCTAAGGTTCCTGTCATAAAAATTCTGATCCTGCGGGAAACGTGTTTGCGGGAAGGTGAGGGGGGGGGGGGGGGCATGAACTTCTTGCAGGATGATAGTAGTAGATGTTGTGTCTTGACAGTTTGTAGGCCCAAACCCTCAATTTCCTGTTTATGTTTGCATATGTATTTACAATTTCGAAGTGTATTGTGTGACTTGGTCGTTGCTGACGAAACGTTCGTGGTTTTCGTTGCAGCTCAATGACCTGGTGACTATAGTCTTCTTTGTAGCGGACTACATCGTCTGTGCTCTAAACGTAAGTACCCACAATAAGACACAAAGAAATACGGAGCAGAAAATACACACAAAAAAATAAACAAAAGATGATGCGGAGGTTATGACCAAAAGCGTATGATGACCTCTTTCATTTTCTGGTGTAAGAATTTCAGAGTGCTTTCATATCGTCGTGTGCATGTTAGACCTAGGTGCCTGTCAAGGGGAAAGGGCAGGAAAGGGCATATACCGTGCCTTTCCGGCCGCTCTCCTGCTTGTAATTGGCTCAATGAGTGCTGTAAGTAGTGCCTCTTGCACCCAGAGGTGTGACGCTGACTGACCCCCGCTACGAGCCTTTGTTACACTTGCTTTAGCCAACGCACGTCACCTATAGCGTTATCCAATGCTGTTCATATACTAACATATGTTGCCTTTTTTGGGGAACGCTTCTTCTTCGTTCAACTTCTTCAACTATGCCCGATCTTCAACTTGTCGTTGTCCCACAACGCGCGTTAAAGCTCAGCTCCGCCGATTTTCGACTGCGACAGAATGGAGCCATGCTTGGGCTGCGCGTTCGTTTCCGCACAGGGAGCATACATGTGAAAAATTTTCACCCATTTGTTTGTAGTTTTTAAGAAAACAATTTTTTAAATTTTCCTGGCACGGCGGTCCTGTGGTCGGCAAACCCTGACCAATCCCGGCTTCGTCCTGGCTTAGCCGCGCTCGTGGCTTGGCTAACGCCAAATCGTCGATGCGATGGCGGAGATCTATGGGCGAAGGTGAATGTTTTGGGTGTGTTCCGTGATAATTGCTGTCGTTAATAGCCTCAAAGATAGTTTTGCCGGTCTTTTTAACAAGCCTTACAGGATGGCCTCGTCGTGTAACGACGGCCGTCGTGAGCGGACATTCTGTGCCCGCACTTTGCTTCATGCTACCAACAAGACCTAACACCTAACGTGTGACGTACACTTACGCATTCTCAATAGCTTTGGCAGTGCACTATGCGCGGACTTGCTGCGCGTGCAGAAAGCACCACCAAAGCTATTGAGAACGAGAACGTGCTCGAAGACGAAGTATTCCTTATAAGAAACATGATAAAACGGTGCGGTGGTCCCCGATAGCTCGTGACAGCTGTTTCAGCACGATACAGCGGCCATGACGGAGTGTAAACACAAACTGGTTGCCAGGCAGGGTGTGGCTATCCAATCCGCGCAGTTCCAAGTATGACGTCACAAGTGGAACCGCCGCCCGGTAGTTTTTCTCAAATTTCTCACGAAGGAGTATGAAAATTTGGAAAGCAATGTGCGTTTATGAATGAAGCTGGGACCACAGTTCTGAATATCACAACGTCTTCATACTTTCGGAACAGCAGCGGAGCTGCACTTTCAATTCATCACTTCGGCCCGTGATTCGTCACGACCTATTGCGCGAGCCTATACCACAGCGGCTTTGGAGCGCGTGAATTTTAAATATAACGCTAGCGACCCTACGTGAAAGTTTAGGATTGGGGCGGAGTCCATTGATGTAGAAGAAAGTACTATCATACAGCAGATCCAAGTTACTGAGGTGCATCGACGTGCTCTCCACGTCACTTGAATGCCGCCAAAACGCGTGACAACTAGCGGAACTACGTCACTGCACTTCCGTTTCGGTCATTTTTCCTCACAGTTTTTGAGCTGAAGTAACCGTGTTTAACTTGAGTGACGCGTCCCTTATGTGCGTCTGGTCGACTCGTATACAGGGTATTTATATTTATGCGATACCGGTTATATATATATGTAATCTGCGGAAAAAAGCCATTAAAGAGACAAGTAAATGACACTAGACGTGTTTGAAATTCAAAATTACAGATTAAGATGGTTTCTATGGTTGCACGCAGAGAAACAGATACTCATGGAACGATGCGACAGCACCAGAGGACACGTGTTTCGCCGTGTTTGCGGCTCGTCAGCTCTGGGTAGCTGCGCATCGTTCTGAATTGGCAAACCACACACTGGTCGCACAGCGGGCGCTCGCTCGCTGAGCGACCCCTGGTTTGCCAATTCCGAACGGGGGTTGAATAAAAGTGAATAAAGTGAATAATAGTTGAATCAAAGTGAAATAATAAGACGTGGACTACAGATTACAGGAACGTGAACAAAAACAAACTGATTAAATGGGTAATTTAACACATAGATTAAAAAAAAGAATGGTCGACGTCTCGACGTTTCGTTTTTTTTCTTTGCGTAGCAAAATTTTGCGATGAGTATTTCAACGTGCTTGCTTGTTTGAGAAGTGTAAGAAAAGGGGGTGTAAAACTCAGGGATTCTCAACCGGTGGGGAATTCCCCCAAGGGGGTGCCATGGGGGGGGAGGAATGACACCATTTAACACCCACCGGCGTGGAAATCGATCATTCTAACCACTATGCCCCGAGCCCATGCAATACTGCTTTGACTCTGGAGCAGCTGCTTAATGCGCCCATTGTTTGTGCCACATGTTGACCCACGGAGCGCAATGTGCTCAAAGATCAGTGCACGTGTATTATCATAGTGTGCTTCATTTAATGGAGCTACACAGACACAGCAAAGGGTAAAACTAGAACTAACCCCTCCACTCCCACGCAATTACGCTGTCAGCATATTGTGTACTTTCGGGAAACATTGGTGCTTTCAGACCATTGTGAGGCGCTATCTATGGAACCAACTGCGTGTTTTGTGTATGCCAATGTACTTGTACACCTGTGAGGTCTGATTGAGTGATTGATAAAAAAAAAAAAAAAACTGTGTGCAAGGTCTAACTGCATACCAGCATGTTCTAAGAAAGTATTGGTGAGGAATTAGGAGGGAAGGGAGGGGGAATTGGAAAGGAGCACTGGGGACCTGTTCTTTCCGTGTTGTACTCCTTCCAGTATTCCTCAGAGTTGCCTCCTTTTCGAAAGCAGAAGGGCCACCGATGTATTACATGTGTACCTACACAATATATAACTTTGCTGCAGATATACTGCTTGCTGTGCGTCATATCGCAGTACCAGGAACTGATGGTGGGCAGGGGAAGGACACATACTGTTGCGGCTGTCCAGGTAAATCTTTTAATGTACTAAACTCCGCATTTATGTTCATAGTCCTCTTACAGGTCCGCATCGACTCCTCCCTCAAAATGACAGAATCCCGTAGAAAAGCTAGCACGTGTTAAATGCCTCCATAAAACCAGCTTGGTAGCCCTAACACTGCAATGTAGACGTTGGCTAACACAACACAGCAACGGTATCTGTGGATAAACATGAGGTCATCGCATCTCAGATACAGTCGTCGAACGTGTAACTACGAAATGAGAGAAGCGCTTTCACACGACAGTGAGCTAAGAACACAAACGAAGTTGGAATCCACGGTGTTCTCTAACGTGAGATCGTACTTGTGTGAACTACGTGTCGAGTCCAGCTGAACAATTTCCTGCCGGGTTGCTTACAGCTGGGCGCTTGCTGGTATTAGTATAGTGTTAGGGATCCCTGCTGTCAGCGTCTGTTGTGGAGTGCAGTATAGTCAACGCGGTTCCTTGGTTGGAAGTCAGATGATGCGAACCTTGTACCGTGTGTGAATACGTTGCTCCCATTCTGAGTGTATCGTTCCCGCAGACCCATGGAAGAGAGCACATGCTACTTCTTTATAGTTCGCATAGATAGTAGATAGAAAGGGTGCAAACAGAGTGGCTGCGATCAAATTGTCTTTTCGAATATGTGATGACGTCGCAACTTCGGGATTACGCAAGTTGCTAAGTAATGATTGCCACTGATTTGAACGCACTTGTCGACCCAAGCAGCACAATGTACTGAAAGTCGAGTGCAATAGGGGTGGACGGGTAGGTGGAAGGCCTTGAACACGCTTTTGCAACTAAATAACATTGATAAGACACATACCGTCCACCCCTATTGCACTCGGCTTTCGGTACATTGTGCTGCCTGGGGACGTATAACCGCAGCGGTGTACAATATTCATCTTAAACTACTTCTGATCTTTTTGATTGTCCTCGCACACAACTCGCAGGATCCGACAGCAGTGGGCTATCACGAGGGGGGCGTACCAGAGCGAAACAAGAACAAACCAGGAGGCCATTCTTCGGCCATCGTGGTTGCTGCTGGTGGCAGTGCAAACTCTCAACCATCGTTGGACATGACGTCCACAACGGACCCATGCAGCCTAAGAAGAGTGAGCGGCGATGATACTAAGGATAGCTTCGACAAGTCAGCGACGACGACTCCACTCATAGAGGTACCATAGGTCTTGCATGATTGTTTAATTCAGCTGGAGCCCACAAATATTGGCGTGGCGCGTTATTGCTAAAGAAACTGAAAGCACCTGGCCAAATTGTGTGCCGTGGCATTCTGTGTCACCGGTAGATTTCTATCCGATGTCCGAATTACTAACAATATAGGACGCGTACATACATTGATAGTCACTGAATCACCGCTTAGTGGAGCCTTGCTCATTTTTGAGCTTCACTTAATGGGCACGATGGTTAAAAATTTAGTTACGTCGAAATGAAGCGAAGTGCCGTTGTCACTTTAGCAGAGAACAAATTGATACTCCATTTGCCACGTTTGTGCAGGCAAATGACTATCTCGTCGCTTTTCTAATGTTATTTTCGTTCCATTATTTTAGATATGAACGGACGGAGGACGAAAGGAGGCCTAACATACAGCCCCGATGCCAAGAAAAGCTGGCTGCAATATGGTTGCTCAAATTTTATACCATGGACGCAGCTTGAGACTGCGGAAGAAGCGTTTCTATTCGGCATCGACTTACTGAAGTCGTGGTAAATAACAGAATGAAAGCAGCAGCAGCCGACGCTTATTTCGAACAGCTTCATCGTACACTCTAAATCTTTTTACACCTTAAAGGGTGTAAACCCTGATGTGCAGGGCACGCACCTTTTAAGGTGTAGTTTAACACCGTCAACATTGTTAGGGTGTAATCATGTGGAAGGGTGTAATTCTCAACGCCGAATAAGAAACTACGCAGAAAATGTTGTCAGCTTGATGCGAAAAATCTACTTTTTTCACATCGAGCTGACAACACTTTCTGGGTATATGCCCAGGATCATCTAGGAATGAGGTGTATTTGTGTGTCATTTTGATAATCACCAAATGAACATATCTATAAAAAGTTTCACTGCATCTCAAGTATTCAGTAAAAGTTGCTCTGCTCATGCAGCATGGTGGTATGGCATGGTGGATGGTAATTGGTGAACTCTAATGCGATCAACTATGTGTATAAGAATGTTATGTTAAGGAAATATATACAGCTATACATAGGCAACTCAAGGATAGCCAATTCACCAGAACACACTTCAATGAGCTGTATTAAAAATGGTATGCATGGCCCGTTATATGCTCTGAATTGTTTTCTTTTTTTTTTACTGAGAACTGATGGAACAAGAGAGGTGTCACCTGAACAGGTACCTGAATGTCACATAAGAAAGCTTCTGTCAGAAGTGTCACGATTGATAGCTTTGCAGTTTCAGCAAGTTGTGTAATTGTAAAAGAAATTCCTGAAAATGACTTGCCGGTATTTTCAGAGATATTAGGAATGTATGTTGTAAATTCTCAGATTATTTTCATTGCCCTGTGTTTCACGACCGTTGAATACGATTGCCACTTGCATGTCAATGTGGTAACCACCACTCAGGAATCCACTGTTTTAGAAAATTGGAAGAGCGCTTCACCTTACGTGCTGAACCTGCACAGACTCCCGGATGGCAGGCGCGTTATCAATCCATGTCATGCGCTTCTGTAGTGTGCCTTACTTATGACAATTCATGTGACGCGCTCTCTCATTGCCTATGTTATTTCTTAACTGATGTCAAGTTCTCCTTAGTGTGCCTGAATTAATCCACGCCTGGCTGTTAATCATGCCATGTGTTTATTATTTCGTCATGTCGTGCGTTCTTCTAGTGTTTGCTAAGTAATTTTATGTAATGTGGAAAACCTGCCCACTTCATCGTCAAAATATAATTGTTGTTGTTGTTATGTAATGCGCTCCTTTCCCTGTCAAGTCTGCAGTGAACAAAGTAAATGTATGTTCAAGATTCAAACACACCCTAGAATATACCCTGTATCACACCCTCACCGAGATTTTCCAGAAAAGGGTGTAATACACCATTCTTACACCCTCAAGACCTCTCAAACAGATTTTTGGGGTGCACAAAGGGTGTATTACTCCTGTGTACAACCATTTTACACCCATTTTACACCTTTAAGGGTGTGAAAAGATTTAGAGTGTATCTTTTAGGTTGTGCCGTAGAGCCGTCTAGATCTTTGTCTTTATTTCATCAATTCATTATACAGGGTGTTTTTTTTATTCGTTGCAGATTTTTTGTAAATATAAGCTGTGAAAGCCATTTGTGCAGGCGGGTTAGGCGGCGACCGGACGTCCTGTCGGAAGCGTTTGTAACTCCTGGACGACTAATTCGCTAAAGTTAATTAATTAACCTGTTAATTGGTTTTCTGTGAAATGCGTATGCTATAGCATGGTATTCCATGCATTGTTCTGACCTTGGCAGCCCCCTTCCATACCTCCAACGCCATGTTTTCTTCCTTCTCGTTGGAAGACAACAGGAAACGCTGTACGCGAAGCAGCGTTACTGTCACCTTCCTTTTTTTTGCAAAGCACTTCCGGTTACTTCCCCTCCCTTACTCGCAGCTTCGATCCGAAGCATTATTGGATTGTGCTAGCCTTGCAACCGACGTGCTCCTTTTCCCATGCAAGTCTCTCGAGCTTCCTCGAAAATTAGTTACTGGAGGACAGAAGTAGTCTTCAGATCCCGTTGTGGAAAACGATCGATTATCGTTTGCAAGCGACTGAAAGTTTAGTTGAAGAGTTACACATAATGAAAATTTATCATATGTACCCTTATACAGGGAGTTTGTATTTTTACTCGACACACATTTTTTTGATTAACAAAACCATTAGGACTGCATAAATATAGCAAGGCGGACATCTTGTAGGACAGCGTATGTAGCTACTGGACGACTAATTAGCTAAAACTAATTAACTAACTTATTAATTAGATGTTTTAAGGGAATGCGAGATAGCTAAATTAGATCCAGTCGTTATTCGAATCCATCGTCATTGAACAACCTGAGAAGCGAATGCTCTTTCGATTTGATTTGATTTGAAGAAAAATAAATAAATGGAGATTTTGGCTTCACTAGTGTGAGGCCCGCAACTCCACATCACTTGCACCGGTTACTTTGGTTTAAAGCTCCTGCAATGATGATGATGATGCCAGTGAAGAGGATGATGAAGAGGATGGAGAGGAATGTTCTTTGAGGTATAAATTGCCAAATTTTGATATGGAAATGAGCCGAAACCAGAACTACGCACTATTCGGGCACAGAAAGGGCGACAGGCATTCCACGTGAGAGGGTCACGTGCTTTGGACCGATGGAGCTGATTGGAGTAGGCGCTAATCTGTTGGCCAGATAGACCGCTCTCCGACCCAGAAGGCGAAGATCGTGTCGTTTGTGCGCTCGAGAATTGCGAAGAAGTGGTTTCGACTCATTTGCACAGCGAAATTTTGCAATTTATATCTCAAGGTATGTTCGCTTCTCTGGGTGTTTAATATGGATAATGGATTTCAATAATGACTGCCTCCAATTCTGCTATCTCGCAATTCCCAGAAAACATCGAATTGGTAAGTTCATTAGAGGGATTGTAAAGTGAATGGCAAACCTGTCGAAACTGTATGTTTTTTTTTTTTTTTCAGCAATCGAATAAAGATTACTGCCCCAAGCAAACCTTGCGGACTCCCGGACGCGCCAACCCTGAGGGGACTCGCGCTTCATCTATTGAAAACGCAAGCAACTAGGCGAACCATCTAGGCGATGTCGTGGCGGTTGTCGAGAGTGCAGAACTCGTTTAATCGTCGAAGGTTCACGGTTTGTGTATCCCGGAACACAAGAACGTAAACCAGACATCTGTAAAGCCAGACATCCGTAAAAATCGCCTGGATGCGAGGCTTTGCAGACAGCAGCGATAGAGCGAGCAGAGGACACGGAGAGGCGGTTCTCGAGATAGGCAGAGAGATGGCGGAGATCGCACAGATATTTCTCACAGGCAACAGAGCTCACAGGTTACAACCGTAAACAGTTTCAACCGAACTTATCAAGAGTTGCCGTTGTTGCTGGTCTAATGGTAATTAGTAACCTAGCTGTCTCAAATGCGTTACGTAGTACTTCACACGTGACAACTGTCCGCAAATCCGGGGCCGGCTCCCACTTTGTCCTCGGCGAACCCTCGAGGGTCGCCACCTTTCAGTTTCTAGCAGTGTTCAAAATTAATTAGTACGAAAAGTATGAAGAACTGAGTGGTGATGACTTGTGATGTGATCCCGCAGTCAAGTTCTGCATGATGGTGTCTTGAAACATGGTGGTTATATTTTACTTTACAGTTAATTAGTCGCCCAGTAGATGCACACGCTGTCGTGCAGGATGTCAGCCCGGTTGCATAACCCGCATGCCAAAATGGCATCAGCGCTGCTCTGAGAGCTTTGTTATAAAACTCCTGGTACTTGTCGATGTACTGAGAGTACAGTCGGAAGAGCTGTTAGGAATATAGTCGGGAGAAACGAATATTTATTTATCTTTCGGGGTGGGGGACACGAACAACTAACAGCGTATAGAGTTGTAAATAATCCGTCCATCTTCCAAATACATCGCGCACTGGTAAAGAGCGTTTTGTGAACGATGTATCTCAATGCGTAAAGTGCAGATAATTTTTGGTGACACCGATCCATTACTTTCGTAGTCAGTAACGTATTACGTGGTCAGTGTTAATCATGAAACGGGAAACTGGTCTCATGTAATGAATTGTGTATAGCATTATTCGTCTTCGTGTAACATATCATCGGATGAATCTCAATAAAATGACTGCTGGGAACAGCATGCAATGCTTGTGTCTTGTTTGCCAGTCTTATATTATTGTTGCATGAACTGTTTGCCAGCCTCATACGGCCCTGCGGTACTCTGTCTGTTTTCGCTGATGATTTAACGGAAATGACATTACCACAGGTCATGCATACTGAGCCCTCAACCCCACCGTGCTCCGGTTTCAACACCGAGCGAACAGCTACGTCACAATGAACTTTTTTCAAACTCGCGTCGTAGCCTAGCGGCTGTCCAGCGAAACACGATCGGCGCGCGCCAAAGCACAGCCGGCTAATGGTGCCTCGATAGTTGCGCCCTCTTTGCAAAGAGGGCGCAAGTAGCACAAGTATCGAAACACCCTACAGCCGGTTCCATATTGCCGCCATCTATTGAATCTGTAGGCGCCGTCAGGGTCCCAGAGCATGCGCAGTGAAAAAGGTCCATTGAAGCAACGTTCCAGGATGGTCCATGTTCAACCCCTGGCGCTAACACACATTGGCTTTTTCCTTGAATTACTTGTTGGCCCATGTCATTTGTTCGCAATATCGTGGGAAATACCTCGTTACCTTTTGTGGTAATCTGTGCTTGCCTTTCAGCCTCCACAAACTTTTCGATAAACCAGATATGCTTACTCGTAACTCTTGCAAGTGTAGGTTACAAGTTCTGTTTGTAAGGAGAATTTTAACTTGCACGAGTTACCTTGATGGCGTCTGAGAGTTGTTTTTCCGTCTTTGTACTCGCGATTATTTTTGCTTTTCTCCCCGAAGAATACGGTGATTGCGTGCAAGGAACTGCACTTCAGCAGCACCATGTGAGCCATGGTGCCGCAGCACCATGCGAGATGTTTTGACCATGTCAGCCATGTCGCCGCCACGCGACAAAAGCTTCATATCAACTCGCGAGAAAACCTAAATATGAACTCATGCTGCCACGATAGGGAATCCAACAATCGGATGCCCCGTTATTGTCTTTTCCATTAGACTCTCGTCGCCGGACAAGAGAACGAATGGAGTGCATTCCCTTTTTAATGCGATAGCATTATTGCTCTAGCTCATCAGAAATTCCTGTGGTCTGCGCCGAATACTCAGCTCGGACGACAGATGGCGCCACGGGAGCCGTGGGCGCAGAAAAGTTTATGGACGCTCTAAAGAGAGAGAGAAAGACAAAAAGAGAAAAACTTTAGTAGTCGCATGGCGTCCACGGGTCCCGCGCATGAATCCCGTTTATGACTCCCTAAAAGGATATGAAGGCGGAAGGTGGACGGTTGCCGTGTTGTGCGACCTTCAAACTTATTTATTTATTCATTTAGTCCCAGGGCCGTGAGTCAATACAGAGGGGAGTGGTTAACGTTTAATAATATAACGTTAATATGAGCAGCATACAGAAAGATTTACAAGCACATGAACAAATTGCACAGATATATGGAGGTAAATAAAAAAAAAAATGAAGCATTTGGGTGGACTAGAGCAAACAATGAGAGCACAAGCGTACAAGTGTAGCAGTGTTTGATTTTTGAAAATCAAATTAAGTCAAATCAACACGTAGATTGAAAAATGACTATGCAGCGAAATGGTCGGACAAACGTTTCTGAAACTGCTTATCGTCTGTAATGGAGGTATTGGCACCGTGAAGGCGATTCCACTCCAGTTCCGGCGATCTACGATGCAGAAATGAATCGTGAAATGACCTTGTTGAACCTGAGGGAATGCCCACGTTCTGCGAGCGATCGGTACGAGCTGAGATATGTGTAGGCTGTTGGACTAACGATTCCCTAAGGTAATTACTATGATAATAAATTTTGTGAAACAAATAGAGACCAGTTAATGTTCGGTGAGTGGAAAGCAGAGGCAGATTGAGGTTATGTTTCATAGCAGTGACACTGGAACCGTCCCGGTTATAATTACCTCACGGCGCGGCTAAAAAGTTTTTCTGCACGCCAAACCCCACAGTGCGTTATGCTCTCTAGCATTACACCATAACTCATTGCAGTTGTGCTCCTACATTTGACCCATATCTACTTCTAAAAACTTGGGTAGACACTACTCTGTGCGGCTATACAGGGTGTTTGTTCTAACGTGTCCAGAAATTATACTTAAAGCGAGCGATAAAAGAAAAGCAAGTGGTACTTTTCTGCTACTTGAGTAAGAAACAGGTACTGCTTCACTAGTGCAACCTGTTTCTTAGTCAAGCAGCTGAAAAGTAGCGCTCGTTTCGCTTTTATCGCTCGCTTTAAATAAAATTTCTGGACACGTTAGAGCAAACACCCTGTATAGGTGAACTAACGTTATTACTACTGCTGCGGCACTATACGCATGTAGAACACTGCACCCCAGCTCTCTCTCTCTCACACTTTGGAATAGCAAGCTTACCTCTGTCTGGCTGACCTTTCCTATTTATTTTAATAAACTTTCGTATCCCTCCCCCCTTTTTTCTACCTGTTTCGTAAGCTTTTATAAACTTCGAAAGAAGTGCATGACTCTCCAAACTGATAGAATGAATATGTCCCAACAATAAGCTGGCGCAGTGAAAGCCTTGCAGACCGATAATGAGTCGGTCAAAGCTGTGTCGCCATTGGCGCTGCTACCTGCGCTCGACTGATGGTGAATTCCAGTGGCAGAACTGGGTCAAAGTTTTGCTCCATGAAACGTGCGAAAATTATCAGATTGAAAGAAACCAGGTGGCAACCCAAGCGACAATACTTTTATACCCGCCCATTCGCATGGTTCTTCTTCTTTTCATGGTTCTTTTGCGCCGCGAAGCAACTGTGGCTATGAGCGGCGTACAGATGTGAAAGATGGAGAGAAGACAGCAGGAAGGAGTGGGGGACAGAAGGGTTAGTATGCGTCCTGGGCCAACTTCAGGGGGAACTGTGTTCGCATGGTTCAAACGAACGGGACGGGGCAGGGTAGTGAAGGCGCGCGAGAGACATATGAGGGCAATTGTGAAAGGGAGTTTTCTTGGGTAGGCATTGTCAGTAGCGCCAACGTTATTGCTGCATCAACAAACGAATACTGTAATTGATAACAGGTCGTAATTCCGAGGAATGGTGGAGTGACAACGCCGCTATGTACGCAGATTAGCAGCGCCGAGCAGTGCGCGAGACACGTTTGCTCCCATTGAGGGCAGACGTCATCATCCCCTTGGCAACGAAAACCACTCGGTATGACACCACCGTTAGTAGATACTTGAGCCACGTCCATCGGTGGGAGAAAATTTGATCTCCCAGTATGATTCGCTATAAGGTACAAGATCGCTACTTTCCTCGACTTTCTTGCGTGTATGGGAAAGGACTGTAATGTGAACTCCTCGGACTGCTGCTAACCTTTGTGTACGTTCCCTTCTGCTACCCATTAGTGCATTACAGCCGTCTGCTTCTTTGAGGATATGTACACTAGTTCTCACGCCCGGGACTGCAATGACGCACTCCTTGTATTCGAATGGAAACGCATGAATGGCCCTTAAGAAATATCTAGAGATGGTAGGTTCGCAAATAAGGATCGGGATGAAAGACTGGATCCTCAACGACCTCTTGACGTTGCACAAGGAGTTCGCAGTCTTTCCCTTATCGTACAGGAGGCGACTGTCCTTCACAAAGCCCCCCCCCCCCCCCATCTGTGTCACAAAATCAGTCTACACCGAAAACCGGACCCCGTCTACGGAACGAAGCTGCTGACGAAGTGGTGCATAAAGCCTCGCAACGCAACCCAAGGCCACGAGCAAAATATACCTCGTCGTGTTCCACTCAAAACTAGAGTCACTTCACCACCGGCTCTGACTGAACGTTTCATTTGGCCAGGCGTTTTTGCATGCGTGCAATGTGGTGAAGGTCATTTTTAGAGTGTAGGCTACAGCGCCGTTCCTCATGACGCTCGAGCGGGCCAGTCTCAAGCAAGAACTGAGTTCGTCGTCGTCTGTCGTCGTCGGAGTCGCCGTTGGGCATGCCGCTCCACATTTTTTGCCGTAAGTACTCAAACAAGTGAGAAGGGGGGTGGGAATATGTTTATTATATAAAAAAATAAGAGGGAAAGGTTAGCCACCGCTATGGCGGCTTGAAAGTGAGAAGCATATACGTGTTTCCTACCGGGTAGTCGTGTAGGAGTAGTTGGAAAACTATACCTCTAGATTATGTACAGGGTTCCGCACAATAAAGTACAGTATTGCTCCCGTCCTGTAAAAAAAAAAAAAAAGAAGATTCGAAAAAAATTAACGCCTTGTGGCACCCATGTGCGGAGAAGTAGGTCTATTCTTTTCACCTGCAATGCCTGCCCCTCCTGAACTAGTTCAAGGAGTGCAACCGTCTCGCATTCTTTTCGCCATAGACCTCGCATGTACTTAAGAATTAGTGCAACACTGGTGCAGCACTATTCTTTCAAAAGAATGGACACCAGCTCCCGTGGCATAGTGGTTAAGATGATCGCTTTCCACGCCGAGACTGGGAGGTGACACGGGTTCGAATCCTGTCACCGGCTGTGCTGCCTGAGGTTTTCCCTGGGTTTTCCGAAGACTTTCCAGACGAATGTCGGCAGAGTTCCCCCTAAAGTCCGCCTAGGACGCATGCTAACCCCCCTATCCCCCACTCCTTCCTGCTGTCCGCTCTGCATCTGTACGCCACTCATAGCCATAGTTGCTTCGCGGCGCTAACACGGAACTTAAAAAAGAATGGACTTAGCGATCTGTATCGTCCACGCGCAACAGTTCGCGGTGTTGCGCTGGTGCGGGCGCCACGTCAACGCCACCTAGATAACGAGCCCTGAGCACTCCTTCGATAACGTGACGCACCTGAACCAGTTGGTAAACATTTTCAATGAGGGAGCTTTTCTTTGCTTCGCTTTAAAATGCGATAGCATTTCTTTAACAAACGTTTGGGCCTCGGTGAAGCGTAGCGTCAGTGGAGAGGGTCTTTTTGCCCTCACGATGCGCTATCTGCCTCTCATCTGTTTCTTTATTGCGCGCCTCGGCTGATAAGAAACGTTTCGGGGGGCGGGGATATACCATTTTGGAAGGTCTGTACGATAGCGTTTCCTAAAACACGACAAGCCAAGCACCTAATTCCTTTGAAGTGGCTGAGATCTTTTTTTTTTTTGGGGGGGGGGGGTCTTTGGGTCAACAGCTTGATTCATTATTAGTGAGTAATTGTTGTCAGGCAGGAACATACAAGCAGATAAACACAACACAAACCTGTTTCATCTGTTCCATTATTGTATTGTTTTCGTAGACCGCTTGCGACCTGGTGAAACCCTGTAGCGTCTGCACAGGGCGGTTCATATAATATAGTCAATGTCGTCTGACACCACAGAGTTACAGCGTAAATGAGTACTGAGGAGCATTCGCGCAAGTATAGAGCTCTCAGATTTGCCGCCAGTGCTACGGGAGATGCGCACGCGTTCGCTAAAGAGAATGAACGTAAGCGACGCGCCGCCGAGAATACCAGGAAACGGCGTCCCGCAAAGCGCACTACTGCTGCTGCCGAGGGAAGAGCCGAAATACGCGTGACGCTGCGTAAATACTAAACTGTACTAAACCTCGAAATACTTCCGTATAACTATTCTTTACCCGCCTACTCGTACTGCCGACGCGGACCGCCTAAATGCACACTGGCCGAAGTCAAACGTAGACGTCGGAGCGCAGAAACCGAGCGTGGGCGCCGAGCGGTGCAGGAGACGTTCAATTTGGACATCGTGGATGATGTGAATGTGTCGACCACACGCAACGACACAGCGATGGACTGTGTGTTCACGAAAAGTGTTAGTGTGCGCTGCATGGACTACATCTCCCAGACGAAGAGGAATCGTTCGAGTGATCGTGCACGGTGGCACACATACGTCCAGGTTCATGGCCTTAATAATAAATAGCGAGTTTCAGCAGATCGGAAGGTTTTAACTGTAACGCTTCGGAAAACATGGGAAGTCAATCGCATGATTCGTTTCTTTCACGTCCGAAATGCAGTCGTCGTCCTTCGTCTGTCGTAATGCTATCGAATTTCATGGGCGTTTGGCAGTGCACCAAAGAGTACAGTCGTAGTTTTCGGTGACGTCACATCTATGTATCCCCAACAGCTACAGTAAGGCCCACGTGTGTCACGTCAATTGAAAGAGTGCTCAGGCCTTCTGTTATCTAGGTGGCTCCGTGCTCGCGTACTTGTTCGTTCTCCCGCCTTCGTCTCTTGGCCCTTCGCGTTCCCTAACTTTCGAATCTTCTTGGCTTCGTCACATCGAAACCGCTTTGCGTTCCCTCACTGTTAGGCCATGTTGTCTTCGTGCAGCCAATGCCTGCTGGGCTGCTTGTCCCCCGATGTACTACGCCGTTCGCGTGCCGCAGCGGAGCTCCCCAGCGCCCCAGTCGCCTGAACTTCCCATAGCCATGGTCCCAATGGTCCAGGAAAAATAGTGGGCCTTCAAATCACGTGATCTCCAGGAGCCATTCACAGAGCTTCCCGGCTCGCAGGTCCCGATTGAAGTGCGCATGCACAGATAGACAGCCTTTCCTAACCTTCTCCCCTTTCTTTCCTCGGGTTTCTCGTTTGCTCTCGCTCCGCCGACTTCGCGAATTTTCTTTCCGCGCTTGCCAGTAAGGTCGGAACGTGTGGCTCATAAGGGATGAAGGTTTGTGAATCGCAAATTTATTTGCCTTATAGTGCCACTCCAGACTCGGAAAACGGCGTTTATATTATATAGTCCACGAAAAGAAGGTGCCTCGAGGATTCTATACTCGAAATTTCAGTTCTGTTTGCGAACGCTGTGCGTTTCTGTCAATTTTTGAAGATCTGCTGATCCTCTACGAATTTCGATGACGCCAGGAGCGGGTGACGTAATCATAAGCCCACAAATTGCGATGATGTCATGTTCTGGAGAGGGCACTCTTCTCCTAGCCACGACGCCGGCGTCCGAGGAGGGTCACGTGGTGGAGAAGTTACGTGCCCTGGCCGAAAGAGGCGAAAATGGGAGATATGTCTTCTCCCTTCTTGTGTTTTCTCGAAGGTCGGAGGATATGTCACGTGGGGCTCCGCTTAATGAGTGCAAAAAGTGAGCCCGGAAGACGCCAGATCACAGCCGGGCGCTGCGTCGGAGCCTAACATGACGTCACAGTTCTCAAAAATGAAAATAACTTTTATCTAGCTTTCGCGTGACGTAGAGCAAAGATATTTTGCAGGAATGTAAAGTGAGACAAGACGATTTCAGTAACATAACTTTGGTGGGATTCTGAAGACACGAAATTTAGTCCGTAGTGACACTTTAATGAATTGTCAAAAAAGTAATACCACATGCACATGTCTTGCAACAGGCTTCACTGGAGTGTTACGTCTTTCAACACTGCAGAGCAGTTTAGGGAAGTCGCAGTCCACATATCCAATAAATAAAGGTGAAGCTTCCAGTGAAAGCTACAGGAACACTGATCTGTTTCTTTTCAACCAACACGGGAAGCTGTTCTTTTCATCCCACACGAGCGGCAGTCCAGTGTGAAGTGGTCGCCACACAACAGACTATTATTGATAGTTCAGTCTGTCAAGTCATTCAGCTCAGGTAGTTGTGCACAGTCAATCCACGCTGATTTCCTATTTGAAGATCGAAGCGCACGTATCTGGAACCTTCGTAGATCACATCGAACGAATGACTACGTTTCCATTTTTTTCTTTCTATTTCTATTCCATTCTATTCTACAACCAGTGCAACCAGCACACATAATCTGATTAGCTGCATCCAAACTCTACGAAGTACGACACCGCACCGCGAAACGCCTCAAACGCTAGTGAGTAACTTGTAGTAGTACACTTCACACGATAGACCTGCATTTGTTTTCATGGGTGGAAAGTACCAAACTTGTCTTACTGTTCATCGACGGGAAATCGGAAGAAGGAATGCGGACTTCCACACGAACGATTTCTACATTCTTTTGCGGTGAAAAGATTTCCTACGAGGTCCTTCACCTTTCCATTGTTCTGTTGATCAGCTGGATCAGTCAGTCGGCCGTTCACGGTAGTTCGCCACAATCTAAAGCATGGTTCACACTAGTGCGTTCTGCTGCGTGCGGGCGCCTGCGTGCGTATGCGTGCGTTGTAAGCAATCAGTTCCGCTGTTCACATACCTGCGTCCAAATGCGTGCGTCACCAAACCGTAAGCCAATGAGCGTCGCCAGCGCCTTCCACTCCGGTGGCCGCCATGTTAAAAACAGTCTCGCAGAGAGAAACCTACTGCGCACGCTCGGAAAGCGGCCTCGCGATTAGTTCTCCGCTTGCGGGCTGCTGAGTGCGTCGGAAAAGTTGAGCTCGGGCGAACTCCTTGCGTTCTGCTGCGAGAGGTCGCGCACGTATCTGTTGCCACGGTAATCAGCGCCCGCACGCATCTGCACGCAGCAGAACGCACTAGAGTGAACCATGCTTCAATCATAAGCATTGGTTGCGTTAAGTAGGCGGCCCTCATTTGGCGCACTCAAATTGGGAGTATGAGACACCCGGAGCTTCCACTAAACAGCGAAAAGCAACTTTGGAGCACTACACTGCTCGCTCCCTGATGCCGCTTCCTATTGTCTGTTAGCCAGATCCGATAAGGATAATATCTTATCTCGGATTAGAGGATGATCTGCGTGGAGTACTTCTGTAACGAGCATATGTCAGTTGCAGTCATCGGGTGTCGCCAGATAATTAAGGGACCTTTGCTCCAGACGCCAGACAGTTCAGCCTGTTCATTGCCGCTGATACCGACATACGAGGGAATCCGCTGCACTGATTGGTAGATTTGTAACAGGAAAACACACACACACACACACACACACAATGGAGAGGACAGACCTCCCTTCAAATCCGCATACTGCAGTGAAATCTCAGCGCCACACGATCATAGTTGAGCATACAATGCTTCTGACGCAGCATGCCAGGATGCAGCGTGTTAGATGTGGATTCATAATTTTTTTAAAATTGCGCTGCTGGAATCGGTGAGGATGACTGCCTTGGTGATGGCCGTAACTTGAATGGCAGCGGCTGCATTGTAACCGTTGGTCACACTACACTTTTAAAACAGGAGGTGGTGACGATGGAACCGCTTATCGTAGTCGGCCACGCTTATGCGGGCAGCGTCACGACTATCGAAGGGGGTCCGTGTGTCCTGGGCCGACTTCACAGGGAACTGGGCCGACATTTGTCTTGAAGTCTGTGAGGAAAACAGAGGGGGGGGGGGTCGAGGTAGCTTGCCCTTGTTGGCCGCACTCAAGTGGGCATCGTCACGACTATAGCCAAAAAAAAAAAAGGAAAGTGGGAGAGGGGAGTTGAGGACTTCAAAGTGATGCATAGGCAGGATGACCGATACTGAGGGGACGGGGGCACACTGTAGGTGAGAGGTGCACTAGAGTGGTCTTTCCGCTAGGCCCGTTTCTTGAAGAAAGCGCACGAGGCCGCGAGTTTTTGAAAGTCGTTCCGCACAAGAACCTGCGGGGAAGAGGACGTCCGTCAGTATACCAGGCCTGGCGTGGGGAATATGAGTTTCCCGCATAGTATGGTATGCACGGCATTCTGTCAGGATATGCGCGATAGTCTCCGGATGATTACAATGACCGCAACTGGAGTCCTCCCTGGAGCCGATATTGAACAGTTGCGAGTTCGTGAACGCAGATCCGTGCGTAATCGATGGAGCATTGTCTGCATACCACGGGGAAGATCTTTCGTGGGAAGAGAGGGTCGGTGATTCTGCATGATGTCCTGTATGCCAGGATGACGCACCTCAACTAACTGTTTGACGGCCATGTGCCTGTCAGTGTCGGCCGGGACTGGTAAGGATGGGCTGCAGCTGTGGTGTGGTGAGGAAGCTAGCTGGTCCGCTCGTTCGTTGCCTCTGATGCCGACATGAGACGGGACCCATTGGAGCGTAAGCTCACCTCCGGTTAGCCTGTGCTGGGCACACGACCTCCTTATACATCGGGCTAGGATGTATACCACACATGGGGTTCATCACGTTGTTGAGGGCACTTCTGGAGTCCGTAAGCAAAACGGCCTTAGTTATTCCGGTGACTTAAACCGCAGCAGCTGCGTGTAACAAGGCCAGGAGTTCGGCCGTCGTAGATGAGATTGGGTAACGAACTGATTTCCCTTGCCAGGCCATGTTCATTGACGGCATGCAGTACGCGCTGGTAGCGCTCTCGGAATGGTGGTCAATGGAGTCATCCGTGAACACCAGAGTATGTGTGTGATAGACGTCGCTTATCAGGTTCTCAGCCGCCATCCTGGCCACCAGGGGGCTGGACTCGCTCTTCTTCCGTAGACCCGGGATGTGAAGCGTTGTTGCGGGCACGAACTCGCGGCGGCGTAGGTGGACTAGCTGGGAGCCGAGGAAGAGCCCCCCTGTTGGCTAGAGAGCTGGTGGCACTAGCCAGGCGTCCTAGGGATGTGTGTGTCCTTTGTTCGAGGAAAACAGATGATGGTGGTGATTGTGAAAGGGCTTGCCGTTGTCGGCCTCACGTATGTGGGCAACGTCACGACTAACGCCCTGGGGAAATGTGCGCCCTGGGCCGACTTCTAGGGGAACTGTGCCGACATAGGAAAACAGAACTTCACCACATAACATGATGAAGGCCAACCATTGCACAGAATCATACCGTTGCCACGGGTTTTGCGGAAAGCGCCAGCCGCACGCGTTTTTATAACAATTAACGTAACTACATAAACTGCACGACAAGGCGCACGCCTACTGTTTCGATGCGTTCTGATGATGGTTTGCTACAGGAGTGTCAAATGTGGTGAAGTTCTACTCGTATTTTAATGGAACTCTGACCAGAAACTGTAGGAGCTCTTTCGTACTTGCAGTCGATAAAGCACCCAACAAGGACTCTCCATGCGAAAATTCATGCATTAAAACCCCGAATTTCAAACATTCGACTTCATCCGAGTGCAGCACACCTAGCGTCAAACCGAGAAAACATACGTTTATATAGAATATCCACCCCATGTTTCACGGTGACCCGAAACGACGCCGAAACTTCCCTTCGTATGCGACGGAGTTTTCACGTCTTACAGAACTCAAACAGCAACAAGCACTGCCCAGTTTCGTAATGCTAAAATATTGCGAAGAAGAACAATTCAATGCGGAGAAGGAAGGGAGAAAAAGGATACTGTCCCAGGAGCGACGTGGACGAAAACAAAGAAGAAAGCGAGTAACGACACGGATATCTTATTTGCACAACCCTTGAAACATGTCTCGTGGAAGAAGGCATCAAGAGGCAGGTTGATTCATCGACAATCCTTTTTCTCCGCCATCTTGAGCGCAACGCGAGTGCCTCTACAGGTAGTTGGAGAGGCGAAAGAGTAAACAATGAGAGCCCGCTGCGCATTGCCACACATGTTCTTCCATACCCTTGAAAGGCCATCAAAAGTACAAAAAGTTCTTCCGGAATGAAAGATGCCCTCTCACTATTTACAAAGAAATTACGTCAGAGGGCACAACAGCGCAGCTAACTTGGTAGACTGGAACTATACTATAGTAAAAAATGAATAAATGACAGAAAAGCCTTTAAGATATAGCATTTCATATTCTAAGATTTTTATGCAATCTCTTATATATTATTAGTTTTATGGCCATGTTCTGCTCCAGTCTACCGGGGGCCATATCTTTTCGGTAGCTCTTAAGGAAGCAACGGCCGATGGCCAACGGGAGGCAAAAAGTCGGATGACAGCTGGTCAACGACCATTCGGCCAGCACAACGAGGTTTGGCAAGCCGCCGGCCGGGGGCAGATCTGTACCAAGAAGAATCGTGCTCGTTGGCCAAGCACTTGCCAAGCACGGCTCTTTCCAAACTCTGTCCAATCTCAGTATATCGCCTTGGGAAGAGAGAAACGCAGAATGGTGTAGCACCGCGTAAGTTCGACTTTCGGTGGACCAAGTGAATGTCTCAAACCAAAAGCAGTAAGAAACAGAGACGTTATCTTCATGATGAGTTAATACGACGAGCAATTCCTCATTTTAGTGTTGTTTGTGTACGTATCGAATTACACTTAGACACCTCACCCTTCATTTTGACTCACAGGCGAACAGGACTCCCGAATTTGTGGAAGTTAGTGAGGCGACCCAAGGTAAATGTAAACTGGTAGCGAAAGGTGAGCGGCATATCAAGTTCTAGTAAGCACTAGGGCGAGGGCAGTACTATTTTTGAAGCGCGATGTGGACAAGCTTACGCTTGTCCCATCCTACAGTTGGCAATACGAGCACACTAGGACTGTACTGTCCCGTGTAGCGACTCTTCCGGAGTTTCAGGATTGTTCGCATGGTATGGCATGTACGAGGGGTGTTCAAGTCAAACCGGGACTTTCTGTCTCCTGAGTGTACAAATGGCTCGTGCTACTACTTTTTCGTCATTTTCACACGCGACTGGCCTCCGCGTTCACCACGTGGTGGTCCAAAGTTTGTGCAAAACAGAAGACACGTGCTGGACAAGATGGCCGAACGAGATGAGCGCGCACATCGAACAGCGAATTGTCAAGAAGTTTCTCGTGAACAACAACAACTTTATTTTCGGCCTTGGAGAGTGGGGAGTTTCATCGCAACAGGCGATACTCTACCCCAGTGCTTGGTGGAATGGGGGAATAAAATAACGAGCCCCTTTACAATAACGATTGAAGTCCGATGGTGTCCAGAAATGTCAGAAGAGCTTTGAGCGCAGAGCGTTGCTGGGCTGGATTGGGCCAGGGACCAAGCAATTTCGGTAGGGAGAAAGGGCGAGAGTCCAGCTGACGAAGAGACTCGGAGAGTGTGATTCGGGAAGGTTCGTAGTGAGGGCAATGAAGAAGAATGTGCTCCAGATCCTCAAGAGCACCACAGTGGCAACAGGTGGGAGAATCAATTTGTCTCAAGCGGTAACGCCACTGAGCTGTAAAGGCCACATCGAGGCGCATGCGGTGGCTTAATGCAGCATCCTGACGAGATGTGTTTCGTGGCATGCGGAAAGCGAGCATGGGATCAACTCTGTTCAACATAGAGGGGGGAAGAATGTCGGTTGTCCGTTGGCGGGAAGCCAGGGGTGTCACTAGACGTCGCAGAATTGAACGGCGGTCTCCTCTGAGCAGAACAATACGGGTCCGGTTCCGAGACGAGAGTGCTGCTTCTGCGGCGCTGTCGGCCTGCTCGTTCCCCACGACACCACAATGGGCTGGAACCCACTGGAGAACGAGCCTGTGGCCTGCGGCGTAGATAGTGTGGTAAGCCATTAACACGTCGGTGACTAGGGGTGCGGATGGGCCTCGTATGCCGGAAGTTTCAATTGCTTGAAGTGCAGATTTGGAGTCTGTAAAGACTGCCCATTCCCGGGGTGGAAAATCAGCGATGTGTTGTAGAAAGAAAAGGATGGCATAGAGTTCCGCAGCTGTGGAGGAGGTTGGATGTGAAAGGCGTCTTCCGTGCACGATGCCTTCGGATGGAATGACGAAGGCTGAGGCGGACTTGTTGTTTCGGGATGCGCCATCAGTATATGCTGCCGTAAACGTAGAAAACTTCTCGTCTACCAGAGCATGAAAATGGGCTCGGAGGACTTGAGGGGGGACCTGATCTCTTCTTTGCAGAAGGTTTGGGAGGCGTACAAACGTGGGCGGTACCGGGAGAGACCAGGGGGCTTCCGGCGGTATAGTGTCCTTAGTTATGAAGCCAGTGAGAGTCTGGCGTGTCCTCTGCGCTACTCGATAGAAGTCGCTTCCAGGGCGGTATCGAATTTTCCTGAGTAGCGGGTGGCGGGGAATGTGAGCACGCAAACGGAGGTAGTGCCGAGCCGTTTCCCGTTCACGGAGAACTTCAAGCGGGAGCTCACCAGCTTCAGCCAGTACTTGTCGTGTTTCAGCCATTCGTGGAACTCCGAGGCATCGACGAAGGCTTCGAGCAAACAGGGACCGAAGCGTATTTAATGAAGTTGTTGATAGCCTGTGCAGAATAGGAAGGCTGTAAAGCACAGTTGCCCTCACCAATGCCGCGTGAACCGCGAGCAGGGAACGCTGATCACAGCCCCATCCTGGGCCAGAAAGATGTTGGATTGCGGGGAGCCATCGCTGCACTTTAGTTTCAAGGTGTTTAATGTGCCGAGCCCAGCGCAAGTCCGAGTCGATTACCACGCCAAGGAAGCGGTGAAAGCGTACTGGTTCTAGCTTCTTTGAGCCAAGCCAAAGTGGGAAATTGGCCATAGCTTTACGCGTGAAAGGGAGCTCGACACACTTTTCGGGTGAAAGGTCCATCCCGAGGTGCGTCAGGTACGTATGGATATTGTTTAAAGCGAGCTGCAGGCGGCGCTGGAGAGCCGGGCGTGATTTTCCTACTGTCCAAAGGGCGACGTCATCTGCATACACGGAGAACGACACTTTGCGAGGAATTACTGATTGTAGGCCGGCCATCACCACGTTAAACAGTGTCGGGCTGAGAATGCTTCCTTGGGGGACTCCTTGGGGAACAGGATGCTGAGGGCTTTGGCCTTGGGACGTACGGACAGCGACAGTTCGGTCCGTAAGGAAGTCTTGGAGCCAGATGAAGAGCCGACCGGATACTCCAAACGAGCGCAAGGCATGCAGCACACAAATGTGCGAGACGGTATCATAGGCGCGCTTGATGTCGAGGAAGACCGATCGGACGATCCGTCGATGGGCTCGAGCATGTTGAACTGTAGAGACTAGGTCGAGAACTGGATCCATGGAGCTTCGGTGGCGACGAAATCCAGCCATTTCGTGAGGGAACGCACGTCGTTTTTCGAGCCACCAGTCGAGGCGATGCAGAACCATTCTCTCCATCAGTTTCTCCATACAGCTTGTCAGGCTCACCGGGCGAAAGGAGGATAGGGCATTTGGGGGCTTGCCTGGTTTCAGGATGGGAACAACCAAGGCCTCCTTCCATGTATGTGGTAAAGATCCTTGTTGCCAAGACGTGTTATAGACATGAAGGAGAGCTTGGAGTGACCGCTCGTCAAGGTTTCGTAGGGCGGCATAGGTGATTTTATCGGGCCCAGGGGACGAGCTGGCGTTCACAAGCTTCAACGCTGCCTTTAGCTCGATTAGTGTGAAGTCGCGGTCCATAACTTCAGGGGGACGGGGCCAGTCGTGGTGAAGTTCAGCCGTCAAACTGTGGACAAAACTGCGGTGTAGGGGCGTGGTCGAGGCAGCCGCCGGAGTCGTTAGTACCACACAGAAGTCCGTCGCAAGCGTGTTCTCGTCTACACGCTGAACGAGAGCCAAGGCTCTCTCGTGAATTTCTCGTGAATGAAGGCGTAAAGTCATCTGAAATTCACAGAAGACTTCAGGCTCAGTATGGCCACGATACACTTAGCCGCAGCAAAGCCTTTGAGTGGTGCAAACGGTTCCGAGAGGGCCGTACATCAGTGCAGGACGATCCCGGCCGGGGCGGCTCAGAGCCCAGTGTCAGAGTTCCTGACAGCATCCAACTTGTGGAGCGCCTGATCCTCAAGGACCGACGGATAACATGTCTCGAACTGGCTCGAAAGACGGACCTTTCTGTGGGAACGTTGAACACTATCATTCATGAACACCTCCAGTTTCGGAAAGTTAGTGCCCGTTGGGTCCCGAGGCAGCTCTCCGTGTTTGACCGGCAGAGAAGACTGGAAATCCCCCAAGAGCTAAGGTACCGTTTCCACACTGAAGGACAGCCGTTCCTTGATCGGATCATCAGGTACGATGAAACGTGGGTCCACCATTTCAGTCCTGAGCCTAAACGCGCATCAAAACAGTGGAGGCATCCGGGCACACCCGCTCCCAAGAAGTTCCGAAGCACCCCGTCTGCGGGTAATGTCACGACCACGGTTTTCTGGGGCAAGGCTGGCGTTGTTCATGTTGATTTTCTGCCCAGTGGTACCACCATCAATAGTGCATATTACTGCCAGGTTCTCAGGGATGTGCATAAGGCGCTCAAGTAAAAGCGGCCGGGCCTCATCACCAATGGAGTCCTCCTCCTACAGGACAATGCACGCCCGCATACCGCGCATCTCACTACACGCACCTTACAGGAACTTGGCTGGGAGTTGCTGCCACATCCCCCTTACAGTCCAGACCTCGCCCCCAGCGATTTCCATCTTCGGGCCACTGAAGGCGTTTTTGGGGGCCGCCACTTCAGCTGCGACGACGAGGTCAAGAATGCAGTCCGATCATGGCTGCTACCCGCCGGTAAGGATTTCTACGCTGCTGGCATCCAAGCGGTCATGAAACGCTGGGACAAGTACATTAGTGCAGCTGGAGATTACGTTGAAAAATATAACTAATTTTTCGCCTGTAAGTTTATTTTACTTTTGCGAAAAATGAAAAGTCCCGGTATGACTTGAACACCCCTCGTACAAAAGCAATCTCCCCTTGAGAGCGTTGTTATCTGGTATGTCAGATAGAGTCGATGTAAAAGGGGCTACCTCCATCGGTAGGCCTCTTACATGATGACAATACACATAAATCAGACCTATCGGCACGGCTATCATCACGAGGTGCGAGCGATCATGGGGGTTGGTAGTAGAGGTACGTTCGTAAACGAAAATATTTAGGACATGCACATGGTTTTTGTGTGTATTAACAGCTAAGTCCACACTAGATATTTCTGATATAGAATCGGCATTTATCATATCTGTCATACTGTATTATGGGGCACGTATGCCTACAAGCGATGCCAGCCTACTGGACACCTGTTGATATCCACGTGCATGATAGCTGTCATACTGTATTGGCCTGGTATGGATACTAGCTTTACCAGCATTCTGGATACCTGGATATCCGGTGCATACCTGCCATGGTGGATACCTGGCTGATGCAGGTACCGGTACAGCTGTGAAGGCACCCGTGTTGCTTCACTGTAAATCGGCACATAATGTCAACAGCCGTAAGCTGTAAATCTGAGCAACGCCGTCACGCCTATAACATCTGTTCTTCCTCAGGAAATAAATGAAATTGCTTACCCTTTACAGTGCTGTTCCCGGGAAGATTTTTTTGTAAAAATTGCTTTCGTTTGTGAGCTGTTTGGTCCTAGTGGTGCTGGCCATCTTGCGAGCTTTTATAATTTTCGATGAAAGATGAAAGTCACTGAAAAGGTTAGCCAGCTGTAGGACTTGAACCCACATCTTCTGGATTGCCGGTCCAGCGCTCGCACGCCTTCTCAGCGACTTCCAGGGTGCGTCATCTGGAGGGACAAACCAGCCACTCTCTCTCACTCATCCTCCTTTCACTCTTACATTTATGCTCACTCTCACACACATTCATACGACAGGTAGAGCCCTTTGGCCCAATCCGCCTTTTCAAAAAGTCTGTCGAGCGCATGCGCAAGACCGCTGCGCACCGCGCGGCAGAATGCCGAAACGATCTGGTAGGCACGGGACAGCTCGCGACTCTGTTTTGCCAGTGTAGCGAAGCACGAAGGCAAGTGAAGCAGCATTCGATGTAGTGCCAATAGGGCGCTGCAACGGACAGCACTGGTACTAAGAGCAGGGTCACGCGCTGATTTTTTTTTTTTTTTTCAAGTCTAGGAACATGCCTCACACCAGAAATCTCGCAGCCTGCAGACTGGATTATGCATTGCGTTCTAGACCCACGACACTTATTCTCAACTTTCGCCGCAACCCTTTGTTGCACATTTTTGTTTCGCGGTTTGGTACACAAATTTTACGCATGAAGCAGCTTTTTCAACTGCTGCGGTATCTTACTCAGCAGCACAAAGACAGTACGGACTTTTAACTTTTATTTTGTGGTGATATATCAGACGACAACACGTGAAAATTGACAAGATAACATTTTCTCGCGTACTGACACTAAACATACGCACCTTTGGTTACTTTGTGCTCTGCCCCCCCTTTTTTTTTCGGGATTGAAAACCGCCCGGCACACAACAACAAGAGAGAGTTTTAGTGCATCGTACGCTATCGCTTTTACGTACGCAGGAGATAGCGTTATGGTTCTATGCAATGCTGGAAGCTCTCGTTATGTTTTGCGCGTGCTCAGAACCACCAACGCTATCTCTTACGTACGCAAAGGCGACAGCGTAAGATACACTAAAACTCACTAATCATGCAAAACTGCAGCAGGTCGACCAACGTTTCTTCTCCCCCAACGCTAATAAACTTTATCGATAATTGTATATCCTAGCAGCGCAGCACCATAAAAATCGCCGTGCATTCTTCATATCTTAATGGCAACGTACGGTTTATGCATTTCCTCAGCAGTGACAGGCATAAAAAGTGACGTGCTTTAAGAAGTTGCACAGAACTTATTTCGCAGTTTACTGACATGAATGTTGCAACTGTGTTCCTCCCTTCGTAAGTGGAAATCGCTTTTTTGCTTGACGTGCGCGTAGCAGATCCGGTGCACGCAAGAAGTCCTGTATTTGCTCGCTGCTGCGCCACCAGCAAACTGCTTACGATCATCCTCCAGCTTGTATTGAAACAGTGAGTGTCCTAAGTAGTCTATGTTGCTTCCTGGAGCTCAGCAGTCTTGATATCAAAACGAATATAGCCTTCCATGTCCATCGTGGATACGAAGAGAGCATGCTCACGCGCTACAGTCTTGCCTACCACTTTATTTTGCGGGTTAGCCGCGCGGTGGCGCCAGCTCTTTTTGAAAAGGCGGATTGGTAGAGCCCTGGACCGGCAATCCAGAAGATGTGGGTTCGAGTCCTACAGCTGGCTAACCTTTTCAGTGACTTTCATCTTTCATCGTTAATTTCTTAGGCAAATTGAGGTTTTGTATGTATTTGTCCCTTCTATGTTGTTCCAGCCTCAGAACATCAGTTATTTCATGTTTATAATTCTCCCTCTCTATTTTTTTGCACTTTGCAATTTGAAACGTCGTGCACATTATCCGTTGTGGGAAGCACGCCACGACTGCTTTGGTCTGTAACTCTGCACGAGCTGGCACAATGCAGGCTGGCCAATGCTTGGAAAGTCATTGGCCAGGGTACAGATCTACACTAGAAACAAGCTTGTTGGCTAGCGATGCGCTAAACCAAGGCCAGCTAGGAGAGCCAAACTGCTGCCAAGCGTGGCCCAACCTGTGATTTGGCTTGGGATACCTCTACACACGCCGTTGGAGATAAGGAAAAGCAATAGTGCGCCAGGAGAAATACTGCAGCGCCACCATGCGCCATCAGTATAAGGAAGCGCACTTTCTCCCGCAGCGTAGTATCATGCGGCCAGTCTAGCCAATACGGAAGCAGAGAGAGTATGATGGATTACATTATCTGGCACAGGAGGGAGCGTGACCTCTCTGTGTCCGCTATCCTATCTGGGGCGCGAGAGCTGACGGAGTAGATTTCTTTTCCTTCTTAAGTTGAACACGACTGTAGTTATACGCACAAACCACATCACAGCCCATGCAGGATTACGGCATTGACTTTCGAGACAATGCAGCCATTGGGCGGAGCCTTTAGTTTCCGCGGTGGACTGGGAACGCATGCTGAAAACGTGACCTCATTTGTGTGTACCATTAATACAAAGAAAGGACCCGTGACCCTCGTTGTTTCCGTGTTGTTTCGGTTTCACTATGTCTATACCAACGTCATGATTCCGTCACGGTGACGTTTTTTGGGGAAAGGTCTTGGGGAAAGGTAAGAGGCGCGACAATGGGAGCAGTCTCCCAGTTGTGTCCGCAAACGAATTCCCGCAATGATTGGACACTCTGTCGGCACCGCCTCTTCAGAAGAAGAAAAGAAGCAGAGCGTAAACTGCGGTTTCCTTCTCATATAAATCACGAACTACGCAACGCACGAATCCCGTCCCTTTTGTATTGCTGTCAAGCAGGGAGAGGTACCAGAAACGGAAACGGTATTATGCCGGAAACATCGCACGTACACTCTTAAAAATGATGGTGGTGGTGGTGGTGGTGAAAGGGCTGGCCGTTGTCGGCCTCACGTATGTGGGCAACGTCACGACTGACGCCCTGGGGAAATGTGCGTCCTGGGCCGTCTTCTAGGGGAACTGTGCCGACATATGTCTCTTAAAAATGAACTTCACCCCATAGCACGCTCCTAGCCAACCATCACCCCGAATGACAACGTTCTCGCCTTAGATTTGTTGAAAACGGGAGGAGGAGCCTATTTTGTGCCGTGCATAATGGCACAAAATAGGCACCTCCTCCCGTTTTCAACAAATCAGGGGCGAGAACGTTGTCATTCGGGATGATGGTTGGCTAGGAGCGTGCTATGTGGTGAAGTTCATTTCTAAGAGTGTACCGGTAACGTAAACAGAAACGGATATAGCACACTCAGAATACCTGAAACAGAAGCGGAAACGAAAATAACTTGTAGTAAATAATTCGGGTACTGTACGACACGAATTACTACAATTCCTTGCTGTATCATGTAGATAAATTTACGAGATAAAGTTTAATGTAGCCAACTAAAATTAAATGAGGAACTAAAACTAAAATGAACTACCGAACTGGAGCATAGACTATAGTAAACAGAACAAGCATAGTTCTTATGCGCTTATGGTGATTTGCAAGTTGCAAACGTGGACATTCGTGAAAACCTTATTCATATATTAGGGGCAGGAGGGAGTAGCATAAGCTCTTTGGCTTCACGTAGTGTATGTGTTTGCAAGTGCTCAAACGTCGCCATACCAGCACTGGCCAGTTGTTTCGGCCTTGTTCGGCCATCATCTGCAGTGCGCAGGCAGGCAGCGTTTGAGTGGCTGGCGTCAGAATGTCAGAAGGGTGAGAGACACCTCCGACGTCTCTAATTTTTCATATCTCGTCTTCGCCGATCACTGTGTTGTTGTGAAGCTGTTGCCAGGTGACAAAATGTCTGTTGTCACGATGCTAGAATTTTGCAATGTCGGCTTGTGGTGATGGCGTGTGTCATTTTCTGCTTGCCGCAATTGGCTTCGCGGCACCGGCATGTAGACATACTGGCGATGAGATGGCCAATGGCGTCGTCAGTTAGGAAATCTGTCATAATTGGGAGCTTACATTGTGCTACTAACACCGATTATTTATTCAGCGCACAGAAATGCATGAAAGAACAAACATCCTCACATTGACATTAAGAAATACGTGTAGCTAAGTGAACTTTTAATGGCTACGACGTGGAATTTCTCCGGCTTCCTGCACATTTTGACCCCTTCACGCTTGCAGCCACGAGGATGAGTTTTTCCATTGTAGTCTGTAGAAGTGAGGACCGTCGCGCCTGCACTGGCCACAGAAAAAAGGCGTTCGACGCCACCGGAAGCGGCCAGTATGCCAAAGCAGACCTCCGCTAGACGACCGAGCTTAGGATATCCACTGGTGTTATGCTTCCAAAAGGTTCTGCAGGTTCGATGCATGTATATTTTGAAACATGAAAGACAGAGTGCTAAAAGTATATCTGATGGTGAAAAATTGAGCAGCTCATTGCAGTAATCCTATCGATTTACTTTCAGCATTTTGGGAAATATATAGTGATGGCAAGACCTGTGTTGTACTGCCAGACCATCTGCTATTGGAGTTCCATGTCCTAGTTGTTATATATAATAGCTTCTTAAGGCTATTACATATTTATTATGCAAGTTTTGTGCCTGTGAGTTCCCACCAATGTGCTATGCAGTGATCATACTGGACAGAGAGCTATGCCTGTATAATAACAGTGACTAATGTTCTCCTGCACATAAACCTATTCCTAGGGTACATGTGCACCCTTGGAAGTCACTGGAGAGGCGTGTTAGCTTAGCTCAATTGGTAAGAGATACAGAAGATGTGGGATCAAGTCCTATTACTGGCTAACCTTTCCAGTGACTGCCTTCTTTCATCATTCATTTCTTAGGCACTTGATGCTTTGTATGTATCTTTCCTTTCTATGTGTTCCAGTCTCAGAACATCAACTGCCATGTCCAAAAGAACTGGAATATGCCTCTGCAGTCTTGAACCCATCCCAACATCTCTTAATCGACAAAGTAGAATTTGTACAGAACCGCACGGTTTGTTGCTCGTGATTATCATCCTTTTTCCAGCGTCTCAGCCATTAAAGCCCAACTCTTTCTTACTCCTTTGATTACCAGATGAAAGGTATCAGGTATTTCATAAGTTATATTATGATTATTATAATGACTTCAATTTAACGCAATTGGTCACAACACCTACGAGAGTTGTTGGTGTTACTGCTAACGTTCTGGATCCTGTCTTGACTTCCGATCCCTCTAAAGTATCCGACATTGTATACTTGCCCCCATTAAGTGATCATGTTGTCATGCACTTCTTTATTAACATTCCGTCAAATCCTCGATCTAAACTTGGTAAAACTATACGTAATTACAACACAGCTGATTTTGACGCCATTAATAGCGATCTAGAAAGCTTTTCTCACGTTTTTTTTAGAGGGTTTTTCTAGTCGTACGCTCGAAGAAAACTGGAACATGTTTATTGATAGAATTGCGAAGCTTGTCGATGAATACATTCCGATTGTTAAAATCATCTTCTCACCCGAGTCTCCGTGGTTTGATAAAACTTTACGGCGTTTAAGAAATCGGAAGCGTAGGCTATTCCTAACAGCTCGAAGCACAACTAACCCACGCAATTGGCAGAGGTACAAAGAAGCCGTCAATGAATACAAAGTTGCCATTATGGAAGCCAAACAAATTTTTTTCTCTACAACACTTCCAAACTTGTTGCAAACTAACCCAAAAAAATTTTGGCGCACTGTGAACAAACAAGTCCACCTACCAATAACACTCACTGACAATGATGGCACCGCCATACCGGACTCCGCAACAGCTGACGCATTCAACAACTATTTTGCTGATATCTTTTCTGCTCCAAATACCGATAACCCTCGTATGTTAAGACCACGAAACTTCTTGCCTATGGATGCACTAATAATCGATCCATTCGGTGTGGCCAACGTAATTGAGAGGCTCAAACTGTCGTCAAGTTCCGGTGTTGACAATATCAACACTAAACTCCTAAAAAACACGAAATTATATTCGTCAATCATGCTTACTAAACTCTTTGAACAGTCGCTGGGGTGGGCGAGCTCCCGGATGCGTGGAAAATCGGAAAGGTCATCCCTACTTATAAATCAGGCAACAAATGCACTGCTGCTAACTACCGTCCCATATCACTAACGAGTATACCGTGCAAGATATTGGAACATATCATCTGCAGTCATCTAGTCCATCACCTTGAATCAAACTCTTTCTTTTGCCCTTATCAACGTGGTTTTCGTAAACATTTTTCTTGTGAGACTCAGTTGGTATCTTTCATTCATGACATCCATCTCCTTTCGGACAGAGGAACTGATGTTGATTGTATATCTCTTGACTTCAGCAAAGCATTCGATAAGGTCCCCCATAATCTGTTGCATTTAAAATTATCCTTACTAAATATTGACCCTAATGTATTGTCCTGGATTCAGTCTTTCCTTATTGGGCGGTCACAATTTGTCACAGTGAACAATGTCACCTCTGCCCTAACCCCTGTATCATCCGGCGTCCCCCAGGGTTCCGTCTTGGGCCCGCTACTTTTTCTCATATACATTAATGATTTACCTGGGTGCGTCAGGTCTTGCATTCGGCTTTATGCCGACGACTGTGTAATCTATCGAGCCATAACTAACCCCTCTGACCTTCATATTCTGCAGTCAGATCTAGACTACGTTCTTGACTGGTGCTCAGCTTGGTGCATGGAAATGAATATTAAGAAATGTAAATGTTTAAGAATCTCGCGCTCACGTAGTCAGCCACCCGCGTTTTCATATAAAATGAACGATGTCCCTCTCGATCAAGTAACTGAATATAAGTATCTCGGTGTTCATGTCTCATCAGACCTCTCTTGGAAGTCCCATATCCCATTCTCTCCTCATACATTTCATCTGCCACTTACACTTCGCACCGCATTGACCATTTCCGTAAAGTACGCATTCCGCATGCATATACTAATGCGTTCTCTAACTCCTTCTTTGTTCGCACCGCGTTGGAATGGAACAGGTTGCCTCGTTCTGTTGCTTCCATCCAGGACTCGCCCACCTTCAGGGACACCTTATCTGATTTACTTTGATGACTAACCTTTTTGTGCTATTTTATGTGTCATTATCTCTACAGAGACTGAGACTTGTTCCATGTTGTCCTTTTTTTTTTTGTTTCGATTTGTTTCCCAATGTTGTACTGCCCCTCCCCTCTTCAATGCCTCATGGCCCTGATGGTATGGAAATAAATAAAAATAAATATTACGGTCACCACCCTCCCCACCCCACTTACTGTCAAAACATATCGTCTATTGCAAGCTTAAAGGAGCATGGAAATGATCGGAATAAAATATGACGGGATAAGTAGAAATTACGATTCTGAGCCCTGTGATACATATTCGCACAAAAAGTTTGAGCGTAGCGCGCAATCCTGGAGCGCGAGGGAGCTTTGAATCTCGCGGCAGAAAGGCCCCATCACTCGGCTGCCAGCCGCTGACGTCATATGGCCGCGCCGTCTTTTTCTTTCTTTTTAGCGATTTCTTCGCAGTCGCGCGCCGGCAAGCCAACCGATCAGGAAGCGTTGTTGTTGATCGGATGTCGTGGAAAGGACAGGTGATGAACTGAACACTCTTCAGGCGACACGTCTGCTCTTCTTGACGAAACGTTTTATGGAGTTGGAGCCTAAGCTCCGCCAGCTTCGATTTCGCGACACGAATGTACCGGAGGCTGGTAAGTGATGCTGCTAAGTGTGAACGAAAATTCGGATTGAAATATAGTGCTTCTTCTTGGTTACAAATGCATAGTCATGAAGACGCGGCGCAGTGACCAGTGTTTCCATTTGAAGAGGTCGTCCACCATCATGACTTCTCCGTGTTGTGGTCAACACTATGGGATCTGAACCGCAGGGACACTGGCATCTCTGAGGCGAAAGAGAGGACCGACGAATGCATAGCTGTGTAACATTGCGCTTGCACTGATACCAGGAGCGCAACGTCTCCACAAGCACAACAACATGGATACCAAAATAAAGTCAATAGAGTTCATCTGCTAGCGATCTATGGGAAACCCGAAAACACATGGCCAAATGAGCATTTTCTTTTTTGAATGGTCATACGCAGCATACAACAATGGCACATGGAATAAATCTCCAACTGACAAGAATGTATTTATAGTCGTATCATATACAGGGTGTCCCAGAAAACGTGTCATTGAATTATAATAAAATAACTGCACCACCTAGAGTCATGCGGTCAATGGCATTTGTTCTTACTGGGTTTTTGCCACCTCCTCATATGAATGTCGTGTAACGTAAGCTTAATTATGTAAATTTTTGCGAGCTCAAGTCGGAAATTTGCCTAGTAAAGGTCACTTTTTTACCCCACCAATGTGAAGAGCGTGTCTAATTTAGTCAAATTAATGATAATTAACAGGGATATTCAGGAGCTATCCCATCGGAAAAAATAGCTGGACATCATGCCTTACGGAGGTCGCACAGAATAGCGCACGATGAATGTTTCAGCGCGATCTTTGTCAGTCCGACGAAAGGAGGTTGGAAACCCAGCCCTCCCCGATATCGCAGAAAGAGATAAAACAGGCACGGCTTATCACGTCCGACTTTTGCTGGAATAATGCTTTCCCTCTCCCAATTTTAGGAACTGTTACTTTTTCTACTCTCACTCTGTGGGCTGGCTTCGGAACCTCCTTTCGTCGCACTGAGAGCGATTGCGCTCAAAAAGTCATCGCGCGCTATGGTCCGGTGCTCCGAAAAGCATGATATTCGGCTATTTTTTCCGATGGGATAGCTCGTGAATATCACTGTGAATTATCATGAATTTGAGTGAATCCGGCACGCTCTTCATATTGGTGGGGTAAAAAAGTGACCTTTACTTGGCAAATTTCCGAGTTCAGTTCGCAAATATTTACATAATTAAACTTGGAGTACATGACATTCACATTAGGAGGCGGCAAAAACCTAATAAGAACAAATGCTGTTGACCGCATGATTCTAGGTGGCGTAGTTTTTTTATTATAATTCAATGACACGTTTTCTGGGCACCCTGTATATGTTGCACACACAGGCACAATACTTAACGACACCTCAGCGCAATCGGAACAGAAACCACAACTGCCACAACCGCGTACGATCCATCTCAACCCGTTCCGTCACGGCAACACAGAGGCATAGCCACACCTTTTACACTGCCCGCGGTCTTATTTTATGCAAAACGTACGAGACAAATCATGTAAGAACGCAAGTGAATGTCAAACGCAAATAAATAGCAACAGCCGTCTCAGTCGGTAAGTCGCCACGATTCCGGAGCTAACAACGCGGGGAGCGGACGCTTCCTGCAGCCAATGAAGTGCTCGGCCGCTTGAGGTCACCACACGCCAGACTCGCTTGGGGGGACTGCCGCCGCGGAGCGCATTCTTGCAAACAAATTTTCTCAGGAAATTCGCGCTTTTCAAAGGAAATATTTTGCGTGGCAGTTTATGAATGTAGTATGTTCATATCAAGCGGTGAAAAAATGTATGTTCCAAATGATTTATTATGCTCCTTTAAGCGCTTGAGCATTGGTTGACATCGTGTGACGTTCCATTCTTGTTGTTTCGCCTTCTTTGCTTGGTGACCAATGACAGCTTAGAGAGAAATTAATCGCGGTCGACTACTTTGACGAGAATAGGGCACCTGCCTACGCACTGCTGATGATGGCCCAACAAATCCAAAACAGTTGTACAGTGCTGGAATGGCGACGTCTGAGCACTTACAAACATGTTCATATATTAGCGGTTCAGAGAAACACGTACATGTATATTTTTGAATAAATGTTGTTCTTTGTAAGCACGCATCCCTAAAGTCTTCAAAAGCGATTTCAGAATACAGTATCTGTCCAAAATGTATCGGGACTACATTCATTGAAAAGAAAAAGAAATACTGCAGGTATAAGTAAAATGTGCTAAAATTCCTCAAAATAACATCCTTCTGCGTCAACACACCGTTGCCAGCGCTTCTGCTACGCATGGTACGCCCCCTGGAAGTTTGCAACCGGAATCATCCTTCGGACACTGCGTCGAAGCCGCTTGGACTCTTTCCACCGTCCCATAATGGCGTCCTTTTAGGCGTTGTAGCGTGGCTTTTCATACGTGGGAAGAGAAAGAAGTCGGGCGGGCAAGGAGCCATTAGGAGTAGATTTATACGTAAGGTGAGTCAGCCAATTTTTGTGGCGATATGCTGCATGTACCTTCGGGTGGACTGCGCATAATTTGGACCACCTGGCGCGGGAAATCTCCGACGCACTGTGCTGGAAGCAATGGTTAGCTCCCCCCATAGCTACCATCCTCGGCCGGGATCGAACCTGCTATCTTAAGTTCAACAAGCGAACACGTTGCCGACTGAGCTAAAGAGGTCGGCTGCCCGTTCTTCAACTTGTCGTTATCCCATACCGCGTTAAAGGAAAACTTCGGAACCAAACGCATTTTAAGCTTGCGGTATTCCCACAGTCATTTACACGAATTGAACACAGTTGTGAAATATCTCACTTGAAAATGAAGGTGGAATCACAAAAACGACTTTCGAAATTTGAAAAAGTCTGGCTTCCACCGAACGGCGATGGAAGTACTTGATGGAAGTACTTGAGTAGTAGCGTTTTTGTCCCTGTTTTGACTGCTCCTTGTTCTCCCAAAGATGGAAGTACTTCTTTCTTTCTCTGCTCGGCCAACGTCACCGTGCACTAGTCATACCAATCCTGCCCTGTTTTCTGACTCTCAGGGAAGCAGATGACCGTTGTTTCTTTCCATCTGTGTCTGAGTGATCTGATCCCCAATCTGCGTCCATTGTTTTGTTCCGGGAATGTAACGCAGCTGCTATACACTCTTAGCTTCGTACCCTTATAGTAAAGGCAAAAAATTGACCAAGAAATTATCTCCATTTAGAAGTGTTCAGTGCTCCCTTTCGTTTCATTTGAATAAAAGCTACAGTGTACCTCTTAAAATATCACGGTTACACTCTTAACTCCGTACCCTTTAGTAAAGGGTAAAAAATCGCAATATTTTACCCTCTATTTCAGAAGCTACCAGGTACCCTCTGAGCGACCCCTTTTATAAAAGTTACAAGGAAACCCACTAATTAGAGGTTACGGCCTTCAATCCAGCACCTGCCCGTAAAGGGTACGCCAACGCGCGGCTTTTTATACAGGATGTTCATTTTTATTCGCAACAGAGTAGCGCTCATTTGGCAGGTGGGTTATGTGAATTTTTGCTAATTAATCGGTCCGTAGTTACAGACACATGCGTCAGGAAATGTCGGAGATGTTTGTAACTACGGATGGGTTAATTTGCGAAAATTAACGTAACCCACCTGTCAAATGAGCGCTGGTGTGATGCGAATAAAAACAAACACCCCGTGCGTGGGATATGGACAGACATTAACAGAACACATCAAGGTACCAAAATGAACCCGCTGAAAAGGAGATCTTGAACATATGTATATTACAAAAACAGAAGTCTGTCGAGAGGTGACACATTGTGCACAAGTGCGATTCTGATGTGAGGAGAAACCATGGTCGCTTTACCATGTATGTGGAAAAAAGAACTATCTTCTAAGTGAGAAGCAATGCATAAAAGTGCGAGGAAGCTAGCGAGTCAAAACAACTGACCTATGTTTGCTAAGCTGAACACACCCAACGAAATGGAGAATTGCAGCAGAAAAAAATTTATTCCACATTCGTGTTGCAGAGGCGAGCGCAAATGGCAATACAGTATTACATAAAACGCACACAACCTTGAGGAATATGAGTGTACAGTAACGCAGGAGACACTACATTACTGCGTTATCAGCGTTGGAGGCGCTCTGGGACGAGTTTGTGAGGTACTGCATTGCGCTGGTGACGGTATGTGAACCTGCATGTGGGATCCTGGGAACAAAAGTTTGGGCAATGAGAGTAACATTTACGGAACCATTCAAATCCGTACAAAGCACAAGGTACAAATCAGCATAAATGCGGGAAGGCGTTCACTCCGCGATTGAGTCTTAGAATATCGTAAGAATACAACAAGTAGGAAGCTGCGAATTATATATCTCGATGCATATATCCGCAGCTCGCAAAATGCACGCCGATGTATTGACTTGGCGACCAAGTAAGAGCAGAAAAGTAGCAAGCGTAAGTGGCGTTCATATGCAGGACCGCAAAACGCTTGCCATAATCACAACAAACATGCGCTAAGAGTTCTTGCTATCAAAATAACGCACGTACCTGGCACAAAATGTACACTTACCCAGTGTATGAAGTGTGTGAATTAGGGCTGCGGTGGTGACGTTCGTTTTCGGTTATATATTCTTTGCAATCTTCGCACTCACTACATTTTCCCCTCAGAACACCGAAAATATACTTGTTTGCTAGCGACATCTAGCTTTTCCGGTGTTCCTGACGATACTATGATAAACGCGAGGAAAACCACTGATTAAAACAGATTACACTTGTTAACGGACGGACGACGAGCGTTAAGCGTTTCAAGGAAACCGCTCTCAGTGTGGATAGACCTAGACCAGGCTCGGCTACGCAGCGAAATCGGAAATCTTGGTGGTTGCGGCATTGACAATTGTTTCCCACCCTCTAGAAAGAAACATACTATCTGTATTTCAGAGTGCGAACTTATAACCTGTGTTCATACAGCATTGATAACATGTAGTTGACGTATAGGTGACGCTGAAACAGATAAAAAATAACAGCGTAGATTCGCAACTGTCGTCTCGAATGGGAGGCTGAAACGCGGCATTATGCTGAAAAACAAAAGGAAAACAAACGATAAGAAACTAACAAAGAGATTATCGTTGGAGATTTCGCTTAGAAGTTACAGTGTCGGAGTAGAGGGTACATTTATAAGTTACAACAAGATGTTTTTGTTTTTTCCGAGATGTAACTTCTATTCGTGTTGTAAAGAATTGACTTTGGTCGCTTTTAACCTCTAAATATACGTTACAGTGGTGTAACCTATAAGAAATCTCGAAATCTACGTCTATACAGAAGTTACATGTTTCTAAAAGTTACAATAAAAGGTACGGGTTTAAGAGTGTACCTTGATGTTTAGAGTACGGTCCCTTTTACAAAGTGTAACTCGTATGTAGAGGCTTAATTGTGTGTAGCCTTATGAAATTATCACCGTTACCTTTCTGTTAAGATTGCTGTTGCCTTGAATTCTGTACCCTCTGCTTAGAGGCTCTATCGTAGCCTTAAGGAAGTATATTCCCGTTACCTTTATGTTAAGGATACAGTGCCTGACAAAAGTTTACGGGACGCGAGGTCGGCGTACTTTTTCTTCAGCGTGACAGTGCCGCCGCCGACACGTGAGGACAAGAGGAAGGCAGAAGCAGTAACAGATTGTTCTTCTGTTTTCCCCTTCTCCTGTCGTGTCGACGGTCACAGTATCACGCCGAAGAAAAATTAGGCGGACCTCGTGTCCCGTAATCCTTTGTCGGGCACCGTACCTCAATTTCTGGGACCAGGTCGCTGTTAAATGCCAGTCACAAAGACTGATCTTCGAGACTGATGCGATTAAGATCTTTAGTTAGCCACAAAAGGACTAACTATAGCAGCCAGTCAGGTCCATCTCAGATGTCAGCGTTTGTGACTGCATGGCTTTCAATAGCGACCTGTGTAACTTGGTGATGACGTTGATATCAGTATACACAGACCACAAGAAATGACAGGCAGTAGTTTTTTCCTTACATATATTTACAACCATTCTTCGGTACAAAATCCGAAAACAGTCTTTGGAACGGCTCTGCCAAACACAGAAGGCTCAAGTGACACTCAAGTTACTCAAGTGACAGAATTTAGCAATAATCGGAATAAATTTGAACGCGTCCTCAGAGCGAAATAAATTTTAAGGCTATGCTCAACTTTAAAGATTGTTTCACTTTCCTAACCAAAATTAAAAGAAAATTCGTAATTCGGGATTTATCACACGCAATGAATCTCGCTTTCGCTATAGACCACCGCACCGTGAACTTTTCGCTTAAAGCTGCACCAGAAAGAACTTATTTGACAATGTAGCTACACTTCGGCGCCCATGTTTTCAGTTCAGCTTGTCGGTAAATTCACTTTTAACGCATGAATTCAATCCATAAAATCAACAGACAGAAACATTCATGGCGTGAAGGAAGATGCCATATGTCGCTTAATATAATCTGGAAGTTCGTCTCGTTTTGCGATCTAGTCAAGGGACGGCAAAATCGTTACGCTGCAAGAAAGATAATCTTCTAAAATTTCTGGAAGAACAAATAATTTCACTGAACCTCACCTGAAGCAATTTTCAAGCTTATACATTATATCCAATTATATATTTCCAAGATACGATATTAAAAGCTACTTCTTTTTTTTTTTCCTTTTCGAGTTGTCGTTTGATCTCTTACTGTTTCCTTTCGCTGTCTTCTGAACGTTATTTTATTTACTGTTTTTCTTTCTCCTTTTCTTTTTAACGAGCATCTCAATGTCTGTTCTTCCTTCAGCAACTGACGCGGTGTTAAGCGTTACTTTTACACGACGTGAGGGAACATGTTCGTTAGGCGGATGTTCGCTGCGCACATGTGTGCGCTGCTATAGTGTCTCTTCACGTGTCAGCGAAATTGTCCACGTAAAAATTACATCTTCCTCTCCTTCTATTGAGCAAAGGTACAGCCTCAACTAAATCGACATTCCTACCGATTTCAGAAAGTGCCAAGTTCCTTCCGGGTCCATGCTAGCAGTAACAGCACAATATGCGTTTATAATTTCCAGTTTCGTCTGTCTCAGAGATGTATTCTGGGCAGTGGCATTCATCTCCTGTGCACCTTCCACGGCGAACACCGCGAACGTCCGTACCTGAGAATGGCACGATGCATGAAAAAGCAGTTTCTGCGTTTAGTGACATGCAGAACGTGTTGAGTATAGAAACAGTTTACCTTTGACACATCAGCGCGACCTACGTCAGCAGAGTTCGAGCTGGTGACAGCCGAAAATCTCCGATATGAAGAAGCTCATACGATGTCAAAATTGATAAATTTTCAGTGTCAAAAAATGGCGTCCAAGATCTGCCGGCAGTTGCATGTAAAGGGGCGAATGATGAAGAACGAGAGGGCGAAAACCACGTGCACAGCGCGCGGCCAAGGACGCTCAAGTGAGGGTAAAACTTATAAGTAACATCGCCGTTACTTCTATGGCTAGGGAATACAAATATTTACAAGTTACACTATCTGGCACTGTCACGTGGTTTGATGAGCCAGGGATTTCCCAACGCGACGACGACACTGGAGAAGAGCTGTGTTGTCACCCGACCAATGAGCAGACCAAGTCAAACAATCGTTTTTGGAAACACATACATTTATAAGCAATTAACAAAGAAACAATCAGATATAGACAGTTACTTGAACCACTAGTTGAACACGAGAGAGGAGGTTGCTGACAGTACTATAGTTCGCATTACATAAGGGCGACATACAAGGAATAAAAACAAAAGGAAACTTGCGGTCAAAGAATGTCCAATCGCCGGTGAGTGAGGTCCCTCGTAGAGATGAGATGCGCAGTGGGGGAAGAATCTTGAAGAAAAGTCTGATTGTACTTGATGAGGACGGAGATGGAGCTTGAGGCAGGAGAACACTATTGCACAGATTGATTGAAGAATACACCAGCCCAATACTGGTGGCACAGCATCGAGGCGCCCGATACGCCACGTGAAGAGTGGGCGACTTCTTCGTGAGCTAGCCCGATACCAACTACTTACAGCTCATTATTCTGTCCCGCTTCGGGACTAGAACACCCCCCTCCATAAATCTGTCGTCCGTGTCAAACACTAGGGTGTTTGACAACATTCCCGTGTAACACTGCGGGTCCAGTTACAGAGGCCCGAAGTGTGGACCAGACACCATATAGAGGAATAGTTCTTGGAATCACAGGTGTGCGAATGGCTGCTAACAGAGCGCCAGCCATTCGCGCAGTTTCTTTCCCGTGTTGCTGTGCCGGACAGATGTTTTTTTAAGCAACCGGGAAACAGAACTACAATATACTCGTGTGGGGTGCTGCCTTTGTCCGAGGACTGTGACAGGCACTCGGCCAGTCACTTTTGTTACCGACGAGTACCTTCAACTGTGACATATAGAAGGTATGTAACGTTGTCAGAAAAGTAGTGTAACTTTTAAATGAGATGCTACAGCATTTTCAACGTGACCCTAAAAGCAACCAGATTAAGAGTGTACGACCGGCATGGTATACTATACTTGTCCGCTCCATGCGGGGTGACGTTACGCGTTGGCTTTCGGAAGAGAAAGTTTTTGAGACTCCTCTCCACATTCCTGTTTCGGTTTGATGGCTCGCTTATTTGAGGCATAATTCGCCACACGAGAAAGAAACAAAGTTGATGGGTGATATACTGTGGATGTTATGCACCAACTACGATGTGCAGCAATTTTTTCACCGATCATTCCGAAGTACCCCTTTAAAGGCATCACCTCGGCCCGTGATACGCCACGACCTCTTGCACGAGCCAACTAAAACGGCTTTGGAGCGCGCGAACTCTAAATATAACTATAACGATTGCTGTGTGAAAGTTCAAGATCGTGGCCCAGATCTGGACTCTAGGGAGGCTGACGCAACGTTGTGCTTTGCCAGAAGCTTCCTTACGCGTAGCGACATGTGACTCGGCGCATTGTCGTGATGGAGAATTCAGGTATCGCGCTGCTCGTCCTCGACGTCGTCACTTCCTTCTTTAAACTCCTTGCGCCACTCGAAAGCTCATGTTTTTGACATGGCATCCTCCCCGTAGGCTTCACGGACCATGGAAAGAGTCTCAGCACCGAATTTGTCCAGTCTCACGCAAAACTTGACCGCATACCGCTGTTCAATCGTACGCTGCATCGTGATTTCTGACGACACGGCAAAACAACTGCTTACTCCAGGCGCGATCCACAGTCTGCAAGGGCTCAGAGGCAACTGAGCCGGATCGCGTCGTATATACGCCTAGAATCCGCCACCGATGTCCCTGCCTAGTGACGTCACCCTGCACCCCGTTTCCTTCGCTAGCAAAAAAACAGTCCCGATACTTTCTGGACAAACCGTAGAAGTATTAAATTTTGTGACGGTCCCAAAGTTTACCAAACAAAGGTTGAGGAAAACAACAAGCATAAGGCGGGGTGGTACCGAAAATCGAAACGAAAACAACAACGGTGCTAACGAAAAAAATAAATAAAAAATAAAATAAAATAAATAAATAAATAAATAAATAAATAAATAAAACAACAATGGGCTGACGAAAACTCAAACGGACAGAAATTGACCTAGAATAAATTGCCATTCATTCAAACTGAAGAAAGAAACAGATTTACCTTTTCTATAAACTTCTGCCCAAACTTCGACCACCCTGTATATTCACGTGCGTTTCCTCATTTTATCTCATTTTTTTTATTACGCTTTCATATCAGAAATGGAGAGGAAGAAAGTTGAAACTGAACTGCGTTTCTGTTTTATACGTTATGAAGGAAACTAGAAAACGAAAATGAAGTGCAGAGCAGCAGAAGTGCACTATTTTTCGTTCCAATCTTCGCCGCAAAAGTATCGTTTCAATCTACTGTACATTTTTTTATCGTGATGGGGAATCTCTCCGAAGGTTTCCATTAATAAGAGAACCTGTACTTCCTGTACCTTTAATTTTTTTTTTTACGTTGAAGCAATATATTTTTTATGGTGCGTTAATGGTAAAACGAAACAGATACCCTGGCGGAAATAGGAGGATGAGTTGTTGAAGATGAAATCGATTTCTGCAGGGCTCGAAGTGATTTTGAAAGACACGGTGGGTCATTTTGAGGTATAGCGAAACATGAAAGCTGCGCTTCTAGTGAAGGAAAGGTAACGACACCTGCAGGGAGAAATGCTGTGCTAGCAATGCTGACATTGTGTAGTCGGTGATAATACGACCTGCACCTCATCCTCCTCTTTTTCTTATAAATAAACAAACAAACAAAAAACGACCTGCACTGCGTTTTCCTTCTTCCCACCACAACCACCACCACCATCATCATCATCATCATCGTGATCCTCTTCATCCTCATCAAGACCATCCAGGCAATCCCTACCCACTTTTATTTTTCTGTTCAATCCCACCCAATCCGATGACTGCGAATTGCAGCAGGACCCGCACTGCGTTGTTGTTGCCGCCGAACGCTTGTTTGTTTGGGTAGTGGTGATGGAGGTGACGAAAACTGGCTTGCCGTTATTGGCCTTGTTTGTTTGTTTAGGAGATTGAGGAGATGTTGGCCAATAGGGGATCCACCCTGTAAGCTAAGAAAGTACAACGACCACCATTCCTCCATCATCCCCTCGAACTCTGACGGCAGCCACTGTTCTAAAAGTTACACGTTTGCTTCTCCATTTTGAAGTCATGTCTTCGCGCGAAAACTGGCAACTGCAACGACACTTTTCAGGAGGCCACCGTGGAAATCACAGGACGACACAGCAGGTAGTTCAGTGTCAGGATTGAAACCTGCTCTAGCTAGTGCTGTGACCTATCCATGACTTAAGAAGACGAACAAAGGAACGGGAAGTACCTTCCCCAAGAACACATTGTCATCCTTGGGATAGCCTAAGCATATCATTCACGGACAGGGTGACGTCCTCAGGAGGGTCAAATCTGGTCCTCAAATCGTCCTCAATGTGTCAACTTGGCACTATACCACGTCCCCACAGTATACTCAGAATGTCCATAGGCCATCCTTAAAGGTCAGCTACGCCGATTTCCCGATGTGTTGAAACGGTTGTGATATTCAGAACGAGCACATCCAACTGCCCCCGAAACGCACCTTCGTTTCTCAATTTTGTCTTCCTATTACGAAAATTAATTCATCAAAGAAACCAAAACAAGCCATGGGCGCAGCCATTTTTGTGACGTAGATGGGATAAACCTGCTCCATCTACGTAGATAGAGAATCGTGCGTCTGATTGGATGAAAGCTGAGGCTTTCTCTGACTTCCCTGCCGTCTTCTCCCGTTTGCGAGGAAATCCAGTTATGGCCGCCGGCTACGATGAGCGTTTCGTCCGACGTAATCCCGAGAACTATTGAACGATGGAAACAACAACCGCAAACTCACCTCAACATCATTTTCGGCGTGAAATTGTGATTATGTGCTCGAGAACTTCGCAGTTCAACCGTTCGGCTGCCATTCACGTCAACCCGTTGGCTGCTTTTACTACAAGTACAGGAATGGGAGCGATTGAGCAACAACGTGAGACTTGGTGGTCGTTTGAGCATATACCTGCAGAGGACTGGTCTTCAAATAAAGAAGGCCGTATTTCTGCCCATGCACATCGTGCGATTGCCAGGCTTGTTACACGAGATACATATTGTGCAGCATCATAGCGCGACTGCAATGAACGACGTAGGAATGTATCGTGACCACTCGAACTGCATTCGTTGAACCATTCGTCGGTTATATGAAAGTATTCATTAGAGTTGCCCCGCACAAAAAGTGTTGGATGTAGTTTTGTAGTGTGTTGTTTATCTCGTAGAGCGCATCGCGGCATGTAGGTCAAGAGCCCTTATACGTATTTTTGCATGTTTACTTTAGTGTGCGCATTGTTCTATACCACACAGGCCATATTTCATTCATAATAGTTTCGCAAATAAACACGTACGGGTAGATCTCATATTGCTTTTGAGTTAGGCATAGTGTCTTCAGATCAGGGTATGTGTACCCTGTTTGCTGGGCCCAACAGATGTTATTAAGGGTAGTGCAACATTTCCCACTTCATGAACCATGCTAACATTGCCAGAATAAGGAACATTACACTGTGCTGTGTATTCCACACTCAGTTGTCTCGCGACGTAGACCCCCAATTATTATATTTGGTACTCCACATGTTCAACCAGTCAGCACTTCCCATATCCTATTTTTTTAAACATGTGCTTAAAATTGCACAACTGCCACTCAAGTAACTTTGCCACCAAATTAGTCAGTGACAAAAGGTATATGTATTTTATCACAAATTTAATAACCTTAGTGGAAATGGTTGATGTTGTCCTCTGCCTTGTACGGTGCACTTCATAGCAAAATACACAATAGTCCAAATGTTTTCCTTGTCCCCAAATGCCCTGTCAAAGCTGAAAGACTCTTATCAAAATGGGGAAGCGGGCTTGCTTGTCCAGAGAAACAAATATGAAACTGCAGTGCTCAACGTAAATAACTGCATGCTCAGCAACTAAGGCTGGTGATGCCGAAGACCTAATATTTCTAGGTTAAAAGCAAAAAAGACCACTGCAGCGTATTAATGTTGTTTCAAAAGTATAACACCACAAAATTTGTGAGAGTCAGTTGGTGTATTTAGTTATGTTGGTCACCTCCTGCACCAATTTTTAATAAAATTCAAATGCGTTCCTACCAACCAGGACCTAAGCCTGACCTATGATCTAATAATAATAGTACTATCTATCTATGACCTATATGGACCTTCACCACTAGTTTGGTCTAGGTTTCACACGTGGCTTCTAGTGAAATTCGAAGCTGCTCTGTAGAGCTCACAGGAGACTTGCAGAGTAGAGAATTTTTTATTCATATTTTCCAAAGAACATGTAAAAAACAATGTGCTGTACCAACTGTATTCAAAGAAATACAAATATACTTTGTTTTAGCTCTGTGCATATTTGCAGCTTATAGGTGACCGATGACACACAATGGGCGTCAAGGGTGAGAACACAAGAATACTACCACTGCAGGCACTGTCCTGAAATTCGAAGTCACCATTTGTCAGAAAGCAATGACCACGCACAGCCTAAGGATCATATTGAGCTCCTTCCATTATTCTTTTTATTGACAGCATGTTGGCTGCCATCCAGTCCATGAAAGTGACCCTTATCGTTGAAAGAACGGTTCAACAGCAAGCTAGCTGGTGATAGTGTCCATGGTGGCGAGACCTGAAGAGGAGATACAAGAAGGGACATAAACAAGCTATGTTAAGACATTGTGTATGTCCCTTCCTATCCCTCGTCTCAGGGTTTTTCGCTATGGACCTTCATGATATTTCCTTCGGCAAACTTTACATATTTTTATGTAGAATTGTGAAGGTACAGCCAGGCGCTGTTAGCAAATCACACAGTACATTTCTTGAATCAAGAATCCATAGAAGGTACACAGTCATCTTCAGCATTGCACACATCTATGGGACATGTTAATCACTTTGGAATGTCACAGACATGTCATGGAGGCCGGCACATGATTAGTGGTGCTGAACAGACAACTGTGTATTTGTCATAGTTTAGGCATAAAAAGCAGTTTTGTCACCTGCATGTTGAGACAGATGTATCTCTACATACTTTGCCATGACACAAATATATGAAGCAACAAATGTACCCTCTACTTTATTACGGTTATTAGTCAACACTGCCAAGAACGTGGGAACACAGTCTTGTACCACCTACACTCTTCAAAATGACCTTCACACACGACACATTGTAGGTCAACGAGACTCCAGAATGATGTCCTCCCCCTTCCCATTGGCTGAAAACATTTTTCTACTACTTTGCATAAGGGGAAGTTAGTACAAGAAACGCACAGATTCCTTTTTTGAGCAAATCAGTATTCAGAGCATTACCATACTGTGGTAGGCCTGCAGTGCATTACGTGGTGCAGCACACACTGTAAAAAATTTCACCGTAGAATATGTCCCCCGTTCTAATGACAGTCTTCTCCAGTTTTTCAAACTGCCATTACCCATAGTGCTTTATGGTATGACACAGTATTTCTAAATCTTTACTGTAATTTACTGGTTGTAGCAGAAAAAAGACACCACTGTTTCCGATCACAGGACGCAAGTCATAAGTGCTATACGGATACAGCACATGTTGCTCTCTACACTCTTAAACCCGTACCTTTTATTGTAACTTTTAGAAACATGTAACTTCTATATAGACGTAGATTTCGAGATTTCTTATAGGTTACACCACTGTAACGTATATTTAGAGGTTAAAAGCGACCAAAGTCATGTCTTCACAACACGAATAGAAGTTACATCTCGGAAAAAACAAAAACAGCTTGTTGTAACTTATAAATGTACCCTCTACTCCGGCACTGTAACTTCTAAGCGAAATCTCCAACGATAATTTCTTTGTTAGTTTCTTATCGTTTGTTTTCCTTCTGTTTTTCAGCATAATGCCGCGTTTCAGCCTCCCATTCGAGACGACAGTTGCGAATCCACGCTGTTATTTTTTATCTGTTTCAGCGTCATCTATACGTCGACTGCATGTTATCAATGCTGTATGCACACAGATTATAAGTTCGCAGTCTGGAATACTGTTAGTATGTTTCTTCCTAAAGGGTGAAAAACCATTGTCAATGCCACAACCACCTAGCTGCGTAGCCGAGCCTGGTCTAGGTCTGTCCACACTGAGAGCGGTTTCCTTGAAACGCTTAACGCTCGTCGTCCGTCCGTTAACAAGTGTAATCTGTCTTAATCAGTGGTTTTCCTCGCGTTTATGATAGTATCGTCAGGAACAACGGAAAAGCTAAATGTCGCTAGCAAACAAGGATATTTTCGGTGTTCTCAGGGGAAACTGTAGTGAGTGCGAAGACTGCAAAGAATATATAACCGAAAACGAACGTCATCCACCGCAGCCCTAATTCACACACTTCATACACTGGGTAAGTGTACATTTTGTGCTAGGTACGTGCGTTATTTTGATAACAAGAGCTCTTAGCGCATGTTTGTTGTGATTATGGCAAGCGTTTTGCGGTCCTGCATATGAACGGCACTTACGCTTGCTACTTTTCTGCTCTTACTTGGTCGCCAAGTCAATACACCGGCGTGCATTTTGCGAGCTGCGGATATATGCATCGAGATATATAATTCGCAGCTTCCTACTTGTTGTATTCTTACGATATTCTAAGACTCAATCGCGGAGTGAACGCCTTCCCGCATTTATGCTGCTCTCTCAGCGTACCTTGTGCTTTGTACGGATTTGAATGGTTCCGTAAATGTTACTCTCATTGCCCAAACTTTTGTTCCCAGGATCCCACATGCAGGTTCACATACCGTCAACCAGCGCAAAATGCAGTACCTCACAAACTCGTCCCAGAGCGCCTCCAACGCTGATAACGCAGTAATGTAGTGTCTCCTGCGTTACTGTACACTCATACTAGTCAAGATTGTGTGCGTTTTATGTAATACTGTATTGCCCTTTGCGCTCGCCTCTGCAACACGAATGTGGAATAAATTTTTTTCTGCTGCAATTCTCCATTTCGTTGGGTCTGTTCAGCTTAGCAAACATAGGTCAGTTGTTTTGACTCACTGGCTTCCTCGCACTTTTATGCATTGCTTCTCACTTAGAAGATAGTTCTTTTTTCCACATACCTATGGTAAAGCGATCATGGTTCCTCCTCACATCAGAATCGCACTTGTGCACAATGTGTCACCTCTAGCTATACTTCTGTTTTTGTAATATACATATGTGCAAGATCTCCTTTTCTGCTCGTGCATTTTGGTACCTTGGTGTGTTCTGTAAATGTCTGTCCATAACCCACGCACAGGGTGTTTGTTTTTATTCGCATCATAGCAGCGCTCATTTGACAGGTGGGTTGTGTTAATTTTCGCAAATTAACCCATCCGTAGTTACAAACATTTCCGACATTTCCTGACGCATGTGTTTGTAACTACGGATCGATTAATTAGCAAAAATTCACATAACCCACCTGCCAAATGAGCGCTACTCTGTTGCGAATAAAAATGAACATCCTGTATAAAAAGCCGCACGTTGGCGTAACCTTTACGGGCAGGTGCTGGATTGAAGGCCGTAACCTCTAATTAGTGGGTGCCTTTGTAACTTTTATAAAAAGTACTGCTCAGAGGGTACTTGGTAACTTCTGAAATAGAGGGTAAAATATTGCGATTTTTTACCCTTTACTAAAGGGTACCGAGTTAAGAGTGTAGCAGTTGTTAGTGTTTGGACATGGTATGGTGCATGCAGGGTGAATTCCTTGGTTAAAATATCCAAACGTGAACAACTGTTAGATTACATGATGTAGAATGCTCTATAGTACAGTAAAACCTTCAAAGTCGGACACCTCCCTACCTCGGACAACTCCCCATGATTTCATTGCACGGGCAGGCTCCCATTGAAACTACATGGGGACGAAATTCTCTATGTCGGACACCTCCCTATCTTGGAAGTAAGATAGGGTTTTCCCTGCAAAGTCAGACAAAACCCTGGCCAAATTACCTCAATATCGGCCCATCTTTGCACCAAAAGGCCCAAAATGAGCCAGTGGCCTTGACTTTTGCTCCTTTTTTCCCCTATACTGGTCTCAGCATTTTGTTGCTTTAGTTTTTAGAGTCCAAAAACAAGTGCTGTCAGTCTACATTGTAATTCTTTATGGGAGCACTTGTCTTCAGTTTGTCTAGAGCCTTTTAACGAGCACTGCACCAAAGCTATGAGAAGTAGGCTGACGCTTCAGAGACAAGTCCTTGCTGCTCGAAAGGCTCCAGAGGTAATGCCATTGAGTAGAATCTGAACGGAATTGAATATACCAAAATCAGTAATAATTATCAGTGAGTGGGTAGAGGTACCACTACCAGGCACCACCACCAGGTACCACTAAGGACCTTAAATTGAAGAAGGGGGACATTTCTCACAGCTGTGATCTCTTCCATTTTTTGTTGCCGTCATATTCTGTAACTCGGACACCTCTGTAAGTAGGAGACGCTTCGGCTGCACCGCGGGTGTCCAACATAGGAAGGTTTCACTGTATTTATGTTCCGTGTCATGTGACCACAAACAATATATGCTTTTGCTCATGCTGCACAGCACAGGCGAATTGAGCTGCATGTGAGGATAATAACATGAAACCCGAGGCACGGAGGAAAAGGCATGACTTTACGGTCCCTGTGTCAGTTGTTTCATGTTGTAATTGCGTACCAGCTGGCCTGTACCTGAGAAATAGGTTTGATGCATTGTACACGCAGCATAGACATTCAGTATGTGGTGTGTTGTAGTGCTCCATGTGGATTGTTTCGGTACAATCTTGAACTATGCATACCAAGGGGTTGGGCATCTGTGACAGGTTTACCTGGAAGTAAGAATGTAAATATTAGCTGAAGTCATTGAATAATTAACATTATCAATATACTGCTGCAGATCATACCAACAATAGCACACAAGATGCTCCGATATGTTATGCAGGAATGTCTCTGTACTCACAATATTACTACAGCAGCTACAGAAAGGCATAAAACAAGTTTTTGTACACATGATACCACTTGAATGCAACACAAGCTTCTGCTGCACTGCCAGAACACTACGGCGGACAGATTTACCTTACTTCACCTGAGAAAATGTATGTGCTGTTGCACACATGAAACTGCTTGAACTGCCCTTGAGCGCTCTGGAAGAACACCTTATTGGTGACCAAAATACAACAGCTGAGTCAACATTGAATTTATACCTTACTCAAAATACACAAGGTGTGCTGCTATTCATATGATACGATGATGCTGCTTAAATGTACTCTGAAAGCGCTGGCACCTCAGGCATGGTTGCTCTAAGCTGGCGAGCAACAGCAAGGGTATACGAACACAAGAAGTCGAGCACAAGTGATGGAATGCACTTGATTAATCAGAAAATGAAATGTCTCAGTACCAGGTGTCACTGTTCCGTCAACAAAAACATATGAACTTTGAAGGGGCGTCTAGTTGGCACTGGTGAAAGCCTTCAGCTTGAAACCCAGACGGTGATAGTTGAGACGTGGAGTGCAAGCTTTTCGGTGGTGCCAGAATGCCTGCGAAATTATTTAACAAATAAGGCAATTCCAAATCTGTACTGAGAATACACCCGCTGGGGCGTAATCTCTAAAGGATGAAGCAGTAACTGACAGATACCGTATTTTTCTCTTCTACGCGATGCAATTTACACCGCATGACTGACTTGTCTAACATTACGCGTCTTACCTTTATCTGCTGCCTAGTCCTGCCCCTGCAATCTCCTGCTGCAGATAAGGTTGGCACAGCATCCCGGACGAGACATCTTCAGCTTCTTGTGAAACAAGTTGCGCATTGCTTCCGTAACATTCGTATGAGCCAGATGAACAGATCAAATCACTGCTTTCGAAGGTGGCACCCAGTCGGAGTTGTAACCGATTCTTGCACTCAATAGATTTCCCTTTCGCCTTTCGGAAAATTGTGGTTTGAAACATTGGAACTGCATGCTGAAGTGTTCTTGCAGACGGGAGCAAAACGCTCACGCATTCTCGGCACGCAGCGCAAAACACGAATGACACCAGGAAGTCTGTACTGGCCTAGCAAATGCTTAGCAGTCGAAGGAAGCAAAACTCACGTTCCTCGTGGGTTTAGTGAAGTCCAGAAATATATTGGCTCCCTAATAGCGAACTGTTTATCACTTCCCCAATGTGAATCTGCGCAGCAGACGGCTCGGCAGAAGAAACTGGCCGGCTTGGCGGAAGAAACCAAGGCAAAAGTCATGCCAAGCCGGAGCGCGGGCAGACCACGAATGTGTCGTCGACACAGGGTTTGCGGGCCACAAGACGGGATGTCAGTGAAACTAAAAATTCACTTTTTCGGAAAACCACGAGGAGTTTGGGATAACTATTTTGCATACATAATCAGTGTTCCCTTATGAACACATCGTGTGAGTACCATTCCATTCTGTAACACTCGAAAATCGGCGTAGCTGAGCTTTAAAGGTCAGCTATGCCGATATCCCAAATAGTCGAAACGGTTGTGATATTCTGAAAGCCCACATCGAGCTCTCCCCAAAATGCACCTTCATTCTCTCAGTTCGGTGCAGTACCATGTAAAGAAAAATAGATAATTCATTCCGAAACACACAAGGGCGCAGCCATTTTTATGACGTAGATGCCCCGAACGGGCATTGTGACGTGTACGCGCCTTCGTACTTGTCAGTGGATTTCAGCTACGGCTTCTCGCGGCTTCTCGCTCGTATCTGTGCTTGAAGATGGCGGACAGCCGGGTTCCACCGTTCCGCGATAAGTAAACAGTGCAGCAGCTGCGAACTCATTGGCGAACCAACCTCTGTGCGATGTTGTGACTGGAATTCGTCGTTTGTTTTGTGAGCACGTACAATTCGTATCAAGTCGCGTCTGCGTTAGCCCCTTTACAGCACTTGCCCATTGTAGAGACTGACGTTTCGACAGCCGTGTTAGCAAGAAAATGCCGACAGCGTTTTATTCCTGCAGGAAAAAATTGTGCTATGTATTTGAGAAACCGCACACTGCTGTGGGACAAGTTTTACGTACGATTTATCAATGTGCAACAGCGTCGACGATGGTATGTAACGACGAGAGACGTAAAACGAAATACAAATCACATTTTAAACTTTTTGTGGGATTCTGTGGATTTTCCAGAAGCTTTCTTTGAATCACACCCCCACGCTGCGTTGTGTGGCACGCTACAAACTACTGCATTTTATGTCTAACATCTGGATATTGTTTGTAATGAGCACCGTCGCACAAAAACATGCACACGAAATCTCCAGTAGCCATGTGGTTGCACACTATGCAGACGCAAAAGAAGTACCAGAGCACATATTGCCACTTAGAAATGGTGTTTTTAGAAATGTGGTGTCTGTAGAGTTAGGGCATAGCATAGATCCTAGAAATCAGGTGCACCTTATCCTTCTGTAGAGTGCTCTTTCAATTCACAACTCAGCCCATGGGGTGTAAAAGTGGTAAAGGCAATTATGTGGCTTGTCGTCCTGGGTGCCATCACTGGCCAGCCTCGGAATTAATTCCGTGCTCAGGAATTATTGTACAAATCACTTTGTATGTAGGACATGATAAGCAATATGCAAGTTGCAACCTTGTCTGCAGCATTCTCGATGGCCTGTTACCTTTACAGTTAGAGACACGTTACCAAACCATTTAAAAAGGGCACTCTTACAGGGGCCGTGTAACTTGAGTTTTTAATTTATAAAAATATAAGTATACAATATGTAATATGAAATTTATATAAAATAAAAAATAACATTTATAAAAAGAATTTATAAAAAATAAATAAAAAGGCTTCATGGAAGCAATCCGTTAGCATACCCATTGCACATGAAGCACAATTATATATGCTTGGACATCATCTAATTAATCTTCTGAACCATATGTGTGGCTGCATACGAAATTTTTTATGCGCATGCTCTACCTTCCTATTCCTACATGTGCACACGAATAACAGTGAATATATGTGAAGTGGCAAAAAGCAACGCTAGACTCTACCATCATTGCGCCCCTTCCTTTTGCACATTTATTTCTGGTGAACAGGGAATATCTCACTAGAAAAGAAGACATTTGTGCATTGTTTGGCAAGCAAATAAATATATTTATTTACATTTTCCATCAATCAACAATGTTGTGAGCTGCTGCAAATATTAATGTCAACAAGGAAAGTACTTACAAATTATTCGTATGTGCTCAAATGCAGATATGACAATTCTGTTTTTGTACCTCAGCACAGTACAGTTTCAAAATTAACAAACTGCACAGCATCAGCAATCTTAAAGTATCTCAAGAGGGGAATCACATAAAGCTCCAACAATAGACTGTGCAAACAAAGCTAAAAAAAACAAAGTACTTCAAGAAAAATCTGAATAATCGGTTGCCGTTGTGATATGTACTACTATGCACAGTTCATGAATGGAACATGTTACCTCATTGCATTACGTCCATGTGAGCACTAGAACAGGCAGCTTTTTAGGTCGCTCTTTTCGTGTTTTTCTATTGTCTTTTTTTGTTTTCTGTTTTTGCAATAGCAAGCATGGCCATAGTGAAACACAAGCAGCCAAGGACAGGATGAGACATCTGCAATGCGACTGCTGATATATTTATTAGCAGACTCTGGAATATACACATATATGCTGCTAAGCAAATGACAATTTAATCAATAGAATAACAAAAAAGAAAAAAGGGTTATATATCTTCCCCTCTCCTCATTCTATGTCACAGGCAGCCCTAGTATCATTCTGAGTGTGTCCGTGCGTTCCCTTTGAGATAACGTATATATCTCAGACAGAAGCAAATCCAACAGCGGACTGCTTACACGTACAACTGTCTTGGATTTCTCTAACCACTTATTTAACCGCTGCCTTGAGCTGTGTGTTCTGGAAATTTAGGCAGCATCCACAGTCCCTGCAATGTGTTGCCATGTTTCTCGAGGGCATCAAAAGTCTGTTCTTGGCTGCCTGTGTTTCACTATGGCTCTCAGATACAAACTACCCCATTTCAACACAGTAGAAAACACAGATTTGTAAATAGCATCTGTTGATTGCACTGTACATACCCCCCATATAAAGGATCATAGTGGATACTACATCTCGTGCGATAATGTCAAGTACACAAAAAAGCTAGATTTGAAACCACTCTTACGTCGTAGTAGTAGTATTTGTGTGAAGCTACGCAATTCCTGTCCTGCAAATAATTTAAACCATATGTTTCATCTGCCAGCGTGATGATCCCCTGAAAAGCAATTCACACTTGGCGGGAACTACCGGTTCTGAAACCTATCCCTGACATGTGTAGCCATCAGGGAGGAAACCAAAAGGCTGAGGTGGAACAGACAAACAAACATGGGCTATGTTCTCACTGTGCATCAGCTGCTCTGGCTACTAAGAAGAACATGTTCCAAATTAATATAACATGGCTTGACATGATACGCCGGCGAAAGCTAACCAATAAAATTAGTAGTTAAATGTACAATACGTAAACACTTGCCATAACATGACACTTCCCTTCCTGCATTGATGCGCTACCATTCAACCCACATAAACAGTGTACTGAAGTCAATGAGCGCCTGAAATGTAACATCTCTGACTGGTAGCAGGACGGTCCACGTTTAATTCCTGGTGCTAGCACTGACTGGCTTTTTCATGAATTATTTGTTGAAGTTTCGATGTACTTGAGAACCATTCGTCAACCATTGTATCCTCATGAGGTGATGAGGGTTTGTCATCCCAAAGAGACTCCCTTTCTGGCATGTGTCCTTATGGATGCTCATCACTGCAGAAAAAAAAAAGTATTTAATGACAAGAAATGGATAGTCGTATTTACTGTATAATGATTGTGCACAACAGAAAGAAGACTTTCGCACAGAAGGCTGTACTTCTTGAGGTCTAACATCAAGTTACAAAATTCCAGAATATATGACATGTTGCAAGGTAGAGAATAAGTAGAGTTATTGAGTTGTCGAGTTGAATTGAGGGGGGAGTTGTACCCCATTTTTATTTTATTATATATGATTGTATAATTATTTTTATGTCTGTACCAACCCTCGCTCTCTATTATAACAACATGTTTTATATATTCTGGGATTTTGTAACTTCATGTTAGACATTAACAAGAGCAGCCTTGTGCACGAAAGTCTCGTCTCATTAAAATTTAGATGCTCTCAACAGTCTTCTTTCTGTTGTGAATCTCTATCGAAGCATACCTGCACATTGCTGTTCTACGTACTGTGACTTTGCAGTAAGAGTATGGGCTTTGGGTAAAAAGACTACACAGCACTGCTCAGGTATTTTTGCCTATCGAACAGTATGTATGTATGCAGTATGCACACAGTATTTGTGCACCGGACCCACTAAAAATGTAGTGAATGTGGCATTGCCCACGGTAATGCACCAAGTTGAACACAATTATTGTAGAATCCAGGTATTTTAGCTTACATGTCAAGCCAGTACCACATCCAGTGTGAAGTTGTGACAAATAAATAGTTTCCATTTTTCTTAGCTCTCAGAACACAGACAGTGAATTAATAAAAGTAGACAATGTTAACATGAATTCTGGGCTATTCTTCAATTAAAGATTCACAGATAGTAAAGGCACCTTCCTCAATGGACGTTGATGACACTGAAAATTCTAAAACGTTATCAGAGGCGACATCAGCTTCGGTGTGTCAAAGGATTGTATGTCCAACAGTAATCCAGCTAACAGTAACAAAAATGTGCACAAGACAAATTAACTGAACTAATGTAACGTAGCTTCTATATCAGACAGTGAAGCTTGTAACGTCCCATCCACAGGAACCAGTGTCCAGACAGCAAAAGTGCTTGAACTGGGAGATAGCAGCTAATCGGAATGGCGACCTTTGTTTTCCACCCTGAAAGCACAGGTTGTAACTTTGAGGGCAGATTTAAAAGTGGTGTCAAGATGTCTGCATGCGAGTGCACATGAAAAGTTGAACATAGGTGAATACTCAAATTATAACATCACATTGTCATACCTGTTGGTGGAGGTAGACTGCAACTAACGTGTCAGCAATTTCTTCATGCACCAGATGCAAGCCAGATCATGCTTCATTTCCGCCTTCAGCGTGCACCTGTGATAATTCAGAAGTTAGATTATCGATACTATTGTGTTGTTAATCGTGGTTATATCAGAGTAAGCGCAGTAGGACAGCTGCACAATCGATTCATTAAGCTTGCTATTTCTTATATCTGAACCTCGACTTACCTTTTTTGCTCTCGTTTTTTGCCTTGATCCTCCGTGGCACGTTCAAACTGTTGTGCGTCGGGCACCTCAGATTTTCATCAGACGATTTCGTGCCCAGATTCCAAATTGCCTCTGGAGTCGCGCGTAACCTATGATAACATTCGTGGACGAAATCCTTGCAGTGGAAATTAGCAGGCACCACTGTCAGCCAAGAGCTTCGCACTGCTTGGTCTTTTGGCAGCTTATAATAGGTAACACTTGAATGCTCCGGTGAATTGTTCTAACAGCGTAGCACCGTCGCATCTTCGACAACTTCGCCGTAGCATATCACGTATCATATCGGTCCAGCCCATAAAAGGCAAGGTCAGAACAAGGAAGTGCACTTTGCAAACGACGCCGTGCCAAAAAAAAAAAAAAAAAAAATTCGCATGCTTTGTTTCCGGCTTAGCAACAACATAACAGCTGTTCGCTTATGTACGATGCACAGAGGACGAAACGAAAGAAGCCAAGCGGCCAAGCCAAGGGTCCATGCCAAGCCACAGACAGATAAGCCGAGAACAGTGACGTCGGTGCGCCCGTGCGCAGGGTTTGCCGACGGTCTGACGTTCGGGCGTGGGAACTAAAAAAAACCGTTTTCTAGAAAACTATGACCAGTTCGAGCAAGATATTTCGCACACATATTCAGTGTTCGGTAATGAACACACAGCGCGAGTATCGCTCAGTTCTGCGGCACTTCAAAATCGGCATATCTGACCTTTAAGGACAATTTTAGGACAGCGTGATGGCATCAGGGACAAACTCTAGATTCCTTTTACTGTACCTTATTTGTTTCTGTCAGAGACCACTACATTCTGTTTCACTGATTACTGTCCATTTGTCTTGATAAGCTGCTGCTATAATGTCTAGCTGTTCGTTTTTCCCTATGGAAAATGGGCAGGGCTCAATAAAAAGCAAGAGGAGAAATATAAAAGATAAAAAAAAATTGCCAGGCACACCAGTGACAAAGTCTGATAAATTCACATGTATTGCCAACAGTACTTTGTATTGCCAACTGTAGGATGGGGCAAGCGTAAGCTTGCCCACATCACGCTTCAAAAATAAAGCGCCACTGTACTTCGCCTGTACTGCCAAATTCACTTTGTATTGTTGACTCTATGAGATGAGCCACAGAAGATTGTGTACTCATCTTCCTAAACTTTCCCTGAACAGCTCCTTTCCAAAAAGACAACAGATACTACTTAGTACTTGCTATGTGACCTTCTGTGAATCCGATAGTCTTGCTAACCTCCCACTCAACACAAACGGTGAGCTGTCAGAGTTTATTTCGATTACAAAAACAAACAACATTCAAGCGAGGAATTGGTTGAAGTCTCGACTCGATCTCCCTTACAGCGAAGTCCATGTTTTTTACTGCTGTTGGGCTGAGGCATTGGGGTATGGCGTTCGAAACTCAAAACCAGTGCGTCAGAATTGCGCGTTTGCATTTTCCGCGATAAATGCTCCATGTCATGGACAGTCACCCTTTTTGGTGATAGAGAAATGTTTTCTTTTTCTTTTTTCTTAAAAATGGCATTCAACCTGTAAGATTGGCCCGAAAATCAAAACAAATGTGTCACTCAATATTTTGGGAGTCTTAGCAGGTAAACTGAATATAAAGTAATATTCCCGTCCTCTAGCTTCCCCTAGGGACGGGCACAGGACGTACCTGAATGATTGTCCACGGACAATCCGCGAGTCTCATCCTCAGGACGCTCTGGGGACAGACATCGAAGGACGAGGACACGATGACACTGTGGGGACATCCTGAGGACTGTGTGTGTTCTCAGGGTTACGCATCACCGCGTCATCGGTGCAGCCATTCGGTGACTGGGGTCGTTTGGGATGGCTTGACTGTGTGCAGACTAGTTTACTAGACTAGTGTACTAGTTCGGTACTGCGCACGCAAGACGCCACCTGCAACCAGTGATAGGCAAAGTACCTCAAAATTGTACTTAAAGTAAAGTACCAATAACCTGGCATAAATAGTACATAAAAAGTACAGTACAAGGTACCATGCTGCAAACGTGCTTTTAGCAAAGTACAGTGTACTAGGCAAGGTACTCTGAAGTACTCAAGTACATTCCCAAGTTAGTTTGTATGCGAATGTATGAAAAGCGCAATGCAAAGCTTCATTTTCTTATGTGGGGCTGTTATCTGCAGAAGTGTAATCCATGTTACCATTTAAAAATGGTAGAATGCATAAATCAAAAGCGTGTGTGCCATTCATTCTCTACTCTAGATTAATCTACTGTAGCCTAATACTTAAAATCCAAACACTTGTGAAATGATCACTAATTTCCTACGGAGAAAACAGTGTAAAAATGCATGTATAAAAAAAAAAAAAAAAAACGGAGAGACAAATTTAAGTCATCTTGCTACCTATCGTGTGTCGTAACGTGTGTTCCCTACGTGTTTTCGTCCTCGTTCCCAGCTTATAACTGAAGAACAACATGAACGTATTGTTGTTAATAACTTATCAACATTTACAGCCTGACAACAATGGGCTCTCTTCAAAAATGCCCCTTCAAGACACAAAAATTATGTTGATGATGATTCAGGTTTTCTTGGCGCATAAGCAACGAAGGCCCAAAAATTATGTATTTTCCTAAATTTAGACTGCAGCCCCTGTTGGATACTTCAGTACTTGACGGGAAAGTACTACTAGAAAAAAGCCAGCCATCCAGTCTCGTCACCACCACCACCACTACCACTAGAAGAATGTACTTCAAGTGCAGTACAAGTACTCAGAAATGTACTTGAAGTATTACCTGAGTACTTGGTACTTCGAGTACTTCCCATCACTGCCTTCCACAGCTTGCCCTTTGCCAAGAGCACGGGGGTATCAGCATCAGTAGCCTCCTGTCCCGGCTCATCAGCAGGCTTCTTGACCGGTATCACACCAAAGAAGGAATATACTGACAGAAAATAAAATGAACGTTGGGAGAACGTCCAAAGAGATCGAACGAGCACTCGTACCATTTGGGTTTGTGAAAAGACAGATCGGACTCAACGCATGTTCAACTTGTTGAGATGCCTTGAATGGGCCCCTTGGATGACGTGCTACCTGTTTGGCCTTTGCGATATGTTCTTTTGGGCGGAACATTTCGTTGATACTTGGATACAGTATTCTAGGGGTTTTGGCAAGTTATATGCACGTTATGGGAGGAAAGGGCGATCGTGATGTGAAAAAGGAAAAAATGGGGATGTGAGTCACGACAAAGTCGAACTGGCTATCCCATAGGATGCTTACATACAGAAAATACAAACAGACGAACGAGTTAAAGTGATGGAGTTCAACATGTAGGTCAAAAGTTTCAACCAAGTGAGTGTAAAGTTAGTGCACACAACTATAATGACGTTGGTTCATTACAGCGACATCTTGACACCATACCTTGGTGGTCAACCTGGTCACGTACTCTAGATATTGACAATGTCATTACGACCATTTTTAGCGATGTACCCAGCCTGTCACGAATAATTATGAGTTGACTCGTAGTCAAGTACCTTGTGCCTTATGTTATAAAAATACGTTGGATCAAATATTTCCTCGGATTTCACGTGGGCTAATCATATCATGTCTGTTGCTCGAAATGCTGACTCCTTTTAGGCCTCTATCAGATGTAAGATTGAAGTTTCGCTCCCTTCTGTTAAAAGGATTGTGCCATGCAGTGGAATACGCACGGGGGGGGGGGGGCTCGAGTCCCTTCTAACCACATCATTTTTTCCGGTTGCTCTTATTTCTCCAGCGTCTTTCCGCGCACCGTAAGTCTGCTCGTCTTGTATGCTTCACAGTATCCTGCACAACCCTTCAATATACGTTCCTTTCATGTTGTTCCGACCACCCACGTTTCTGCTAGCCTATAGGTCACTCGAAAAAGGTAAAACGAGTTACGTGTCGACGAGACTTTTTGTGAAAACCGCACGTGACTCGAATGGACTTCTTTCACCGTCGGCGCCCATCTCTGAAATGTAAACAGTGTCTTCCTTGTTTGTTTGTTTTCAAACGGGGCCACTGTTTGCTTCCTTATTGCTTTGGACCTCTGTTTGTTATTTCAAGCTGTACCGGAGGCTGCTGAAATTGCTGTACTCTTGTACCCTCATGTAATTCCATTTTACCGGCAATTAGTAAGATATCCGAACGATTACTTTACAGCCGTCTTATCAGCTACCTTGAAAAATTTAACATATTATGCAGCAACCAACATGACTTTCGTAGCAAGTACTCTACTGAAACAGTCCTAATAAATTTTACTGAGAAAATTACTCACTAACTCATAATGAGTAAACACTCATTCGACAACAGAGGTACAGCTCTTTCTGCTTTTTTTTTTTTCAGGCTGTAGATTTTTCTAAGGACTTTGACAGTGTAAACCACACTGTACTCCTTTCTAAACTAGGAGCCCATGGAATTTGTGGTCCAGCTCACAGACCTATACGAAGCTATCTACATAACAGAATAGAGGTAGTCAAATTTAAAGATAGTACATCCTTCCCTGTGGTGTTAAATGTTGGTGTCCCGCAAGGTTCTATATTAGGTCCGCTTCCTTTCCTTTCTATTTATTCTTCGGTTTCTTTTTATTTTTTTATGGAATAGCATGCCGACCTTGGTCTGGCAGACCTTTCCTTTCAATAAATATATATTCCCCCCCCCCCGCTTCCTTTCTTCCTCTACATAAATGACACAAAAGAACGAAAAACCAGGAGACACGTTACACGAGAGAGACACGAATAAGTTCTCAAACACAGTAAAGGGTTTAATAACACGAAGGATGTTAATGATAACAGGAAGAATGTTATTATTATGAAGGGGTAGCCTCCGTGTCCCGTGTCTCTCGGTTTTTCATTCTTTTAATCATAATGCACTAGTTAGTCTGCGCCCTCTTCCTTTTGTCGATAAATGACCTCCCCAGATCCACCTGTGATTCATATGTTTTCTTGTTTACTGATGATACTACCTTACTCATTACTGGTCAACACAGTCAAATGGCTTTTGATCTCAAACTGACATTAACAACTTGGTAAACCGGTGTCATACAAATGACCTAAAATTAAATATTAGCAAAACTGTCTCCATGGCATTCCACGCTCTACTTACTCTCTACTTACTCTACTTACAATACTCATCCGCGTGCTTTACAAATTACTCAAAACCGAGCTATAAGAATCATGTTTGGATTACCATTTTTGTCCTCTGTCTCTTCAATCAAGTGTGACTATGAGATACTAGCCATTAAACAATTAATATCTCAGTACATACTTCATATAATATTCTGAACAGAAATATCCTTTCCGTAATTACGAGCTGCGATGAACTTCGGGGAACGAGTTATACAAGAGCAGGTGCTGAGGGTCTTTTTAACTTCCCTGTTGTTAAAACTAATTACGGAAAATTGACTTCTCTATTTTAAAGTGTAAATGAATGAAATCAAATTCCACCAAACGTCAAAGGTGTGAGAAATTTCGCCGAACTAAAAAAAAAAAAATTGGCGAAATGTTTTTTTTCCTTTCGAGAATATATTAGGAATAACATTTTTGAACAGTGCTTGTTGCTACTTTGTTGTGATCTCTTCCTAGCCAAAATAGCACTAAATATGCTTTGTTGCTCCATGTCCCAGAAATATTGTCCACCTAATGTGCTAAGACGTGTTTGAATCCTATCTTCATGTATGTTTTGTTTTCTATGGCTCTTTACCTTTGTACGACATACAGAAGGCACTTTGACCGAGTCCGTCTGGGTCCTCCATCTTGTATGATTTTTGTGTCAATGTTTAATCAGGTATATTTCCAATAAAAATTAAACTCAATTCAATTCAATGCCCCTCATAGGGTTCGTGGGGTGCTGTAATAATGAATAATTAAGTTTGCGGAGCATCAGCGTTTACGTGAGGCCTCACCGACGTGGAATGCCTCACACTCGGCGCCTCACATAGGCACGCTCTGCACCAACCATTGCCACGAATGATAAGTTATCGCTTCTGATTCGAAGAGAGAGGGGGATGCACACCTTTTTGTGTCAATTTGGATACATGATAATTGACACAAAAAGGCGTACGCCTCCTTCCCTCCTCGAATCAGAAGCGATAAGCCTATCATTCCTGACATTGGTTGGCGCAGAGCGTGCTATGCGGTGAAGTTCAGTTTTTAGAGTGCATATTCATCAGTTGCACATTAACACGCGGCTAAATTGTGAGTGCGGCGCGAACGATTTCCACCTCATTAGCCAAATTGCAATTATAACCCACAGTACGGTTGGCAGTGGTCGGACTGTTCTGCATTGCTGCGGTAAGTTGCTCTTATTCGGGAAAGGTATAACTTCCTTGAGGTGTGATGCATTTATAGCGTTGCCTTCGCGGTGCGTCACAAAGGAAACATTCACCAAAGGAAGGATGATATTTTTTCGATCTAAATGTAAATTCAATAAGAATGATCTTGTCCTAAGAAAACATGAATCATTGATATAACTTTTTCTACGAACCAGAGTTTTATAAAATGCAACGTAATTATAAGACTATATCAAGATTGAAATTGAGGCTCACATCTGCATGACAGAAGGGCAAGGGTGCAGGCGAGCTGGTACAGACGAAAGTCGTCTGACTTTTCCTCCGTGTCTCAGGTATCACTGTTTCAACCACTTCTCCATATTTTTCGTTTTTCATTCAATCAATATCCCAAATCTAGTACGTGAGTCTAGCGAAAACATACGACCACTTTCTCTAGCTCGATGAATGCCAATTCATTAGTTCATTATAGAAGTATCAAAACAGAGCGTTCAAAGACAAAATTAAGAGTAAAGCACCATGCACCAGCAATGGGGTAGAGTATCGCCACTGGCGATGAACCTCAATTCATCATCTTGAAATGAAGTTCTTCTTAAGAGAGGAGCCTCAGGACGAGCCTCGGCTCTCGTCCTTAGGGTGTGGTCCCGGGGCTCTTCCTTTAACATTTCCCCACCGGTTCGCTGGGTTCTCTGCCGTTCTACGTTCAACGACAAAGACATTCTCAAACGGCGAGCACTTGTGTCGGCCATATCAAACAAGAGGTATCAGACAAAACCCCAGCCTAAGGTACTACTCCAAAGTAGCTGCAATCATTCCAGTTTCATTCATCGCCAGTGTGGTTCCAACGAAAAGCAGTCAATGCGTAACGTTTGAAGGGATTGCGACTAAATGTCATCAGCGGCGCCCTCATTGTTCATCTCGGACCATTTCTATAGTTGGGAACAGGTCGATATTAGAGTCTTTCGATGTTGCTGATGCGTTTGTTCTGGAACTTTCTTTCTGCTCTCATGTGAACGACAAGCCTTTGGGCGATTTGCGCTCGAAAGGGCTTTGACCCGGTTTCCTTTTCTGTGTTGCTTGCGTGCGCTTGTTTGTTTGTTCTTTTTAAGTTTCGTACGAGGGGTGTGTGCTCACCTCGTTTACAACGTGTGTACACCGAGAGGACACAAAAGTGTCTATAATGACGTAGTTTTATTTGTAATCGTTTCCTTTCCTAGCTCTCGTGGCAGCAGTGGTGTTGGTGACATTTCCCCTTTTTCGGTTATCGGTTTCGCTTGGGCACGCGCGTGTATTTTAAGGAGATTTTTATGTGCCTCGCGGGTAAGTTTGTCTCTTTCGTGTTGTGGCGTTCATACGCTTGTATTGCTTTCTTAAGTGTTGGCTCGTTCTCTTTTTTTTTTAGAAAAGCTTTTGGTTAGTTGATCCCCATTTCGTACATCCATCTCCAGGGATATAAGTAAGCCCTGGTTCCATTAAAACGTAGAGAATCTCAGCGTAGCGCGCTTTTCTTTTTGCGGGAACGCCAGGACGAGATTCATCTGATGTGCAAGAGTGCGCTGCGAGAGTTTGGCGTGGCTGAGATCCTGATTAACGGTTTCTAAGGCTATCGGTTGGCAGAGAACCGAGGTTCTGCTTCGGAACTTTCATCTTCATTGCGTCGTTCAGCTTATCGTGTATTGAAAGCAGGGTATCGAACCGTACCCGAACCGTTATTTTTGAACCGAAACCGAACCTGAACCGAAATTTTCATGACACAGTTGAACCCGAACCCGAGCAGAACCGGAAAAAATAATAGCGGTACCCGGTTCGCAACGAAACGGTTCAGACATAAAAGAAGTCAGCGTAAGAGTGCAAGTGCCTCAGCACCCGAACGAGGACACATTGGTCTCCATATCATGGATTTTGCAAATATTCATTTACCAGTCAAACGAGGTCGTATAATATGCTTTCAGCGCCTTTTTTTAACACGCTGAAGGGAAGTTGTCTTTGTGAGCGCCGCGTCTAGTGCCCCACGCACGCGCTGCGGCGCCGGCTCTTCAGAGAGGAGGCACCACGCGGACGCTTGTCAGACGCTGGGTTTCCAAGCGAACGGTGCGGGCGTCCTCTGCTAGCCCAATCTCGGCAAAACTCACTCATGAGCACGCTCACACCTGCTCATTCACGCTCAATTCGGCTAACGAGCTGATCTTGAGTAAGCGAGTCAAGAGAGCAGGGCAGTGAGTGTGCCTGAGTGAGCGAGCCGAGAGCTGAGCGGAGGGTGAGTGTGAGTGAGCGAGCCGAGAACTTGGCTGCTGGTGAGTGAACTTTAATGAGCGACAGCCAAAACTGCCGTGCTCTGTATGAAAGTACGAATGCAACGGGCGTGCGACGCGTTGCCCCTATTGACTTCTGTTGCAGTTGTTTCCTTTTTGATGAGTCCCAATATCCGCCAAAGCAAATAGCGTATAAGGCTGCGTGCGCTCCGTTCTCAGCGCTCGGTCATGGGCGACGCAACGATTGCTTTATTTGATTCTTCGTGGAACACAATAAGATGAGCATGAGCTCGCAAATGGCTCAAAATAGCACAAATGATGATACAGATGAAAGATGAAAGTCATTGAAAAGGTTAGCCAGCTGTAGGACTCGAACCCACATCTTCTGGATTGCCGGTCCTCTACTAATTGAGCTAAGCTAACACGCCTTCTCAGCGACTTCCAGGGTGCGTCATCTGAAGGGACAAACCAGCCACTCTCTCTCACTCATCCTCCTTTCACTCTTACATTTTTGCTTACAGAAGATGTGGGTTCGAGTCCTACACTCTTAAAAATGAACTTCACCGCATAGCACGCTCCTAGCCAACCATCATCTCGAATGATATCGTTATCTGCCCTGATTTGTTGAAAACGGGAGGCGTACGCCTGTTTTGTGACTCTCATGCTGGTCATAATTGTCACAGAAAAGGCGTACTCCTCCCGTTTTCAACAAATCAGGTCAGATAACGATATCATTCGAGATTACGGTTGGCTAGGAGCGTGCTATGAGGTGAAGTTCATTTTTAAGAGTGCACATAACGCCGTTACAGTAATCGATCCGTTTTTCGGTATGCGGATCGCCATACTTTGTTAAATCGGTATCGGAAAAGTATTTCCGTTACGAATTTATGGTAACGCGATCTCCGTATAGGCTACCCATACCGATACTTTTTAGTATCCCACCCTTTCTTCACCGACCATATTTCTTACTCTTATTCATTGTCACTGGTCCGCAAAGCGCTCGACAAGAAGCCTGGGGCCCGCCTACGTGCTCCGTAACGGGAATTATACCAACACATGTTGATGATGATGATATGATAATAAAAAGTTCGAGACAGTATCTTCCTTTAAAACTTTAGGGGTAATATTTTCAGACAATCTAAGTTGGAACATGCACGTAAAATACACTACAAAGAAACTAGCTGGCGTAAATGGAATATTAAGTAGATATCGTTATTTCTTACCAGAAAACGTAAAATTCCAGATATATAATTCCTTGTTTTTCTCGAGATATAACTATTACTTACTAGTTTGGTGTACAACTACTGCCGGAAATATAAATGAAATGCAAGCGGTACAAAAGAGAGCCTTGAGAGTGTTTGCTGTATCGGTTCTTCTTTACGTAATGTAGATTTATTTAAATATTGCAGTGTCATTCCTATATCCAACTTCTATAAGTAGAGACTAACACTGATGCACTCAGCATGTACTCGTAATAATAACGTAAGCTTCTTAAAATTATGTAACTTAAATAAACGAGTATCTAATTATTCATTTCGTAATGAGCAGTGGTGTACACCTTTGTGTAGAACGAACTACGGTAAACAATCACTACAATATACGTCTGCTTCAATTTTTAATCAATATGTTAGAATTACATCGGATCCTTTATTAATGACAAAAAAGAACCTCACTAGCTTCATTCTAAACATGGATTAATAACTTTATCTTCATTGTATTTAATTTTGTTGCCTTGTTTGTTATTTTGTAATCTGCTAATTTGTATAGAGTTATTTTGCATTGTTACTGTCATTGTACTGCTGCTGTACACTTTCAGAAACGAAACGGATAAATTTACGCTTACATCCAATCTTACCCTTACTAAGCGTAAATTTCGACAAAATAGCGGACGCCGTATTCGTCAAGCTGTTTTATTCCTAGCACCCGTAAACGCGCTCGCTGTAAGCGTAAAGGGCGGAGTTTTATGCGCAAATGGCACGGGGAACATGATTTACTCTTATATCCTGACGCATAAGATTTCGTCTTGACAGATAAACTGAGGCTCTGCGTTGGAGTAATAGCCCTTTACGCCTATATTGACGCGTATTGTTTTTCAGTCGTTATACGGGCCCCGCCTTCTGAGAACACGTGCATGGTTCCGTGTGCAAAGCAGTGTTGCCAAATTTGGGGAAAAGTCGCTAAATTTAGCGGATTTCGGGGCCTCTCTAGCGACAAAATTTTGTATTTGGGATTAGCGGATTTTTTGGTGACTTTCTGATATGTTCAGTGACTTTTTAGCGAGACGAATATTCCTTCAGGAAGAATCGTGATTTTTCAAACATCAAACAAATCATTCATCATTAATCATTCAAACGTCACATTTCGGTGGACGACAAGCTCTGGCGAAGAATAATATGAAATCGCGCCACCTTTTGCCGGCCGTAACTGCTCAGGGCCAATCCCATGTCACCGAAAGCTCCAGCCGCTTAGCGTAGTGCAGTTTGTAGTTTCTTTGAGCTCTTGCCAGTTTGCCCCTTTTCTGACGAACCGTGTGGACTAGACGCAAGTGCTTTCCAAAATGCCTCCTAAGTAAGACCAGAAGTATCGCAAGAGCTTGGTGGATGCTGCCAGTGTTCAAGGGATAGCTTCGTCCAGTCGTCAAAGACTGGGACTCATGGGCCCTGTGCATCTATTGCAAGTGTGAAATTTATGCGAGGTTGTCAGATATAAAAAAAGCATAGTAGGTCGCAAAAAGATGAGAAAGCATCGGAGCCTTTTGCAAGCAATAAACAAACCACGTTCGGTGCCTCCGATGACAAAACCAGAAAAAGTTTTGCAGAAGATACTCAAGGTTCCAAATTTCCTTTAATATCTCTCATTCTTATCCACTCAGACTTATTTTGTCATATCCTCTTTTGGCCATCTCGCACACTCATTCGCTGAAACATCATGGTTGGTTTGCCACCACATTCTTTCACAACGTGCAACGAACAAAAAGGGCAAAAGTAGCGGCAGCGACTTTTTTAGCAACTTTCAGTTTAGATTTTAGCGACTTTTAGCGACTTTTCAGGACGCCACTAGCGACTTCCTGCGAATGACACTTGGCAACGCTGGTGCAAAGCGTCTTTGCTTTCGCTTGGTTAACGGTCACTGTGGCGTCTGGCGTCTCATGGTCTCACATCATTCACGGTCTACAAATGTAAGTTGTCACATTTTGGGCTGGGTGTCTGTAGTTTTTTTGAATTTCATATTTAATTTGTGTCAAACGTATGACAGGAAGAAATGGCATCGAACGACACAACATTGCATGATGTAGTGAGCAAGGCACGCGGACGCTGCTTGAACATGTGTGTTTCTCCAAGCTATCTCCGCGCTACAAATTCATATGCGTACGCCCATTATCCACCGTGCTTGTGCCTTATGCTTGACGGTGATCTACGAGCAGATCATTTTGTTATAGGTGACACTCTTTTCGCTCTCGTTTTTCTCGGATGTGCGTCTCTCGCCGTTGAAGCATCTGTGTTTAACAAAATTCAGTTGAATGTTATTTAGAGGACGAGAAAGATTTCAGGATGGTATCTTTCGCAGTCCATGTTACGTCTGTGACCATTTCATGTAGTTGGTCTCTGTGGAGATGACTCAGGTGTGGCGAATAACATCTTATTCGCATCATTTACTATGGCACTTGCATAGTTTCGAGATTAGCTTTCTCATTGAAATACACTATCATATCTTTGGAATCGACTGTTGAACAGACATGCGTAGCCATTTGACAATAAACTTCTATGTCCAGCATCCCCAGGAACAGGACACGCTCTTCGTAGTCATGCTGCACTGCATAATACGCCGCATGCACCCTCAGCTGCTTTAGGTCGTACTCCTAAAATTTATACTGTGCGACACATTGTGGAAAGAAGTATACACAAGACTACTCCCTCACGCATGTACAACCAGTACAACCCACCTGTCAAGATGACTTGTAAGCTGTGACTACTTCATGAATAAGGATGCGTTGCCCGATAAATGCAACATCTGAGTACACTGAACTATACTTCAGTTGTTATACGGTGATTTCACGCCGGATCAGGCAGAGTGGTCCGGTCGACCACTCCATTTTTTTTCTTTCAGACATACGCGGTGTCCCAGAAAGAGTGTCATTGAATTGTAATAAAAAACTACTCCACCTAGCGATCAGCGGCATTTGATCTTACTAGGTTTTTGCCACCTCCCGATGTGCATGTCATGTAACCTAAGTTTAATTATGTAAATTTTTGCGAAGTGAACTTGTAAATTTGCCAAGTGAAGGCCACTTTTTTACCCCACCAACATGAAGAGCGTGCCGCATTTACTCAAATTCATGACAATTGACAGTGATATTCAGTATCTATCCGGGAAAAATAGCCGAACATCATGCTACTCGTGGCACTTGAGTGTAACACGCGAGGACTTTTTGAGTGCAATCGTTGACAGTCCGACGAAAGGAGGTTGAAAACCCTACCCACAGAGTGATAGTAGAAAAAGTGACAGTTCCATAAATTGGGAGAGGGCAGGTATGGTCCCAGCCAAAGCAGGACGCGATAAGCTGTGTCTGTGTTATCCCTTTCTACCATGCCGTTGTGAGCAGGGTTTCCAACCTCCTTTAGTCGGACATGACAATTATTTCGCTGAAAAATTCGTCGCGCGCCATCCTCTGCGAGCTCTGTAGAGCATGATTTTCGGCTATTTTTCCGATATCATAGCTCCTCAATATTCCCGTCAATTATCATTAATTTGAGTAAATTCTGCACGCTCTTCACATTGGTGGGGTAAAAAGGGACCTTCACTTGGCACCGAGTTTAGTGCAAAAATTTACATAATTAAACTTAGGTTACATGACATGCACATCAGGACGTGGAAATAACCTAGTAAAAACACTTCGCAGCAGCAGCTCGAGAATGGCGCTCACGCTCTCCCCGAGTTCCGCAATTCCAATGGCCAAGTTTTCCAGCCCCCTGTTTCTAGTTCCCGTCCTATTCTTTCCACTGACTCTGTGCAACCCTCTAACGACTACAAAATTATTCTCCCTCGGTTCTCCGCCTCTGTGGACTTCAGTCTCTGCTCCGTTCTCCATGCCGATGTCACCGGTAGGCCTTACACTGTGACGGACTTCAAGCTCGCTCTTCGGCCCCTTCTTCAATTCTCTGACGTAGAAGATCTGGTTCAGTACCACTACAACCACGTCTGGCTCTTGCAGTTTAGAACCCCTGCAGCGAAAACAAGCTTCTTGTCTCACCGTGCGCTCACAGTTAAGGGCAAGAAGTGTGTCGTATTAGAGGCCACGAATCCAGTTCTTCGTTTGCGATTGCACTGGGTTCCTACTGCTGTAAAGGAGCACGATATACGAGCAGCGTTTGTGAACTGCGGCAACGTCGAGGAGACAGCTAAGATCACCTGGTCCGACCCTGAGTTGGGGAACGTTGGTTCTCTTTCCCGAGCTGTAAAGCTCCGCCTGAAGAAAGATATCACGCCTGAGGACGTCCCCCATCTAATCAATATCCGTGGTAGTCAAGTGTTAGTCCTGTGCAAAGATCGGCCTCAACTTTGTCTGCGATGCAAACGCCTGGGACATATTCGTCGCGGCTGCAGCGTTCCCCAATGCAGCACTTGTCGACGGTTTGGACATGAAGCCACCTTTTGTCCTCAGTCTTATGCGGCTGCTGTAGCTGCTCAGGATCAAGGGACGGAGCTAATGGACCACAGTGCTGATGAATATGTGAAGGTGGTGAATGAACACCCCAGCGCCAGTGTACTATGTGTGCCGGCGGCTCACCCTGAGTGCAGCCCTCCGAATCTTCCCGCACCAGAAACCGGGAGAGCTGTGAATGCTGATGCTGGTGATCGGAACATTCCACGGGAACCAGTGACCCAAGCGGCATGTTTGGTTCCTGCTTCATGCGCCGGCGAGGTTGAGTGCATGAGTTCAACCTCGTGGGCGGACACTATGGACCACCGTGACGGCTCTTCGAAGCGGAAGCCATCGACGTCACCGGCTGGGGTCGTCGTCAAAGCTTTAAGACCTGATCCCCCAAGCGACCCCTTGGAGCACTGGAGCGACACCCTTATTAATGAAGAGCTGACGTCTGCGGGCGACATAGATTCGTCCGACATTGCGGACGGAAATGCTGCTCGGTGGATGCTGGTGTCGCCTCGAAGAGGCCGCAGGCAACGGCATAGCTCGTCATAACACTACCTCCACACCGGCCATACTTTGTCCCCCCTTCTCTTCTGTCTTCTTCTCTTCTCTCTTCTGTCTCTTCTTCTCTCTACCTGCTACTGTTCCTTCCTTACCGATTGTGTGGGCACGGACTGTCTGAGAATGTTCAGCGAACAGTGCATGGGCCAGCTTAGCTGCAGTCGAGTACACGTCAACTACCATCTTTCAGTGGAATTCTAGGAGTTTGCTGTCTAAGCTCCCCGATTTCCGCCAGTTCGTGTGGCGGCACAAGTTCCCCTTGGTATGCATCTCCGAATGCAGGATATCCGAGCCTTTTCGCTTATCTGGCTATACAACGTACGTCTCCAAGCCTGGTGAAGGTCAAAGCTCTGCAGCCCTTTTCGTTCGCTCTGGCATACCCGTCACACATAGACCATTGCAAACGAATGGCAGAGGAGAGTGCGTCAGCTGCACAGTCCGTTTGGGCTCTATGGACGTCACGGTTCTGTCTCTTTACTTGCCGCCGGCGTCAGCCTTCAACACAGACAGTCTCGAAGAAATTCTTCACTCTCTTCCTCCTCCCTACGTGCTCTGCGGGGACTTTAATGCCCACAACGTTATCTGGGGAAGTAGCGCTCTGATGCGAGGGGCCGGCAGTTAGCGTCTGTTTGCGCGTTTGGATCTGTGCCTCATCAATGATGGGACACCAACATTCATTCAGGCAATGCGCCTGTCTTCGTGCTTGGACCTTACGGCAGTGTCTTCATCTATAGCGCGGCGCTTCTTGTGGCAAGTTGGTGCAGAACTCCTTGGCAGCGATCACCTCCCTGTGCTGATAACATTCGTGGTGCGCAGCGCTCTCCACTTACACGCTGCATCAAGAGCTCCGACTGGAACACCTTTCGGTCCACCCTTGAGTCGGCCTTCAGAGGCCAGCAGCTAGAGCATCTGACTTCTTCTTCCTTTGCTGAAGTCGTAATCGATGCGATGACTTGCACCACAACGGCGCGCCGCGTCCCCATCGCCTTCTCAGCTATTGATGTAGAGTATGAACGGTTGCGTGCTATTCGTCGTCGGGCTGAACGGAAAGCTCGTCGTTCCGGTCTCCCGTGTCACATCGCTGAAGCACGACGCATTCAGAAGGCCATACAAAGACACCTGGTCACCCTTGCAAGAAACCACTGGCCGCGCTTTGCGAGCTCTTTGTCTCCGCGGACGCCACTTTCCAGAATATGGAGCATACTCAGGGCACTCTCCACACCTGTTGCTCAACGGCGCCCTTTTCAAGCACTCGCGCTAACAACCTCACGCTCGGAAATCGACGTTGCAAACGAATACTGTGCACGTCTAACGACAGCTTCGGTGTCGCTTGGATCGTCAGCTCGTGCCATTCCGGTCGTCCTGCAATCCTCGCAGGAGCAATGTCTGGATGTTCCGTTCTCCTTCATGGAGTTGGAGGCTGCCCTAAGGAAATCACCCCCTCACACCTCTCCTGGGCCTGACTGTATTACGTACAAGGCCCTTCAAAATCTACCCCTCCATGGCCGACACGCACTCCTTAGGCCCTACAATAATTGTTGGCGGGATGGTGTTTTCCCAGCAGAATGGAAGAATGCAATGATAGTGCCGCTCCTGAAGCCAGGCAAGTCTCCACACGCATTGATTCCACACGCCCAATTCCGCTCTCACCAGCTGTGTCGGGAAGGTTATGGAACGGATGGTACCCGCACGATTTAACTGTATTTTGAGAGCACCCGATTCTTTCCTGAAGCTATGGCTGGTTTCTGGCAAGCGCGGTCCGCGATTGACAATGTCATCGATCTCGTCTCCTCCATCCAGCAAGCAAAGTCTGATGGTCTCCTAACGGCCGCTGTCTTCCTGGATGTAGCGAAAGCATACGACAGTGTTCTCCATAATGTTGTAGTCGCGTCGCTTCAAGAAGCTGGTGTGGGCGGCTGTACCCTTACCTGGTTGCAAGCCTTCCTCCCTGACAGCACAGCAGATGGTGACAGTTCCAACTACTTTGTGCACCGTGGAGTTCCACAGGGGAGCGTCCTCAGCCCGCTCCTGTTTAATGTCATCCTAGCACGTCTCCCTTCTCTTCTACCAAAGCATACCCATATCACGATCTATGCCGATGACATTTGCATATGGACCTCCGCAGCGCGCCGTGATGCCATTCAGCGTCGTCTGCAACATGCCCTAGACCTTCTTGTGGCGCATCTTGCTGACCGTGGGTTGTCTGTATCGCCGACTAAGACAGTAGCTATGGCATTCACGCGCCGCTCCTTCACCAAGTACCCCCTGCTACTGCTAGCTGACTCTAGACTGAACTACGTCTCGCATTATCGATATCTAGGCATCATCACGTGGTCGCGGCAGATCAACTCCCTTTCTGCTAGCACCCGCACCTGCTGTAATGTGCTCCGGCACCTCTGTGGATCCACATGGGGCCCGTCTTGTGCTGACTTCCATCGTGTGCACTGCTCCCTGTTGCTTGGCGTTGTGCGCTATAGCCTGCCTGTCCTTTATGGGCTCTCCAACACTCACGAGCGGGAGCTGCTCAATATTCAAGCCAGAAGTCTCCGTCTCTATTTGGGAGTGCCAAAGACAACGGAAACCTTCTCTGTTTTGGCGGAGGCACGCGAGCCATCGGTGCTTAATATTCGCGATAGTGTCGCCTTACACGCGTACACACGTTATCTTGCCCGCCATCCAGCCCATTACCTCTGTGACAATGCGCAACGTTATCCCGCATCTGCATTCGGTCAAGCTATTTGCCGTTCACGGAGCAACATCCCCTCAACCTCAACCTCCGCTTCAACCCCCCTCGACCTCCTTTGCGCCACCCATGTGGACGCTTCACTACCCCACTGTACAAACGTCAATTCCGGGCCTTAGGAAAAAGAAGGTTGTGCCAACAGTTGTGGCCTGCCAACTGACCTTGTTCCACATCTACAGTCACCACCGGCATCGAACCCCAATATACACCGATGCTTCAGTTTCTCTAGTTGGGTCGACTGCTGCCTTCTGCATCCCAGAGGATGGAGCTGAGCACGGCTTCAAGCTCCCTCTTATGTCATCTGCTGAGGCCGAGGCATTCGCACTACTGACCGTTTTGAGAGATGTCACCTCGTGTGCGCCCAGGGCCTGGTCGATCCTCACCGACAGTAAAGTGGCTCGGGAGGCGCTCGCCTCTTACTCTGCCGCAGTCATCAGTGACACCTACACCGCGATCATCGCCCTGCACTCTGAACTTGTATCACTGGGACACGAAGTGGTGTTCCAATGGATTCCGAGCCATGTCGGAATTTCAGGCAATGATCGTGCTGACGCTCTTGCTCGGCAAGCCCACGATGCTAAGCAACTAACTGTCTTTCCCCTTGCGCACTCTATGTGTCAGCTGAAAATCCGCCGCTTCATTGCCAACCGCACACAGCTCTTTCAGCAAGAAGCTATACGAACCAATGCCTTTCTTAAATCCATTGACCCTTTAATGACATATGCTGTGACTGGCCGCATCCCGCGCATCGAGGAATCGTTGGTTCATCGGCTGCGGCTGAATGTGGCCCGAACTCCTCTTCTCCTGTTTAAGATGAATCAGCATCCATCACCTCTTTGCCCAACGTGCAACGTAGAAGCCGATGTGCCATACATCCTCATTGCCTGCCAGCGGTACGAAGATCACCGATCGAGTCTCCGGCGCCGCCTTCCTCATCTAGGCTACCGAGAGCTTTCCCTCGCGGTGCTACTTGGCCCTATCCAGCACGATGAAGTCAGGTCTGCGCTGACACGATTCCTTCGGGAATCTAAACTCCTGGGCATTCTCTGATGCATGCGTCCCATATATGCGCAACGATTAGTGAAGGAGCTGTTTCTTCTGTATTTTTTCATAATTTTCTGTATCACAGCTGTTTGTGTCTGCTTTTGTTTGCTTGAAAGCTTTAGGGAATAGCAAGCCCACACCGTGGCTAACCTTTCCCTTCTCTTTTTTTTTACATTATATTAAACATATCCCCCCCCCCCCCCCCCCCCCCTAGTAAAAAGAAATGCCGTTGACTGCATGATTCTATGAGGCGTAGTTTTTTAAGTAAAATTGAATTACACGTTTTCTGGGACACCCTGTATACTAAAGCCTCGTGTCTACGAGGCACATTGGCCTGAAAGTAGTTGAAAATAATTGGTGGTTATTTTTAAATGAATTATCATTCAGATGTGGGCATTTCGACCATATTGCGCTTCCTACGCAGTTTGACGCCAGGTATCGTTATAACTATTTCACATATTCAGCTGATTTTTAAATTTTTTAATTTTTTTTCCCACTTATTGTTTGGTGTGGGTAGCATTGCATCCGAAGTTCTGAAGATCCTAAGGTTTGCCTTTGAGGAGATAAAAAATCGCACATTAGCCTCATTTGTAAAATATGATACGTTTTGGGAACCTCACAACTGGGCCTCCAGTTGTGATACCCAAAGCTGATACTGGATTGTTATCTGAATGACAAAATTAACATTAATATCAATTGTGAATTTATTTCGTATGCGGACGATACAAGTGTGTTTTTCAGTGGCTCTGATAGTGATGTAATAGCCAGTACTGCTAACGAGATGCTTTGCAACTTGGAAACACGGGTTAACTTAAACACTTTATGCATTAATATTAGTAAAACTAAAGCAATCATATTTCGACCAAAAAGAAGAGTGTTACTCTAAATAACGAGATAGTATATCTTAATACTCCTGTTGATATTTTAAAATCCATCAAATGTTTGGCTGTCATCTTTAACGAACAGTTGCCTATGGGATGAACACATTGAAAACGTTCAGAATAAACTGTGCAAACTATTAGGTATGACCGCAAGGCATACACACATGTTTCCTTTTCGAATTAAGCTGCTACTATACCGTTCACTGTTTATGTCTCACCTAAACTATTGCCATTTACTCTGGGATACGACAACTAAAAATAATCTAAATAGGCTTTTACTAATGTAAAATAAGATAATTCGTACCGTGGCCAATATTGGTTATTGTGACTCTAAAAATATAAAACACTGAAGCTTCCCTTTACTGGTTACAAGCCTGCATGCACTGGACTGCATTTCGTCAGGTACCTGACGAAATGCAGTCCACTGCATGAAAGCTTGTAACCCTTAAAGGAAAGCTTCAGTGTTTTATATTTTTGCTCTTACTTCTTCCAAGTGGACCTTGACCCAACCCTCTACATCCTTCAATTATTGTGACTCTGTGAAAGCATATTTTAAAAAGTTTAATCTTGCAAGTGTATTAAATCTATATCGCTTAATATGTATGTACAAAAAAAAGCCTAAATTTTCTTATCTATTTACATTACGGGCAAATGATTTCCCTTGTAATGTTCGGCAAAAACAAAAATGGAAGCTTCCGCGTTTACTTAGAAATTATGGTCAGCAATCACTCTCATACAGTCATAGATTCTTTGAACATGACATTGAAGTTGAGCCATCTCATTTTCTCGGGTTGCAGTCACCTCTGGAACTGTGATAGTGTGTTTTATATGTGTAGTGTGTATGATTACTGGGCATTGTTTTCTTGTTATTTGCTAGCTTGAAACCTAAACTTTGGCATTGTTTCTTATTGTGCTAGTTCCAAGTGTAAAGTTTGGAGATGGGAACCTGTGAAGCTGCCCTACAGCTTTTTTCCCATCTCCTCATCCTAAGGATGACATACAATTGAATTGAATTGAATTCAGTCATTGCGTTCGTCTCGAAATGCCCTTTCTTCGCATAGCGAGTACATCGTATTACAAATTAGTGCACCGCCCAAAACAGTATTTTTGTGACGGGTGTCTACGGAAAATGCGTAAATTCGACAGCGCGCATCCCATATATTCCCACTCGTGACATCGTTCCCTACGAGGCACATTGGCGCTGAAAGTAGTTGAAAATAGTTGGTGGTTATTTTTAAATGAATTATCATTCAGATGTGGGCATTTCGACCATATTGCGCTTCCTAAGCAGTTTGACGCCACGTATCGTTATAACTATTTCACATATTCAGCTGATTTTTTTAATTTATTTTTTTTCACTTATTGTCTGGTGTGGGTAGCATTGCATTCGAAGTTCTGAAGATCCTAAGGATGGTTGAAGTTACGTTGCGAACGACGTTGAGTTACGACCGTAACTTCGACCATCTCTGAAGCAATTTTTTTTAATGTGCTGTCTTGAGTCGTCATGATGAACGTTTGTGAGTAAAATGAACGATGTCACGAGTGGGAATATATGGGATGCGCGCTGTTTAATTAAATCACAGTGAAAGATAGCAAATGACTGTTACTGGTCATGTAGAAAGCAGATCTCGTTCACCAACACATCAATGGATTGTATAAATAGTCTTCCTGTCAATGGACGACTGACATTTTCCTCACGTCTATACTGATCAATGTTGACCCAGAGCTTGGTTTCGGGATGCCACAAAACACTTCTCGCCAAGATGGTGCACTGTGACTCATGGACTGTGACTCAATGGGGCATTTACAGCTCAGTGTCATTACCACATGAGGCAAGTTGACTCTCTCAGATGCTGTCACTGCAGTGCTGTAGAAGACCCACAGTATATTCTTTGTCATTGCCCACACTACCGAGATTTCCAAACTGCCATTTTCGGATAGGATAGGCTATTTCGGATAGGATGCTAATTGAATGGTGAACTGGGTCTCTCAATAATCTGAACTCCTGCCCCTCTCTCTAAAATTGCTTGGCCTATGGCTAAATCGAGCCCACGAATGCCTGCCCTCAAAGCTCTTGTGGCAATTTTGGACTCCATGGGACATTATTTCCTTCCTCACACCACAAGGAGCTATGGGGTAGAGTATCCCCCCAGGCAATGAAACTCCCTGTCCATCTCAAAATAAAGTTGATGAACAGCATCTGTAACTTCTGCGAGGTGGTTTAAACCACTCTTATAACTACATAGGAAGGGAGTTGCCTCAGGACAGAAGCCGCCGATATTTCGAACAGAGACTGTTCTTCTTCTGGGCACCGTCCTCATCATTGGCATTTACCCTTTACCCTTTAAATACCATGCCAATGATGAGGACGGTGCCCAGAAGAAGAACAGTCTCTGTTCGAAATATCGGCGGCTTCTGTCCTGAGGCAACTCCCTTCCTACATCTCCACCGGTTCGCTGGATTTCTACCCATCTTATAACTACATGTTATGTGTAACCTAGGAATGCTGGTATGTGGGTGGAGTGGCCAGTTTGCCACAGTACCACAAAGAGGAACACAAATGGCTGATGACTCTGCTACAAAATGTGGGCCAAGACGATGAGCACTTGGAATCATCACAGTTCTTAGTACCATACAGAGGAAGATAGAGTAGAGTACCCTCAAATTTTCTACTACTTTTTCTACATAGGCAGCAGTTAAAGTGCTACTCACAATTGCCAAAACTCCATGCTAGCACTCAATTCTTTTTACAAACTTTGGTTTGTGATGTGATCGATGAATGTTTCGGTGACTTCCATAGGCCCGGTTTCACCAACTCTGGCTAACTGAACCAAGATCAAGGGTTGCCAATTTTTGAACCTAACAGACACTTCTATTTTTCCATCAGTGATGTGGTGAATATTTCAGTAATAATAACTCCTTTAGCGAAGCAGATAGTTTAATGACTGTTCATCTTAGTTCAGATGCTGAAAGGTTGGTGAAACTGGGTCATGATGTAGCCTTTGTGTTCTGTGCTGTGCAATGGTTTTTCAAGGGATTAAAACTACAAAAAAGGTTAATAATAAAAAAATTTCTTGGCATACCTACCTACATACATGTCCCGGACAGCACGTAAGAAACTCAACAGAATATAAATGTCATCATGACGTTGGTAGACAGACTGATACCGAAACAAATCGGAAGGGGAGGGCTGGGTTCCACGAATGGGCACTTGTTCGCTGCCTCCTCTTGAAAGAAAAGTAGGACAGAAAGTCGCGTGCTCTTTCAGAGACCACCGTAATCCCCTCGAGACCGTGCCTTTTAGACGCGAACTCGTCCCCCCTAGCTTTGAGCGTAGCTCAACTGTACCAAATTGGTGGCTCTGTTGAACAGTATGATGACATTTGTACCGTTTCCAAGGCACTTTGTACAAGGGTTTTGTATGCAAGCAGTGTACTGTCTGCGAAAGGTAGTTTTCGTGTCCACTTCAAGAAGGCAATTTTCTTAAGAGGCTTAGAGGGTGCGTAACTAATGTGTGATTTCCTCTAAGTATCAAAAGAGAGGTACACCGTATGCATAAGTGCGCACCATCAATGTGCGCAGACGGAGGCTACGTTTACGCGCCATGTTTGAGTATAGGTGCCGGTGGTTACAGTTTTCGCCACATCGCCTATCGCCAGCAACGCGGCATCCCGGGAGGTTGACCGGCAACTCCCCATTACTGCTCGTGCCACTGTGCACCCAAAAGGGCAATATTGGCTCGAATACCGATAAGGTAAATCCTCAGTACGCTATTATTGCCTCTAAAATAATTAAAAAGGCACGTGACACGTTCACGATCAGAACATGCTTAGATTGAGGTTGTTTGGCGCGTCACGGGACGGCGGCTTCTTTCAGAAGTAGGTCTATACGAAACGCGATCTACAGAAGACTTCATTTATGTGCAGGAGTGTTGAATTTCCAGTGGCAGCGTGCTGCCAGACCAGCATTTAGAAGATGATTGGGAAAATGAGCTTTGTGCACTGTATCTCTTAGTGGTGCATGTCCGTTTGGGGCATTGTTGCTATAATTGCTTTTAAAAAGGAGCTATGTACCAAGCAGATAACCAAGTACAACACATCAGATTTCAGAGCAAACGCAATGTGCTCCTTCTGATGTGCCGTTGCCTTTGCATCACAAAGAAAATGACATATGATGCGAGGAAATCGTCAAATCATTACAGAAAGTCTGGTTTTCTTTGTCTCCAAGAAAGGGGCTCTTCCTCTTTCTTTGTGTGAACAGTCAGCTCCACATGACTTCCATCTAAAAAGTATGTATCCGTTCACCTTTTGTGGGGTTACTGGTACCAAACAACTACATGCGAGTATGAAAGTACATACGATATGTTACTGAAGGTACACAAAATGTGTCTAGTCACAGGTGCTCAAATGCTTTTTTATTCCGTTACTGAACAGGACCAGCAGCTAAGCAGAGAGGGACCCGCATATATATCCGTCGTCCGGATATATAGGGACCCGCTACGTAACTGCGTAACACACCGCATCAGAACACTTTGCTGTAAAGTTCGAGCAAATAGTTGAGTATTCATATGTACAAAAGTGTTCCCCAAAATGAGTCCCCAAAATTCCGCAGTTCGACGTGAGATTCAGTCACGAAGTTGCAGCTACGCCGAGCGTGCTTATCCGATGCTGTTTGCTCGTTGTAGAAGACAATAACGAAGTTGTCCGAAAGAAACGTTCGTATAAGGTTAGCTTCGTGAGCTCGGCTGTGCATTCTTCCTGCTCGCCTGCCATGCTAAAAAGCTTCAATCGCAAGTTTCCCGACTTTCCAGCTGGTCCTGTTACAGGAACTCGCACATAGCGCGACCGCCCGAATACTCAAACATGGCGCCGCCGCCACGAGATGGCAGCACTTACGAATAAGGCGTATTAATTGTAGGATCAAAATTACATGGGAATATATTGAGGTTTGTCTTGTTCACAAAATATATCATTGCACAATCTGCAAAGTTCATCGGTAGTTGCCATGGCCTACATCAATCATAAACACTGCAAACCACTCATTGAGCATAGTCGGTCCGCGGTACGGAAAGTGAAACGCGTCATTGCCCATTGTGAACATGGCCATGAAACAGTGCTTGCGGCTTTGCATTTCTCACTAGTTTCTTTCGTCACTTTGTTATGAGATGACTAATGCTTTGCCAATTTAACACGAACATAATTATACTTTGGAACAACTTGTTTGCAAAGCATATGTATTCGTATGCACTTCCTTTAAACGCTTCAGGAGTATTTCTCCCGTAACATATCTCAGCAGATGCAGCATGTCATGTAGGTAACATAATTTTTGCACAGTATTTGCTTGATATATCCAACAAGCAGAGATATCAAATCTTTGTGCCAAAATGGTGTGCCACGTGTCCCTGTAAAGATGAGTCGCTTAGATGGAATATGCAACATATATGTCATGGGTTAAATAGAGCAGTATATCATACACATCAGAAGAATGTCAACACTTCAGTGCTTTACATTTACATGTTATTCCAATGTTTACTCTCCCTTCTATTGGAATTATGTATTTCAGAATCATTTTTGTGTTACTGAATTTTAATTTGGCAATCCTTTCACATGTCTTGTGATAGACAGGTTAGCAATGTAAGCAGTGTTTATGTGCCTCTCACAACCTGCATCTCTATGCAAAAGTACTCCAAAAGCCGAGAGACGACATAACTAGACAAAAAAGTAGAGAACTCCGACTTAACATAACAAAATAACAAGGTTTACTCAGATGTTTCGTCCGTCATGCGGCGGACATCATCAGTGCCAAACTGAATGAGAGATTGCACAACCGGTCGCTATTTAAGGAGATGGGAGTATTGTTCGGGGAGGGGCCACGGTTTTTGTTACAAACCGAGGGGTCACCGCGTATGTGCCAAGACTCTAGAAGCTTCCTGTGTCCCCATCTTTGTTCTCTCTTGTTATGTTAAGTTGGAATTCTCTACTTTTTTGTCTGCATTTTTATGTCTGAGGCTGTTTTTGTGACAAGAGGGCAAGAGTGCCGGCAACATGGCACACGTTCACAAAAATGCAGTACCAGAGAGACACACACATAAAAAAAAATTACAGCATAACACAGTCCCAATCATTTTGTCGTGTCCTTTTTGCTGTGTCGTCTGTTCTACATTTGTTAATTTTTTTTCGTGTGTGGTTACCGGATTTTAAGCCCAAAAGCAGTTGCTGTAGAGGACGCTGAGAACATGCGAAGCATACATTTTCTCATTCTCACATTATGCTGTAAGCAGTGTGAAATACAACTCAAAAGGAATTTAATGAGAGACAACTTGTCACCAAGATTAGTATGGGAACATCGCAAAGGAAAAATGATTTACGTCCTAAAACTAAATAAAAAAGGCACATCGCGGGGCCTGTTTCACGCAAGCAATAATGAAAAGATAAGAAATGATAAGAATTTCGCAGTGGGAGATTTTAGCAGTACGGGAAATGGCAGCAGGAGAGAAGGGTGCGAAATCCTCGGTATAGCTTGCAGGGTTGGTGGATTTTTCTTAAAAGTGGGACTTTTTCTCATCACATGACAGAATGGCACATAGCACATTCGTCTCTCATTTCTGTTTTAGTCGAACATCCCGCGTGCAATTAAGTGCATACTTGATATTTAAAAAAAAGTAATCCGTGGTTGAGGACTTCGTGCGCGGGGCCTAAGGCGGTCGCCTTACCCTATCGCCGGCCCTGGTACTCACTCAGCAGTGACGTCACTAGCAGTGATTTTTCACTGAAGCCTGGACCTCAACGATGTAATCCACATCTTGATTGCAGAAAAAGTAAGCACATGTTTGTTATTGCTTGGTATACAGTTGAAACTTGTTAATGTGATGACGGTCATTCTCGTGGATTTTGGCAAGAAAACCATCATTTTAGGATAAAGAACACCTCTTAAGGTGTAAGCTATGAAAAGTAGTAAATTGAGTGAGACATAGTGAAGCATTTTAAAATACCTTTTTTCCTTCATCTTTTCAATGTTGACATACAGTTGCTTGTGTAACTGTCAATCTGGGCGATTCCAGAAAAAAACAAGCCAGAGATGTAGCTTGACTCTCTTAAATATCACTGAAAAAAATTGTGTGCATTTTTTAGACGATGCATATATAGAATGTACATCATCATTTTGTTTTCTTGAACAATAGGGGCGCATTAAACTGTGCCGAAATATGAAGTTGTCCCTTACGAGCTTCCTTCTGACATCTACATATGCAACATTTGTGCGCTTTCTTTGCTTGGTGTTAGAGGGGAAGCACGGGTCTGCCATCCCAAAGGGCATGTAGAACGAGAATAAATCTGGTGACGTGGTGAGAACACGAGAACGGAGCACATTTTGGGTCAAGTTTACGATAAATTTCTGGCAAATTAGCATTCTTGAGGGAGCCCCAGATTATTTATGCTTGTAAACTGCTGCATGGGGATTAGCTTCACATAAAAATATCAAGATAATCTATATTCATTGTTTAACCAAGCGTTTGAGAATATCAAGCACTTGCCAAAAATTACTTTTTTTTTACAGATAGTATATTCACATATACGACGTCTAAAAGAAATCTTCCCTTATTTGTATAACCAGTCCTCTCCTATAACATATTGAAAATCTACAGGCTTATTTTTCTTTAAAAAACAAAACAAAAAAATTTGTCACCATAATGTGCTGCAGCTTGTTCGTCAGTCGCGGTCATCTAGGAAGCAAAAAAAGAAAAAGAAAGATGCCTGCCTGAAATGACTGTCTTCTGCGAGAATTGACACTCTGCGTTTCTATTTTGAGAACCTACAGGTGTATTTTTTCTTACGCAAGAAAAATGTTTCGTCAGCTGATTCATATCCCATCTGTATGACGCTATAGCACACTTTGAACAAATGTAGCATTCTCCTGTTTTGTCCAGTTCTACAGATTAGTTGCAGTCGTTGCTTCATAACAGCTTTGTCAACATTTATGATTGTTTTCACATACCTGAAGTCATCTGGAAAGTTAACAAATCTCATCATTTCAAGGACAGACCCTCTAATATAGCATGTTCAGAATCTGCTGGCATGTGTTTTCTGTAGATCTTATTGCATCAGCTGACCATATTGGCTCAGATCATGTCAGAATGCGACATAACAGCTTTTGTATTATGATCTCTGTGCCCTTCAACCGCAACAGAAACAGCCCACAGTCTTTCTTTCAGTGGATATAGGTGTTTTTCCTGCATTAACAGAAGGTGGCTCAAAGTAATAGTACCTCCTTGTGGCCTGGGTGGAGCATGCCTCACTGTGCTTTATGTCCAGTAATTTCTTCTCCAACCGTGTGGCTTTGGCAGTGAGCAACAACGTATGCAGACTTCAAGCTTTCTTTCACCCGGAAGAACAGCTTACAGCTCTGCAGGCATCAGAACATCTGCACGCAATAGGGGGCTGCAATCTAGCCCTATAGGTGCCAACGTTTTAAATCCTACTGCAAACACAGTCATAGTACCCTTTATCACAGCACAAAGCATTTATGTCAAAGTCATACTTGTGGAGGCAAAGCCATGCTTGCCAAAGCCACAGATGCAAAGTGATGCTTATGGAGGGTCTTATTATGCCCTGCTGCTCAGTGTATAGCTTCTGCTTTAGCTGGAACAAACCAATAAAAAAATTGCGAGGAAAGAAATATGCCACCTTCGGTCGCCATCGACCAAGCAAGATAAGTCAACAAAGGTGGTTGTTATTCACTCTGCTATGTGATTGTGTTCATGTTAAGTCAACTGTTTGGATCTGATAGTACCAGCTAGCTTCCTTGTAGTGTAACATGTATGTGACCGCATGGAGGACAAAGAAGAGGAATTAGCTAGTCTGGGGTAGGAGCTCTCACACTGGCATAGCTGGTCAAAAGGAAAATGTGTGTCGTACATCACACAAAACACAAATACCAGTACATTTTCAGCAACCACTGGATAATTTCTAGTAGGTGCGGTGCATATAGCGTGTCCATGGACTGATATTTTTATTCTTGGAGAAATCATATTTTTGCAGTTAGAAGGGATGACAACATGTTCTACATCTGAAGTGGATGTACTAATTAGGACTCGTTTATTTATTGGAAATAGAATGTCGGTACAAATGCAACGTCGGTTTCCCTATGTGCCGCTATAGTTTTCAAAAGCACGCTCGTGACCATTTGGTATGAGGACATGGCCCCGAAATAATGGTTGTGTGAGAGTAAGTCTCGGAGCGTTCTTTTTGCCTTTTCACTTGAACGTGAGGGAGAAACAACGCTGCAGAACTGCAAGCAGCACATTTAATGTAATGTTGCGCAGGATGCAAGTTTTATAGCGATTTCATATTTCAGCACGATGTTTATACGCTGTAAAAATAGGTGCAAGGGTAGCATTGCATACAATGAAGTAGCTGGTACCGTAAATTTTAGACCTCTTCTTGGCGTGGGTGCTCAGCATAAAGAGTGACCTGTTAATAAACGTACTTGGGGATTTCTGAATGCGAATATCATAGGAGAGAAAGGAAGGCAAACAAATACAACAGAGGGTGCCATTCATTTCTCACACTTCTGATTTCAGTTATTTATTGTTCTTGGTTTTCTTCAGCTCCGACATCTGATAACTAGAATTTGCACTGTATATCCACGCGAATAAAAAAGATGCAAAAATTTCTGTGAGAACATTTCATAGTTTTTAAGACCTTGAAAATGGCATTCTTAGGTTCCTGGGTATTCAAAGGCCAGTGAAAACAAAGTACTTGAAGTATTATGTCTAGATACATCTCTTGCAGCTTTTGCATGGCAAATCGTTGTCTAGGAATGTGCGCGAATCAATGTGGATGTTCCTGAAATTAGAATCTTATTTCGTTACACTTTGAGATTACCGTATGCTGGTTACAAAAATTAAGGCACCTCCGCTGACTTAAGTTATTCATGCGAAAATAGTTTTTACTTGCAAACAAACAAACAGTTTCTTCACATTCATATGCAGCTTATTTGCAGAAATGCATTTCGAGAGTCTGTCCAATACCTGTTCCCTGCATATATCAGAACATAGTCTCACATGGAAAAACCACAGGTAGGAAAGTACACAGGTAGGTTCCGATTTCACGATTCTACGGTTCTGAGGCCGGAACACACACACACAAACACAGACGGACAAACACAACACATCCACACGGTATCGGGCTTTTTCGTCGATCGTCACTTTTCAACTCTACGATTTCACAACCAAGGCAGCCCTGCAGGAGAATGGCGATGTTCGCGACAATGTTCATAATATAGCAGGTGTCCACCATAGTTGGAACCAACACCGGGAACTCATTTGGTGACTTACGACACGAAGTCAGAGTTCAACATGCTCAAATTTCACAGGCGAGCAGCAGAACAAAGCATTAACTGCAGTGACAACAGAATCCTGATAACCGGCGAAAAATACAGTAAACGATTCGGCCAGGCTCGGTACTCTCGTGCCCAGCCCACCGCAAAGAGCCACACCCTGCGGGGAACTATTTTGAGACGCGGGAGCCAAAAGCCTTCGCTGCTCTGAGGCTGTCGACCAATCAGGTCTATTTTGAAAGTTTGAATCTGAAGCGTTTGTATCACAAAAGTTGATTTTTACGGCTTTATCTTTACACAGTGAATTTTTTCGTGATTTATTTTGAGGAGTTTATTCTCGAAGTTTATTTTGCGAAATGTAAACCAGAGTGATCCGTTGATGGGTGGTGCTTTGTCTTTGTGTGTATATACTGTGTGCAGATTGTCTCCAACGATTTCACAAAAAGTGAGCTTACACTGAATTCTGTGGCATTCCTGAATCTTTCAGTTTACTACTTTAGGGTGGAAAAAGTTTCACCTTGTCGCGACGTGAAGAAAGGAGTCGAGAACAGGCAGCAGGAAGAATAGCCAGTTTACTGGGCAAGAGCGCGACTTGAATGAACGCGGGTGGAAGAATGATGATGCGTGCCCGATGAGCTTGGCTGGTCACGAGGGGCGTGACCTAGCCATCGTCGTCAGATACAGGTACCCCCCCCCCCCCCTGGACCGTAAGCCGGCGAGGAATGAGACGGACAGAAGGTGGGCCGGGTGCCCAATGCACCGAACGTGGCGGATGGACCGGTGCAGGCGGACAGGGGGACGAGGCGCGAGAAAGTTCGCGCACCGGAGTGATGGCAGGCAAAAAGGTAGGCTTCACACGGTCCACCGAGACAACTTCGAGCCGATGAGGAAGCCTAATGGTGATGGTCTTCGCTTGACGAGACTGGACGGGAAAAGGGCCGTCGTACGGGGGTTGGAGCGGTTTACGAACCGCGTCGTGCCGCAGAAACACATGCGTTGCGGAATGAAGAGCCGGATGAATGAAGACGGGACGGGACGAAGGGGACCGTGTGGGCAGTGGTCGCAAGTCAGCATAGTACGACCGCAGGCGGGTGGCGTAGTCATGAAGGTCAGGAGCGGGTTGGGCAATGGTTGCACGGTCAAAGAATTCTCCTGGTAGTCTTAACGGCGCGCCATGTACGAGCTCACCATGTGAGACAGGCGCGTCTGTCTTGATGGCAGCCCTGACGCCAAGGAGAATTAGGGGTAGACGTTCCACCCAGCGGTTGGGGTCGTCATGTGCGCGTAGGCCGGTCTTCAGAGTGCGGTGGAGCCGTTGCACGAGGCCATTGGCGCAAGGGTGATAAGCCATCGTCTGTCGATGTTGGGAACCGAGAAAACGGCACATCTCTGCGAACAGACGGGAGGTGAACTGGCGGCCTCTGTCTGTCGTAATTATAGAGGGCGCGCCGAAGCGGGCCACCCAAGTGTCGAGGAAGACGCGCACCACCGTGTCAGCAGTTATGTCAGCGATGGGAATGGCCTCCGGCTAGCGGGTGAAACGGTCAATGCAGGTGAAAAGGTAGGCTTTGCAGGCAGATGGGGGAAGGGGACCCACCAGGTCCAGATGAACATGACGGAAAGGAGCATCGGGTGTAGGAAACGGTGAGGGAGGCGAAAGTGTGTGGCGCTGAATTCTTGAGCGTTGACAGGCCAAACATAGCCGGGCCCAATCGCGGACGTCTCTGGTCATTCAGGGCCAGACAAAGCAAGTCGCAATGAGCTTATGAGTGGCCTTGATTCCTGGGTGGTGCAGGGAGTGAAAGACGTCGAAGATGTGTCGTCGGAAATCTTGCGGAATGAGGGGGCGTGGGCTGCCGGTGGAAACGTCGCATACCAAATGGTTAGGCGTTCCAGGGAAGGGAATTTTGTGGATGGACAGCGATTGAGGGCAGGCAATGAGGTCCTGGATGGCAAAATCGTGGTCTTGAGCTTGCGCAATTGAAATGTAGTCGACAGTGGTCGGAAACGTGATGGCGGAAATCCGTGCCCGTGAGAGAGCGTCCGCTGCGACGTTGCTGGTGCCAGGGAGGTGTCGAACATCTGTGGACTTGTGGAAGGAGTGACTCGGCTCCTCCTGTCCTCCGCAACAACTGCAAATCGACCCTCGCCCCCGAGTTTCCTGGGCACCACACCTCTACACCGCTCATTGCCTTCCTGCCACTCGCTAGGAGGGAGCCCTGTAGCGGCATCGCCATCATCATCCCTGCGCACCAATGATCAAGGCGCGCGGCTAATAAAACACCACTGCACGGCCAGCTCGGGTGGTTGTTTGGCTGGCCGGTCTTTCCTCACTTCTGTGTACTGTTTTGTGCCTCTAGCACTACATTGGTGTAGAGGAGGTGGTGTTCCTCTACATGAGTCCTGACCGGCGATGATGGAATGTCCCAGCGGGCAGACGTGCGTGGCCTCACGCTAGGACGGTGCCGGTAGAACTGGCTGGCAGGCGCAGTGGCGCGCGCCAGCAGAGGCACGTCGTTGCCATCGTCGTCCACGGGCCGCCACATCACTCCCACCCTCAGACGAGGAGCGGTGCATGCGGTTGAGGTTCGCGTCGATACCACGAAGAGGAGAATGATGACGGCTCGTAGATGGTGGACGACTGGGCACACGGTTTGTGCTTGTGGCTGTTGATGCAGCAGCAGCGGGATGGCGGGAACAAGAGCGCTGCGATCCGGGCGGGTTCCAGTGATGGGATGTGAATGCCGATTGGTTGAGTGGTTGGGTGCTTGAGTGGTTGCTGATTGTGTTGAGTCCCTGCTGAGTGCGTTGAGTCGTTGTTGAATGCGCTGAGTGCTTGTTGAGTGATTGCTGTCAAGCGTTGATTGTTGCTCAGTGAGTGAGTTGCTGAGCGCTGATTGTTGCTGGATGAGTGCGTTGCTCAGTGGGCGACAGTACCGCGACCGGTACGACAACGTGAATGCCTGTTGCCGCCAGAGAAGTGCCGGGGAGGACCATCATGAAGCAGGTGGAGGCCGGAAAGTCAGCTTACTGTGGTCTCCCTGCGGGTCCCCGGTGGAACAGTGGTCCTGGAGCGCCTTGCCTAGTAGAGGGTGGTTCGCTGCTGGTTTGCCGCCGAAAAATTTAGGATGGTGAATGGCCGAATTACGCCGAACCTGGTATTGGTTGTTCGGGTGACCAAATGTAGAGGAGGTGGTGTTCCTCTACATGAGTCCTGACCGGCGATGATGGAATGTCCCAGCGGGCAGATGTGCGTGGCCTCACGCTAGGACGGTGCCGGTAGAACTGGCTGGCAGGCGCAGTGGCGCGCGCCAGCAGAGGCACGTCGTTGCCATCGTCGTCCACGGGCCGCCACATCCGAACGTGCGACGTGAGGAAAGAAGTCGAGAACAGGCAGCAGGAAGAATGGCCAGTCTACTGGGTAAGAGCGCGACTTGAATGAACGCGGGTGGAAGAATGATGATGCGTGCCCGATGAGCTTGGCTGGTCACGAGGGGCGTGACCTAGCATCGTCGTCAGCTACAACCTTATGTGAAAATTGTTTTGATATTGTATTTTGTGTTGTGGCCCGAGCGTTCATGTTCGCCCTAGCTTATCCTGAAAATGCGTTGTATCTAGGAATTTCTGTCTCGAGGATGGCGAGATAGAAGTGTTATTTAAAAAAAAACGTGTAAGTCGTCTCTTCTTTAAAAAGATACACCGGGACAATTCGAAAGTCTTGTAGTGACTCTGTAAATGAGGTCGGTACATTCTTCAGGAACGAGAAACAAAGTTGGTTTGAATCGTTAGTTGCCAAAAGAGCTGGGTAGCTCATGTAAAAATCGAACCTCCTGAAGTGTCTTCTCTCCAGCTTCCTCGACCCTGCGTGACGTCACAGGTATAGTCTCGTGCGGGCCGTCGGCTGTGTACTTGATTTCGGGTACACGCTTGATTGTGTGTCCGTCGTAAGAGTTACTACAAGTATTGCCTGTGCGGCCTTTGGAAGAGTTACAGCAAGTATAGCCTGTGTGGCCATTCGAACAGTTGCTGGAAATATTGCCTGTGTGGCCGTTAGGAAGAGTTTCTGAAAGTACTGCAAGTGTGACTGCTTTAAGAGCTACTTCGAGTATTGCCTGTGTGGCCGTTTTCAAGAGATCCATCGAGTCAAGCGATCCATAAGAGTTACTGCAAGTATTGCCTGTGTGACCGTTGAAAGAGTTACTGCAAGTATTGACTGTGTGGCCGTTGTAATAGTTTCTACAAGCATTGCCTGTGACTTATGAAAGTAGGTCAGCCTTTCGCGCAGTCCCCCAGCTTTTCCCTTTCCGCTCGAGCGCGTAGAACGTTCTCATTGGATCGCTCTCAAATAATGTACCACAACAACTGCACGTGAGGGACACGACCACCTTGCTCAATCTTTTTCACCATAGTGTTATGGCCCGTCTGCGAATACCCCCTTATTGCTGCTTCCTGAGTGGACAGACGCTTTGTCACGTGCCGCATTGCCTGTGGCGCTGTTTTACGATTTACTGCAAGTATTGCCTGTGTGGCCACTGGAAGAGTTACTCCAAGTATTGCCTGTGTGGCTGTTGGAAGTTACTGAAAGTATTGCCTGTGTGGCCGTTGTCAGAGTTACTGCAAGTATTGCCTGTGTGGCCGCTTTAAGAGTTGTCCACAATTGTATAACTATGCTATGCTGCACGTGCAGCAGAGAGGACTGCGGATAATTTAGACCACTTGGGATTCTTTTGAAGTGCAATCTCCGACACACAGTGCTGGATGCAATGTTTGCTATGCTATTTCTCAGGGCACGATGCCTTTTAATAGCCACAAACTTAGGCATTTCGAGCTGATTTCTCGAGAGCTCCTCCCCCCCCCCCTCTTCCCTCTTGCCACTTCATTTTCCTCTTCCCCTGCTTCGGGTTTTCTTCGTCGTCGATATTGCCCGGAGGGGAGGGGCCCGGTTGGGTGCCCCGCCCATTGGTGTGACTGACAGTTTGAGTGACGAAAATGACAGTTCTGGTGTCGCTCGGATTTCCAGGATGCCACCCTATTTCCCATTTTAAAGACGTATTCACGTCAAAAGACAACCACCCGAGACAGGCGCCTTATCTTATTCTGCGCCATGTCCCTATCGGATTTGACCCAACTAACCCAACTTTCAGCATTATTGAATATTATGCTCTTGCTATAATACCCCTGTTATACTAGCGCTCTCGTGGTCGAGAGCTTTACATTGCAGCGCCAACCGTGGTTAGCACATCAACTGTGGTCGACTGTCGACTTGTCAGTTTAGCTGACTGAACTGACAAACAAGATGGCCGCCTCCAACGCTGCGTTGTCTGCCGACTTTGCGATTGCAGAGGAAAGGAAAGCGTTTTGTCTGGTCTGATGACATGACCAGACATCTCTATGGGAGGACAACCTCGAGGCTTTGAGAAGCCAAAAAGAAACGCGCCGGTCTACGACCGCATCGCGTCAGCCCTAACGGAGGGTTGCCACGGTGCAAATTTCGTGGGTACACAAGGGCGGATGAAAATAGAAAGTTTGAACAAAGAATATAGGTATAGAATGCCTTTCGTAAATCTTCTTTACTTTTTTCTTCTCTCTTTGGCGTGCTGTAGCGCTTTCTGGCTTGGACTGTCCATCCGTCGCACTATTGTATGTTTGGTAGGAAGGTACCGAATGAGAAAGCTCGTTTTGTAATTACAGGGTACTAACGAGGTGCGGAACTGTCTCGGCGGCATTCGCCTGGCCATGTTTCCGCCAAATACATGGATTTTCGGGAGCACTTCCCATCAATGACCTATGGCTAGTGGAGCAAAGTATCCAGGTAAAGCATTTGGACGATTTGCTGCGCTTTAGCATTTGATGCTATTTGTGAAGACTGGTGACATGTGAAAACCTGTATTTCCAGCTGCCTGAATACAGCTGCACTCCTTCGTCTGCCCTGCACACATCTACACAACAGCTACTTGATTCATCATCAAGGACAGTGAAGTCATGAACCATCATTAGCTGAACCACTGCGCATGGGTGATAACCTGATATGTTATGTGGAACTTGGCATCCGACTTGCTTCAAGATGATGAGGGGAGACGAAAATGCGCATAATATGCATAACATATATGCATTGCATGGTGCACTCTTTTGCTATCAGTATACGCATGGATTAAGAAAAGTACGTGTTTGAATGGAAACACATATCATGTAAGAATAGTTACACCCATGGGTGAGCCTGTTTTTTTAAATGTTTTTATAACCGTTCAAAGGTGAGGAAGAATCTCTTGAAATGTAATGTTGTATTCAAAGTAACTGTTACAAGATGCAAGATAAGAAGACACGAATGCTGGGGTTGCTTCCTAATTAACTATATTTTTCACGGTTACGAATGATAGCGGAAAGACAATTAAATTACGAAAGTACCTGTGCACTCCTGACAATTGCCCAATGCCGAAACAGCTGTCCACTGCTAGTATGGCAGCATTTGAGTTATATACCAATTTTTGTACAGTCTGCTACTCTCGAATTAACAGATGTGACTTCACTTGAAGCCGCATCTTGACTTGTGCAAGTCTACGCCAAGACGTGTCTTTGCTCAAGACGGTTTCCGTCGTTCATGAACTTTCTGGCTGGGATACGTCGTTGCAAAGAACATGTAAAGAACAAAGAACATGGCAAAGAACATGTAAAAAACAATGTGCTGTACCAACTGTATTCAAAGAAACACAAGTATACTTTGTTTTAGCTATGTGCATGTTAACAGATTACAGGTGACCGATGACACACAATGTGCGTCAAGGGTGAGAACACAAGAATACTACCACTGCAGGCACTGTCCTGAAATTCTAAGTCTCCATTTGTCAGAAAGCAATGACCACGCATAGCCTAAGGATCATATTGAGCTCCTTCCATTATTCTTTTTATTGACAGCACGTTGGCTGCCATCCAGTTCATGAAAGTAACCTTTATCGTTGAAAGAACGGTTCAACAGTAAGCGAACTGGTGATATAGTGTCCATGATGGCGAGACCTGAAGAGGAGATACAAGAAGGGACATACACACACTATGTTGAGACATTGTGTATGTCCCTTCCTATCCCTCGTCTCAGGGTTGTTCGCTATGGACCTTCATGATGATTCCTTCCACAAACTTTACATATTTTTATGTAGAATTGTGAAGGTACAGCCAGGTGGATATTCTGAGGATATCCATCGGACGTGCGAATTCGTTAGGACATTATTCGTACATCCAGAGGATATTCGGTGTTGTTGAGGAACTGTCGTCTGGCACCAACACTGGTGCAAAGGCCCTGTCAACAAATTGATGACACATCAGCTCATGCAAAGCCAAGACAAAGGAAGATTCTGAGTGCCATGTGGCTTTCCGAAGCTGCCGTACTGCGGCGTTATCCAAGTCGAATTCAAGGTAGCCCGAGCGCTGACTTGATGGCCCAATAGAGCCAGCTGTCCAGTGTTAGCATGGCGACGTTTCAGTTATAAGCTAGTTTTTGCACTGTCTCTTAATGTGCATTATTACAGATTTTCAAGGTCCCGGTTGAGCACGAGCCAGGAGAAGGTGCTGAGGTAATTGCATCTGCACCTCAAGAAATGTTGATTGAGGAGGAGCCACAAGAGAACGTCGATCCCGTGAAAGCACTTCCCAGAAAAAAATTAAAATAAAATAAAAACGTACTGTGCTGATGCAGCTTAAAGGTCAGCTACACTGATTTCCCGATGTGTTAAAACGGTTGTGATATTCAGAACGAGCACATCCAACTGCCCCCGAAACGCACCTTCGTTTCTCAATTTTGTCTTCCTATCACGAAAATTAATTAATCAAAGAAACCAAAACAAGCCATGGGCGCAGCCATTTTTGTGACGTAGATGGGGAAAACCCGCTCCATCTACGTAGATAGAGAATCGTGCTTCTGGTTGGATGAAAGCCGAGGCTTTCTCTGACTTTCCTGGCGTCTTCTCCCGTTTGCGAGGAAATCCAGTTATGGCCGCCGGCTACGATGAGCGTTTCGTCCGAGGTAATCCCGAGAACTATTGAACGATGGAAACAACAACCGGGAACTCACCTCAACAACATTTTCGGCGTGAAATTTTGATTATGTGCTCGAGAACTTCGCAGTTCAACCGTTCAGCTGCCGTTCACGTCTACCCGTTTGCTGCTTTTACTACAGGTGCGGGAAAGGGAGCGATTGAGCAACAACGTGAGACTTGGTGGTCGTTTGAGTATATACCTGCAGAGGACTGGTCTTGAAAGAAAGAAGACCGTATGTCTGCCCATGAACATCGTGCGATTGCCAGGCTTGTTACACGAGATACATATATTGTGCAGCATCATAGCGTGACCGCAATGAACGACGTAGGAATGTATCGTGACCACTCGAACTGCATTCGTTGAACCATTCGCCGGTTACTATGAAAGTGCTCATTAGAGTTGCCGCGCACAAAAAGTGTTGGATGTAGTTTTGTAGTGTGTTGTTTATCTCGTAGAGCGCACGGCAGCATATGTAGATCGAGAGCCCTTATACGTATTTTTTGCATGTTTACTTGAGTGTGCGCATTGTTCATACCACACAGGCCATATTCCATTCATAATAGTTTCGCAAATAAACACGTACGGGTCGATCTCATACTGCTTTTGAGTTATGCATAGTGTCTTCAGATTAAGGTATGTATATCCCGTTTGCTGGGCCCAACAGATGTTATTATGGGTAGTGCAACATTTCGCACTTTTTGAACCATGCTAACATTGCCAGAATAAGGAACATTAGCTGCGTATTCCACACTCAATTGTCTCGCGACGTAAACCCCCAATTATTATATTGTGTACTCCACATGTTCAACCAGGCAGCACTTCTCATACCCTAATTTTTTTTGAACATGTGCTTAAAATTGCACAACTGCCACTCAAGTAACTTTGCCACCAAATTTGTCAGTGACAAAAGGTATATGCACTTTATCACAAATTTAATAACCTTGGTGGAAATGGTTGATGCTGTCCTCTGCCTTGTACGGTGCACTTCGTAGCAAAATACACAGAGTCCAAATGTTTTCCTTGTCCACAAATGCCCTGTCAAAGCTGAAAGACCCTTACCAAAATGGGGAATCCTGGGCTTGCTTGTCCAGAGGAACAAATATGAAACTGCAGCGCTCAACGTAAATAACTGCATGCTCAGCAACTAAGGCCATTCAACATCTTCAAAATTCTCGGCCCATGGAGTAACCCTGGACATCAGTGCCGTGCACTTGGCGCTTTTCTTTCCTTTCTGAGGGCCACCGGCCTCCTTCACGAACTCTAGGGATTTTCTTCCCTCGTCATCCTTTCATGCGAACCTTTTTGGAATGGGGTAGGGTCCTGCACTCAACGCAGGGAAACATCCCACATCATCATCATCATCATCCATTCATCTATGTTGTTGTTGTTGTTGTCAGCAACTAAGGCTGGAGATGCCGAAGTCCCAATATTTCTAGGTTAAAGGGAACAAAGGAGAAAAGACCACAGCAGCGTATTAATGTTGCTTCAAAAGTATAACACCACAAAATTTGTGAGAGTCAGGTGGTGTATTTCGTTATGTTGGTCACCTCCTGCACCAATTTTTAATAAGGTTCAATTGCGTTGCTACCAACCAGGACCTAAGCCTGACGTATGATCTAATAATAATAATAAGAGTATCTATCTATGACCTATATGGGCCTTCAACACTAGTTTCTGGGTTTCGCACGTGGGTCCTGGTGAAATTCGAAGCTGCTCTGTAGAGCTTACAGGAGACTTGCAGAGTAGAGAATTTTTTAATTTATATTTTCCAAAGAACATGTAAAAAACAATGTGCTGTACCAACTGTATTTAAAGAAATACAAATATACTTTGTTTTAGCTATGTGCATGTTAGCCGATTACAGGTGACCGATGACACACAATGTGCGTGGAGGAGGGGGAGGAGGAGTGTCGTTGGGAGGAACCCGGGAGGTCTGCCTGCCTGATTAGGCGGCATGTTTCTCGGGAAGGGAAAGGTGGTGGAGAGGAGGAGAGGGTGAAGTGGAAGACCGAGCGGAATCCGCTCGGGGGGAGGATAGCTGCGTCCATGGGCCGACTTCAGGGGAACTGTGCCGGCATACGCCTATTACACATCTGAGGGAAACCCAGGAAAAACCCCAGACGGCACAGCCGGCCCGCGGATTCGAACCGCGGACCTCCCAGTCTCCAAGCGCACGCGTTACCGCTGCGCCACCGGAGCTGGTCCACAACGTGCGTCAAGGGTGAGAACACAAGAATACTACCACTGCAGCCACTGTCCTGAAATTCGAAGTCTCCATTTGTCAGAAAGCAACGACCACGCACAGCCTAAGGACCATATTGAGCTCCTTCCATTATTCTTTTTATTGACAGCGCGTTGGCTGCCATCCAGTTCATGAAAGTAACCTTTATCGTTGAAAGAATGGTTCAACAGTAACCGAACTGGTGATATAGTGTCCATGATGGCGAGACCTGAAATGACCTTCACACACGACACACTGTAGGCCAACGAGACTCCAGAATGATGTCCTCTCCCTCCCCATTGGCTGAAAACATTTTTCTACTACTTTCCACAAATGAGAATTTTTCCACAAATTTGAGCAAATCAGTATTCAGAGCGTTACCATACTGTGGTGGGCCTGCAGTGCATTACGTGGTACAGCACACACTGCAAAAAATTTCACCGTAGAACATGTCCCCCGTTCTAATGACAGTCTTCTCCAGTTTTTCAAACTGCCATTTCCCAAAGTGCTTTATGGTATGACACAGTATTTCTAAATCTTTACTGTAGTTTACCGGTTGTAGCAGAAAAAGATACCACTGTTTCCGATCACAGGACGCAAGCCATAAGTGCTATACGGCAACAGTACATGCTGCTGTCTAGTAGTTGTTCGTGTTTGGACATGGTATGGTGCATGCAGGGTAAATTCCACGGCTAAAATATCCAAACGTGAACAACTGTTAGATTACATGATGTAGAATGCTGTATAGTACAGTAAAACCTCAAAAGTCGGAAACCTCCATACCTCGGACAACTCTCCATGATTTCATTGCACGGGCAGGCTCCCATTGAAACTAAACGGGAACGAAATTCTCTATGTCGGACACCTCCCTATCCCGGAAATAGGACATGGTTTTCCCTGCTATGTCGGACAAAACCCTGGCCAAATTACCTCAATCTCGGCCCATCTTTGCACCAAAAAGACCCAAAATGAGCCAGTGGCTTTGACTTTCGCCCCTTTTCCCCCCTATACTGGTCTCAGCATTTTGTTGTTTTAGTTTTTCGAGTCCAAAAACAAGTGCTGTCAGTCTACATTGTAATTCTTTGTGTGAGCACTTGTCTTCGGTTTGTCTAGAGCCTTTGAACGCGCACTGCACCAAAGCATTGAAAAGCGGGCTGACGCTTCAGAAAAGTCCTCGCTGCCCGAAAAGCTCCAGAGGTAATGTCATTGAGTGGGATCTGAACGGAATTGAATCTACCAAAATCAGTAATAATTATCAGTGGAGAGTGGATAGAGGTACCACTACCACCATGTACCACTACCAGGCACCACCACCAGGTACCACTAAGGAACATAAATTGAAGAAGGAGGACATTTCTGGCAGCACAGCTGTGATCTTTTCCATTTTTTGTTTCTCTCATATTCTGTAACTCGGACACCTCTATAAGTAGGGCACGCTTCGGCTGCACCGCGGGTGTCCAACATAGGAATGTTTCACTGTATTTATGTCCCGTGTCATGTGACCAAAAACAATATGTGCTTTTGCTCATGCTGCACAGCACGGGCGAAATGAGCTGCATGTGAGAATAACAACATGAAACCCGAGGCGCGGAGGAAAAGGCATGACTTTACGATCTCTGTGTGAGTTGTTTCATGTTGTAATTGCGTACCAGCTCGCCTGTACCTGAGAATAGGTTTGATGCATTGTACACGCACCTTAGGCATGTAGTGTGTGGTGTGTTGTGATAGTAATGCCACTGCCAATTGAAAAATAATGCTCCAGGTGGATTGTTTCGGTACAATCTTGAACTAAGCATACCAAGGGATAGGGCACCTGCGTAACAGGTTTACCTGGAAGTAAGAATGTAAATGTTAGCTGAAGTCATTGAATTATCAATATACTGCTGCAGATCATACCAACAATAGCACACAAGATGCTCCGATATGTTCTGCAGGAATGTCTCTGTACTCACAATATTAGTACAGCAGCTATAGAAAGGCATAAAACAAGTTTTTGTATACATGATATCACTTGAATGCAACACAAGCTTCTGCTGCAATGCCAGAACACAACAGCGGACAGATTTATCTTACTTCACCTGAGAAAAAGAATGTACTGTTGCACAGATGATGCTTTTCGAATGTAATCCTGAAACTTCTCGAAAAACATAATTTATGGCCAAAACACATCAACTGGAAGATTTCGATTTACCTTACTCAAAACTGCGAAAAGGTATGTGCTGTTGCACACATGAAACTGCTTGAACTGCCCTTGAGGGCTCTGGAAGAACACCTTATTTGTGACCAAAATACAACAGCTGAGCAAGCATTTTAATTTATACCTTACTCAAAATACACAAGACGTGCTGCCGTGCATATGATACGATGATACTGCTTAAATGTACTCTGTAAACGCTGGAGTAAGAACATAAACACCTCAGGCATTCTTGCTCTGAGCTAGCGAGCAACAGAAAGGGTATACGAACACAAGAAGTCGAGCACAAGTGATGCAATGCACTTGATTCATCAGAAAATGAAATGTCTCAGTACCGGGTGTCACTGTTCCGTCAACAAAAACAGATGAACTTTGAAGGGGCGTCTGGTTGGTACTGGTGACATCCTTTAGCTTGAAAACTAGACGGTGATAGTTGAGACGTGGAGTGCAAGCTTTTCGGTGGTGCCAGAATACCTGCGAAATCATTTAACAAATAAGGTAATTCCAAATCTGTACTGAGAATACACCCGCTGAGGCCTAATCTCTAAAGGATGATGAGATCTCAGTTGTCTCGCGACGTAAACACCCAATTATTATTATTCTAAAGGATGACGCAGTAACTGACAGATAGCGTACTTTTCCTTTCTATGTGATGGCATTTGCACCGCATGACTGACTTGTCTAACGTATTACGCATCTTACCTTTATGTGATGCCTAGTCCTGCCCCTGCAATCTCCTGCTGCAGATAAGGTTGGCACAGCATCCCGGACGAGACATCTTCGGCTTCGTGTGAAACAGGTTGCGCATTGCTTCCGTAACATTCGTATGAGTGAAATGAACAGATCAAATCGCTGCTTTCGAAGGTGGCACCCAGTCGGAGCTGTAACCGATTATTGCAGACAATAGCTTTTTCTTTCGCCTTCCGGAAAGTTGTGGTTTGAAACATTGGGACTGCATTGGAACTGCAAGTGTTCTTACAGACGGGAGCAAAACGCTCACGCATTCTCGGCACGCAGCACAGAACACGAAACACACCAGGAAGTCTGTACTGGCCTAGCAAATGCTTTGCAGTCGAAGGAAGCAAAACTCACGTTCCTCGTGGGTTCAGTGAATGCCAGAAATATACTGGCTCCCTAATAGCGAACTGTTTATCACTTCCCCAATGTCAATCTGCGCAGCAGACGGCTCCGCAGAAGAAACCGGCCGGCTTGGCGGAAGAAATCAAGCCAAATGTCATGCCAAGCCGGAGCACGGGCAGACCACAGACCACGAATATGGTGGGCTAGAAGGACTGGTGAGCCATTCGGCGGTTTTCATATGTACCCGCCGATGTTCCTGCCGAGAGATGGCGCCAAGCGTATCTCGGCGCTATGCGATCTAATCGCCTCTCGCGGCTCATTTCAGTGCTACTCGTCACGTGATTACACACCTGCCGTTAACCCATGAGCGTGCCTTTTCTTTGCTCTGCATGCAAAATGCCCCTTGAGTGTCACCTGCAGGAGCAAACGAATGGCACACCCAGATATCAGTGCTGACATTCGTCGGCGCGTCCCTATCAGCCCTCGGGTCTGGGACACGTGTACTTTGATAACGATAAAGACGTGTTCGAGCAGCCGGTTCTGCCTTTGGGTAGTGATATTCGTGATATGTGCTCATCGTTCCCTTCATCTGAGCGACCTTTACCTTCCAGGTTGCGAGGTCCGGTGACGGGGGATTGTGAAAGAAAAAGCGTGAGATATACGTTAACTGCAGCTAACCAACGGAAGCGATAGAATTGCTGCTTACAGTCTGCATATGAGCAGTCAGCAGAGGGAAGGAATCCGGAAGACAAAGGGGACGACACGAAAATATAACGATTTATACATTTATTTCAGAATACTGGTCCCAGAAGGAACCTGGGAAGGAGTAGGGAACGTACGTTAATTATATAATATATACACATAATACACTCGTATAGTGGCGACAATTCGAAAGAAACCCGCAAAAGAGACGCAGCAAAGGGGTCCCAAGTTACCTTCGCGAACGTGACGATCGGTAGCACGAGTGTTCTATATACCGGTAGTCTGACCTAAGCAGTAGCATAATGAAGTGTTCTTTTGAGATAGAAGAGGCTTTCTCTTGACTGTGATGCCTATTAAGCGCACGTGAAAATTCCATCTAAAATCGGACGGGACAGCGACCCCAAGATATTTGTACTAAACTCCCTTGCAAGTATACTATGATGTTGGCAAAGCCTTTGTTCTACATATAACAGCATAGACACAGTTTTGTCGGTGTTCAAATTGATTTGCAATTTGTAACACCACTCGTTGATGTGTTCTAAACTGCTTTGCAAAGGTGCGTAATATAAGGCGAGCAAGGTGAGCCATAAGCAAAGCACACAGAAAAAAAAGAAAGAAAAAGAGAGAGAGAACGATCGGCATATTGAGGACGCACGTTCAGACATCCCTATGTTTTTCGGAATATATCGCGCGATATGTTACGCAGTCATCAGCGAATAAACATGCTTTACAATTAATGTTACTTAACATATCGTGCATATAGACAAGAAACAGCAAAAGTCTCAAGACTGACTCCTATCGTATACCCCAGGTGTATGGGGTTCAATCAGACAGGGAATCAGTCCCGAAGCCAATCCATGATCTTGGTATTATGTGTCAGCTTTCTATAGGGTACGTACACGGTCAAATGCCTTGGAGAGATGCAAAACCAATATTTCAATTTGTATGTTATTATATAAAGCAAATGCAAAGTCGTGGATGAAATCAAACAGGGCCATGACAGCGGAGTAGCCCTCACGAAAGATATGCTGCAAGGAATGCTGTTACTTGATCATGATGTTAATTGTTTGGAAAAGATGTGCTTTAGCAATTCACAAAAGCTGGAAAGAAGAGAAAATTCGAAACCAAAGTCGGGACTCCTGCCTTACGTATCGGTTTTATACGAGCGCATTTCCATTCGTTCGGGACAGTCCCTTCGTCCAGCGATATCTGGAAAATAATTTTGAGGAATTGCACAGCTTACTCGGCGTACCTTCTAAGAAAACCATTCGGAATATTGTCTTGCCCAGAAGACCACAATATCGCGTCCTGAAGTAATCAGTCTAGAGACTTTTTGGACTAGCATATCCACTTTTTTCCTTTGCCAATCTACCCGCAGAAGACTTCTTCATATTTACCTCCCACAGTGGCATAATAAGAAATAGAGATACAAGTGCTGCTTTAAAGTAATGTCACACTAATAATAATTCGGGAGTTTAAGTTGTGCGACAACGGTGATAGATCTATTAGGAGTTTCCCACATCTTCTATATAATCTGTTCTCTGCTGTGCGTCATTTTGTTCCTCTTTTGCTCGATACTTTGAGTAGTCATATGCCAAATTTGCTGGGAGGACGCAACAAAGACGTAGCTGTAATATTACTTTTTAGTCTCACTTAATTTTCTCATTTCCTCCTTCAGTGCCTTCGTCAAATCTGAAACCAGGGTTAGTTTCCATCGCCGTCTAATTTTGTTTATGCGACGTTTAAGATGCTAAGCTTCGCGTGTCAGCCATGGTCTTTGAGTGTAAACCTTGTCTTTTTCGTTTTCCCCGTTTTTTCCTTTATCTTTCCTTCCTTCTCTTTTTCGTTTTTCCCATTTTTTTTTTTTTTTAATAGCAAGTCGGCTCTTTGCCTGACTAGCCTTTACTTCTTTTTTTTTCTTAATAAACATATTACCCCCCTCCCCCTGGGACACGAACTTTCTTGTGGATATGTGTACAGTGGCCTTGAAAAAATTTCAGGCCATATTAACATTTCTCGAGATGCTACAGATCCAGTTAAAATTTGTACAAGGATCTGCCCAAGGAATATCGTGGAATATCTGGATTTTCTGTTATGCTTAAATTTTATATGGTGCATCTCAAGAACCATCTTGTGATCTGAATGTCAACCAAGTACTTGGCAGTCCCATTTCCAGTGAAGGGTGTTAGGCACCAGGAACAGATCACGTATTGAAGCAGAAGACTCCTGACTTCTAGTGTACCTCATAGCAAAAGGCAATATCAAGTAGTGCATTTTCATTTATGAAGTCTCAAACTCCGGTTGGGGTTTCCTAATTTACACTTCAACATGGGACCATATACTGAACAATAATGACATTATATCCTTAACCGTGTTCAATGTCAATAGGTTTCATTTGTAACTATGTTGCACCCTTTTTAATATAACCTGATGATGGCGGTGATGAGGTAACAGAAAAAGATGGGGATATGAGTCGCGACAGAGTCGGGGCCACCCCAGGACGCCTACAAGCGACGAAAATGCAAACAGATGCACATACGGTGAACGGATCAATTGCAAAATGTAGGACAAAGGTGAGGGTAGTACGACACAAGTAATATGGCGGGGGGGGGGGGGGGGGGGCACACCAAGCGGGCACTTCGCAAGTCATAGGGCACATGTATATTACGCTTTTCAACTTGAATCTTTATAATCTATAATGTCTGTCGGTTGTGGACCACAAACCCAGGTGGCGAATTTCAACATTTATCATCATCAGTGTATTCGTTGTTATTGCATAATGTCACGCTAGCAGCGCTCTTAGGCTGCTCAATCAGTGGATAAAATGAGTTTAACATGATGTTCTAGGAACCCTTTGTATAACATCAATTCCATTCAAGCATTTTCGGTTAATAATACAAGTGTGCATTCTTTTCTTCTCTCTCTCTATATATATATATACAAAATAAGGAGCAAGGAAGAAGGAGCAAGGTAATAAGGAATATATCTTTCGCGCTATATATATATGACTCGGTCGTTCTACTGGTCAACAGTAAAACCGTGCGTGCAGAGAGAATACTACTGCGGTGCTACAATTTCGTTTTTTTATGGCCGATACCATGTTCCTTTATAGTTACATAGGGAGCAAAAGAATTACATAACAACTAAGATGTGCGGCGAGGTACACTGTATAGAAAGCGCCATAGTTTAGCTAAATGACAATTTAGTTGAACAATCTACCATCGGCCTATGTTCAGTGACAAAGTGTTCCCAGCTTCCTGCACACAGCAACTCGATAATCTAGGCTGAAAAGAAAGAGTGAAGAGAAAGAAACCATCAAGGAGGCGAGCTCTCGGACGCAGTAGCCGCCCTTTATTTTGTTTTTCGACCCGGCTGTCATCATCCAACGAAGATAAGACATGCGGTCACGTGCTTCGCAACATTCCGATATCTTTCGCTTGCAGGGATCGTCGGCTAGGCAGGCGTGACAGTAGCAAATGTCACGTGGTTTAGTTACAAAGAACTGCGGATGCTAGTAAACAGTCAGTGCGGCAAACCAACGAAGTGCTGGTCCAAATATATTCGCTATAAAAATAGTCAAGCACACATACACCGTCACACACAGCACATGTTGGACTAGTTCAACGAGAATCCGCTTGGTTCGCAGCGAGCGCATAGCGCCGGAGCTCAGGAGCTTGGCTTCAAAACAGGGGCATCGCGCATTCCATGTATTGAATATGGCGGTAAGCACACCAGTCTTTCTAGCCCACCATACCACGAATGTGTCGTCGACACAGGGTTTGCGGGCCACAAGACGGAATGTCGGTGAAACTAAAAATTCACTTTTTCGAAAAACCGCGAGGAGTTTGGGATAACTATTTTCCACACATAATCAGTGTTCCCTGATGAACACATCATGTGAGTACCATTGTATTCTGTAAAACTCGAAAATCGGCGTAGCTGAGCTTTAAAGTAGAACAGAAGTCATTTTTAACACCCAGTTTTCTTCCTAAAAAAACTGTTAAGTAGGCCTATAAGATACACCATGCGAAGTAATTTACACCACAGAGTCATAATTATCGCAGAAATTGAATTTAAAATACGTCGCACAAAGCGACCGTGCGCAATGGTGGCTAAGAGCAGTACCGGCCTGTGGTCTGCCTGGAACCTTGCGCTGACATTATAAGGAGAAAGCTCGCTAATTGGCCTAGAGAAATGTTGTCTGCTACTCCGCTGTCGTATGCTACTCGGCTGTTCGGAGTTCTGATAAAGCCTTTCTCCTTGTTCGGTGATGCTTCGGCCGCTGCTTCTATCCCCAATTCTCCGGGAGAACCGGCAAAACAGGTTTACGGCGGCAAAGGGACAAGGCGCTGACCCCCACTGACCGGCGAACCAGAACGAGTTCTCCTTATACCGTCATCGGTGACGTGGCATCATACCTCCTCATCCTCGTTATAGCTGGAGTGGCGAGTTCAGGGTGAAAGCGCGGAGCTATGTTTATGTGAGATTTTTTCTGGGAAACAAATTGCACACATCAAAACCTTTCGCGCTATTCGGCATAATGACACACACACTTTCATCAGATGTCTTAACCTGAAATTTTTTTGGATGGCCCTCTATACTCCTTTAAGACAGAAGGGCTGCTAAGCTGACAGAAAAGAAAGAAGAATGCGAAAGAACGAGTCATGATTTTCTCTTTACCTCTGGCATAGCTAGGAAGGCACATCATGATGAGATGTTTCCTGAATAACGTGTTCCATGACATGTTTCATGAAGGTCCCTCAGCCGAATAATTCGAAAAAAAAAAAAAAAAACGCTATATAAAGAAGTTTCTTTTCGGGTAGTATGCTTGAGACAGGCCAAGAATTAACCAAGGAGTCGCACACGTGCATATGATCGTTAACAGAGTTCAATTTCTCCTCTTTTTTTTCCCCTTACAAACAAACAAACATCATTGACTGAATAAGAAATCAAACTTTTTAATTTTACTTCGCCTCCGCTTAGCACGTAGGACGTACTGTGAATGCTAACCCAGTAAAAAAAGAAAAAAAGAAAACGTGTTGACCCTGAGTAATTTCTTTAGTAATTAGTTTCTTAATTGGAATCTTATTTGCATAATTAAAATCTCTGTGACGTTTCATTTCGATTTTGCTGCACTGAAACATGCAGTCCAATAATTTTGCCCTTTTCTTTTTTGCTAGCTCGCTCCGCGTTTGCTTCGAATGGCCGTTTCGTCGCCACGTAAATCCAATCAACATGGATAGGAAATTACATGTAACAAGTTTATGTTTAATTGTCTCGCATGTCTTTGCGTTCTAGATACATACGTTGTCTTTAATGTAGACATTTTGAGGGAGAAGCTTATGACCACCCCTGATCGCTTGTACAAACGTAAAAATCTGAAGGGTTTGTTCTACACGCAGATGTAGCCTTTGATCTAGGCATTTGGGGTGGCCCTGAAAAGGGCCCTCTTTGATAGGTGAGTGGACCACCTTTCAGCGCAGGGTCTTCTGCAGCATGCCTTTAGTCTGTGATCATCATGTCGTACAGGTGTTGCACGTGGGCATCACGAACGCATGCTCCGCTTTTCGTCGCAGCAGATGTGTGCAGTTGTGGCATCTCCCTCGGGAGATGTCTGCACTCGTCAATCCAATGTTGCTCAACTCTGTCGTTGAGGTCCTCACAGATGTTGTGGAGGATGCAGCAGGCTCTGCTGATGGCTGTGTAGTTGTCAATATCACACTCATTAGGTGTTGCTGTAGTGGAAAAGCCTGGTCACAGAGTATGACAGGGTCCACATCCACACCTTGCAAGGTCATTGTGGCTGTGTTGAAGAGGGTACTGCTGATTACAGACACTGGCGGATCCAGACCCTCGGTTTGGGAGGGGCGGTTCCTTTGTCGGAGAGCGTAGTGGGGGAGGGGAGAGAAGGAAATTCAATGTATAGACTGACGTTTTGAGGGCGCGATCACCCCACCCCTCTGGATCCGTTACTGATTACAGCAGATAGCCCGGACCCACCCCTAAAGCACTGATGAATCGTGGTTCGTTCCAGGGACCCCACATTCACATACGAGTACTTGTAGGTAGGGTCGGCAATGGCAAGCAAATAACACTGTACCATCTGCTTGTAACTGTAGTAATCCGAGTCCTGGTGCTTCGGCGGGCACACTTCAATGTGGCAACCACCCAGATCTCCAAAGCATTGTGGAAAACCTATACGGCTTCGAACCGACGCAGGGGCTCTGGCAGCTGAGTGGCTGTTGGAAGCCTGACAAATTGTACTTCCAGTTTACCGACAATTTCTGCGCAGAACTTCCTGTAGACAATGTTAACGAAAGACCTGCTGACTCCGACCAGGTTCGCCACTGTCCTGTCTTCCGCAGATGACGACAACCTGTACAGGGCAACGGCTGCTCTCTGTCTGGGCGGCTTCCCTCAAGTGGGTGTCGACCTTGGCCATACTTTGGCACACTTCAACCAGGTAGGTGAACGTGGCCCGAGTTACACGAAAGTCACTTTTAGTCAATAGTCGATCAATAGTCGTCGAGAAGTCCTGGTCGTGTCGTCGACGGCGGTAGGTGCGAAGCTCACGCCGTCTTGTGCAACAACTGCAAGGCAACAGTGATTAGAGTTCGCAGTTATTGTTGCGCTCTTCCTTCTTCTCTTCCTGCCGGTCCAGTTCGTTACGGACAGCGTTGAGTTCACAATGCCTTCGTCTGAGTCCACACTGAAGCTGGAAGAAACAGCGGAAAAAGTTCTTATCTTTCTCCCGTATCTCCGCAAACGTATGTTTGCTCAGTGACATCGCTACGCACGATGAAGAACAATAGGCACAATGATACTCGTAGATACAAGATATGGGCAACAACACGAAAACAAAGCACAATGATTATTATAATACAGAATTGATAAAGCAAACAAACGAAACGGAAGGAGCAAAGTATACGCAGACGCGGGGAGACAAAAGGACGGCCCGCATGGTGCGTGTTTCTGTGAATACCGCGCTGCGTAAAACTCTGCATGGCCACGCACCGTGAAAAAATGCGCCTGTCAAACCGCTGGGACGCAAATCCCGCTGGTGCGTGCACAGCGGGTTTGGCGTATGTGCTTTACGAAGTGTTGGCAACATTCTGTTGGTGATGTGGGCAAGCTTTCGTTTGTCCCATCCTACCAGTTGGCAATACAACATTCTCTTCTCCCTCCTGTTCCGTCTTGAAACGGTTGTTTTTGTCTGCATTCCTTTGTAATTGATTTGCATTTGGTAAAGTGAACCCTCACAAGCGAAAGTTGTTGTACTTGGAGATGTCCTTCTGCAGCTTTGTCGTAAGAGCGGCCATTGGGCGCGTTAGGTTCGTGCTCCGGGAACGTTCTCTCTTTCAGGGGATCACTTAACACCTCCAAAGTGACTTCCGGTGCACGCTCCCGGGTGCACCCTGCGCTGCGCACCCCTTCTTCGGAGCCGGAGAACGCTGCAGCCTGGAAAAGGCTGGGGAAGAGCGGGGCCAGTTCCGGAGCGTGACGCATGTTCCGGTGTACTGCCTTTCGAAATGGCGCAACCGTTACAACACGTTGCAACCGCCCATGCTTTTTGTATTTCCAGAATCATCGGATGTAGGCGGCAAATAGTGATGCGATTCCAGAGGACTGTTATGGTTTACTGACGACAGAAGAAAGCTCGATAGGTGGCGCGCGCTCAGCGGCTCTTGCGCTCGGCTTCCGGGACTCACAAACACCATTAAGTGGATACACCAAGGGTACGTTCCCCTAAGAACCCGGGATATGGCGCTGGGGAGCCTGCCTAATGCGCCCATTGCTAAAAAGGAAGTAGGGTGCTGGACCGGACCCAGAAGTGACTTGCTGCGCCGTCAATAGTTGCTATGGACGCTCGTGAACTGACTGCTGCGTGAAATATCAAAGCTGCTCTGATGCAGTGAATCACGCCCTACGAGCAGCTGCGACGTACAAAATTTTGCGCTGGTCGAGAAAACTCGGCTTTTACGCAAGAAAAACGCACCATGCCGGCCATCCTAAAGACGACGAGATAGTATTACAATGTTGCGAACGTCCGGCCGTATTCAGTTAAAACCACAAGAGACCCACGAGAGCACCATTTGCCACCAGTTGCCAAAAATATAGCCGTACATAGCTGCCCGCTCGTACGGTGTACATGTCGTTTAAGCTGTGCATGACATCATTTGATTTTTGCTCAGCCTAAACGTTTTTAGTGTTTCGTGGCTTCTCATCTTGTCCGTTTGGGGCGCTAGTCTCGATCAATTGGGTGATTGATCTGTTTGGGAGATTGATCTGTTTGGGAGATTGATCTGTTACACAGATCAATTCGATCTGTGTAGCTGGTTCGACCGTGGTTGAGTCGACTGCGGTTGACACTACTCAACCGTTGTTTGCTCAACCGTAGTTGAAAGTAGTAGTGTAACTAGAGTATTACCCTGCGCAGCACCGTCAACGTCTGCACTCATTTCACCACTTCTCGATGTCCACCGGTATGCTTCACCTTTTTAGCCTCAGTGACTATCGCATGAGTGCGGTAATGTGGGTTCTACCACCTGGATAAACTGCTAACCCCGACGGTTACGACGCCTCTGCACGTCGTGCAGTATGCCAGTATCTCACTTGCTATGTGCTCTGTCATGTAAAATGTGTGTGTTAATGTAATTCCTGCGGTGAAATACCTCATCCCATCGCCATGAATGTAGCTCTTGTTGTAGTAGTAGTAAATGAATGGTCTAGGAGTCATGTTCGAGTTGATATAGCACTGGTTTCGTCCTCAGGAAGAAACAAAATTCACATTTCCCAGCACCTAAAAATTAAATTTTGTGAATTTCCGTTTCAGAATGGTAAAACGGTGTTTTTCCACGACCAAATTAAAAATCCGCATTTTTAGCGTTTTCTTCGACTACGGAATGCTAGGAGCTGTGTTAATTACAAGAACCCAATTATTGTAATTGGTCATGTCCTCATTCAACTGCTACTTCCAGGACCTAGTTACTTCTTTGTTACTTCTAGTTACTTGCTTTCGATGTTATATAATTGAAACCATTCCTTAATTAATTTTCAAATAAGTTGTAATGTATTTCTACGCAGGTTGCGCCTGGAATTAATTTGCATGCGAAAAGGATCTTTCCCACCGTTTCTCCGTAGAATTTTTAAGGCATTCACCAAATTTCCGCGACACTCCTTCCGCTTCAATTTCTACTCATCGCAGTCCATGAGTCACTCGTTTACACTTATCAACAAATATTTCCATATTTGTACTGCGTTACCCTGGGAGGCCAAATAATGTTACACGTCAAAATAATCCGTCCAGAATTGAATGTAACTCGGTCTAACTCAATTAGTTTTCAGAATATCTTACATTGTAACTAAGTCAAAATTACGATTTCGTAATTGTAACTGTAGTTTTATTCGTTTCTTGAGGACGTAGCACGTGTTTTTATTTATCCGTTTATTTTCAGTTCTAACTTCTATGTTTCATGCGACACTCAATTCACTGTGGAAAGGCACGCAAGAGCTATCTTGATATCGAGAAATAAGGCATCAACCACATGCCGCCTGTCGAGTGTCAACACTGTTTACAAGCGAAGCGCGTTGGGAAGGAGGAGGAGGAAGAGGAAGGTCTAGGGATCCGCGATAGGGAATTTAGGGAGCAGTATAGGGAATGTGGGTGAAAAAAGAGACGCTCGTATTTTGAAGGTGGTAGCGCGGAGCGTGGTGCTTCAACAGTCCCGACGAGTCGATAAGAGCGCGCGCTGAACGCGCCGCTGGTGGCATGGCTATCCTCAAGAGGTGTTGCTGCTGGAAGTCCGTTCGAAAAGGAAGTTTCATCAGCGGTGTCTTCACTTTGGTGAGTTTTCTTTTTATACGTACGCAAGATGTATAAAGATGTATGTAAGATGTCGCAGTGGAATGCTGCAGATGCGAAGCTGGAATATGAAGGAGCGAAATGCACAAGGAAGTTGCGTTCATTGAATCAGAAAAGTCGCGCATACGCGCAACACTTCGTGTACGCTTCACAGACTGTGGTAGAATGCGCTGAAGAGAAACAACAGAACATCATGTTTCCTTTAATTGGGGCCCCAACGCGTTAAAGTAATTGATTGAGAGCCATGAGTCCGATTGACGTCATTAAAGAGATGACGATCCCAATATATGGCTAATAGGCTCACTAATGCAGGAATTGTCATTACAAGACACCCTTCCCAGTGTTCGGCGGAGGGTGTGGTTGGCATGGCTGTCGCATATTAGCGGGCATTTCGTTTCGGCGCCATTCCAGGTGGAACGGCTCAATCCAATGCGAATGCTGGATTCTAGAAACAGGGCTTCACTGCATAACACTCTAACCAGCCACCGTAAGAAATTATATCTTGCTTTTTGCTAATTTGTTAAAGCCGTATGCCATTTTGTGGCACTTTGCATGTATGTTTAAAGGTGTGAGAATGGTGTAGGTCCCGCTATTTTATCAAATTAGGAGTGACAACATTGTCATTCTGCGCGGTGGTTGGCTTTGAGCTTGTTATACAGCAAAGTTTCGTTTCTAGAGTGTAGAACGTGCCATATGCATACGCTACTTGTTTTCCTAATCAGCGGTATATGCGCAATAATTCATTTTAGCGATGCGTTACTATGTGCTGGAGCGACAGATTTATCCGATGCAAACATTATTCGTTCAAATAATGTTTCTTGCGTTGGCGTTCTCTGTTTGTGTTTTCTTCCCTCACTCAGTCATTCATAAACCAAAATATTCATACCAAAAAATTGGTATAAGCTTATTGGCCACTTGTTAGGGGGGTTACATATCCACATGGCGTTTACAGAAGGTTATTCCCAGGACATTTACACATGGTACCTGCCGGGACATGGAACGAAATTATTTTCAGATCAACTAAAAGGGAGAGAATAAAGTAGAAGTCGTGAATACAAAAATAAAATAGTTAAAACAGAACAGAAGCATGACTACGCTAGTTTATAGGGGTAGGACTTCATCACGTGATAGTAGGAGAACCCTCCCCACAAGATAACTGTCAGCTGTCACGTAGCTAGGAGTAACAACCAGGTCTGGCGTACTTAAAAAGGGGACGCTCTTCATCATCTTCATCATCTTTGATGAAGAGCGTCCGCTCGAAACGTTAAGTATAGTTTTCCCCCTTTCCCCCCCTTTTTAAGTACACCAGCCCCGGTTGTTACTCCTGTGTTTTGTGTACCTCGCAGTCCTTTTAATCGTTGTGAAGTAGCTAGCTTGTATAGTACCCGGGATCCTCATCCTTATTTCACCGCCGGAGATAACGTCACATATGTTACTGCATTTAGGTGACCTCATTCGGAGTAGTACCCGGAGTAAAAAAATCGCCTCCAACCGCTACGGCACTATGTGGAAGGTGAGGTGCTATACGTGAGTTCGGTAGTGAGTAAGGTACCACTCGGAATGCACCGTAAAACAGTTTTGCCAACCTGAGGGTCATGCGACCGTCGTATGCTGCCAGACAGGGAGACAACAGGGAATCAGCCAGGTCTCCGGCTGGCTGTCCGTTGCAAGGACTTGCGGTTCCTGGCTTCAGCCGTGATAAGCCTTTGCCACCCGCAGAGGTTGCCTGCAGTAATGCCAACGGACAGTGGTACTGAAATATTTGTACCTTATGAAGCCGTTCTGGAACAGCTGCAATAACAAGAGCACGGCTCAATATCGCGAGAGCAGATGATATTTCAGCTCTCTACCTCATCCCGAGCTGTGAAATAAACTAGCTATAATAACTAATAATAACATTAATAATGATAATAACTTTATTTTTGTTCAGGTACCCAAAAACAACCACTGTAGGGTCTTCTTATGGGCGCACCACAAATGTTATATATGAAAAACAAAGACATTCAAATAGACAAAAAGACAACAAAGTTAACAGTGAAACAACGAAGTTAAACAGAAATAATGGCATTAATACGTGTAAGAAACTCATAACAAGGAGCGAAAATGTCAATGTCATAATGTTGTGACGCGGAGTTAAAGGTTAGAAAACGGTTGATTGGATGAAGCTTTACAAAAGAGTGAGGATAAAAAACAAGATGAGACCTCAGAGAACGTGAGGGCACTCGGAAGTTGATGCTCGATAGTAATTCGGGGCAGTCAATGACAGAATGTATGAGCTTATATAAGAAATGACAGTCACGAATCGTTCTGCGATGAGATAATGTGGAGACAGTTTGTTCAGAATATGATCGAACTTGTAGTATGTGCTGCAACCAAGATCACGAAGATGAAAAACACAGATGAGGCGTTGCTGAACGTTTTCTATTTCAGCGGTCTGAGTGATATCTAGGCAGTTCCAGGCCACTGATGCAAATTCAAGAAGAGGGAGCACAGTGGAGAAAAATAAGCGAGAGAAACAAGATGGATCCCGAAAGTTTTTAGTGATCCGCGAGATGATGCCGAAGCTGTGACTAAAGCACAAAAATATTTCGCAACCATAGTGGTCTGAGAAAAAACTTTATAAATATTATGGCACTACATCACGCGTTGACGTGCGCAAAGAAAAAGAAAGAAAGAAAGAACGAAGAAGGATGACCTGCAATGACTCCTGAAGGGCTAACTGTTAACAGCTGCCACAAAAACGTTCATGGACACAATGTATTGTTGTAATTAGAAAAAAGCCTAAATATATGCAAGAGATAAAAAAGGTGACCGATACTAAAAAAAGAAAGGCGAAAAAAAAAAACCCCGCTAAATAAATCATAGACGAGTGAATATAAGGGAGGTTGCCATAAAAGGTCAGTCAGATTTTCGCACGTGACATTATACCTACTTGACAGGCAGGCTTCTGCTGCCACGCAGAGAATTTATGCCAGGGAAACCTACGAAAAAATCGTGGTTACCAGCCATTGCGTAACAAAATTAATACGGCCACGCAAACTTTCGTCTTCATGTATTTCCTATACGCTATACCGATGGATGGAGGCGAAAATTTGCGTGGTCGTATTTATTTTGTTATACAGTGGTTAATAACCACATTCTTTGTAGGTTTCTCTTACATAAATTCTTTACTCTGAGGCAGAGGAAGTCTGTGCGTGAAGGAGGTATCGCGTCAAGGAGGTATCACGTCTTGCACTCAAATGTGACTGACCTTTTAGAGCACCCACTCTGTATATTCCGCGTTACCTGTCTGGCCACACAGTTATGATTAATCTCAGCGCGTAATGCTTTGTGAAGTGTCGTGATACATGTGGGTGTCTGAAATGTGGTGGATAAATGCGAGCGAGCACAGAAGTGAAATCTCACGCGCGCCTATTCAACGTGCAACGGCAAAGTGTTTTCTGAATAGCCCCCAACAACAGTAACGGACAGTAGCCTACTGCTCTTGCTCTCAATCGTAATGACTCAACATGGCGATCATTCAGACCGATTCGCTAAAGCGGGAAATTATGCTATTTTAGTTCCTTCACATTACTTTTGCGCATGTCGAAGTCAAAGCGGTCCATTTGAAACGTATTCAGCGCAGTTTAGCGAAAGGAAAACGTTTCAACGAAGCAGGATTCATAAAGGAGGACCCTACAAATGTGGTCGTCAATCGTATAATTCCAAGTATTTTGTGACCACATGATGTGCAGATTATAATAAATTATTATCTCTCTATAGAAAACAACGTTGCAGCCGTTGTCAATCCACAACCTATTAAGTAAATACGATTTCACTAATAACAGTTCAAACAGTGCTGGCGGCAAAACTCCGTTCTGTAATATACTGTTAAGAAATTGTAAACATAAATTATCGAGCACTGAAAGCATCCACGCTGAAGTATGTTCCTGCATTTTGAACATTTCTACACAATATATACACAGTAATTGGACACCTGTGTCAAGTTTTTTTATGGTACAGCTCGGCTCTCACGACGATCATAACATTGCTCTAGGGTTAATTAATTAATAACATTGAAATACGTTGCTTTATGATGACGTTGCTGTTCATTCTCTTGAGAGGTGGCTGTCTTAGCCAGATATTCAAGGACATCAGCTACGGTATCAATTACGCAAGCACTTCAGCACCAGTCTCGGTTTTAGTGCCACCACCAAAGAGTGCAGTCGCGACCGACACGACCACGAGAGATGGACAGGAATTTAGGGAAAACGTTACGCAAAGCCAAGTGTATCAAGTAAAATAAGGATAAGATGTGGGCTCGCTTGTGAGACATTCCACCTAAAACCATTAAAATCCCCCAGAGCCGGGGAACGTAAAAAGGACTACACGCAGGAAGTAAATCCTCATGTTTAGAAGAGTACGGACAGACACAATGTTGAGCGCTTGCGCTTACGTCACAGCAGGAATATCCCCTCTCTAACTACCTATCGAGGCGCTCGCGTCGTCCTCAACATGGCGCCAAAAAGAATGATTGCAGATAAATAAATCAAACTGTTTCATGCCTTCTTCCACGAGACACAAAAATAAATTCAAATTCCATTCAAATTCAAAATTCAAAAATTGTACAAATAACATAACTCGCGCGTGGTTACCTGCTGTCTTCGTCGTTGTTCACGCCGCTCCTGTGGTAGTATCTTTTTCCTCTTCCCCTTCTCGACATTGAATACTCTTCTGCGCTGCGGAATTGAGCAGTGCTGTTGCTGTTTGAGTTCTGTAAGCCGGGAAACTTCATCGCACACGAAGGGAAGTTGCGGCAGTTTCGGGTCAGCGCGAAATATACCTGTCATCTGCTGTTATTATAATTCATTGAATGCTTCTTATGGGGCCCGCTAGGTGGCGAGCAGCCATCTGGAGGGGCGAAACCAACTGTCACATGAGTGCGCACGGATCATATTCTGAGCAAATCAGAATGCAGACGTACTGGGCCCGGTGCGCACCTAACGTGTGATGCGGTGAATTACAGAGACCTGTCGTTAATAAAACGACGCGACCACTTGTTCTTAAGAACATCTGTCTGTATCAACTGTAGCTGTGGCGGTGGCCTGCCGGCAGCTCACCGGAGTTGGAATTACTTCACGGATGGCATTAAAGGGAGAAGTGCAGAAATTTGGACTAGTTGGTACATACTACAAAAGGAATACGCGCATACAGAAGAGACAATATCAGTAAAGTTTAGTTATAGTAGCGCTTTGTGTGTGTGCCTCCTCTCCTTTGTCCCGTCTGTGTCTGCGTATTCCTTTTGTATTAAAGGAAGGCATCGCAACAATCGGGGGAAAATGCTGCATATTGTACTTGGTACATAATAGCCCCCGAATACCCGCCATAACCGTTGTTTCTTTGATTAATTCTGCATCAAATGTGAAATAGTGAAACCGAAACTTGAACATGGAGAGGAAGCCGCGAAAATTCCCCACTCCCAAGGCTACTGCGCCGGCGCCGGCGTGACGTCAATATGCGTGCAGGGGCATGCAGGGTATCACGGTGGATGTAGCTCAGACTTGTGCGTAACGCGTTACTAGTAATTGCGTTACTTGTAATCAATTACTTTTTTGAGTATTTTTTCGAGTAATCAGTTACTTTACTGCGAAAGTAATTTTTCGAGTAATCAATTACTTGTTGGAGTAATCGATTACTCAGTAATTGATTACATTTCCGGCAGAGATTAACTTATGTTTCAGATGTTCTGCTCCAAGTCAAGCCCCTCGTGCCGTCAGCATTAACTTGGATCGTTCTACTATAGCAAGCGCAGGTCATTGTAACGTTCTGGAATTTCAGGGTCTGTCTCCCTAATCTCTTCCTACGCCAGTGTGGTGGTACCTGAAGCTCTGGAGGTTTACTGAGTCATGGGGAAGTTCCAGGCAATGTTCTTCCACAATCGGGTCAACGTCTTCCCTGTGACGACAAATAGACAAATACAGTAGACGTAGAGATCTACCTGTCCTACGCGTTTTTGTTTTCCGTTTTATTTCAGCTGTTCCACTGTTGAACCTTTTTTTTTTATCTGAGGCACACAAAGACGGGCATAATTTGCGGGAATGCAGAGTAACGACCGGAGTAACGCGTTACTTTTTTACTCGTTACTCAATTACATTTGGAGTCGAGTAATTGGTAACGGTAATCAATTACTTTTTGAGTAGAGGTAACGGTAACGGTAATCAATTACTTTTTTCGAGTAACGGGCACAAGTCTGATGTAGCTACACCATATTACGTTCCCGAAAGCGAAATCGTGCGACACGTCGCGTGCGACACGTCGTCACGGTATGGACGAGGGATCAGAATACTCGAACACAGATAAAGATTTTTCGCAGCGACAGCTTCGTGTGGACGGTTCTGTGCGTGTGAGACGCATGTTCGCAACAGAGGACGATTCTCCGTTTTCTATCGATATTCGTTCAGCTGACAATGCGAGGTACGATTTGCATTCTGAGGAATCCGAACAAGGATCCGACGTTCAGAATCGCTTGAATACAAGGCTTCTAAGGATTCAGTTTATAGGACGCCCATAACGCACGTGGTTTTTACGTCTATGCTGGTGTACAGCTTGGTTCAGATGAACTGCGGGCAGCCACTTCCCCCTGAGCATGATCTGCGACCGATACACCTTTGCATCTATCGGACGTGTGTCCATTAACATACTAGAAAGTGTCACAATTGTTCATGTATACCTCTTTACGTTGTTGTTTGATGTACGCGCCACGTTGAGTCAGCTTCGAAGAGTCGGGAAGCAGCGTAGGAATAGCATGACACGCTAGGACTTTTTGTTCTTTAGATACTACCGAGCTCATGTATGAGACGTGCTCCGATGTCGAACGTCTCAGGAGTGGAATGGTCGGAACAAATTCTGCTGTATGCTGCTTTGTTTATCTTGCCTTCGCTGCCTCTCACAGACGACAATGCTGTTCATCTTTTGGAAAGGAGAAATATGTGACTCCCGACATCAAAATTGACTGTTGTCACACCCTTTCACGCAACATCTCGACCCACCTCTCATTTGCAGCTCAGTGCCGAGCAATTAACGTAAGTACTATCAGCGTACCCGAGGCACGTAGAGAATCGAATGCATGTACTGCTACGTCTGCCGACCAGTGTTGCCCACAGCCTCTCGCAAATTTCAACAATTGAGATTTTTAAGTCGACTTTCCCACGTATGCCAGTGCTAAGTGAAATTTCCGCTTTCCCCCCTTTCTTTTTCTGTTCCAATAAGTATATCCCCCTCCCTCATACTAAGTGGGACTGCAAGAACTTCCTGGATTGCGATGTGTCTTGTCGATGACTGCCTAATTGCATTCGTGCCTGCTAAGTAGGCTATACCTCAAGCGCCGAAACACAACCGATGTTCAGTATGTTAGCTTACTTATGTGTACGAAGATTATGTTGCGTGAAGAGTTGGCGACCTGGTAGGCATACAGCGGTAATCCTACCCTCTAGACGTAGAACCTATCATCGCATAGTACACGCAAGGCTGAGGGGCTGTTAGGTCCCCTGGGGGCTTAATCGCTTACACACGTAACGAGCTAACGAGGGGCGGGACATTCGTCGGGAAGGGCACGTGATAAAGTGTTACAGCAAAGGCGTACGCCTCCCGCTTTCAGCAACCAAAACGATATCATTATGAGTGGTCACGGCGGCAAGCCCATCTAACATCACCACCACCTGCTGTGGTTTTGAAGTGTATTTCAAGAGTGCTGATTTTTGTGAACGGTTATAAACCTCACCTGTGCAGGGAAAGGGATTTGTCGTCCTCGCTTGGACAGGAGATTAAGTGACAAATGTATTTTAGAATTAAGGACATTGAATACCATAAGCCAAAGTCTGCCATTGCTCCCTATAGCACGGCTCTTAGTCCACCACGCGGCAACCAAGGGAACCATGGAACTATGCTGAAAGGAAACGAAAGGAAGAGAGATATACCATCGGGCGAAACCGAAAATGAGAGAGTGGTATTTAGGAAATGTGTAAAAAAAATGCGTTTCGTAGGCCATTTTCCCCCTACACTCTTAAAAATGAACTTCACCGCATAGCAGGCTCCTAGCTAACCATCATCTCGAATGATATCGTTATCTGCCCTGATTTGTTGAAAACGCGAGGCGTACGCCTTTTTTGTGACACTTATGCTGTTCATCATTGTCACAAGAAGGTGTACGCCTCCCGTTTTCAACAAATCAAGGCAGATAATGATATCATTCGAGATGATGGCTGGTTAGGAGTGTGCAAAGCAATGAAGTTAATTTCTAAGAGTGTACAGCCGCGTTGCCCCAGAAGACCAACCGCATTGAGCGTTTGCAGTGCATGGCACTATTTGGAGCGCATTCAGAATACGTTACATAGCTCCCTATTCTGTCTGCAAGCCACAGTGATCCACGTAACTTTCTCTGATTTGTGACCTAGGGCCCGGCTGTGAATCGGATAAGTGGCATCCAATCTAGGCCTTACTCAGTGCCGTGTATTAAGGGGTAGTGTGGCCATTAGGAGGAGACTACAAAAGAGGCTCGACCAGCCAATCAAACTTCATTGGCGCATTTCATTGGTTGTGACTGATTTTTATGGGGGCCGTCATGAAATCAAAATTTCCCGAACATGGAGATGTTGCTTGGAACGGCGAAGCGGGGATTTCCTAACATTTTTTTCCCCACAAATTACTTTAATCTGATCCTATGAGTATATATCTTCATGTACCTATCTGCAAAATCGGCTTCAACTTTCTCTCCACCACCATTATTTACGCGAAAATGATAGGTTTCGTCGCTGACGTTAGGCCTAGTCAGGAGCGCCATCCCAAGGAAATAGCGGGAACGACGCCACTGATGCGCAAAATTTCGAATGTTTGTTGAATTTTATTTATTTTATTTATATATACATAGTTGTCCATTTCTCATTCCATCTCTGCTTACGTTACATTGTTTAGAAGTCACTACCGGCAGCCGTCTGCGTACAAGCGACTTCTGCAGTTCTGCGTCTTCCCGACATGTCTCTCTCGATGCAGATGGCGTTGATAAAAGTGGCAGCAAAATCCATAGTTTAGGTATGTCGCTAGGGTTATCCGTTTCAACCCAAACCAATCCAGTTTCCACAACATGGTCGTACCCAGTCAATTAGGGCGAAATATAACTACGGATGGCCTATACAGAACTGTATTTCTGTATCTCAAAAGTGGGTGAGAACTGTATCTCAAAAAGTGGGTGAGCTTCAGGCATATGCTGGCCCCATGGCCAGACTCCCGGCACTGGCCTTACTATACAGGGTTAGTCTTGCAAACGTTACACATTTCAATCGCATCGTAAAAATAAAAGACGGGACCCACCCGAAACTTTGCAGTCTGATAGCCATTTATATTAAGTATTATTGAAATTTTTTTCGAGCGTTATGGTCATGTCTGAGAAAGAAACTCAAAAGTCAAGCAAAATCTCGCCGCATGCATTTTCAATGGCCTATCGAACAAAAACACCGCCAGTTTTTTTTTTTTTTTTTCTTGTGTGTGCTTCACATTCACATCACCCGACACAGGCGGTGATGCGTACAACGATGTGTCGTGCCCATGGTGCAGTTATGCACTAGTGCTCTTCTTCTGCATGTTCGCGCCACCTGTGTGTGATGAAATAAAACTGAGGCGCATACTGGAAAAAATGGCGGCTTTTGTGTGAGGTGGTCCATAGAAAATGCATACAGTGAGGTTTTGCGTGATTTTGAATTTTTCTTCTACACGACCGTAACGCTCACAAAATTCAAACTTCAGACAAATGGCTACCTGCAAAGTTTGGGATTGGCTAAACCTATATAGTCTTCCAATTTTACGACGCGATTGAAATGTGTCGTGTTTGCTAGACTAAACCCTGTAGATGGACGTGCGTTCTTCTTCGCGGGGGTTTAGGGACGCCTGACAAAAAAAAAAAAAAAAAAGGAAAGAAAGAAAGAAAGAAAAGAAAAAAAGAGCTCACTTTTTCATTCCTCCATGCTTCGCAATCGAGATGTACTCGAATAGTTCTCAGTCCCCAATGTGTACATGCTCACACTGTCCTTCCTTCTGGAAGTTGGTATTGCATGTGTGTAAAGAAAAGATTGCACCCAAATGAGTTGGATGACAGACACCTCGATTACTAAACATTCGATTGGACATCCGTGTAACTCACATATGAAGGTCACAGTCTCAGAAGAGAACTGCATCTTCCTGCATAAACGAAACTCACCGTGAGAACTCTGGGACATATTTGCACATAATACTATATACACATTCTACGAGACCGGGTGAAAAACATCGCTGAGGCATCGTCCACGTAGGCATCAATGCGAGGTCCCTGGCCCAATATGATCGTGTTAGCACCGTTGTGCACTGTTCTAACGGAGGCTGGTCACCTGTACATGGTTTTGCTGAGCTCTACTGATATTGCGGCTTTTTTTTTCTTGTGCAATGACATCATCAGGGGTGTATGTGTGGGGTTAACACAGTGGATGTCACGTGGCGTACGTAACTTTATGCCACATCAATGACTTATTCGATCATTATTCACTCATCACTTCACCATTTCATATCACATACTGGCCAGCGTGCCACAATAAAAGGGGCACTAAAATGCAAAAACAACTTGTTCTCAATTTAAAGTCCGTGTTCCATTTAGTACAATGCACGCAAAATCAGTTCACACAGTGCATTTAGAAGAAAAACACGGTGGTGGTGGTGGCGGTGGCAGTGCTGCAAGGGCTCCCCGGCGTCACAACTAACGCTTTGGGGGGAATGTGCGTCCTTTGCCGACTTCCCAGGGAACTGTACCGACATATGTGTGACAGCCGCGTTCGAGGAAAGCACAGGAAAAACCCCAGAGCACAGCCGGCACCGCGATTCGAACCCGGGTACCTCCCAGTCTCGACGTGACATGAAACAACAATGAAAACAGTTTCGTTGTTGGCGAAAACGAATCGGATCCTCTGGCAGCAAAGATTGGAGGCATCTTATCAGACAGCAGCAGGAAAAACGCGCGCATGCCTATCTACGCGTACGGATTTGGAACGGGTCCTGTCGTAGCGTCGTGTATATGGCGGCACGATGCGCATTGCTGCAATTTTCAATACCGATTTACTTAATTGTAGCCTACAGCAGTAATCCCAAATGTTCCATACCTTCACGTCCTTCGGACAACGGGACCAGCGTGCTTCGTAAGCCGCGTTGTTTTTGGAGCTGCTCCATGGCGCGACAGGTGCGTTCACGCGCAGCATGGACTAAACACACCCGATGTATATACCCAATGCACGAGCTGAAACGACGTTCACTGCGTAGTGCCTAGTCAAGAAAAAGTCCGGTAAATTGTGATTGTAGTTTCGTAATGGAATCTTTTTTTTTTTTTCGAATTACGACAACAAGTGTGACATTAACATAGCGTGTAACGTAATTTGAAGTGAACTTATGGTACCATTTTAGTGCCACTTTAAAGGAGGTAAGAATTCCAGTCTGCAGGTATTTAGTTACGGGTGTAATAGGTGTACCGTTTTTCTTCTACGCTTCGTAATTCTATTTACAATTTATTGTTCAATACTTCTCCTTCATAACGTGTGCAGCGTTAATACAAAAACGCACTTTTTTTTCGGATACGCGCGAGTAGACATACTGCCATCCAGATACCTCTATCCATTGTTACGTCATTTGAGGAATTGTAGCACGAAATCAGACGCCAACGCGGAGGTACACGTACCGTTCTGCTGTACACTCATAAAAATGATTGTGGTGGTGGTTGTGAAAGGGCTCGCCGTCTCTTAAAAATGAACTTCACCACATAGCACGCTCCTAGCCAACCATCATCCCGAATGACAACGTTCTCGTACCTGATTTGTTGAAAACGGGAGGCGGCGCCTATTTTGTAGCCATAATGCCGTATATAACGGCTACATAATAGGCTCCGTCTCCCTTTATCAACCAATCAGGAGCGAGAGCGTTGTCATTTGCGATGATGGTTGGCTAGCAGCGTGCTATATGCGGTGAAGATACGGAACTATCAGATTCATCTATACAAACGGTGTCACAGCCAAGAAGCTAAAATCGCTGTTTGGAGCTGACACTGTGGGCGGGCTAGCTTGGTACAGTTCATAGCCCCTTTAAGTAGAGTACTAAAAGCTCTAAAACACACAGAAAGGAACAGAGACAGGAACGTTTCTAGCGCTTGTAGTAGTCGATGATATACACGACATTCATGGGTAAACATAAACAAGCCCCCGTCACAACTTCCGGTGCCACGAAGACTTCCGGTCCCTCCGCGATTAAAGGCGCTCGGAACAAGCCACCATGCAGAATGATATCTTTCACTTTCCTGATTTGTTGAAAATGGGAGGCGTACGCCTTTTTGTGGCAATTTGAATTGCCATAAAAAGGCGTATACGGCCCCCTCACTCCTCAAATATCAATCGGCATAGTGGTTGGCGCGCTGCGTGTTTGTTGCGAAACCGGATGCCGTTTTGGCAACAAACCGGAAGCGGTGCAGAAAGGCACGTACACCAACAGGCATAGTGGGTTGTTTTACGCACAAATTAGGCGGCAAATTTCCTGATTCGCATTTTTTGCCGTTTCTTTATTTGTTGTTGTTGTACCTTCAGGTAGAGGAGGCGATGCACACATCGAAGCAAATATACTCAGGCTCGAGCTGACATGTGTCCATAAAATAACTGCCATCTTGCATTTTAACTGTATCCTAGGGTTGCGGAATGGGATCACCCATTCCATTCCAATTCCATTCCGAGGAATGAAGATTTGTGATAATTCCATTCCTTTCAATTCCTGGGAATGAAAAGGTATGGTCAATTCCCACTCCTGAAATGGCTTGGCAACCCCATTCTATTGCTTTAATTCCACCAATAAAAGAATTAGGACCGGTAACCGTAGTAGCTAACCCAGCAGTGCTATAGAGGAGATTGACATTACCCACCACGGAAAAAGCACAAATTTCGCCCTCCTCCTCTCTTCCTCCTCCTCATTGGCATCATCATTACAGGAGTTTTCCACTAAAGTAACTGGTGCAAGTGATGTGGGGTTGCGGGCCTCACACTAGGGAAGCCAACATCTCCATTTTATTTTTTCTTAAAGCCAAACCAAACCATCGCCCTCGACCGTGCGGCACCCAGACCATTACATTCCAATTCCATCCCGTCTGCGAAAAAAAAAAAAAAAAGCCTAATTCTATTCCCAGGACAGTTTCCGCCATTTCATTCCAATTCCATTCGGGGCTCTGATAAATCTGGAATGATTCCGGAACTATTCCAACCCCGGAATGGCAACTCCGCAACCCTGCTGTATACCGTTGCATTACATGTACTTCAGCTATGCATTGATATGGGTTAAGTAGGAACATATTCTGACTATCCCGGGCGTTGCACTCGTCTGTATACTCGAGGGGCCCAAATATCGTGCGCTATCCATAAGACAGCGTTCTGCGCCGTGCACTAATAACATCCGGGAACGGAGAAGCATCTACTCGTAATGATGCTAGGGAATCTCCAGGTGATGCGAACGATAGATGAAAGCATGTGGAAATGCTACTATAGAGACCCTGGTCGCACATTAGGCCCAGGTGAATCGATGAACCATTCTCGTTTTGCATTATTAAGGACGCGCGTGGCGGATATAACGAGTGGGCAACCTAGTCCAAACCTCCTCTTACGGAAAATTAATAAACTCTTGAGCTCCAGGTCGGAAGCGCGGGGCGAAGTAGCGTGCGGCGAATATTGACTGAGTTGAGAATATTTTCTGAAATTTATTTCTGTTTTCTAAAATTGAGAATAATTTTCTAAAACGACGCGTACCACAACGCCACGCCTATTGTGATTGTGGAGCTGTCATGCGGGAAACAGCTCAGTAACAGCGACAGCCCCGGCAGAAATCTTTTGGTCTCAAACAAACGGAACGTTGAAATGAACCTCCGTATGCGTTTGTGGATGAATACGCCCGTAAGGTGTTCTTGTATCCGGGGCCGTCTCAAGGCAACGTGCAGTGAACCGACGCGGGACCGGTTATAAATATAATTGAAACGCGAAAAAAAGAAAAAAGAAAAACGACAACAACAACAAACAGCATCATGACAAGACACACAAACACACACAAAAAACAAAAGAACAAGCAGGGTCCACCTGATGAATGAGTAGAGCAGGTGAAATAAGAGTTCAAATGAACGAAGAGACGAAATACACCACTGACCCTCATCATACTGTACAATGTTCTCAAGACAGCAGCCGAGAAACACGGAAATATCCGAGGATGTCGAGAAGATCACATGATATGTGATAAGTCAACAGACTTTGCTATTTCTTTTTCGATCGAGAGCATTGCAAGGCCAGTCTGTGGTGTAATGCATGCAGGTTGGACACACGCTTAATTTGGGGGGCTATCTATTCCGTTTTAGTCCGTGATCTTCGCGCGGGGCGGGGGGCGGCCGCACGGGCCGCGCATGCATATGAAGCCCTTCTCTTTTTTTACTTTGCATTAAACATATCCCCCCCCCCGGACCCTGCTTGCATCCCTGAGCACGTGACATTTGTGAGCATTACGCCACGTTATATGCGCATGTCGCAGTTAGTATGGCGCGAAATCTTTATTGGGTACAATGCAATATCAAGCCGTCTGTAAGTAAGCAATCCACAGTTAACATGTCCACAAATAAGGAGAACTTCTTTGGCTAGCAAGTTCGGTTTTTAGAGAGTTTTTTTTTTATGTTTCGTGTATGCGCCACAAAGCAACTGCGGCTATCAGTGGAGTACAGATGTGGACAGATGGAGAGAGGACAGCACGAAGGAGTAAGGGGGACGAGTGGGTTAGTATGCGCCCTGGACAGACTTCAGGGGGAACTGTGCCAACATGCGTCCGGAATGCCTTCGGAAATCCCAGGGAGAACATCGGACAGCACATCCGCTGGTAGGATTAGAATCCACCACCTCCCAGTCTTCGACGTGACTATGGCTACCACCAAGGAGCGCGACGCCTCAACAGGTCTTTCTAAATTCCTTTCTAAATTCAAGCTTTAATATGAAAAATGGCAGAACGATAATGTTGAATAATTATATTACTCAGGGAAAGACCTCAGATAGCACTGCCGGTGGGAGGATCCGAACCTGTGTCATCTCCCATGTAGTCTCGGCGTCGAAAGCGATCATCCTAACCACTATGCCACGGGAGAAAGAGAGCCCAGAAAGAAATATGAAAGTGGAGGGGGAGGAGGAGGGAGGGGGAGACAAACATGTGCATCATGGTGACCACTGAACGTCGCGTTATGGCACTCGGGTGATTTAGAATGGAAGAACGGGATAAGCTGTTCTGTTTCACACAAAGCACACAAGTGTCAAACGTAGCAAATGCGCTTCAATTCCATTGCGTGGTGAGTCAGGGTGCTTTCATGTACGCAACGTCGCAAATGCAGTCCGCCTACATGTACTTCAGTAGACCAATATTTATGTGTTTGAAGCTAACGATTTGAAACTTCGAATGAATGTATTGTTCAGATAACTAACGACACGCCATGAATACTAGGAAGCAATAGATGCACACAAACTCTGCTGTTCCGTTAATACAGATTTCTGACAACACGAGGCATTCTCTTTCGAAGCTTGCCCCGTTTAAACATTAAAATTAACTATCGAACAGTGTCACAGCGTTAGCACGGTAACTTTTGTTTCATTGTACAAGACACGCTCGAACATTTACTAGATTATATTTGCTCATGTGGCCGAGGCACAGAAGTAACCGTGTGTGAAGATGAGAGGAAAAAAAAAACATTGATATAAATGTTTGAATTATAACGCATTAACAGATGAGGTAACTAAATATAGAACACGACCACAACACAAGCCCCGCAACGCCCAGTCGCATACTTGAATTGGATAATGACCGTTATTCAATTCAAGTAAGCAACTATAGCCGTTGTGTTGCTTGTGTTTTGTTCGTCCTACTATACTGAATTGCCTCATCTGCTACTACGTTAGATGAGAAAGATGCCGCCAGCTATGAGCGTGTTTGTCTGTGTGAATGTGGGAGTGACTGGCAACAATGTAAGTGAGAACTTGCTTAGGGTGAGTGCGTATCCCGCGATTTCTAGCGCGGCTCGGTACGTTGAAGGGAGGGCAGCTAGCATGGTGTAATTGGTAACATCCCTGACTGGAAATCAGAGAGTGTGGGTTCGAATCTCCCTGCTGATGCCTTTTCTTCAGCTGCCATTGTTCAACTCACGAATTATAACACACACACACTGAGTGACACTGCGTCTGCTTCGGTTATGGTTTACCACGGCTGACGCTGTTGCTGCGCACACCGGGAATGTTGTTGTTCTTCCTCTACCTCCGCTTCTGGCAGTCTCGTAGCGTTTCAAGACGCTCTCGGTTACCATCAACCCTTGCGTGCCGCAGGTGGCGCTTGGAAAGAACCAGTCTGTGTGTATGGCGGGCTAGAAGCCCGCCATACTGTGTGGCTGGTCTTCCGCTCCGATGCCAATACATGGCGCTTGGATCTGTTCCGAATTCTATGTAAGTTAAACAAGTTAAAGTAATCAGAAACAGTTTTGACGTGCTCGGAGATGGGTACGTTGTCCCGGAAAGTGACTCGATTTTTCAGCGTTTCTTTTCCCGCTTTTGTCCCGATTTTAGTGATATTTTTGTCCCGCTAATCCCAGCTCTACACATCACCTCTCACTTCACAGATCACAGGGCGTCATTCTAAAGTAGTTGCGCGTATATCAGCAATAAAAGTGTCAACATCCACACACAACAGCTGCCGCTGAAATTCGCGTTACACAATCGTAAGAGTCCCGTAATTTTTTCATATATTTTCAGTGACGTCAATAATAGTTCAACAACAAATACATGATGAAAAAATATCACAGGACGTTTCACAACTTAAGCTGCGGGGCCCTACGCCACTGCTATTTTATTAAACGTGACGAGGTCTGTGCCATATTCATAATAATACGTGAAAACCTTTCTCTGACAGGGATATATGACCTATCTCATTCGGAGCTTCCTAAATAAAAGCTGCGGACATGCTCCTTGGAAATTCGCCTGGTTAAAGATGGCATCCGAAGTCTGCATCCAAAGACATCTTCAACCAAGTACCTTGATTGCGGCCGCCCACCGCCCGTCACGTAGCCGCTCAGCTACGACACGCAAACCGACCATTGCTTCTTCATTTCTGCTTTCAACGGAGCGCGGCACACATGATGACCGTTTCATGTTCTGCTCCAGTCCTTAAATGCAGGGCAATCACCCACTGCCGGTCCTTTTCTTCACTCACGAAAAGCGAACAAGAAGTGGTGCATTTATATGCGAATAAAACGACAAGCAGCAATTTGCCCAAGTGGCTAGTAGATGGCCACATCTTTCATCCTCGAAAATGCAGGCACCCATTACCGTTCTGCGTGCTCACAATTCATCGCAGAGAGCATCCTTAACCATTAATAAGGAGGCTTGTTGGACGGTACAAAATCAAGAGTTTGACCTGATTGTTAGGTTTGTGGCTTTACACAGCAGAGTTATATGCAGCTATTGTTGCATAGCACACAGGTCCAAACATGTAACAGAGTACACAAAGTACGCTATGTAATTCATGCGCATTGACGTACACGCAAACTATGGAGGTTATTGATAAAAATAAGGATTTTTTTTAGTCAATGACAATAAATGCGATATATTCTAGGTGAAGTGGGACATCCTATGGCCGCAGTAATCACGTCCTGGAACGTTGTCCTGTTTAATCTTGATAAATGATTATTTTTTTAATAATGGAGGATAGCAGTTCGACGCAATATAAATTCCTGTTGCTTCGGGTGCGCTGATGGGAGGAACGAAGTCAATGTAAGGGAAGACAACAAGCTGCTCCATTTTCTCCCTCGCACCAGCTCGCGTGACTCAGTGTTAGCGTGCTGGCCATGTCTTGTCGAGACTGGGAGGTACCCGGCGTCGAATCCCGGTGCCGGCTGTGCTGTCTGGGTTTTCCTCAGAAGCTGTGAGACATATATAGGCACAGTTCCCTTAGAAGTAGGCCCAAGGCGCACATTCCCTCCAGAGCGTTAGAATGACGTTGCCCACCTCTATTGAGGACGACAAAAGCGAGCTCTTTCACAAGCACCACCACCACCATCTCCTTCTCCCTCGCATTTGAAGGCAAGGGAGAAAACGCGTTTCTTGCGGAGCAACAAAATGACCTCCAAATCTGCCTTGTTTCCGGCGGTCATTTCCTCGCGTCATATTGCCTCGACTATTTTTCTGAAAACGGAAGCCGCCTCATGACTTGTTGCATTCCAGTGAACGACATCGGGAGAGTCACAGGCGCGGGCGTCGGAAGTCTCCCACGGCAGGGGGGGGGGGAATCTTAACCTGACCTAACCTATAGAGGAGCCATTGATGCGCTTATTAGAAACTAACGCTGAGAAGTCCACCTCGCCTTCCTGGAGCCCAATCTTCAACTTGTCGTTATCCGATAACGCGCGTTAAATGCACCGTGATTCGCCACGAGCTCTTGCGCAAGCCTATCAAAGCGGCTTTGGGGCGCGCGAACTTTAAATTTAACGATAACGATCGCTCGCTATGTGAAAGTTCAACATCGGGGCCCCGATTACATTGAGGTGAAAGGGAAATTGGCATTTGAGGGGCACAAACTGAAATATTGGTTTATTGTTTCATTAAGTGCGCTGAGACAAATAGAAGCAAGCGAGCGGTGGCGTGTTCCTTTATTTTTTTATTTTGATTCTCGTCAAAAGCGCAATGGTGTCAATGGGCGTCATTACCTAAAAAGGCCCTGCCGAGTGTTCTGGCTATAACTCAGGCAAAGACAGCACATGCGCTACACGTTTCATCAAGCGCACCAGCGAACGGCGTAGTCGATTCAGTCGGTAGTGATTCAAACGGGCGGTGATTCAATCGATTCAAACGGGCGATGTGTACAAAGGGCAGGGACGTAATGAGCGCGAGCTTATGACTCCCGCTTACTGGGAACTCCTCGTTCAAGGGGAATAATTGCAATCCCCTATCCCAATCACGAAGAAGGTTCATGGGTTACCCAGTCTTTTCAGGCAGGGAAAACACACGCTGCTTTCTTCAGTGTAGCGCGCGTGCGGTCCCAGACATTGTTTTTTCTTCATATTTATTTTTTGTATTTTTTTAATAGCAAGCCGGCATCAGCCTGACTGACCCTTCCTCTTTTCTTTTCTTTCTATGGAACACGTATTGCTGAAGCCCTGGGGAGAAAGCCTCCTGTAAATAGACCTATCCAGAGCTTTAATATTGCCATCGTTAGTGTGTATTTTTCGAAGAGGCATATTTGCAATCTTGTGTAAGCAGCAATTCCACGGAGACCGCAATGTAGGCTTCCTCCGCCTTTAGACGCGGGGTATAAACGACAGTGTTATGTGGGATATAAGCCTTCTGTTTCTAAAAAAAAAAAAAAAAAGTAGAATCAATTATGGCGGCGGCTTTGCTGAGGGTGACAGCCGTTGGGACCCGACGTAGGACTACGGACATGTCATCCGTTACGGTTGATGTCAGTTGGACTCGTTTGGTAGCTGTAGCGCCCGACAACGATGGTCTTGGTGATGTAATGTCGCTGTTAGCCGCGAGCGGACTCCTTTTACTTTTTCCGTCTATACAGTCTTGAACGTGCTGCAGCAGAGACTGTCACCTTTTTACATTCCTTAGAGTCTGCTCTTTCCTCTAGGACAAGTTTTCTGTGACTTTGATCGTATTTTCGTGTCATATATGCCGACGTTAGAAAATGTTTACTTCGATGCACTACTTCCTGTACAGCTTTCAAATGCAAAGCTTTCTTTTTGTGTTCGTTACGCATACGGTTACAGCTCGTCAGGACCAATCGTTTCACACTACATCTGTTTTTCTGCGACACACGGTACGTGTGCTCTAACGCTACTTAAGTAGATCAGCTATCTACGCGTATTCGTTCCCCATATTCCTTCTCTCCCATGTTTTCCGTGGCGCGACCTCATTGGTCACTCTCCCAAATAAGGGGGCAACATTTCAAGGTTGATGCACACATGGTTTCAGCTGTGGGCTCATGCTGGTCTACATAGATCCCCTTATTGCTGCCTTGTGGGTTGACACTCGACAGATACTTCGTCAAACTTTATACTTTCCCCTGCGCAGAGACAGATTGTAATAACATATTGTTGAGCGACTCACGACATTCGCAACGGCGCTATCCTCGGCGGCACAGAAGGCCTCCCGTCCGGTTTCCACAGCGTGGAGGGGGGGGGGGGATTTAGTAGCTGCTGAAGACGACTAGCGTGTCGGCCACCCACGCATCACCTGCTGCCTGCGGCACGCACCCCGAGGATTCGAGACGCCATGATACATAGTGATTAAACAGTTGTTCCCTGGCCTCCGACTTGAGCGTTTCTCCTCCTGAGGGGTCACTACACTCACAAAAAGTATTTAAGTTAAGTTATTGAGTACCGGGCAAAAAAGTATTTGCGCAGAGTAACTAAATACCCAAACCTGAGAATTAAGATAGTAAATACTCTTACAAGAAACTCGTTACTTGCAAGATACTTTGACGTCATAGATGGAATTGGTTACCAAAGAAATACGAAGAGCGTGAAGTTAAAAATGGCATTATCAAATAACTTGATAAGCTGGCAAGAAAAGCTTCTTTTCAAAATTGCTTGGCGATAGCCCAGTTTCTTTTAAACACATTATACCGTATACTGAACGGGTGCCCTATACAGATGCGAACGAATGCTCTACAGAAACGACATAATTTAATGTCGTTTTACTCCTTGTCATGGCTTTAACCTCATGAGGGGTTATTAATATTCCTTGTGCCCTCCTCGCTACGTTTTTCGGCACGGGCCTTCTATTCTGCCTGATAAGGGTCTCAATGGTTTACCCGCATATCCTTCAGGACAACACATCGCCTCATGCATGCTCGCAAACCCAAACGCGCTGCACGCTACCCCTTCCCAAGAGGGACGTGGATGCAACGAATACCTCAGACGCAAAAGCATATGCACTCTAAGAGGAAGAAAAAAAGAGCAAATGGAGCGCAACTATCTATGACTTTTACTTTCCTTCTACTCTTTTCTGCTCGTCTTTATGTGATCAGCCCGCCTTACTGTTCCGAGACTCACTTTATCCTTGCCAAGGTTGCCACTACGCAGAGAGCGTAAATGATACTCTCCTCTTTTACACTTTTATTCTGGGGTACTCTACTATTACATTATTGCACGATTACATTACACTATTACATGTTCTTTCTGTTCGTGCCCTGGGTGTTGTAACAGATGGTACCCTTTCCTAAGTCTCAAGTAACTAGCGTGGCTGATGCGTCGTTGAAGGTATTGGGAATCATTACACGGTTAACAAAGAGGGTTTACTGGTCCAGCTGCTCTGCTATCTCTATATATAGTTACGTACGTAGCAAACTTGAGTTTTGTTGTGTTGTTTCGAATTGTCTCACAACATCTGAGTCCAATCGAATAGAGCGTGTACAACGCAGAGTTATTCGTGTTATATTGTACGTAACGCTGTTACAAGTAACGCCGTTATAGTAATCGATACTTTTTTCGGTATCGGTGTGCGGATCGTGATACTTTTTTAAGTCGGTATCAGAAAAGTATTTCCGTTAGAAATTCATGGTAACGCAATCTCCGTATCGTTACCAATACCGATACTTTTTTAGTGCACCACCCTTTCTTCACCGACCATATTTCTTACTTTTATTCATTGTCAATCGTCCGCCTAGCCCTTGGCAAGAAGCCTGTGGACACGCCTTATACGTGCTCCGTAACGGGAATTATGGAATTATACCAAACACATGTTCACTTTTTTTCTTTGAACCTGGAGGAAATAACCACGCTGTGCTCAACAAAAGAGTTGAGGTCAACGAACAGAGGTCAAGGCATTGACAGTGCGCTCTGGATCGCACTGCTAAGCTGCCGTGTCGCATTGAGTCACGCTCACATATACTGTAGTATTGTTAACTTCGGATAAGTTTCCTTCGTCATTGGACTCCACGTATGTGTGGGCCTGACACTAACGTAATTGTCATACTGGCCTCTGTCAGCTATCCTGTTACGACGCCCTGCCAACACACGGCCTGCTAGGATGGCAGAAGAAGACTTTAAGAACCAGCTATTGATAAAAGTCTAGCAAAGTGTCCGAGCTACATAATAAATATGCTGTTCTTTTTTACTGCAAAACTGTCTTCTCCCAATTTGCTACTATACAAATGGGGTGTTCACGTAAGCGATATTGCTTAGTCCACTGTTGTTAGTGGTGGAAGAAGAAGAAGAATCTCCTCTGCATTTACTGTAATCTTTCGAAGACTCCTCCTTTACGAAACCTTTTACGAACGGGCCCACCCATCGAACTGGGTGGGGGAGCCGCCGGCCCTCCGCTTGCCGCGGCGACGACCTGGGCGCTTCTAAGTCAGGCGACAGGAGTCGGTCCCCGGTTGGAAGGCGCTCAAGCGACGTTAAACTGCCCACACCTCGCACATCCCAAACTGAGATTCTTCAGGGCCTAGACAGCGAAGGTGCAGGGTCTCAGCCAGATGGTGGCAGCAACCTGCGCATGGATGTTCAGGACGCGCGTGAACAGAAGAGTGATGCGGCGTTTCAACTACTGACATATAGGAAAAGTCGTCCAAGCGGCATACCAGTCGGTTTCCGATCTGTGACCACCTCGGACTCTTTCTGGGAAGTGAACCCCAACGTTATAGCACATGATATCCTCACGGTGACCCAAGAGAAAGTCCGACATCACCGTATCAACAAACAAGGAACTCTCATAGTTCACGTGTCATCCGAACATTCGGCGCACCGTCTGTTGGGTCTGCAGACACTCGCAGGTGTCGCTGTTCAACCCTATATACCGGAGTCGTACCTGCGCCCTATCGGCAGAATTGCTGGCATACCTCGCCGATACACCGAAGAACAGCTCTTAGAATACTTCAGTCCCAATGGAGTCATTCGCGTCAAGAGAGAGATGACATACTCCCTGGAGAGCGACGTCTCTGCAAATGCAATCGTCAAGTCCAGCGTCCTCTTGACCTTTGAACCTGGACACGTGTTACCTGCGGAGATCGCGCTTGGTTTCACATACTACCCTGTATCGGAATATGTCGACCCACGTGTTCAGTGCTTGAAATGCCAGAAATATTGCCACTACGCTCAAGAATGTCGTGGATACAAGGAATGCGCAGCTCGGCGTGAGCCGAAGTGTGCAAACTGCGGCGGGCGTCATACCGCGACGTATCGCGCATGCAGAGTTGCAAACGCGGCTGTGGCCGCTCACCGGCGGCGAGCACTGAGTGGGAAGCTACACACCGCTCCTCTGAGAGCTAACCGTTCACATCCTGGTTGTGCAGACCTTTCTGCAGCCCATTTCCCGAATCTTCCGGGCAGCAGTGAACAGCCCGCACGCGAGAGCAAGGGATCGCCGAAGTCTTTCGCCTCCGCTGTCAAGAAACCAAAGCCAACAGCTCCTTTATCTGAGTTGCCACCTAAGAAAGTTGGCCGGCCCACGACCAGCTTCAAGCAGCAAACTCGCCGCGAACCGAAGGGACAAGACAACGTCTTTGGTTCTGTACTCGTTATGCTATTTGCTGCGCTACGCGCCATCGTCCAGCAACTCCCTGCGTCAGCCGACCTACCAGCGGTTCAAGCCGTGCTCGCTCTCGAACCTCTACTAAGTAATCGTGGTCCCCTTGCAACCCGCAATGAATAATGCAGCACCACTTGCACCAACAGTTCAGCATCAAACAACGGCTATTTTTCAGTGGAACTCGCAGAGCCTGAAGTCGAAGGCATAGTCATGATTTAGTTGTTGTTGTTGTTGAAGTCGAAGACGTCGGACTTTCGCCAATTTGTATGGTGGCATAAATTTCCCGTGCTGTGCATCGCAGAATGTGGTATCACCAAGGACTTTCGACTATCTAACTACCTTACGTTCGTTTCTGAGCCCCGTGGTAGGACAAGCCGTGCGGCGCTTTTTGTCCGTTCCGATATTCCGGTCATCCAACGCCATCTGCATGTGACTGGGATTGGTGAATATGTCTGCTGCACAGTTCGCTTTGCCCCTTTTTACCTCACAATTGTCTCTGCCTATCTCCCGCCGGCGGTCAACTATAACGTGAACGAACTGGGAACACTTATAGATGAGCTCCCTGCACCTTTTGTGTTCTGTGGGGACTTAAATGCCCACAATGTGATTTGGGGCAGCACACGGTGTGATGCAACAGGTGAAAGACTTGCGGGTCTGTTTGCCGACAGCAGTCTTTGTGTTCTAAATGATGGCTCTCCGACGTTTATTCACATCACGTACCTTTCATCGTGTCTTGACCTCACCGTTGCATCGCCATCAGTAGCCCGCCGATCTGTGTGGCGCGTGGATGCTGACACCCTTGGTAGTGACCACCTACCGGTTTTGATCAGCATACGACATGTCCGTCAGTCATCTGCCTCACACTGCATTAGACGGACAAACTGGCAACACTATCAAGACGCCATCGAGATCGCTTCTTGAAGTGGTGGGCTCCGAAATGAGCAGGACTTCCGTCGATTGCGCAGTGGCTAATGCGACGCAGGAGGCTACAAGGGCATTCCGGCTTCCTTTTCATTTTTCTGCAGTGGACGCCGAATACGAGCAGCTCCGTGCCCTTTGTCGCCGCGCGTAACGGCGTGCGCGACGCACCCGCCTACCACACGACCGTCAAGAAGCGCGACGGGTGCAGAAGGCTGTCCACCGGCACTTGTGTAAACTCGGACGGGATAATTGGCGTCGTTTTTCGACATCTCTGTCTCCCCGCACCCCGATGTCTCGGATTTGGGGAGTGCTGAAGGGACTTTCTACTCCTGTGTTTCAACGGCACCCGTTCCGCTCCCTGTCCTTGGCCACCTCGCGTCCTGAACTGTGCCTTTCGGAGGACTATTGCGTGCGTATCACAGCGCAGCCTCCAGCCATGCTCTCATCAGCTCAAGGTGTTCCACCTGGTATGCAGTCTTCGAAAGACCCGGCTCTGGACCTTCCCCTTACCCTTCTCGACCTCGACTCTGCACTACGGGACTCTCCTCAGCATACCTCCCCTGGAGCAGACCAGATCACATATAAGGCCCTTCGGAATCTTCCCCTGTCGCGGCGAGCATCCCTCCTACGAATCTTCAACGAGAGCTGGAGCCAAGGGGAAGTCCCTAACGAGTGGAAGACCGCGATGGTGGTCCCTTTACTTAAACCAGGTCAATCGCCGCATCACATCGATTCTTTCCGCCCAATAGCTCTTACAAGCTGTATGGGGAAGACCTTGGAACGTATGATATTCAATCGCCTGAGCCGGTACCTTGAGAGCACCGGGTTTTTTCTTGAGGAGGTGGCGGGATTTCGCCCAGGCCGGTCAGCGATGGACAGCGTCATAACTCTAATCAGTAAGACACAACAGGCAAGGGTCGGAGGTTTATTGACAGCCGCTGTCTTCCTCGACGTCAAGAAAGCCTGCGACAGTGTCCTCCATACCGCAATCATGGCGACGCTTTCAGATGCTGAAGTCGGGGGCCGCCCCTGGTCATGGATCAAAGACTTCTTGACTGACCGCTCCCTGTTTGTGCGCACCGCTGACGGGGACACTGTGACGTTCCGCGTACATCGTGGTGTCCCACAAGGGAGCGTCCTCAGTCCCCTCTTATTCAATATCATTATGGCTTCTTTTCCTGCGCAGCTTCATAATCACACTCACATTACAATATATGCTAACGACATACGTGTCTGGACTTCCGCCGTTCGGCGTGACACGATCCAACGCCGACTACAAGGTTCATTAAACATCATTTCAAGATACCTCCTTGTCCGCGGCTTGGATGTCTCGCCTAGCAAGACGGTAGCCATGGCATTCTCACGAAGATCATTCCATAAGTACCCGCTTTTCATTGATGACTCACCCCTGACCTTTGTCACGACATGCCGATACCCGGGGATTACAATTGACCGTGGCCTGACGTGGTCCCACCATGTGAAAGTGCTTGCTACCAAGGCGAACTGTTTGGTAAATGTACTCAGGCGTATTGCTGGTGCATCCTGGGCCCATCATGCTCTGACCTCTATCGTGTCCATCAGGCCCTGGTGTTGGGGTCATTGCGGTACAGCTTACCCATTCTGCATGGTCTCAGTCGAACCCAAGAACAGGAACTACTCAACATCCAGGCCCGTAGTCTCCGCGTCTGTTTGGGAGTCCCCGGGACAACGGAGACGTATTCTGTCCTGGCAGAGGCACGAGAGCAGCCTGTTCACATTCCGCGGGATGGTGATACCCTTCGCGCTTATACACGCTACATTACACGGCACCCGCTCCACTATCTTTGTTGATTGATGAGGTCTGCCCGGCGTCTGCTTTTGGCAGTGCCATTGCCCGCCTGAAAGGGAGCATTCCATCTCCCGCTTCTACACCATCCTATGAACCGGCGACGTGGACTCTTGAAAGTCCCTGCATTTACTCTACCATCTCTGGTCTCCAACGTAAGAAAGACGTCCTCACAGTCGTGGCTCACCAGCTCACACTGGAGCACCTCACCCCCTCAACACACCGACTAAGTCGCCATATATACACTGACGCCTCAGTAACACAAGATAGTTCGAGCGCGGCTTTCTACATTCCTGATGAAGACCTGTGGCATGGTTTCAAACTCCCCTATGCAGCGTCCTCGACAGAAGCCGAACCGTTCGGTATCCTGGCAGCACTGGAGCATATTATCGGATCCGGGCACGGAACGTGGGTCATTCTTACCGACAGCAAGGTATAATTAGATATGTTGTCGTCATCTCGCCCCAGCAAAATAAGCGATTTGCACACCATGACACTTCAAAAATTCAATCAGCTCTTAGCCACTGGTTACAACATCACGTTTCAACGGGTCCCTGGCCACGTAGGCGTGTATGGAAGTACCCGAGCAGACGCAGTAGCGACATGCGCTGGGTCTGATGACACTTCAGCCCTGGCACCTCTGTTGCTTACAGCCTCCACATGCCGTCTACACACCGTCGGTGTGCCACATATGCTCAGCAGTTCCTGGGCGAAACTACGACTTATATCCCATTCCTACGGTCTATCGACCAATTCATGGAGTTCGTCATCACTTGCCACCGCAGTCGTAATGAAGAATCCTTTTTCCACCGCCTACGACTCGATGTTACCCGTACACCCTCACTTCTCTTCAAAATGGGTCGGCTAAATTCACCAAAGTGCAATGTCCATGGAGTGGAAGCTGACATCCCACACCAGCTCCTGCATTGTTAGCAGCATCTTTAACATAGGGACACCCTTAGTTGTCGTCTACTCCAGATTGGCTGTAACGACTTTTCGTTGGCCTCTCTCCTTGGCCCCGTCTTGCACCCCAACCAGTGGGCTGTCACTGCGCTCTACTCGGTTTCCTCCGAATATCAGGACACGTGAACCGCATGTAACGTTGTACTAGTGTTTATTTTCTTGTTTCTTTCTTTCCTTTTCCTTTCTTTCCTTCTTTTCCCTTTTTTTCTTTTTTGTTCCGTCCTTTTCTTTTTCGTTTCCCCCGTTTTTTTCTTTTTCTTTCCTTCCTTTTTTTTCGATTCCCCCCAGTTCCTTTCCTTCCTCTTCTTTTTCTCGTATTTCAGAGAAAAGTATCGGGCAAAGTATCGCTAACTTTATTTAGTAACGGTAGCGGTACTCCATTACTTTAAACAAGAAGTATCGATATCGGTTTTCCGATACTTTTTACTCAAGTAACGGGTATCGGTATCGCGATACCCATATTTCGGTAACGGGTAGAACACTGGTTATATATGATAGATATTTTGGGAAGAAAATTTATTTTTATCAGGACATTCTTGAAAGACTGGGACTGACAACGCTGTCTGAACGTAGGCGTAGGACTGATATACGATTCTTGGAGAGAGTTATTCTTGGTGTTGTGGATTGTGCAGAATTACTTGCGTCTGTGAATTTCTTGTGTCTTCACAGGACAAGATCTAGATATTTATTTTACGTGGATTTATCGAATATGAGTTCGCAGATATCGCGTTTGCAGTGTTCCTACAATGCCAGTGTTAATGTTTGCACTTCGTAACTCATCATCCGTTTCAATGTTTTAACTTATCTGCTGTGTGATGATCATAGTTTAGGCTTGATGTGTCTGTTTCTAATTTTGTTTGTATGTTTCCTACATGCTTGACGAAGGTACTGTATACCACCAAGTAGGCCTTGGCTGGTGGAGGACACTTGAAATAAATAGACATATATTAGACATAATTTCCTGGCTTACTATTCTGAGATTTCCTTTCCTAGACTGCAATTTTGAACATTTGTTTACAGGAATTGCAAGACATATTTGTCTGCTAAATAGCAACAAATGTGGTTGTCTTCGTAGAAAACGCAGTTAGAAACCCAATTTGATCGAAGTTTGTGGTGTTTTACTGTTGGGCATTGCAACTGTGTAAGAGATGCATAGGATTTTACTTCAAAGCTGTTTTCGAAAGGTATCTGCTCTAGCACATGTTCTATGTTCTTGGAGCTGCAGCAGGGGTCCATGTGCCGACTCTTGTGATCACAAGGTACCCCGAGCAGGTATCCCTTCAAATCAGCGTCCTAATCGTTCGCCGCGGTGAGGGGGACCATCACACCATGAGCACGTGCTCTTCGTTTTTAGGGCGAGGGTTGTAACATTTTTGTAACGCGATGAGGTCAGGCATTGCACCTCGCCCCATCCTCCATGTGACAATGCAAGGACAATGCGCGCCTGTCCATATAATCCACCTGAGCGTGTGTACACCTAGGACGACGTCAGGCACAAGGCCTGAACGTTGAAGGAGCACTCTTGATCAACAAACAAAAATAAAATAATAAACGAAGATATAAATAAATAATATAAATAAACAAAATAAAATAAAAATAAACAAAAAATAAAGTGATGTTAGTGAAAGACAATAACAAAAATTTACTCCCTTATTTTTACTCCCTTAAAGAGTTAAGTTACACTCGTGGAAGACAGTGTAACATGTACGCTTTCGTAAAAAAAAAAGGAGTGAACGTTTCGCAACATACCAAGGGTATCTCAGTGACAAAAATTTTGCACTGGCAAAAAGGGTATACTCGCTTTTTTCTTAGAGTGCACAATACAAACCGCATTGTCCAGACAAAAGAGAATCTTTCGCTCGCCCTCCGTGTCACGGACAGAGAAGTATATACCTTCAAAGGTAAATTCGAAAATGAGTAGAAGTTTCTGAAAAAGGTATTTAAGTTAGGTTACTAAATACTGATCTTTGAAAGTATTTGCAAGGTGCCAAGTTAACCCCCAAAAGTATTTAGATACCTAACTTAAATACTCTATACTCAAGTCACTGTACAATTGCCATCTTATCATACACTGTGTCCCACAATATAGCTGTGGCAAGTTTGGTATAAAGATTGTCAAGTTTGTCAAGAAAACGATCGATTTTGTTAAACGATCGCCATTTTCTTCTGTTTTTTCGTATTGCGAACTGTAGGATTTTCTTCTGTTTTTTGACGTACTATGAATCGCCTGTACTCTGAATCATCGCAAACCGTTTGTTTCCTCTAACCGTTCCGTTGTTTATTGTATTCCTTTTGAGTGCGGTATGTTCTATGTAGGTCAAACGGGGCGGTGTGTGAATGACCGTGTCCGCGAACACCAGTTTGACAAGAAAGAAGTCATATATCGAGTGAACTCGCCCAGTATATCCGCGAATGCAACATTGCCAATCCCCCTTCTCAGAAACTCGCATTTTGTGTAAGGAAAGGGCTACTTGGCGGAGACTTCTCAAGGGATCGATTGAGATAGGCACACGATGAAATTGCGTATGCTAGCCCTCTCTCATTCCCCATCTCCCGCTTCAGAGGTTTTGAATATAGAGTGGGTTGTGGGCAGACTTGTACGTAACGGGTAACGGGTAATTGCGTTACTAGTAATCAATTACTTTTTTGAGTAATTTGTAACGTAATCGATTACTTTTGGGGCCCAGTAATTTTTTGAGTAATTCAATTACAATTTTCAGTAATCGATTACCAAGTAATCGATTACTTGGAAACTAAAGAATCCACATTGTTCGGGACGCACACACACACATATATGGGATGATTCACCGCCGCGAGAAGACAAAACCAACTGCCCTCTGCAAGTTCGGTGCAAGGCAGCTGTCTTATCATATCTAGGACTTTTCCCGCAACAATTACTTACCCGAGGACCCCGAGGTCAATTGCCACAGTGTACCCCACGTGTAGTGTATTTTTGAGTCCACTGTCCTCTCCCCATTCATGTGTACTATCTATCCGTAACCCGGCCTGTATGCAGTAGGTTGGACTGTAGGTTGTACCGTGAACCTGCTGAGTCATTTGTGGGAGTTCCAGTTGGAACTCTTTTCTGCTTTTGCAATTCTGCTTCAATGCTGACTTCGTTTTTGCTTCGTTTCGCTTCGTTTTTGCTCAGTTTCCTTTTTTTTTTTTTTGTGGATATCTTTTCCTCTCTATCTTTTTTTATATCGTTTTCTCAGATATCGAAAGTAATTGGCAAAGTAACGCGTTACTTTTCAAGGCGTTACTTCATTACTTTTTCCGGCAAGTAATTTGTAACGGTAAAAAATTACTTTTTCGTACAAGGTAACGGTAATCAATTACTTTTTTTTAGTAACGTGTACAAGTCTGGTTGTGGGTCGTTTGTTCAAAAAAGAAAATTATGAAAAATTTTCTGTTAGTTGTCTCTCTCCTCGTCTGGTGTGCCGTACCTCTGTAGTCCTAGGCTGAGTTTGAACCCGCAACCTTGGGGTCAGTAGGTGGACACGTTACAAACTGATCTATCAAGGCCGGTTGAGGGCAAGATGATTTCGAGCAACCATGGTACACGCATCTATCCATTTGGGTCCTCCCCACCTGGTTTGTCCACCTCCGATCTATACTTGACTTCTGGCTCTACACTTTAAATTACTTTTGTAAGTACAATTTAATTGCCCTTTAATCAGCCTCAATTACTTTCAATTACCCTTTAACTAGCAAAGGTAACCGCAGGTTACCAGAGGTAATCTTGAATTTCATTTCATTCTCTTTAATTACGTTTACTTGCTTTAATTACTCTCAATTTTCCTTTAATTGACGTTAATTACCTTTAATTACCTCCGGTAACCCGCGGTTACATTCGGTAATATTTAATATTATTTAATATTTCTCTTAATTACATATATCTTACATTCATTACCTTGAAACTCAACTTTATATGCCTTTAATTACCCCTAATTACCTTCAACTACTTCAATTTCATATCATTTACCTCCATTTACATTTAGCCTCTTATATCCCCTTTACATGTCCACTTACACGTCTGCCTCGTTGAAGCTTCACCTTCTCTCTCTCACACACGCACACACACACATACAGCTTTTTCCATTTTGACACTCCTAATGCTAACGCATTAAAGTAATAGAAAACGTAGGTTAGGTAGGTTAATAGACCAGCCATTCCATGACGTTTGATGCGTGAAAGCGTTGAGTGATTTAAAAAAAAATTACTTCAGCATGTACGTCCTTGAGATAATTCGCCAGGGCGCACAGCGCAGGTTGTTGGTGCAACAAAGTTGTTGGTGGTTATGCATTGCACCCTTACATGACTTCCTGATGTATGCGGTGAAACACCCCATGTCATCGTCATCATCTATTGCTGTTGTTGTTCCTGCATGTCGGAACATTGTGACAATGTAGATACATGTAGAGGTACACATCTTGAGTTCTAGAGTACAAACTATTCACTTGAAGCATGGGGTAACCAGGTTCCGCTGGATTTAACTGTGCGCAGTTTTACGTTTGTACACGGGTTTATTCGTTCGAATTGTAGTGTAATATCTAGCGTGGAGTAAGCGCAATAAGTTTTCCCAAAACAACATACAATATGGGCAAGGTTCATCACTTTAACAAGTTAATCTGTTTGTATTTTCTGTGTGAAAGCGTCCTGGGGTAGCCAGTTCGACGTCGTCGTGACTCACATCCCCATTTTTTTCTTTATCACATCACCATCACCGTCACCATACGGACGCTCGCGGTAAGATAATCCACATATCCGGCAGCTTCTGGTTTCGCCTTCAGGTCCCTGAGGGCCATTGTCCAGGCCAGCAAGCCCACGATTCTCGTATAGTATACGGTCAGAATCTCCATGTGATGCGCTGAAAAGGCAAGGGCATGTATACGGCCGGCGAATAGCTTGGTTTTCCGATAAGTTAACATACCCCGCCGATAATGCCGCACAGTTGTCGCAGACGTCGTTTGTTCTTCCATCGAACTTGCTTCCCCCAGAAGTAAAGTTATATCGCTTTCCACGCCGAGACTGGGAGCTGACCCGGGTTCAAATCCCCGCATCGGTTGGGCTGTCCGAGGTCTTCCCTGGGATGTGCGGCAGGCTTTCCAGACGAATGTCGGCACAGTTCCCCCTGAAGTCGGCCCAGGACGTATCGTATACTAATCCCTCTGTCCCCCACTCCTTCCCGCTGTCCTCTCTGCATCTGTTCACGTCTGCACGCCGCCCATAGCCACACTTACTTCGCGGCGTTAACACGGAATTGAAAAGAAAAAAAGAGAGAGAGAGTTATATCACCCGCGTATGTAGGCCACCTGCGACTCCCCGTGTTAAGTAATTCGATAAATAATTGTAGCAGATTTTCGCCGGATTAATACACCGAAGTTGTCGCAGTATTATTAATCGAGCCAGAGAACATGCAAATGCCACAAAAGGGCAATCTTCCTGCACCAGTGAGCTGCAGCGCCTGATCACGCGAATACAGAACCCTCTTTCAAGACTCTCGTATCTAAAGCGCCTATAAAGATAAAACGGGAGCGGGAAGAAATGATCGGGACTGGGATGGTAAAGGAAAAAAAAAAAAGAAACAAAGAAAGGAGCTGGTTGCGTAAACTTACCCTCAGTAAACAGTACGACGTTAGAAATGGGATTTCTGGACAGCCAAGGTCAGGCAAGATCAATAGGGAATTTCATCAGGATGAGCTCGATGAGTGGGTGGGTTGTAGTTATATGTGAATAACGTGGAGCTAAAGTTTCCAAAACAAGTACAGATTCACCTGCTGATGATGCAAGTCAAAGAGCACCTCCACCTCGTACAACGCAACACAACACTCGCTTCCGTTATATGCAGTTTGCGAAAGGAATGTTGGAACTGTGGGTGATCTCACGAAACATCGGACTGCCGTACTTATCATCCCTTATGAGTAGAAGGGGCAGTGTTCCTCGAATCATGCTCGCAGGGGAATCACGCTACGACACTGCGTTGTGTCATGTACCTGTTAATTATGCGACAACATTAGACGCTGCGTGAAGCTTGAAAACGAAATCATAGTCATTTAGTGTCGGAAACCATAGTAAAAGTATACAGTATACAGTCGGAGAGTAAAAGGCTTCAACTCACAGACAAAACATCGCACTGCCAGGAAAGACGGGGCAATCTTCTAAGATATCTACAGGCCAGCCGCAGCACGACTATTGGTCGCATGGCAGGGTAACTGGATAACTTCTTGCAGTTGTCCAGTCTACACGCCCAGACACAGCGCGATACAATTCCTTGCGCGTCAACTTACTTAGTCTAAAGAAGAATGGTATATCCAGCCATCGAATGCAAATGTGTTGCGGAGAATCTTATCTGGAACATTTTATTCCGTGTTAACGCCGCGAAGCAACTCTAGCTATGAGCTGCGTACAGTTGTGGGCAGATGGAGGGAGGACAGTAGGAAGGAGTGGCGGACAGGGGGAACTGTGCCGACATTCGTCTGGAAAGTCTTCGGAAAACCCAGGGAAACCCTGAGACAGCACAGCCGGTGGTAGGATTCGAACCCACCACCTCCAAGTTTTCAGCACTACCAACGAGCGGGACGCCTTAAAGGGACGGTCTCGCACCCCCTGCCCCTTTCATAAAGTGTACCATTCGATTGCCCTTTGTTGAAAATGGAATACTGCTAATTTACCCGGCAAAACACGCCACAGTTATTAAATAACCGAATTAAATTGATAAAGATTGCAGAGCACGCCGCGATCTGTGTTGGCAACAATAAGAACGGCCACGTCGCCCTGCGAGTAAGTCCGTGATAGGATACAGAAATCGTCTCCTTTTGCGCGTGCTAGTGCATCGGCGTGAGCAGACGACTTTCAGAAGTTACTGGGCACCGCGGCAACTCTCGTACATTTTCTTTCAGTTCTCAGGTGAAAAACGCGCATTCTAAGTAGTGGCAAGCATGGTGGTTCAGAACAACTATGCTAATCCTCAGAAACAAGTTAAAAGTCGCAGAACAGCCCCATCCGCAATCACAAATCTGAAGCCGCTGGCCATCGGCGCGCGTGGTCGCATTACAGCTCCGACCAAAAATATATTATGCGCGCTTCCATTACACTCCCCGTTGTACACTGATCATGCTTCGAAATGAAGTGCCGTTGACGACGTACATGGAGAAGGAGAACGTGTTTATTTAAAAACCGCATTAAATACTCGCGGAAAGAAAACACGTGACTTAGCTTCCACGTATCCGATTGTGCGCCACATTATGGGAGACCCCACAGTCAATGCTCGGACTACATTCTCCGCTCGCGGAGGTATATGCCTGAGTGTCCCCATTTCGAGAGCAAAGGGGATTACTCAAACCAAGGTGCTTCTACAAGTTACAATTACCATGACAACGACGACGCACCCGCAGGCCGACGTCATAGGTGACGTATGCATGAGAGAGGCGCAGCTTTCGTCGTCTGCTCTTACGGCACGTTTCGACAAATTCCTCGAAAACGACTTGGATATTCCGAATGAAACTTTGATGGTTGTATGTGTACAGTACTCGTGAAACTGGTGTTGGCTAAGTTTCGGAATTGCCCCGGCTGTACGAGACCATCCCTTTAACCTGCTCGGCCATGCCGCTGGTATATCTGGAACTCGTATACTCAGCGCACACTAGTCTTCAATGACAACAACAACAACAACAAATAAATCATCACTATGGCCTGGGGTGATTCACCGCTTGAGAACAGTACACTACCCCATTGCACGCGAAACACAACTCCGAATGACAACTTCCTCGGACGCAGTGCTAACAGAGGCACCTGCACGTTTGCATCCCCGGCCTTAAACGTATCCTTGCGAACAACAACAACAAAAAAAAAAAAAAACTTCATAACTGCAGAACGCCTTGGTAGGGTAAGGTGGTCCATGTTGAAGACAGTTGAACTATTTTGTTAATAGCGGTCAGAATAATAAATTGTACCATAACTCGTTAACAGAGTCCCCAAACCTTTGAGAACTGATCCACAAATTACTGTGGTGCTAAACCAGATATTTATTTCGTACGAGCCAAAAATGACAGGCTGCATATTTTTCATCAGCTTACTCTTGAAGTCCTGGATATAAAAAAATTAATGCCGGATTTAAATTTTATCCTTTGTTCGGACCAGCCGAAACGGCCAGCTACGAGTAATGCACATGAAAACACAAGGCAGTGACACTGCATCATAACAACGATGTCATATTTTATTACACGAGGAGCAGAAGTGAGCAAACTGGAAGTCAATGCTCGCGAAAGTTACAGATGGGACAAAAAAGGGCCCCTCTTACCTCGACCACATCTGCAAAACAGCGTCTGACGTCTTTCTAAAAAGCCACGTGCAGAACGTCAACACGTTTCTTCAAAGCCCAGACAACGGCTGTGCTCACCTTGGTGTCACAGACGAGAAAAACCTATTACTTGGAAAATGCCACGCGGAAAACCCAAACTGTCCTCAACTTGCCCCCGTCTTCAAGTAGCCCCACTTTACCCTATACGTGATACAGGCTACAGGCATCAGGAGGGAAGCGCCACAAGGAAGCGCAGCATTGTTGAGCATCTCAGCAACCAGAGACTGCGATGAACGTAATGACGCATCTGCTTCATGACACGCTCCGTTGATGGTGATGGTGGTGTGATAAAGAAGAAAAATGGGGGTGTGAGTTTTGACGAAGTCGAACTGGCTACCCCAGTACGCTTACACACAGAAAGTACAAATAGATGATATATAATGAACGGAGATGAACAGAGATGATGATGGAGTTCAACAGGTAGTTCAAAAGTTTCAATCAAGTGAGCGTAAAACGTCGAAATCGCACAGCACACGTTCAGCAAGTCATGGAATGTCCACAAGCCCGGTTGTATGTAGAAAATCTTCTAGTGCCCTCAGCGCCTTGTCCAACGACGGAGGACCTAACAGACACACGCTCTGAGACACGCTCTGTTTCGTTTGGTTAGATGTACCGTCTCCTGAAACCAGAGTTGAATTGTCACGAGTGTTCCGTAGCACCGGGTTCATTTTCTAAGTGAAAGGAACCAATAAGTGCGTGACTTTCTCTTATATCTCGTAATTAACTCCAAGAATGTAATTCGATTCAGGTCTGGATCGATCTCTCTTCTTGGTGGCGGAAACCAAACACTGCTAAAACCCGCAATTTATACGCTCTGAGAGTTTGCGTTGGGAAAGGAAAGCAAGACATATCCTCTGTAACGTTACAGTTATTGGACGTCTGAAGTTAGTCGAACGGTGGTACGTAAGAAGTGGAAGCGGATTCGCTTGCCTTCGTTAGCTGCAAGTTGATCTTATATTGAGCGGTGACAGTTGAAGAAAAGGTACCAGCAGAGGGATTCGAACCCACAGCGAGTTGTGAGGTTTGTGTTGTGTTTTTTCTTCAATATTTAATTGGTCTCGTCCACTAAAACGTTGATCTTATGTGTTAGTGGGCAGCGTGAATGAGAACTGGATGTGCGGGTAGTAAGGCTTGTCTACTCTAGTACCTTCTTTGATTTGTGTAGGAGTTCTCCTGCGGGAATTTTTGGAAGTGCTTCGTTATCAACCGACTATCTTGGAGAAAGCGCATTAAGTTTTATCTTGCGTGACGTTCTTCGTCACTTCTCCCAGGCAGAAACTTACCATTGAGCAATTAGCCTCTTGTCATAGGGTACACACACACATACATAAATGGGATGATGATGTGGTGGGTCATTTTCCGCAGTTATGGCGGCGTCATAGGGTAACACTCTATACATTACATGTAGATGGGTAGAAATCCAGCGAACCGGTAGAGATGTAGGAAGGGAGTTGCCTCAGGACAGAAGCCGTACATTACATGGTACTTTTGATGGTTTTCGTTCTTGCTCTATCGATCGTATAACATCGAGTGCCGTCCAACACGTGCATCTTGGTTAGTTACTTGGTGAAGTGGTGAGCAGAGGTGGGCAAAACTCCTCACGGTCTTTGCCCTCACCTCGATTTTCCTGGACGGAGCTTTGCCCTCACCTCACCTCACCTCACCTCAACTACTTTTCGGAGAAGTTCCCTCACCTCACCTCAAAAAATTCAGAGATTTTTCCTCGCCTGCCCTCACCTCAAATAATTTTTCAGAAAATTTTTCTTGCCTCACCTCACCTCAAAACATTATCCGAAAAATTTCCTCACCTCACCTCACCTCAGCCTTTCCTGAAAAAATCTTTCCTCACCTCACCTCAAAAATTTTTCAGAGAATTTCCCTCACCTCACCTCACCCCAGCCTTGCATAAAAAAATTTTCCCTCACCTCACCTCAAATTCCGTGAGGTGAGGGGGTTCAAGGCGCCCTCACCTCACTTGCAGTTAGGAGGGTGCCCCTCCCTGCTCAAGGTCGACGCTTCTCACTTTTTTAAATGACGAAAGTACGCATCGTAAAGCAAGTATCGAGACTAAAGCATCAGGTCCCGACTCTCTGCTTCAGCGGTAGATTGTGACTGTAGGTGTTTGTGGCGCAAGCGCAACAAAGGCCAGAAAGCGCCACGACTGCGGTGAGTACCTGATGAATGGCGATGATAGCTAAAATTATTTAAGGATCATGTCCTACGCATTATATCATGGCCGCTCGCCATCAGCTAGTGGGATGGCAGGTGCATTGCTAATTGTCTCGTTCACCGCCTTCGCATGGCATCCGATAGGTTGAGCGCTACAGTGGTGGTCGAATCGAAGCGCAGCTTTGTGAATCATAATCGTATGAGTGTCACGTCATCAGTGCACCCAATGTCGTGCCCCCTACTTTTTGTGAGATGTGCAGCCAGAGTCTCTAGACCCATCGTCAGGACTCAGGACCAGCCAATAAGCAGCGATTATTGATAGTGAAGTGCAACGGCTCGCGTGGTTTGGTTTACAACAGTCATTGAAAAAACAAATAAAGTAAAGAAGACAGCCCTAACAATACCTTTTGCCAACTTGCCTCATATAACCTAAAAATTTTCGGACAAATTTTCCCTTTTCTTCTCTCGACACACGAAAAAAAGTCCTCACCTCACATGAAAAAGGAATCCTCACCTCAGAAAATTTTAACAAAATTTCCCTCACCTCACCTCAAAAATTTTTCAGAAAATGTATCTCATCCCACCTCACCTCAGGCTTTCTGGAGAAAAAATTTCCTCACCTCACCTCAAAAATTATTTCAGAAAACTTTCCTCACCTCAGTCTTTCCCAAGGAAAATGTCCCTCACCTCACCTCAGCGTCTTCTAGGAAGATTTTTCCTCACCTCACCTCAACCATTGCTCCAAAAGATGCTCCTCACCTCACCTCACCTCAAATTCCGTGAGGTGAGGGTGAGGTGAGGGTGAGGGAGCCCTCACCCTCACAAGCCCTCGCGAGGGTGCCCACCTCTGGGTGAGCTCGTTACTAGTCACCGGAGTTGTGTTTCTGCTTACTTGCCTACCTGGAGAACTGGTATGGTATGGTTATTTCTGTCATGGTATCTAGTGCTGCCTGATGAAAAGATCAGTTTGGGGTTGCAATAGCAAGCTGTGCCTGTTGGCTGCCGCCGCAAGGTTTGCCTGCCTTCTCCTTTCCTGCTATCCTGGAGATCCGTTGCAGAGCATCTTTTCTCCCCCTGTTACCCTGGATTATGGTACGCTAGCTATAAGCTTGCCAATGCCGAAGGGTACTTGACTGAGTCTGTAAATATTATCACCTTGTTTGCGTGCCCGTAGAACGTAGGTCGAGCACACACGTTTTCAAGTGACGTGCCGAGGATTACGTTGTCGAAGAAGCAGGCTGTCGCGAAGCATAAACAGCAACAACAACCAACCAAACAACAACACTGCGTGCCGTGCTGATCATTCCATCATTTCTTATGACGCTCGGGGTGACCGTACGAAATATCTTTTGTTTTTGTTTTTGCGGATTTCTTGAAAACGAGAGCCGTACGCTTTCCACAAACTAGGAGCACGACTTATATATCTTATATTATATATATCTTATCGGCACGACTCTGACTCAGATTTTACTTGCTCACAGGACTATCTTAGCAGTGACCGTCAGCACCATCAAGCCAGTCTCATTCACCATCATCACCATTTGTTTTAATAGTGCAGAGCTTTCATAGCAATGACGTCACTGTCACTAGCCTCCGGTTTCTATTCTTCCGTGCAATCAAGCCACTGCGGAAAAAAGTTGCTGTTTACGGTTTATGACAATCATTTGAACTCGACTGTGATGTCGTGAAACGTAATATAGCTCACGCGTACGTCGCCGTAAGAGCGAAATCGGAGGCGAACATCTGCTGAATGACATTCTGCGTATGATACTCACACGTAGCTCACGGCTATATGCAAGTACAAGCTTTGAAACTCACACACAAAAGTAGCTTCAGATAGTCCCATTCATAACTGAACCCTGCGATTGAGGGGACGCATAAACGACACGAGAGAGAGAGAGATATAAACGATTGAGATGTGTGTCTGTGTCGTTTATGTGTCCCATCATTGCCAGGGTTCTGTTATTCGTCGCCGTCAGCTCGCCTGTTTGTTCGCCGTTCTATCAGCCCCATTAAGTTACCGTTTTCTTTTTCTGGTTTTGCAGGGTTTGAATTGTTCCTCTCCTTTTTCGCTCTTGTACTGTACTATCAAAGATTGAAATTTAAAATAAACGTGAATTGAATTGAATTAAACGTTGTGGTATTCGACGTTGCCGTTATCGAGGGTAGTGTGTCGACTTCCTTATCAGAAACCAGCCGATTAATATCGAAGGAATGATCCAGTGGCCGCCGCGCAGCCCACACGAATAGTTGCAAGCGGAGCAAGAACATGACTGCATGCGTTAAAGGCATGATTATCATAATAACTGCGAGTAGATTAACACGTAAGCTGAGTCAGCGTATTTGTGTGGCGACATTCTGCATGTGCCGCAGGGTGCGACCGATGATATTTTCAACAACTAGGGTTTCCTCTTAGGAGCGCCGGAAATATCCGACATACGATGATGGAAAGCATGAATTGAGATATATTCCATTCATTTTCCATACATGTATTCATTTTACGCGTAAATTCATTCAAGAAACAAGGAATGAAGTCAGGTCCGTGTCTCTGTAAAGCGTGCTTTCGCTGCACTTGCGCCACGTATGCCGGAGAAGCAACAGAGCAGTACGTCTCTCCTCGGTTGCTTTTAGCTACTAGTCGTAATGTTGCTGGACTGTTGTAATGGGCCGTGGTGATTGTGGGGGCGTCTGAACCACGATGTGAAAAATTACCACGAGCGTGCAGAAATAAACGAATTAATTCGCAATTTTACACACACACACCGACAGCAAGCCAGATGTTGTGAACTCGATAAGAACTACAGGATATTAGGAGCGTTACGAAATCAACGACGTGGAAAACAAGGCAGAAGAAACTTGAAATACGCGAATGTAGAAACCATTACATGAGGTCAATTACCTGTGTACATGCAACTGCGACTGCCTCTATATTTGAGTAGAGGAACAGTGCTGTATGATGCGACAGGCACACGTGAATCTACGACCAAACTTTTGTTACTGTTGCATTGAAGTGACGCGCGTGACTCTTCAGTTGTGCAATGAAGCAAAATACTCACAGTGCAGTTTGTCTTTCTTTTTTTTCTTTCGTCAGCCAATCAACCGCATGCGGTGCCGTTCTGCTCGTGGAATGTGCAGATTGGATGGAATGGGAAGCTGTGCTGATTGGGCGACAGATTGAGGGAGCTCAGTCCTTAACAATCACGAGGAATTGCCACCGAGCTGGCGAGGTGTTGGGAAAGAATGCGCCATAAATAGACACGACTTATGTCCGTGCTTTGTTTGAATTACTCTGTGGTGTGCGGGAGCACGGAAATGCCCCAGTCTCCCAGAGTTAGCTTTTTTTTTTCAAGAGATAATTAGGTTGTGCCTCACTGCTACAAGGCATCATTTTTAATTTATATGTGCTCATGGGCGCAGGCGTTACTTATACAACTACTCATATTAATGCTTCGGAAATGTCGTTGTGTGGCTTCGGAAGGCATTTTTTGTATGTTTTCATATATACTTGAGCTCAGTTTTGATATAACGTCCCCGAAATAGTACAGCCTGGGGCGACAGATTATGGAACTTAGGGGCGCCACAATTCTCCACTGAAGCGACAACCTAGCAGGACACAGGAGCGGACACACATACTGGGAGGTGGACAGAATATCCGGTCACACGTTTCTTATTCGATGTCTTCGTGATATAGCGGGAGATTTTTTATTTTCTTAGTCAGGACATATATTTGAATCTCGTTTTCGCAGTTGGGTTCTACGGCAAGGCTGACATCCTCTCGAAAAAGGTATGCAACTACAAGATGACTAACTACCTAAAATTCATGAATTAACTCTTTAATTAGCGAATTTCGGGCAAAGGCGAGATAGCAGGACGCGAGGCAATCCTCATTGAAAGCCATTCTATCTTTTCAAAATCCAGAAAAAGCGCGTGCAGTAAAATATCAATCGCTGAATTTCGGTACGCAAATGTACTGAAAACGCACGCCTAAAAAGCGCATCACCTTTACTGACGGAGGCTTATCTGGGCCGGAAAACGGTCTAGCTGGTCATCAGATCGGCACTTACTCCAATCATCGCCATCGCTCCAAATCACGTGGTCCTCTGGCGTGAATTGAGCACTGTGCTCCCTGCGTCGACGCGGTTTCGGTTTCGGCTCATTTGCATATCAATGTTCGGGGATGGACCTTTTAACGCACGTGCGTCTTTCTGATTTTTTAAACGTGGAGTGGCTTTCAACTAGGATGGTGTCTCATTCTGATATCTCGCCTTTTCCCGAACTACCCTACTTAAAGAGTTCATTAATGATTTTTAGGTAATTAGTCATCTTGTAGTTGCATGCTTTCTTCGAGAGGACGTCAGCCTGGCCGCAGAACTCAACTGCAAAAAAACAAAAAAAAACAAATTGACGTTGCTCTAACAGCATTTTTTTTTACATATGTCCTGATAAACACACACACACACACACTGTATAGAAGGGGGCCGCTCCATGAAGAAATACGCCGGTGCCTTGTCCGTACACTTCTGTAATTCTTGTAAAATCGTCAAAGAGAACACGTTATTTATTGTTGAGACGCGCAGTGCGCACTTTATATTTATAGCATCGCAATAGATTGCTCCAGTCCTGCAGGGTTCCACACCATTTATCATGCATATTTACTTGCAGTTCGAGACACTTGTGTTACGTCTTTGTATGACCCGGTTTAGAATGTCTATGGTATAGCCAGGATACCTCGTAGTGTGCCGTTGACCGTTATGCATATCGCTTACATGTTGCAGTGTCCTGTATCCTTGACGTTTAGTGGCACGAGATTTGCATTTATAGGAAGTACACCACGCAATATTCCAAGTTGCCGCATTTAGAAGAAATGTTCCAAGAAAAGAAAGAAACACGCAGAGCCACTTCCAACAGGTTCTGAGGGACAGCATTTCATATTTTACTAGGTAGTATTCGCAAGTTTCAGACTGCATGTTATGCTAAAAGCGTCTGCGCTGCATGGCAACGACGACCTCGAATGATAAAAAAAGTGGGAATTAAGCAGACGCTGAAACAACAACAACAACAACATAGATGAATGGATGATGATGATGTGGGATGTTTCCCTGCGTTGAGTGCAGGACCCTACCCCATTCCAAAAAGGTTCATATGAAAGGATGACGAGGGAAGGAAAGAGCTGAAAGAGACAACAGTATGACTGTGTTTATAGCTGACTATTCTGATATCACTACAGTCTTTCCGCTCTATTCTATTTTTCTAGCCTTCTGTGTCAAATACATCAGCGAACGCTTCGTTACACACTGCTAGGGCTGTACACAACACTTTCTTGCCTTCGGTGCGGCAACAACATAAGTGATGGCTATTTATTTATAGGTCGACTTATTCGATATATTCACAGAGGTACATAACTATGTATAAAACCAGGAGCGGGTAAACCATTGGTATGATGTACATGCTGAAGACAGTCACAGCTCAACGCACTGTGATTTGTAAACGCGTCAGCCTCGTGGCGCCATGTTGTTTTCAAGATAGGCCTCGCGTATCTTTCTTTCTGTCAAAGCAGAAAGCTGTCGGGGAGCAGAAGTGCGTTTGTCGTTCCCGTTGCCCACGAAGCAGAAGATTTTACGCGTGGCAAGAACGACATGAGAACGCACAAACTTGGTTCGCATGACAACTTCAAAAGCCTGCATGGACAGACAAAAAAAAGGAGAGGGGGGGGGCGGAAACGAGCAGCGTTGTATGCGTGTCGAATAAATTAAGATTTTTATGCACGATGTCCGTGCGTGTGGGATCGTGCACACTGAGGAAAGTTTGTCACTTTTTACGCATCGTGGAACTGTACACAGGAGCACAGACACAGCAAAGTGAAGGCATAACACGTTGATATACAGGGTGTCTCAGTTAAATCCCCGGGCTAAATAATTCGCGAACGGGTGCACCAATCGAAGAACTTTCTTTTTTACAAGTATCTGTCCGATACCCCCTACAAGCTGCGAACCGCGTGAATGAGTGGGAGGCGCGCATTATTTAAATAAAAATTCAAATGAGTTGCTTGGAAAACATAACTTCTAAAGCAGGGCGCGGTCGGCATTAAAATGGGTACTGCGCCTTTTGGGACCTTCAGTGGACACCATTTACAGAAAAATCTGCTACCGAAGCGGGTCATTTGTTGCAGTAATTAATTGGTTTCGGTTTACATATTTTTGTTGCGGCTGGTAGCGGTGAAGCGAAAAAGGACGTTTTCCACTCCCTTATCCACCAATGAATTACGTGTTCGTGAGCTTACTTCGCAACGGGGAGTGCTGGAGAAAAAATAACAGCGTCAAACAGGCTACGCCAGTCCCCGCTCCGCTTATCCGAGTGATATGCGCCCTTTCTCTATTATGATCGCACGGACGAAACACAGTTAGTCACATAGTATCTTGGTATCACATGCTTTCCATTTTTTCTTCAGCACTCCCCATTGCGAAGTAAGCTCTAGAACACGTGATTCATTGATGGATAAGGGAGTGGAAGAGCGTCCTTTTGCGCTTCACCGCGACCAGCCGCGACAAAAAAAAAGTAAACCTAAACCAATTAATTACCGCAACCAATGACCCGCTTCGGTGGCAGATTTTTCTCTAAAAGGTGTCCACTGAAGGTCCCAAAAGGGGTAGTACGCATTTTAATGCCGACGGCGCCCTGCTTTAGTAGTTATGTTTTTCACTAAACTCATTTGAATTTTTATTTAAATAACGAGAGCCTCCCACTCATTCACACCGTGCGCAGCCTGTAGGTGGTATCAGACAGATAAAGAATGTTCTTCGATTGGTGCACCCGTTCGCGAATTATTTAGCCCGGGGATTTAACTGAGACACCTTGTATACTGACGTTATAGAGACTAGTACCCCAGTCAGACGACATGCTCGAAGGACTTCGGGGAATTTTCATTGGCAAAAAATGACCTCTGACAGCCGTGTCAGACCGCAGCTCAAAGGACCTTTCTAAGAAATGACCATCAACGCGAAAGGAGGACCCCAACGGCATTTGAGGAGCAGAAAGGAGCAATCTCGACAACAGTGTTATGCCATTGTACCCTCGCTACCTTCGCAGCTGAATGTAGGAAAACCTATAAAATGCGGATAATGGAGTGAAACTGTGTAAACGTATTTAGATCCTATTTAGAGAAGTGCATATGGCTTCTGCATCTTGATTTGTGGCGCAAAGACCAACTTCAAATTTCCACAGCAGACAGGGAAAAGGAAACCGAAAAAGGGAGCCGGTGAGGGCAGTCATTTGAGGAGCACTCCTTTCCCGCCTGTCTGGCAGGCGCCCCCGAACAAAGGTCATTTGAGAGGCCGAAGGCAATTTCTCGCAATTGGCATTTGAAAAGCTGTCTGACTAGGGTATATGACGTTGCGATACTTGTTGACATGTGTCCCACAGGACGATTACTTTATTCCGACTATGCCGAGTTCCTATTCTCTGTTTGATATTTATTGATAGTGCTTATTATGTGTATCGCACGGCGCTGTATAAAAAAAGCATGCCTTCATAGTCCTGTTCATTATGGTCCCGTTTTTTAACCTGTACTTTTGAATAAAAAAACTTGTTGCCTTTGAGCCTGACCCGAACGCGCACTCCCCGGCTACCCTTAAATTACGTTACCAATTATATTGAGATTTAAGGTAATGAAGATGGATGGGCCTGAATTCTGCCGCTGCAGGTTAGTAACTTCCTTCCCTTATCTTTAATGCATTTTTTAAAGGTTGCTTATCAACTTATCTTTAATGCAAGTACGACACCAATTACTGAGAGAGCATCTCTTTAGATTATCTTCCTACCCATGCCTCACGTGCGCGCAGGACCTTTACATCTCTGGACGTCATCAAATGTGGAAAACAGCCCACAGTGCATTTTACAGTGTTTGTAGACGCTGCGTGTCCTTTCCATATCTTCACAAATGATGCTGCACGAGCTTCGTCGATCTTCTTCCTTGCAAAGCTTGTGTATTTACGCTACATTATGCACTTCCGATTCAATTTAATACAATCAAATTTATTCGATTTACGTCACCGTACATGACTGAACAGTAGGAAAAAGAAGTTCCCTAAATGGTAACTTGACATGGATCCGCCGCTCACATCTCGGCAGTAACAGCGTACATCAAGTATTAAAAATAAAAGTAAACACTATTGTTATAGGAAAATTTATTGACTGTAACAACATACGACATACCCGAGACACTACCATACAACATGCAGTTACAGCTAAAGACAATATTACGTACATTCGTTTCAGAAAATATTTGCACACAACAACAACTTGGTCAACTTGGTGTCAGGCAGTGACAATAGTTACAATATGTACAAGGTATACCTGCAGTCAGTATTATGTACATTCATTCCGGTAAGTATTTACATATGAAAGAAAGATGAAGAAAGATGATGAAGGTGGTGGTAGGATGGTGCAAATGAAATTCATGGAGGGAAACCGACGATGCTCACAGTTCCTCGCCTCACAATAAGGGAAGGATGATCTCGCCACCTGCGCGAGAACTCGGCCTCTCCAATAGCGAAAAGTTCTCGTTGGAGTTCGCTCGCCAGAAGAACACGCACGTTCCTCACCAATCAACACTATTGTAGAAACCAGAGTGAACAACAGCGTTCATAACAAGTGGGCTCGCGCATACCAAACTGACGTATTTACAAGGCTGTAACTGCATTACTTCTTCACAAAGAAGGCACGAACATCCTTTTTGGTGTGTCTGTTTAGAAGATTACCGTTTTCAGAGTATTGAATAAGTAGCTGGGGGAGATTATGGCGAAGTGTTTAGTTGAGATAGGTCGTTCGAGAAAGCCGAGTTTTTCGCTCATCAGTACCCCGGAAGCAGATGGCTAGGTTACAACGTTCGCTAACCCTGAAATATTATCTAAGAAGTCTTGATAAGCAGCGCTTCACTCAAAATCACGTGGCCCTCTCACGTGGATTGCCTGTCGCTCTTTCTGCGCCAGAGTTCAGGTTTCGGCTCATTTGCATAGCGAAATTCGGGAATGTTCCAATTCTGCTATCTGGCATTTCTCAGAAAACATCTAATGAATAAGTTACTTAATTAGTTTTAGCTAATTAGCCAGTAGTTATATAGGCTGTCCTACAGGATGTCCACCTGCTCGTATAACGCACCTGCGAAGACGAAATTTATGCAGTATAATAGTATTTTAATGAAAAATGTGTCGAATTAAAAAAAAGCCCGTATAAGGGGATGAATTTTCATTGTGCAAATGATCATCGACGGTTTATCACAACGGGATCTGGAAAGTACTCCGGGCCTCCAGTAACTATTTTCGAAGATGCTCAGAGCAAAAGGAGAACATCGGTTGCAAGGCTAGGACAATCCAATAATGCTTCGAATCGAAGCTGCGAATAAGGGAGGGGAAGTAACCGAAAGTGCTTTGCAAAAAGGAAGGTGACAGTAACGCTGTTTCGATTACCGCGTTTCCTGTTGTCTTCCAACGAGAAGGAAGAAAACAGGCGTTGACGGTATGGAAGGGGGCTGTGAAGGTCGAAACAACGCATGGAATACCAAGTGTCTGCTTTCCCTTACTCAGCAACAATTTCCATAGCAAGTTACGCGCTTATTTATTTTTGTTACGGCATTTCGCTTCATTGCAAGAAAAATGCGTACTATACGATAATGTTCGGGTGTACTATTTTATGTGCACTATGTAATATGTTTCCTGCACCGGCTGTGCTGACTGAGGCTTTCCCTGCACACTAAAAAGGGAACTTCACGCATACCACGCTGTGCGACAACCATAGCCATGAATGATAGGGCTTAGGGCTTCTGAGTCGAAGAATGAGGGGGGGGGGGCGTACGCCTTTTTGTGTCAATTATCATATATCCAAACTGTCACATAAAGGTATACGCCACCCCCATCTCCCTTCGAATCAGAAGCGATAGCCTTGTCACTCGTGGCAATGGTTGGCGCACAGCGTGCCATGCGGTGCGGTGAAGTTCAGTTTCTAGAGTGTGGGTTTTCCGAAGACTTTCCTTTCCCGACGAATGTTGACACAGTTCGTCCTGAAGTCTGCCCAGGACGCGTACTAACCCCCCGTCCCCCACTCCTTCCTGATGCCCTCTCTCCGTCTGTCCACGTCTGTCCACTTTAAAAACAGAACTTCACCACATAGCACGGTGAAGGTCAACCACTGCACAGAATGATATATTTATTTGTGGAAAGCGCGGGGCGTGCCAACCAAACAGGGGGAAGAACGATGTCATTCAGGATGGTGATTGGCTAAGAGCGTGCTATATGCGCTGAAGTTCTGTCTTTAGAGTCTACGCCGCTCATAGTCACAGTTGCCTCGCGGCGTTAACATGGAATTTAAAAAAAAAAACTAATTAGTATGTGCTAACGCAGTGCTAAAGAAACACGGTAGCGGCCGACCAAGGCTATTTATTTACGCATCAGGGGGGCGCAGTAGTCAGGCAAATGTCCCGGAATGTTTGTTGAGAGTCTTATCAGTTTTCTCGATAAACCAATATTCTAATGGTTTACGAACTCCCGAAAGATCTTCTCGGGCTAAGATAATTGGCTCATCTAACTTGAAGTTGTGACCTGTCGTCCGCGCGTGTTCCCATAGCTCTGATTGCTTCTTTGTGGATGCTTCGATATCTTTCTTGCGTTCTTTCGTCCAAGTCCCTGCCTTCCTGCCCGTTTCACCAACATATACAGCTTCATATTCTGTACAGGCGCAACAACAACGACTTCATGAATGGCGATGGGATGACGTTATTGACGGCAACAATTGCGGAACCATACCTCAGTAGATGTCGGTTAATATATCAGCGGGATGACAAGGAAAAAGATGAGGCATACACACTAGCACACACACATGACACACGCAAATGAGATATCACACACGCGGGTGCGTCGTAACTGATGGGGATAATACGGGAAAGCCTATATACAACTCCCCGTTCCTCGTTAGCAGGTGTTTCGTCCTTCGCATATGAAAGTAGTTGTCTCAAAGTAATCGTTGGCTTGAATGCTGTACATATACCTACGTGGGATGAGGGCCGTTTTACGGGTCAGGACACCCCTTTTATGTATGGGAGGGCTAGAAATGGGGTATTCTCAGTGCCGTCTTGTGGCTCCTGTCCGCGTTATGACACCTTTTATCGCAGGTGTCCTCGATAAATATCCTGGGGTAAGCTCTACTTTTAAGACAAACGTTTATGGAATCCATTTGTTCTCGTTTGGAATATCCGTCTAGAAGCGGATCCGTCTGCAGCGCGGGAAACCTGCGACCGGATCATTGCTCTTTTGTGCTCCACAGGGTACGCTGAGGAAAAATTGAGTGCAGGACCTGTATCACATAGTTTCCTGTACACACAAGTCGACAGCTAGCGATCTTCATTACGCTTTACAGAACAAGGAACGAATTTTTTTGGTCCAACTCCCTCTCGTATGTGAATTGTATGCTAGGGTTGATTCCGTTTAAGATGTTAGAAAAACTGTCAATATAGTCTCTTTTCACAATAACGAACGTGTCTTCTACGTAGCGCGCATAATACCTTACCTTGGGTCTATTTGCTCAAGGGCTTTGTCCTCTACGTACTCCATTATTACTATATTAGCAACGGTCATGGATATACCGGGTGTTTCAGTTAAATCCCCGGGCTAAATAATTCGCGAACGGGTGCACGAACGAACGCACGACGAACGTTCTTTTTTACAAGTATCTGTCCGATACTATCTACACGCTGCGCACCCTGTGAATGAGTGGGAGGCGCTCATTATTTATATAAAAATTGAAATGAGTTTCGTAAAAAAACAACTTGTAAAGCAGGGCGCTGTTGGTATTAAACGAGTACTACCCCGTTTGGGACCCTCAGTGGACACCTTTTAGAGAAAAATCTCCATCCGAAGCGGGTCATTTGTTGCTGTAATTAATTGGTTTCAGTTTACATATTTTGTCGCAGCTGGTCGCAGTGAAGCGCAAAAGGACGCTCTTCCACTCCCTTATCCGCCAATTAATTATGTCCTTACATCAATGGATTAAACCAATGAATTACGTCCTCTTGCGCTTCACCGCAACCAGCCCGGACAAAATATGTAAACCGAAACCAATTAATTACGGCAACAAATGACCCCCTTCGGTGGCAGATTTTTCTCTAAAAGGTGTCCACTGAAGGTCCCAAAGGTCCCGATTAGTACAGATTTTAATGCCGACAGCGCCCTGCTTTAGATGTGTTTTTTATTTTTTTACGAAAGTCATTTGAATTTTTGTTTAAATAATTTGAGCCTCCCACTCATTCACACGGTGCGCAGCTTGTAGGTGGTATAAAACAGATACTTGTGAAAAAGAAAGTTCGTCGATTGGTGCATCCGTTCGCGAATTATTTAGCCCTGGGATTTAACTAAAACACCCTGTATAGAACTTACGTGTTTATCAACTCTCAATTATTATTATTGTCACATTACCGAACTGTGTCATTTTCGAAAGCCACGCTGTCCAACGCACGAGGTATTGAGATATCAATCAGTTTTTGTCAATTTTTGTTTTGCTCTCATCGCCGCGTTTCATCCACTGACGACGTGCCTTCCTGTTTTCCGCTTAATCCGTACTCACTCATGATAGTAGTAGCCGCACGACGTAAAGCCACAAATTATCCTTATCTTAATCCCTACACTTTAAACACGCTGCTCGCCAACCACTACCCTGAATGACATCCTTCTCTCCCCGATCTGTTGAAAACGGGAGGTACGCGACTTTTTGTTATACTTGTGCAGTCGAATTAATTGTCACAAAAAGGCGTACGCCCCGGTCTCTTCTCAAATCAGAAGCGATGACTGTATCATTCGGCAGAGTGGTTCGAACTGAGTGCGTCATGCAGTGAAGTTCTGTTCTTAGGCTGCACTCTTAGAAATGAACTTCACCGCATAGCACGCTGGTTGCCAACCATCATCTCGAATGATATAGTTATCTTCCCTGATTTGTTGAAAACTGGAGGCGTACGCCTTTTTGTGACAATTATGAACAGCACCAGTGTCACAAAAAAGGCGTACGCCTCCCGTTTTCAACAAATCAGTGCTGATAATGATGTCATTTGAGATGATGCTTGGCTACGAGCGTGCTTTGCGGTGAAGTTCATTTTTAAGAGTGTGTACGCTGTTAAACTTGTAATTAAGCTCATACCATTTTATCTCCTGATTTATTGAAGATGGGAGCTGGGGGCGCCTCTTCCTATGGCGCTCCTGATTCGCGGAAAGCACGGGATGCGGGAGCCTTTCGCCGTGGCTGCGCTGCCTGGGAGTTTTCCCTGGGTTTTCCTCAGACACTGTAAGACAAATGTGGGCGCAGTTCCCTGTGAAGTCGGTCCAGGACGCACTATTCCTCCCTGCGATAATCGTGACGTCGCCCGCCTGATCGTGGCCGACTACGGCAAGCAGCTCCATCATCACCATCAGCACTACCTTGTGACAATGAACATATCTGAGTATATATTTTTTTAAATTCCGTGTTAGCGCCGCGAAGCAACTATGGCTATGAGCGGCGTACAGACGTGGACAGATGGAGAGAGGACAGCAGGAAGGAGTGGGGGACAGGGGGTTAGTGTGCGTCCTGGGCCGACTTCAGGGGGAACTATGCCGACATTCGTCTGGAAAGTCTTCGTAAAACCCAGGGAACACCTCAGGCAGCACAGCCGGTGACAGGAATCGAACTCGTGTCACCAGTCTCGGCGTGGAAAGGGATCATCTTAACCACTATGCCACGGAAGCTGCATGGTATCTGCGTAAGTGTTAGAAAACAGCGTACGCCTCAGAGAGCGATGCCATTCGAGATGATCTTTGGCTTGGAGACTCTTCTGCAGTGAAGTGCAGTTTTAAATATGTAGCGACAAAGCGAAACTTCAAAATCGCTCTGTCTCCACGTGCGGAACACGCAATCAGTAATTTTAATGTGATCATCTCGAAATCGCCTTGCTTTTCTACAAAAAGAGCACAACGAAGGGGCTTGGGTACCAAGGGGGGGGGGGGGGGGGACAACGTGGGCGCAAGAAAGAAGAAAGAAGGAAAATGAATAAAAGTAGCTGGTTGACGTGTCGATCAGTTGCCCTTCATCGGAACCACGGGAAAGGGAACAAAGAGTGGCAAGCATGCCGCCTAGCCACCAGGTGGCTACACGACACGTGCTGAATGGACGGCATGTGCTTTTGCTTTTCAACAAATCAGGGGAGGGAATGATGTCATTCGGGATTATGGCTGGCTAGGGGCGTGCTATGCGGTGAAGTTCTGTTTTAAGATTGTACAGCTGAGCGTCTCTCAACAACCAGCTCTGAACACGGAGCGCCACGCTGCGGGAACCCCGCAAACAACGACACCAACAGCAACAACAGAAAAGCCCTCACCACCAGGCGATTGCGTTGTCTAAGCATTCTCGCTCGATAAGCTAATTGGAAATGGAAGCCATCTGAACTGGACGTCGTTGTACTTTCCCTGACCCTGTGGGCGGACACACGATAAGCAACAGCGTGACTAATATGCAATTGGAAACTGTGAAACGCAATCCTTACAGTGGATTTCGACAGCTGCTATTTCTCAGATGCATCCCGTTCTACCAATTCTCCGTCTTTCGGCTAATCCTCCACATAAATGGAACAGAGACAACTGTTTCTTCTATTCGGAGCTCCAACCGTCGACCAACCGGGGCTCAACCAATGCGTGAAACATAGCAGTGCTTCACAAATAGATGTATGAAGAACATGGGCGTCAACATGTAGGACCATTTCTTCTTACTTGTCGTGGAGTGGCAAGTATTCTTACGGCTGACCTCTGCAGGACACATATGGCAGGAATGGCGGCGTAACTGCGCTAACAGCCCCGGATGAAACGTGATGCAACCATGCTAAGCCCATAAGCGAACACAAACTCGCGAATTATCATTGTCATGGTCATCCACCTGAGATCAAGTTGACCAGACAAAATCTTATCCGCTTCCTACAAAAACCAAAGCCTGCAAGAATGTCTCAAAAGGGCGCACACGTAGAATACTTGTGTGAACTGACAACAGTGGTTCGCTCTCACGAAGTTGAAGATTCTTTCCTCGTGTCATTCGAGAAGGTTCAGGCAGGTTATGGTTGGGCTGAACCCGGAGCGATGTCCCTGAAAAGGATACACTGAATAGGGAGCCTGAAAGAGGAACCTGGATTAATGGCAGAAAACAAGATAAGCAAACAAAAAGAATATCAGGACATAGTATGTGTATTTTTCACTCTGTGCCACTTTGGAACAGCGGCTGCTTGCAGGGTAAAACGTTGTGTCTGGCAGCTCTCGGAATTTTATTTGTGTTCGTACCTCCTTGCTTCTATGCACCGTTTTCCCAGCGGGAAGCCCTCGCCTCATATGGTGCATTATAGAGGGAAGCGCATTTCAAAGGTCCCCGGCAGAGGAACGTGGTGTCCGAACTATAGAATATTGATGAACACAGAATCTGGATATGACGCGGTCTTTGTCGGGGGTATTGTTTCACTACAATACAATAACTCTAAATTTCCAGATGAATATCCCCCTAAACCTTTCGTTCTACTGAAGACGCCATTGAGACTTTGTGGGGCATCGAGGTTTCTGGTTCCGACTGGAGTGGCTAGACCAGGGAAATGGTGGGGGCGCTGCACTGTCAAAACAAATATTCGGAAATAACTCGCTCCTATAGGCAACCATGATCCCGCTGATTTTTTTGAAAACGGGAGGCGTCCGTAATCTCGTGACACTTCTGTAATTATGTTAATTGTCACAAAAACGCGCACGTCCCGCACTTTCCACAAATAAAGTGTGCTAACGGTATCAATTCTGTTAACGTTATCTGTGCAATGATTGGTCCTCACACCCCAAAAACAGAGAGAGCTTCATCGCATAGCGCGCTCCTATCTAACCATCATCCCGAATGACAACGTCTTATCTCCCTTGATTTGATGAAAACAGGGGGCGTACGCAATTTTTGCGGCAATGGACCTTTTTCAGAATGGCCTATGCACATGCGCACGACCCTGAGAAGCCGGACAGGGTTATCTCCGTCTTCACTAGATGGCGCACTATGGGGACGACAGAAGTGGGGACCATTAGGGAGACCACACGAACGGCGCGAACTCGTCGGTCCACCTCCGGACCGGTTCTGGTCCTTTGTGCTACCCACGTGCATTTGTTTTCGCGTGTGCCGAGCGTGGTTCGCTGGAGAGCCGCTAGGAGACGACGCGTATACGAAAAAGGTGCATTATTAACTGTATAATGCCACAAAAATGACGTACATCCCTCCTTTTCAGCAAATCAGGGCAAAGAAGGATGTCACTCGGATGATGGTTTGTCGAAGAGTGTGCTATGTGCTATGTGGTGAAGTTCATTTTTAAGACTGCCGGGAAGAGAATGATGTCATTTTGGAGGATGGTTACCGGGAGCGTGCTGTGCGGAGAAGTTATGTTTCGACACCCCCCCCCCCCCCCCCCCTGCTGTAAGAGTGCATGGCAAGAACGAAGTAATAAGCCTTTCTCAGTCTTCAAAGCCACATGGATGCGTGGCAAATACGAGTACCAGCTCATTTGCCACAATCAAGCTCGTTTCTCGGTTGTCCGGCCTTCTACGTTGCTGCCTTCCTTGCAGACGTATATGCACAACACACATATAAGGCAAAAGGTCAACAACAACAACAACAACAACAACAACAACATATGTTGACGATGAAATGGGGTGCAAAAGGCTACTTTGTAGGTAGCGCGTTAAATCCAATATATCGTACCGCAGTGTCCACGTGCCATTCGAGACATCACACGATTTCAATAATGTCAGCGAGTGGCGATTTTTTTCCTTTCCCGTCGACTTTTCTGTGCCTTCCTTGTTGTGGTGTCGAAAGAGCTCTGTTGCAGTGTAACACAATGACTGACTTATTGATAAATTGCTGCCAGCCATGCGAGACCATTGGCTGAATAAAGGATTCGTCTAGTCGCCCCTCGTTGGCGACTCAGGTGTGGCCCTGGAACATATTGAATAAAACAGCTCTCAGTAGCACTCACATGGTTATTTATTTAGGAAGTGGCTTAGGCGTATTCAGCACAGAGGATTGTCGAAAGGATGAGTATAGTTCAGTATGGCCAGGTGCTTCGCAGAGCTAACGCAAATAAGTCGCGGTAACCTGGCACTTGAGGATTGGTAACAGGATGATGCCCTATAAGCTGAAAAATCCCAAATACAATGTACGGTGCTCCTGATATTCATTAAAGCGGATAAATTGGGGCTCTTTCGTGGCTAATTTAAGTTTGCAAGATTATATGTGGAGAACATGTTCCATGGTATTAGAGGTGATAATTAATTAAGCACCGTAAGCGGTAACCGTCTCATTCGAATTCTGGACGTGATTCTTGCACGCACTCCGAAAATTCGACTTCACGCAAATAACTTTAAGAGGATCCTCAATTTCCTATAGGTGAAATGCACTTGGCAGGGAAATGTTCCAGTAATTTGCAACCTTGCATGAAAGCTGCTTTGAATGAAGCGCTATTGGACAGGACTGAGCCACAGAAGGAAGCTCTATTGTTCTAACTCCCTTATCCCCACCTTACCTTGTATTGTTCTAGGTCCTAGCCAGCTACCTCTGATCCTATTACTCACTGGAAAGGTTACCTTCCTCCTCCCCCTTCATCCTCCTTCCCGTGCAACATATCGTCAATTTAGGCAGGAAGACCGCTCGTTTACCCATTCGTCTCTGGAGAGGAGCGACATCTGCAAACACGTATCGTTTTCGTTCCAATAGACTGATGTCATCTCAAGAACACCGGACGAACATAATGATCCAAGCACTTGCTGCAGGAGTGACCTCTAAAAAAGTGCCCATTGCTCAGCACCCTCTGATCAGTGTTTTCTATGGAGTTCAGAAGAGTTTCGCGCCTACACCACCAACCACCATCCTATACAGGCTGTGCTGCCTGAGGTTTTCCCTGGGTTTTCCGAAGACTTTCCAGACGAATATCGGCACAGTTTCCCCTGAAGTCGGCCCAGGACGCGTACTAACCCCCTATCTCCCACTCATTCCTACTGTCCTCTCTCCATCTGTCCACATCTGTACGCCGCTCATAGCCACAGTTGCTTCGCGGCGCTAACACGGAATAAAAAAAAACTACTGCATGCTCCTGCAGTCCCTCGCAGTATGTCCAAATGATTAGCACTTAAAGGGGCACAAAAATGCAAAAACAACTTGCTCTCGAATGAAAGTCCGTGTTTCAATTGGTGGAATTCAAACAAAATTCTGTTCGCAAAACGCTACCGTTTAGAAGAAAAACGCAATGAAAATAGAGCCGTCTTTGGCGGCAACGAATGGGATCCCCGGGAGGCAAAGATTGGCGGCATCCAATGAGACAGCAAGAGAAGCGCGCGCATAGCGGTCGTGGCCGTGTAGATTTGGAACGCGTCCGATCGTAGTGTTCCGTATATGCGCGGCGTGATGCGCACTACTGCATTTTTGAATACCGATTCATTGATATTGTAGCCCAGAACAGTTCTCGCGAATGTTCCACTGATAACATTTATCTTCACATCCTCCGGACAGCGACGCGAGTCTGCCTCGCAACGCGTACTATTCACAGAGACTGCTTCATGGCGTGACACGTGCCTGCACGCGCAGCATGGGCTAAAAACACCGATGCACGAGCTGAAAAGACGTTCACTGCTTAGCGCCGAAGCAAGAAAGAGTCCGATATAATTTCGATTGTAGCTCCGTAACGGAATCAAAGTTTTGAATTATGAGGATATAGTTTAGTAACGATACTGCGGCTTCTACGAAGACAAAATCATGAAAAACACGAAAAACCGATATGCGTCCGGTCTCTACGTGCAATTTTACTATTTCAAAAATTGCAAAATTTGCAAAAATTGTTCCCGATTTGCAAAATTTGTGAATTTTGATGCGAAGTTACCTCTTTCGACAACGGATAATACCGCGATCTATCTCCAACCCCCATCCCACTACTTCAGCGCCACCATCCCAATGGAACCCAAATATGACACAAACACAAAAGTATAAAACTCAAGTCTTTGACTTTTCAACCTGTTTCATGTAACTAAAACGTAAATTTATTACAAATAACGCATAACATTAGGAAGACACCGTGATGAAACACCAATCTCGCGATGTCGCCGAACACCGCAAGCACGTGTATCAGACGACACCTCGCAGGTGCTTGATTCCAAAACCATAAACACGAACTTGTTCAAGTTGGGCCACATCCTGAAGGACACACAGACGACGGTATCCTGGATACACTCGCAGGGTTTGGTGCCCAATCATGACGTAGAACCCTCTCGATGCATGGGATACGTATTCCCCTGAACTAACCTAACCTCAGTCACGACGAATGCACAGTCTACATGGGCCCTCTCGACACATGGAATACGTATTCGCCAGACCTAACCTAACCTCAGTCACGACGGGTGCACAGTCTACATGGGCCCTCTCGACACATGGAATACGTGTTCGCCAGACCTAACCTAACCTCAGTCACGACGGAAGCACATCTACATGCGTCCTTTCGACCCATGGAATACGTATTCGCAAAACCTAACCTAACCTCAGTCACGACGGATCCATAGTCTACATGGGCCCTCTCGACACATGGAATACGTGTCCGCCAGACCTAACCTAACCTCAGTCACAACGGATGCACAGTATATATAGGCCCTCTCGACACATGGAATACGTGTCCGCCAGACCTAACCTAACCTCAGCCACGAGGGAAGCACAGTCTACATGGGTCCTTTCCACACATGGAATACGTATTCGCAAGACCTAACCTAACCTCAGTCACGACGGATGCATAGTCTACATGGGCCCTCTCGACACATGGAATACGTGTCCGCCAGACCTAACCTAACCTTAGTCACGAGGGAAGCACAGTCTACATGGGCCCTCTCGACACATGGAATACGTATTCGCCAGACCTAAGCTAACCTCAGTCACGACGGAAGCACAGTCTACATGGGTCCTTTCGACCCCTGGAATACGTATTCGCAAGACCTAACCTAACCTCAGTCACGACGGATGCATAGTCTACATGGGCCCTCTCGACACATGGAATACGTGTCCGCCAGACCTAACCTCAGTCACAATGGATGCACAGTATATATAGGCCCTCTCGACACATGGAATACGTATTCGCCAGACCTAACCTAACCTCAGTCACGACGGATGCATAGTCTACATGGGCCCTCTCGACACATAGAATACGTGTTCGCCAGACCTAACTTAACCTCAGTCACGACGGAAGCGCACTCTACATGGGCCCTCCCGACACATGGAATACGTGTCCGCCAGACCTAACTTAACCTCAGTCACGACGGAAGCGCAGTCTACATGGGCCCTCCCGACACGTGGAATACATGTCCGCCAGACCTAACCTAACCTCAGTCACGACGAATGAACAGTCTACATGGGCCCTCTCGACACATGGAATACGTGTTCGCCAGACCTAACCTAACCTCAGTCACGACGGAAGCACCGTCTACATGGGCCCTCTCGACACATAGAATACGTGTTCGCCAGACCTAACTTAACCTCAGTCACGACGGAAGCGCAGTCTACATGGGCCCTCCCGACACATGGAATACGTGTCCGCCAGACCTAACATAACCTCGTCACGACGGAAGCGCAGTCTACATGGGCCCTCCCGACACATGGAATACGTGTCCGCCAGACCTAACCTAACCTCAGTCACGACGGATGAACAGTATATATGGGCCCTCTCGACACATGGAATACGTATTCGCAAGACCTAACCTAACCTCCGTCACGACGGAAGCATAGTCTACATGGGCCCTCTCGACACATGGAATACGTGTCCGCCAGACCTAACCTAACCTCAGTCACGACGGAAGCACAGTCTACATGGGTCCTTTCGACCCATGGAATACGTATTCGCAAGACCTAACCTAACCTCAGTCACGATGGATGCATAGTCTACATGGGCCCTCTCGACACATGGAATACGTGTCCGCCAGACCTAACCTAACCTCAGTCACAACGGATGCACAGTATATATAGGCCCTCTCGACACATGGAATACGTGTCCGCCAGACCTAACCCAACCTCAGTCACGACGGAAGCACAGTCTACATGGGTCCTTTCGACACATGGAATACGTATTCGAAAGACCTAACCTAACCTCAGTCACGACGGATGCATAGTCTACATGGGCCCTCTCGACACATGGAATATGTGTCCACCAGACCTAACCTCAGTCACAATGGATGCAGAGTATATATAGGCCCTCTCGACACATGGAATACGTATTCGCCAGACCTAACCTAACCTCAGTCATGACGGAAGCACAGTCTACATGGGCCCTCTCGACACATGGAATACGTATTCGCCAGACCTAACCTCAATCACGACGGATGCATAGTCTACATGGGCCCTCTCGACACATGGAATACGTGTCCGCCAGACCTAACCTCAGTCACAATGGATGCACAGTATATATAGGCCCTCTCGACACATGGAATACGTATTCGCCAGACCTAACCTAACCTCAGTCACGACGGATGCATAGTCTACATGGGCCCTCTCGACACATAGAATACGTGTCCGCCAGACCTAACTTAACCTCAGTCACGACGGAAGCGCACTCTACATGGGCCCTCCCGACACATGGAATACGTGTCCGCCAGACCTAACTTAACCTCAGTCACGACGGAAGCGCAGTCTACATGGGCCCTCCCGACACGTGGAATACATGTCCGCCAGACCTAACCTAACCTCAGTCACGACGAATGAACAGTCTACATGGGCCCTCTCGACACATGGAATACGTGTTCGCCAGACCTAACCTAACCTCAGTCACGACGGAAGCACCGTCTACATGGGCCCTCTCGACACATAGAATACGTGTTCGCCAGACCTAACTTAACCTCAGTCACGACGGAAGCGCAGTCTACATGGGCCCTCCCGACACATGGAATACGTGTCCGCCAGACCTAACATAACCTCGTCACGACGGAAGCGCAGTCTACATGGGCCCTCCCGACACATGGAATACGTGTCCGCCAGACCTAACCTAACCTCAGTCACGACGGATGAACAGTATATATGGGCCCTCTCGACACATGGAATACGTATTCGCAAGACCTAACCTAACCTCCGTCACGACGGAAGCATAGTCTACATGGGCCCTCTCGACACATGGAATACGTGTCCGCCAGACCTAACCTAACCTCAGTCACGACGGAAGCACAGTCTACATGGGTCCTTTCGACCCATGGAATACGTATTCGCAAGACCTAACCTAACCTCAGTCACGATGGATGCATAGTCTACATGGGCCCTCTCGACACATGGAATACGTGTCCGCCAGACCTAACCTAACCTCAGTCACAACGGATGCACAGTATATATAGGCCCTCTCGACACATGGAATACGTGTCCGCCAGACCTAACCCAACCTCAGTCACGACGGAAGCACAGTCTACATGGGTCCTTTCGACACATGGAATACGTATTCGAAAGACCTAACCTAACCTCAGTCACGACGGATGCATAGTCTACATGGGCCCTCTCGACACATGGAATATGTGTCCACCAGACCTAACCTCAGTCACAATGGATGCAGAGTATATATAGGCCCTCTCGACACATGGAATACGTATTCGCCAGACCTAACCTAACCTCAGTCATGACGGAAGCACAGTCTACATGGGCCCTCTCGACACATGGAATACGTATTCGCCAGACCTAACCTCAATCACGACGGATGCATAGTCTACATGGGCCCTCTCGACACATGGAATACGTGTCCGCCAGACCTAACCTCAGTCACAATGGATGCACAGTATATATAGGCCCTCTCGACACATGGAATACGTATTCGCCAGACCTAACCTAACCTCAGTCACGACGGATGCATAGTCTACATGGGCCCTCTCGACACATAGAATACGTGTCCGCCAGACCTAACTTAACCTCAGTCACGACGGAAGCGCAGTCTACATGGGCCCTCCCGACACATGGAATATGTGTCCGCCAGACCTAACCTAACCTCAGTCACGACAGATGAACAGTCTACATGGGCCCTCTCGACACATGGAATACGTGTTCACCAGACCTAACCTAACCTCAGTCATGACGGAAGCACCGTCTACATGGGCCCTGTCGACACGTAGAATAAGTGTTCGCCAGACCTAACTTAACCTCAGTCACGACGGAAGCGCAGTCTACAGGGGCCCTCTCGACACATGGAATACGTGTCCGCCAGACCTAACCTAACCTCAGTCACGACAGAAGCACAGTCTACAGGGGCCCTCTCGACACATGGAATACGTGTCCGCCAGACCTAACCTAACCTCAGTCACGACGGAAGCACAGTCTACATGGGTCCTTTCGACCCATGGAATACGTATTCGAAAGACCTAACCTAACTTCAGTCACGATGGATGCATAGTCTACATGGGCCCTCTCGACACATGGAATACGTGTCCGCCAGACCTAACCTAACCTCAGTCACAACGGATGCACAGTATATTAGGCCCTCTCGACACATGGAATACGTGTCCGCCAGACCTAACCTAACCTCAGTCACGACGGATGCATAGTCTACATGGGCCCTCTCGACACATAGAATACGTGTTCGCCAGACCTAACTTAACCTCAGTCACGACGGAAGCGCAGTCTACATGGGCCCTCCCGACACATGGAATACGTGTCCGCCAGACCTAACTTAACCTCAGTCACGACGGAAGCGCAGTCTACATGGGCCCTCCCGACACATGGAATACGTGTCCGCCAGACCTAACCTAACCTCAGTCACGACGGATGAACAGTCTACATGGGCCCTCTCGACACATGGAATACGTGTTCACCAGACCTAACCTAACCTCAGTCACGACGGAAGCACCGTCTACATGGGCCCTCTCGACACATAGAATAAGTGTTCGCCAGACCTAACTTAACCTCAGTCACGACGGAAGCGCAGTCTACATGGGCCCTCCCGACACATGGAATACGTGTCCGCCAGACCTAACTTAACCTCAGTCACGACAGATGAACCGTATATATGGGCCCTCTCGACACATGGAATACGTATTTGCAAGACCTAACCTAACCTCTGTCACGACGGAAGCACAGTCTACATGGGCCCTCTCGACACATGGAATACGTGTCCGCCAGACCTAACCTAACCTCAGTCACGACGGAAGCACAGTCTACATGGGCCCTCTCGACACATGGAATACGTGCCCGCCAGACCTAACCTAACCTCAGTCACGACGGAAGCACAGTCTACATGGGTCCTTTCGACACATGGAATACGTATTCGCAAGACCTAACCTAACCTCAGTCACGACGGATGCATAGTCTACATGGGCCCTCTCGACACATGGAATACGTGTCCGCCAGACCTAACCTAACCTCAGTCACAACGGATGCACAGTATATATAGGCCCTCTCGACACATGGAATACGTATTCGCCAGACCTAACCTAACCTCAGTCGACGGATGCACAGTATATATGGGCCCTCTCGACACATGGAATACGTATTCGCCAGACCTAACCTAACCTCAGTCATGACGGATGCACAGTATATATATATGGGCTCTCTCCGCACATGGAATACGTATTCAGCTAACCTAGTCACAACGGATATTGTAGTCCTAATGTATTCCATATATACAGGGTGTCCACGCTAAGTGTGAATAGATTTTTTAAAAATAAATATAACACTTTTTCCAAGATGAAATCAATTGCAATATAGCATATGCTCAAGGGCGCTCCCTAGCAGGGCATTAGCAAAGTCCAAAGGCAATGTCTTAATTAACTTTCATTAATTAACTTTTTAATTATAAAAGCTACAAAGTTGTCCCAATGAGAACAGCTATTCCTTTCGGTCACCTGATATCGTAGCCGTTTTCAGAACAAAAATCCGTTCGATAGATCGCCCGCAAAAAAAATTCGTGAAGGAACTCCATTTTTTTCTTTATTTTGTTCATTGCGCTTCTTAGAAGACGCGTCTTTCTTTCATCCCCAATGTGAGAGGGAGAAAGAGCACACTATCGCCTCTCGCGTCCTGGAAAAAGATTAAAAGGAAACAGAAAATGCAACCCAAGATAAGGCCAGTTCCGATAGAGTCACCCGATACATTTGTTTTTGTTTTGTTTCCACAAGTTGAAGCTCATCTTCGACGCGTGAGGCGGCACTGTGCTCCTTCCCCCTCTCCCGTTGGGGATGAAGGGAACACGCGTCTTCTACGAAGCGCAATGAACAAAATAAAGAAAAAAATGGCGTTCCTTCACGAATTTTTTGCGGGCGATCTATCGAACGGATTTTTGTTCTGAAAACGGCTACGATATCAGGTGACCGAAAGGAACAGATGTTCTCATTGGGACAACTTTGTAGCTTTTATAATTAAAAAGTTAATTAGTGAAAGTTAATTAAGACATTGGCTTTGGACTTTGCTAATGCCCTGCTAGGGAGTGCCTTTCAGCATATGCTATATTGCAATTGATTTCATCTTGGAAAAAGTGTTATATATGTTTTTAAAAAAACTTCACACTTAGCGTGGACACCCTGTATATACATATATATGTATGTGTAATTTGACGTGACATATGTGATGCGTGAACATTCTACGTAGAATAACGTACAGAATGTGACCTTTGTTGTTAAGACTCCCCATGTAAAACATCACTTTTCCTCTGGTTCATTTGTGCCTCTGCTAATGATTTCCAGTATTTTTGTGCACATTTCAATATTAAATGCTGTATTCCAGACATCTACGCTCTAAATACGCCTATTTCTCATAGTAAAGTTCTTGCTTGGCAAGCACTTTACTGTTTTACATCACAGTTGGCCCTAGCAGCTTTAACTCTTCTAATAACCCTGTACTGCCTTTTAAAAGCAGATATTCATTTCGTAGCCTGTTTTTGATGTCCGCGTGGTCCGTATTCACGCGTGTCGTCTTGCAACAATGACATAAAGCCGATATTCATTTCGTAACATGCACTGGACGTCCGTATTCACAAGTGTCGTCTGGCAACAATGACCTTACCGTGCTCCTGCTAAATCTACACCCATCCTGCCCTCCGGGATCGTTACTAAACTACAGCCAATTGTGATAAGTACGAAATTGACATACCGTGCAACGTAATTTGAACTTGTTTTTGCATTTTAGTGCCTCTTTAAAGCGGCGTACGGGTGTATAATTTACCATTTGGTGACGACTTGAACACAGGCGTAAAATATGATGTAGGCTGCCTCGAGTATGAAAACTGACGCAGCTTGCGGTTCAGGAACCATCCATAAGTCACCAACGCCCTCGATCAACTTACCCAGAAAAATGCGACCTCCTTTTTCACAGCTGCTCCCCAGACGAACTGAGATACACGAATAACTTCCAACGCCACCAGCCACCTGGACCTGAGCTACGACAGTGGAGGCTTCCTGCCCCCCCCCCCCTTCTTTCTCCTCCTTCCCAGGATGCACGGCGGCTTTGGTGCGGCCGACAAGTCATATAATGTATGCAGGGTATTTCAGTTAAATCCCCGGGATAAATAATCCGCGAACAGGTGCACCAATCGAAGAACTTTCGTTTTTACAAGTGTCTGTCCGATACCACCTACAAGCTGCCCACCGTGGGAGGCCTTTCGTGAAATGAGTTTCGTGAAAAAACGTGAAAAAGCGTAAGGACACGTAATTCATTGGTGGATAAGGGAGTGGAAGAGCGTCCTTTTGTGCTTCACCAGCCGCGACAAAAATATGCAAACCGAAATCAGTTAACTACTACAACAAATGACCCGCTTCGGTGGCAGGTATTTTTCTAAAAAAATGTCCACGGAAGGTCCCAAAAGGGGTAGTACGCATTTTGATGTCGACGGCGCCCTGCTTTAGAAGTTATGTTTTTCACGAAACTCATTTGAGTTCTTATTTGGATATTGAGCGCCCCCCACTCATTCACACGGTGCGCAGCTTGTCGGTGGTATCGAACAGATACATGTAAAAAAGAAAGTTCTTCCATTGGCGCACCCGTTCGCGAATTATTTAGTTCGGGGATTTAACTGAAACACCTTGTATGTGTGTGTTTGTCGTTTTCCTGGTGGTTTCTAGCGATCTTAGTATGTTTTAGGAATACCAATGGGCCCCGTTAGACGTTTTAGTTCGTTGTTTCGCATTTTAACGAACGTGTCGTCAGCAGAACAAATTTGGCTGTGACTTTTTTGCGTAGTCGCTCCTTCGCAACAGGGACCTCGTACGTGTCGCTAATTGGATTAGGACGAAACCTAGGACGACGCGTGGTTCTTAAAAGAAGACAAAGGGGACGGTGAACTTCATGCCCTCGGAGGACACTTCTTAATGCGCGACTCACTTCTTAATTTATTTTTCTACCTCTGATATTAAGTACTAAGATACTTAATACTACGTGTCCTTAGATTTGCTCGGATCATTACATGGTCATCTGCACCTGCGATGAAGAGGATTCCTCCGGTCCAGGAATGTGGACCGGTACTAATAATTAAACTAGTCGACATTTCTAAAGAAAAAGTGAAGAAAATAAAGAAGAGGAAAGAAAGGAAGAAAAATGTTTACAAAAGCTTTGTCTGTGAATGAGAACATTTCAGAGATAATTAAGATGGGACGAGTCCCGAATTTTCCGAATCCGAATCCAATGAAAGTTCTGCGAATCCACAAACCTTACGAATCTCCAATACTTCGAATCCTTTATTGAAAAATAGTTTTAAAAGCCAGGAAAAACACACTTCTACTGAAAAGTGTTTTGAAGCAGAATTTGATATCTTTGTTTAATGAAAAAACAAATTAAATAATGGATCACTTTCAGGAGAAAACATAACCATATACTTCTTAAATGTAATTTATTTAGCTTGTTGTTCGTCGACTACAGGAAATACATAAACTCTCGAGTCCGATTTTTTTCCCTAAAACTAAGAAACAATCAAAAGCAAAACCATGTTACTTTTAAACATATAATCTAGGAGTCCCTGCCTGAACTCGTGAAGAGCCATGCAAACAAACAAACAAGAACACACAGCTGAAAGTTTTAAATTAATGCAGATTTTTGTTCAAAAACATCGACACTAATTCTCACCCGCTCAGGGTCTAGCCTACTGCGTTTTTTTATCACCGACGACACCCGATGTGCTGAAGAGGCTTCCTGACATTACTATCGACGGAGGTGTGATCAGGAACTTTTTCGACAGGTTCCTCAAATCGGGGCCAATCACGCTTTCGGCGGACTCCGGAGGCACCGATTTTAAAAAGAAACAGACAAACGTGGTTGGTGGATTCGAAAGATTCGGTTCGCCATTTTGGGACTGGGATTCGGATTCCTGAACCTTAAATCCCTGCCTAGGATTCGAGGATTCGCGGTTTTCGGTTGGACCATCCTTTAAAGAAATCGTTCCGGGAACAGCACCACATGAGAGGACGTCACATGTCACGTCGAGACTGGGAGGTACCCGGGTTCGAATCCCGGTGCCGGCTGTGCTGTCTGGGGTTTTTCCTGGGTTTTCCTCAGACGCTTTCAGACATATGTCGGCACAGTTCCCCTAGAAGTCAGCCCAGGACGCACATTTCCCCAGGGCGTCAGTCGTGACGTTGCCCACATACGTGAGGCCGACAACGGCAAGCCCTTTCGCCATCACCACCACCACCATGAGAGGAGGTGAGCAGAACAGACGTCACGTGACTGGACACAGAAAGAGGATGTCATGTTCTTAGGCTCCGTGAGGTTTTGTGTTGTGTTCGACTGTTTGGGTGTGCAAACATCTTCGCTGGAGCACCAAGTACCAGCTTCCTTTTTTTTCTTTTCTTTTTACGCTGTCGACTTTCCGGTCTGAGCCGTTCTATAACGCAAGTGCGATATAGGCATTCAGAGTTATGTGAACCTCATGCGACGCTGCGCACAGAAATAAATAATACCACGGAATGTGAAAGCCGACTTGTGTGATGCGAATCTTGAAAACACAATAATCAGACTGAGCGTCTTTACAGAGTCGTATGTGCGCTATTCCTTGTCCCCTATCCTTATAGAGCTGTCCCTTAGTATATAGTGGCTCATTTAGAAAGAAACTTTCGCTGCACATTACATACGTAGACGAACGGGATGGGGCTTCTGGATATGAGAAGCTTCCCCATTGTGCTCCAGGGTTCAATGTAAAACTAGAATCATGTACAAAAAGTATATATAGTATAAAGAAATTACTGTTATAGTTCCTGTCGTGCCTTGAGGCAAAATTCTTGCATCTGTATCTCTGTCCAAAGTGTACAATCGTTGATATTCAGGCTATCGAAATGAGACTGCGAGTGCGACCTCATACAAAGATTGAAATGATGGGTGGAAAGTCATTGGGCATGCACAGTAAATAGTGCAGAGAATTGACGCTTCGATTGAAGTTTGATATTGAAATATGTGAAGCGCGAAATATGCAAGAATGGATATAAAACGAATCTCCTCTTCGCTCAAGAATATACGATGCGCGTACGCATCCTAAGAAGAAACGGCGCCCAGTTAGAGATGTTGCTTTGAATGCACTTTCTTCACATCTGGCGACGTACCTGTCCCTTCGTGAACGCGGCGTTAGAAAGCAATAACATTTTCCTTTTTATCATGTTATTGCTGAGTCACTTTCATGCAGCTGTTTTATTACAAGCAGGTTGAGGTAGAGAATCAGGAAGAAAAGACGAAGAGTTTCTTTCCCTGGGGGCCACCCGAGAAAACCGAATTATGTACTAATTTACCCTCGCTGGCTTTTAGGATTTTTGACGCCACGTGTATCAAGACGAAACAGCTGACGGGCTTTGCCTTAGCCTTCGCTTACACGTGGACGCGAGGAGAAATAAAGGAAAATAATCCGCTTTGATTCCTCGTACAGTTTCCGTGCAGTATGGCAACCTAACCCTCACTTCCGGCTCGGTTCCTGTTACTTTTCTTTCCATGTTAGCGCCGCAAAGCAACTGTGGCTATACAGACGCAGACAGATGAGGAGAGGACAACAGGAATGAGGGGGGGACAGCGGGGATGATGACAGTCTTGTCCTTTCGGTTTTGGTATTCTCATCCAATACCACGATGGCCACGTCTTTCCGATGGTATGATGAAAAAAAAAAAAACTGAAACACATAAGGCCTCTTCGATTTGGCTACACTCTCTGAACCAGTTCATGCGGTGCAGCACTTCTGTATCCGTTTTGTCAGTGCCGCCCGCGCCCTCTGCACTCTCGTATTCGTTTTGTAACAGTGTAGCACTAGTTCCGCTCGAGTTCATGATAGGCCTGCACTTGCTGGATAGGAAGTGCAGTACAAGTGCACGCGGAGCAGACGACGCTCATCCGCGTCGGTGGCATGGATGTCTGTAACGCTGACAGTTCCTTCCTTGCAGCAAGACGGTTGACATGTGCGCCGGGGCACCAGTCAGTGGGGTTGCGTAGTCGCGATAAACACGTGGGTATAATGCGGTTATATTTTGAGATATAATAGGACGGATGATTCCGATTTGTAAGCTTTGGAACAGCCGAAGACCTTTTGTTTTCGTAAAAATTTATTTACAGGGGACAAAGAACAGAGAAGGAAAAACAAATCGTGTTCTTAGTATCTGCCCACAATGTCTCATGAAAGGCAGGAGCACGACTTCTTCCGGTCTCCCTTCCCTTTCTGCAAGGAAGCAGGCGACCAGCCTGCAACTGCACTCGCTTCGTCGTTTCGGAGGCGACCGCGCAGCGCTAGTGCTGAACCCTTGCACCAGCTCTGCCCTCCCCTGAACTAGCGCCGGATGTGCAGCTCAAATCGAAGAGACATTGAGCGGTCTGCCTGGTCAATGGTGTACCATGCAATTTGCATTTTTACGTGAATTGGATTCTATTCAACTCGAAAACTGATTCACTGACGTATACAGAAACATTAACCTGTCAAAGTTTTAAGCCAATACCTTGTTCGCCAGCCGCCGCTTGAGAGAGAGAGAGAGAGAGGAAGAGACAAAGAAACAAAACAAAACGAAGAAGTTAGAATGTCAAACGTACCCCTGCCTACTGGCTTGAACAATCTAGATGTAGATGACCGCTGGCAGGCTGTACGTCGACAGTAAGAGTACTCTATTTGGTGGCCCGACAAATGTCTCTTCAGCAAAAAAATTGCAACTGATGTGATAACAGGACGATGATGTGATAACACGAAATGACGATAACATAAAGGCGTTTATATTTAAGTAATGAAAATTGGCGACGAAAATGCTTCTGGAGCACAGTGGACACTAAAGTTCTGCATCATAGTTGTAATAAAAGTCCATACTGAGCTCCGGAATACCCTTCTCCTGAATATCAAACTCACGCTTTGCTGTAAGCATTATTATCAGAGGGCTGTAAGGAATGCTTTTAAAAAATGGCGACAAATCAACAGCAAAGGTATCAACGTCCACTTCCAAACGGCGCTGACCACTGTGGTCCGACTTGGAGTCACTAAATAAGCTTCGCTTCAGAGTATCGACATTGAGGTCCAAGGGAGAGCAGGAGCGCCATATTGTTTCCGCACCACACCGGTACCATCCCCAGTTGAGGATCAAAGACGGCTAACATAATACTCCCTGTGGGATAGTTAAGCGTGTATGATTGTTGTGCGATAATCCATGTATTGTCCACCAGAGCGTCCAGAAGATGTCAAGGTGAGCTCAAGGCCGTCAACTGATGCTCGTAAACGAAAGGAACATTTCACCCGCGCACGATAGATGGCATCGTGCGCTAAAATGCGCGTGGGCAGCGTGGCGCAGAAACAAGATGGCGCATGCTCGCTCTTGGAACTCAGTGTCGATACTCTGAAGCGTAGCTTATTTCGTGACTCTAGTCCGACTGCACCGCATATCGTCTCTGACGTCCTCGGTGGATTTTATTCACAAATGTCATCCGTTAGACCTCCTCACGACCAGATCCGAACTGCATGTTCCCCTGGCATCTAATGACACGCCCAGCATTAAAGAGCTTTTAATGTAGCATCAATTTGTAGAAGTGCGTACAGTGAACCCTCGTTAATATGACCCCCGATAATCTGACATACGCGCTTTACGACCATACTCTTGGGGAACAATGCTGTGAAACCTCTGCAAATCCCCCCTTTAATATGACAATTCCGCATTATGACCAAAATTTTCGGGAACGACCATGGTCATAATAACGAGGGTTCACTGTATATTACAAAATGCGGATAAGGGATCACGCGAAACGCTATCTATTCGTTCCAGATTTCTCGTACAATTGTATCTTACACAACCAACTCTCAGCCAAGATTGCCAGCTTTCGCCGCGTCATTGCGTTCAGCACATTCTTCGTGAACAATGCTTTGTTTGCAAGAAACCCATTGTGAGCAAGATTTAAGAATTATTTAGGAAAGGAACTTTAGCTGCTTTCCCCCTTGAAGCCTTTCGCTGTTTCTCTTCGGTATTGGAAAGATTGGCGCGTCTTTTCAGATTGCCTCTCTGGAGTCCCACAATGGGTACGTCTTTCTGAGGGAGAACTTTCTGTTGTGAAGCTCTTCGGCGTCCGCAGTGGCGAGACAAGCAGAGCATTAGCTACGGAAGATTTGTTTGTCCTGCTGTTCCGGATCATAAACGGTTTATCGTCGGATGTTACTAAAAGTTTGTAGAACTCGAAGAAACCATTTTGAATCCTCAAAGATCAGAGGACGATAACCTTTAAAGCCCTCGTTCCGGTTTACTTAGAATTACCATGGCTTGTTATTTAAAGGCTATCGTATTAATCGCCATTAAAGGCTAATCGCATCGTGTACCCGAAGTCGATTGTATCGTTGGCTCATCGAAGGAAATGCGCTAGACGTAAATTTATGTACCTACTGTACAACCACAAGCCAGGTATACTCGCCATGAGTATTTATCCGAGACATACGTGCGGTTTGTGTCATGACGTTGTTGTTTTATGTCAAAACCCTTACAAAAAAGTTTTCTACTGTCTATAGATATTCTATACACAAGACACCTACGAATCTTTAGTCTGTCTATAGAGATCCTATACACGTTGTTAACACATTTGAATAGACAACGAACTGATAATTGGCACACCACATTCTGTAGAACGACTATATATTTCACCAATGGACAGTCTATACACGCGTATTTGAGGCTCTATATACATAGTAGGTACGCAGCCTGTATATAAAATCGCAATGACTTATCTACTGTCTATACAGTTTCTATAGAATCTGATAGATATCCTAACTACTGCCAAAAGAATTACTTCCTAAACCACAGGTTTTGAGTTTTTCCTTCTGGCATACTTTTTTTCCTTTTTGTCAACCTCTGCCACCACACATTTCATTTTCTCCCGCTCCTTTTCTTTGCTGGTTTCCCGGACTTCCAAAAACAGACAATGCGTTTAAAATCGAAAAACAATCAAACAAAAAAAGAAAAGGTACCAGGGCTCCGAAGTTGAAAAAGCGCACCTTGAAAGGAAGTCACGCTTTCTCCCTAAGTAAGAACAGATACTGTATAGTGCTAGTTTTGAGAGTCCCGCGAATCCGAGAGTCTTGCGCGCCTTTAAGTCAAATCGAAGGGTGACGTGTGTAAGACTAATTCAATTACACGTACAAACAACGGTGAAGTGAGGAGTAGCTTGGAGTATTAATTCACCATCCAACATAACATCTGTGTTTCTTACGTATTTTGGTTTGAGACACTCATTAGGTCCATAGAAAATCAAGCATACGCAGTGCCACATATTCGCGGGTTTCCCTCTCTTACTCGCAATAAACGGTCCATGTATATACACAACTTATCGAGAAGTTGTGTATATACATGTGTCTGTAGAAAGTGTATAAAATGTTTATACAACTCGTGTATAGAAAGTAGAAAGCAGCGCTGGTTAGAAAAGTCATAGCTTGTTAATAGGACTTCTATACAGTTTGGAGTTGGACGGACTTTAGATTAAGTGGATAGAAAGTAGCAGTGGATAGATACTACATACAGTCTATAAAACGAAGTGGCGGTCCGATGTGCGGCAGTTGGCAAGAGTCCAGGACCTGATGGGCTTTCTTCCGAATTCTATGCTACGTTTTGGCCTTGCATTCGGGAGTTCCTCTTCGACGTTGTTCGAAGGGCTTTCGAACGTGCCGACTTCCCGAAGTCGTTTGGTTATGGACATATAGTCTTGCTCCCGAAGACAAGCGGCGACCTTGGTAGTCCCGAACACTGGAGGCCAATAACGCTGCTGAACAGCGATTACAAGATAGTGACTTCCGTATTGACCAATAGAATCCAAAATGCTCTCCCGGCAGTAATCCACCATTCTCAGACTTGTTCAGTGCCAGGCCGCACGATGTACACCGCGCTGTCAGGGCTGAAAGACGCACTGAGCTACGCCACTCCACGTGTACCGGATGGTTGCTTACTTTCACTTGACCAGAAGAAAGCATTCGACCGTGTGGTGGATGGCTCATCAGTGCCATCGCCAAGCTGTACCGCAATCATCGCAGCAGCCTGTACATGATGCACTCGTGGCACGTAACAGCGACAGATCTGTGCCCTTACTGTAGTGAACGTGAGACAAACATGCACGTGTTGTTTGCCTGCCGCATTGCTCGCGTCTTTTGGAACCTTGTCCGACGAAGCACGAACATAGTATGCCCAGTGCGCTTTAACCAACGTCACCCACACCGCCTTAGTGTACTTCTCACAGCTTGCGGCGCGGTTGTGCTTTGGGAGGCTCGTTGTAAGGCAGTCGCGCAACGTCGTCGAGATGTGCCCTTTTTTTGCTTGGTGCGGAGAGCGCGCATACTGCTCACTACTGAGTTGCAGCGGGAACTGTTCGCTATTGGAGATGACAGGTTTCTTCGTCGATGGCGCTTCCATCCGTCGCTTTCAGCCCGAGGTGGCTGCGTTACGATCAAGGGCACGCCGCCGTGAACTATATCATATCATTTCATCGATCACCATGTTGTAAATAACCGTTGTACATAATCGTTGCGTCATCCTGCAGCCCCTGAACATGTGACCATACCTGTCTCATACCTGTCTCATTAAATTTTCCTATAACAAAACGAAGTCAGGAATTCTATAGACAGGAAAAGCCAACTTTTGTAAGGGAAATGTTGTTTATGTCAAACATGCACCTAAATAACGCCCGTATACGCTTGCACAACAGATTCAGAGCTCATTTTGACGTAAACACGTCTAAGTTTGATTTTGTACCTAGGTCAAAATTTACGATGCAACGAAATTATGACGCTATAACTCAGTGGGCAGTAAACCGACAGCAAACAACCGGCTAAATCCAGATGGCTTATACGTGTAGTATTCTAGCTAACAAGATCGACGGCGACGGCTCACGCAATCTCTGGGTGTGACGGGCGCGTGCGAGAGGGACGAAAATATAAGGGTACGCGTACCTTGCGCAGTCTAGCAGTCTCGCGAACGCGTGAAGCTAGGACGCCGATCGAGGTGTGGTTGCAAAGCGCTTGAGAGGATCTAACTGGAAAACGATATCGGTTTCAACAACAACAAACATTTTATAAATTTGCAAAGTTGAAATATTTGCCAGAATGTAGGCATATGTCAAACTAAACTATGATCAGAATCAAAGGAAACGGCAATCAGAAGAAAGGGCGCAGCCCCGAGCAACGAGCAAAGCGAGAGAGCTACGGGAGCATCCAGGAAGACCAGCGGCGGAGGCAAATTCGACTGGCGGTGCGCACAGCGGCCCCTTACCCTCTACCAGCGGCGAAACTTCGACTTGTGCGAGTGTGAAAGTGGCCTACAAAGACGATGGAGTGCATCCAGACGGGGGGATCTGCACTGTGGTGGAGTCAGAGCCGCCAGAGAAACCCAGGCGCAGCGGCAACGGGAGACGGCGCGCGCCGACTTAAATGTTATTATTGATAAATGACTAATGAATGGAATGAATAAAGGAATGAAGTCTATGTTCTGCAAAGGAGCAAAGGAATCGGAGGTCGTGACGTTTTCATATAAAGCACTACGGCTCGGACACTGCTGAGCCCGCCCCAAATTTTTGCAAGAGCCATCGAAGACTGGAATGAGATAGCGCAGGACGTACTGGCGTACGTATGTAACTGATATAGCTTGTATTTGCGTCACTTTTTCTGTATTCGTTATTTCGTGTACATTTGTAGAGCGAATACACTCTTGCTGGGGTCCTAGTGGCCTGCAGTATTGTGTAAATAAATAAAATAAATACCCGTTAGGTCGCACGACACAACAACGCGTAAAAATCAACATGCTGCAACACAACCATCAAATGCAAAGCTGTGAGCAAATATTCAGCCATTTGCTCGCTGGATAGCTTTAGCTACTGCAAGAATATGACGACTCGTCGTATTCTTCTGCGCCCATGCATCAGGTGAAATGTTTCCTTCGCTGGTCATTTCACCAGAGGCCCTGATTTATGTGCTGCAAGCAATTACTCCTATACATATCGAGGAATACACATTTGGTAGTGCAAGGCAGTGGAAGCGTTACAAAATTCTGAAGGGCGAAGATCTAGCGAACATTTACTCGTATCTTGCAAGTTGCGATCGCTTTCCACGGAGTGGCAGAACTATAAGGAAAACACTGGAACCATAACAAATATTGTGCATTTTGCGTCATGTTGCGTTTGAGTAATTTCACATATGCTAGAGCTATGCGAAAAAAGAAGATACATCGACGCTTCGCAGATGCTGATTTTCTGCTGGCTTCGTAGAGGCGGCCGCATATCCCGCTACATGACTCCTGATCGGCGACAATAAAATGTCCTGGAGTGCCGGATATGCTCGGAAGTAGTATAGAGCCGTTACGCACAACGACATCCTTTTTCTAATCCAGTTCTAGGAATTTCTAATCCACCACCCATTTCTAATCCAGGTGAAGCCAGGTCTAATCCAGGCTCCACCACTTCAGGTGATCCATCCAATTTCTATGAGATTGGCTACCCTTCATTGCCGCATTTGTTCATTCGCTTATAGACACCAAAATTATCTATTCTATTCAATTCTAATTTGGCTCATAGGCTTCCAAATCGCTCTTTTTTCTAATCCATTTCTAGGAATTTCTAATCCGCCACCCAATTCTAATCCAGGTCAAGCCACTTCTAAGTCCTCTGGTTGGTTGGTCACAGCTCCACCCCTTCATCCATCTAATGTCTATGTGATTCGCTACCATTAATTGCCACAACATCTGGTCACTCGCTCGTAGACACCAAAATGATCTATTCTATTCAATTCTAAGTCATAAACTTCCAAATCGCTCACCTGTCTATTGACCCGGGGGGTGGTCACTTCCATTCATTTCTAAAATCTAGTGATTGGCCTATTGGCTGCCTCTCATACATGCTCGATAGACTCATTTGTCATTTCCACTCTCTAGTTACTCGGTCACACTCTTTCAACTGCATATTGCTTCATAATTTCAACCGCAGCATAGACAACCGCTCATTGATCAATTCCATTCATTTCTGGGCCAGCTCACAGGCCCACCAAATTGCAGATTGGCTTGGGATGCTTTCTAGTTAAGCCAGGACAACGCTTCGGAACAGTAGGGACGTAGAAAAACACGGGAAATAGTTTTCAATGTTTATTGAGTACATCATGGCAGTCTCAGAGAGATTGTAGTTCTCTCTGGGGCACTTCCAGGCACACTGGACATTTCCATTAACATCCATGGCGTTTTTCGCATAAGTACCATGTGGATCACCCAGGCGTTCGTCCTTCTCCATCCACGGCTGAGTCCCAGACAGCACGCGAGAACAGCATGTCACAGAAGTATCAGTTCTCTTCCTGCACATCTTCTGGAGTGAAAAAAGAATGTTATGAGCTTCACTATTTGCATCATCCATTTAAACTTACCATATTCACAGCTTCCGTAAGGGTAGGATTCAATGTCATTGCAGAGGTATCGCTTGTCGTCATATGCCATCAGACTTCTTTTGACATTTCTGATGGTGTACATGCACTGTTTCTTTCCAACTATTGACACTTGCTCATTCGATACGCTCGTGTGATTGAACAAGGTATCGTGGTATGTCTCATGGAGGAGGTGCTTGCGTACAATATTTTTCTTTACCCCTTTAGCTCTTGCAATTTGCTTTTCTCCAGCTAGTTTGATAGAGTACATTTTAGCTTTCAAGCATATTACTTCTTCGATAGGTACACTACCAGTTTCGCTTTTGAATGCCCCAAGTCTTCCACGATTCTTTTCACTGTACAGTGGATGATCCCGATCAAAGGAAGACAAATCTAAGTGGTCGTCAGCGATCGCTCGTAACTGATCTTCGTAGTCCTTGCAGAATAGGCCGAGGATCAAAGAATCCGTGTCAAAGTAGCAGGTAATCACCGGACAAGTGAGCTTGCTCAGCAGAGTTTCGTAGTAGAATGAGTACATGGTTAATTTACTGAGTTCTAAAATCGTAAACCCAATCTGGAGCGGGAAATCGCATCGCACTTTTCTTTTGCGCATTTCGTACATGACACAATCTGGGGACAAAATTTCCATCCGCACGCATTCTGCCCGACTCCCGAGGCGACTCGCCGTCTCCTCATCGAAGGCTACTCGAATATCACGCATGTTAAATTTATTTAAAAGCGTTCTCCCGAATACCGCATTATTTGAGAGTTTATAGAAATTTTTTTCGAACGTTGTGCTCGAGGCAACGCGCCTGGCAACATTGTCCTCGATGTAGGGACGCAGGAATGGTGCCTGGCGAAATTTTAGGATTCGGTGAATTTTTGTCACCCTCATGCCCAATCTACAATAGAGTGCGAGCAACGCGTAATGAACGACGTACTCGACCTTGTCGTTGCACGTGAGCAACAGCTTTTTGCTGTTAGCAGGCTGATACATTAATTCTTCGAGAAGCCCTCGCTGGAATGGCGAGAGCCATTCCTTCGGGACGACTGCCTTCTCGGGAGCCAGGGGGAAGTATCGCGTTAGAGCGTGGATAGATTTTGGATACTCCAAGTCACATACGTACACATACCCCACCTCCGAATCCGTGGGGTGATGCATAAAATCCACGGAGCTAAAATCCTCGACCCATTCGAAATCACCGGCAGGGAGGTGCTTTATCATACTAAATCCGTAAAGATTGTTGCAATCTATGTATGACATGTACACCTCCTCTTGATCAGGATCATAGCCGCTACACAGAGGGTTATTGGCACGCAAATGACGCCTGCTCGCCTGACAGAGCCCGCCTCTAACGCCCGATTCGATGGTTCTGTACATTTCCTCATCGGTAATCAATTCCAATTTTGCATTCGTATAATTTAACGCGCATTGCCACGAATAGGATGCCAGAGAAACGCAATGAAGCAATTCCAATCCGCGTGCGCTGTAGCACAGGCGTCGGAAGTGCTGCATTATGTCTGCATGTAAGAGGGCATCCGTTTTCAGGTACAATGTGTTATAATCCCGTAAACTCGAGCACCCAAAATGTTCAAATACATGCACAGCGTACTGGTAGTCCTCATCGCTTACATCTTCCCCAGTTAGATCATTTCGAAAAGCGGATTTTTCTGGGAGACTCAACTCGTCGTACACTGCAAAAGAACTAAGGTAACTGTAAGGGAACACACCTTTACGAAGCAAAATTTTGTAGTCGTCTCCAAATACCTGCTTCAAGCATTGTAACGCCTCGGCTCCCCCCATGGACTTGACGGTTTCCACGAGGTCCCCCAACGACGAATTTAGGTACTGCATGGTATCTCTGAAGAGGAAGGTACCAATTTCGAAGGAACGAATTTTTTCCATGGAGCTGGCCACAATGAAGGGAGGTCGCTTCCACCCGAGAACGTGAAATTCCCGTAACAGTCCAGCCAGATCATAAGACAAATTGTGGACCATGATCGGCAATTTTTCTCTGGTAGTGCACGTTACGTTACAGGGGTTGCACAGTGTCGCGATATAATTTGTCTCACCCGCAGTACAATGCTTCGAATGATCATGATGCCGGACACGAGGTAGGTCTTCCGCGAATTCCCGTTTACAATATGCACAGTGGGTAGCAGCTCTGTGCTTGGCCTGTTGTTCATCGCTCAACACCATTGCAGCGGGGCAGGCGTTCAAGGCAATCATTTCATCACGCATTTCCATGAGTGCCTTCACACACTGCTTTGCCGCATCTTCCCCATGGTGTGTTCTAATGCGCATCACCTTTGAGTCATGGGTACGCACGAGCACAGCACAGAAGCTAGAGGTAATGTGACGTTGCATGCCAACACCACTGGGTGCGAGTACGCTCTCAGTGTCCAACGCAACGACATAGTTGTACTGTTGCATGTACTGTATTTTAGTAAACTCTACAAAATTTTTTCCCGGCTCGCAAAATTCCAACAGGATTTCATTTATGTCCGTGCAAAGGCGTCGATGTTTCGCCATGCTCTCTTCCTTCACGAAAGAGCGTGTGCAGCGTTCGCATACAAAATGGTTACTTCTTGTTGTCAACAAGTGTTCGAGGGACTTTATTCCAAAAAAATGCTCATCAACCTCCAAGAGATGAATTTTCTTTTCGAATTCCAGTTTTGCGGGTCGCGACACGTGCACTCCCTGATCGACATAGGCGTAAACATACACGGATATCTCGTTTTGGACTTCAAATTCATCCAGATCAGAGAATAAAACAGGGAAGCGGCTTGGCCACCAGTAATCTGCTGCATAATTTTCACATTTTTTCCACGAATTCCTTTGCTGTGGATGCAGGAGAGCGAGTGTATTGTATTTAAAACATTCACCCTCCTTGCGTGCTGGTAATTGGATATTCGTTAACACATTCCTGCGTTTAGCCAAATTTGTGGGAAGTACCCCATCGCATCCAAACTTTTTAGTTTTCACAGCGGAAATACACATTTGAACTTTTTGGACATCGGTGGATACAAACCCACTACCCTCACGCTGGTAATTTTCAATGCGCCCGGTGGACTCCTGAATCGCGTCCATCAAAGTATTTGCAATAGCTCCGTCGCTGTGGACTTCGCGAGCAAGCGCCATAAAATGAGCTATGTGTGCAGTTATATCCCCTCGATTTTCTTTCATCATTAGAACGTCAGAACAAATGCAAAATCTAAAGGGTATTCTTTGCGCTCGCAAAATAGCAATTATATTGTGGAGGTGGTTCATTAAATATTGTCGCAAGTCCTCTACTCCCTGATCGTGAACAGATGCCAATAGCACAAACGCTTTGACGGTACCTCGAAATGCGCTATCAGTTTGAAAGAAAGGCAGGAAGGAAATGTCCACATAGGGATGTGATCGCTCGACGTGAGCATGCAATGTGCCAGGTGAAATGTCTGGAGAAGATGGTGAATTCTCTTCCGATGGCTCATCATCACCGATATCATGAGGATCAAAAAAGCAGAACACGCATCTAGGCACTGAAAAAAAAAAGAAGCAACACTAAGAAAACGTGCGCCACAGAGCGTGGATGAAAAATACTTACTTTTGAAGCGAGCTCCACACACTCCCGAAGCGATGCGAAGACTGCTGCCTCTTTACACATCCTCCCCACTTATATAGCGACGACCTCGCTGCATGCCCCAACATGCACGGGTGCGAGGAGTCATCATAGCATAAAAATAACTTGCTCTGCATGTTCAAGGTCGCAGCTTGCCCTTGGCTTCACGTAATGCTCCGTCCGCCTACACCATTGCCGCACCTGAGCGCAAAGTTCGCTATCATCACGTGTCATTCCGATATGCAAGTTGCTTCCATGATCAGGCGCACAACCATCCCTTTTTGTTCACAGTGGCTGTGGAATTTCAATAATATTACTTAAATGAAACAAGTTGCAGTGAAATGCAGATTCATCTCAGACAGGAATTTCTACCCTCAGCGTTAAACCCTCAGATACCATCATTTCTGCTCAAATAGCAAAATAGCTATGACTACAAAAATTAAACACATGCTAAGAAACTACCATCAACTGACAAAACACCCATTTCTGCTGTCAGATAATTATTGCATAATGCTACATGCACAGCCGCATCGTCGTAAAGAAACCACAGGACAAGGGTACACAAATTCACTTAAGCGGTGAGGGAAAAGGCTTAAGACCTCAGGAATAATCGCAGAGTCACCACACATCGCTACGCGGCCAGCACAAGATAACAACAAGATACTAATGGCGGGTAAAATCGTAACACTGCTAAACAAGCCCCAACATGCCATGATGACGTCACAAACCGGGAAAAAAGCACACACGCGCGCGCACACAGCAGCTCAGGAATGCACAAGGAGAGGTGCTTTATTGGAATTTCTACTCCTGGCTCAGACTGCTCCAATACCTATAACTGCCCGATTAAGCACTGCTTACGTCATCGAGCACCCAACAAAATCTAACAAACAAACAAACAAACCCACTTTCCATGATAGAACACTATTCAGCTTTACCAAGTGATTTTCTTCTGCTTTAGCAGTGAAAGAAGAAAAGAGCCATGAAAAATTACACGTACTTTTGCTTGAATAGCTATAACTGCAAAAATAAAATAAAAGAAGAAAAAGCGAAGCACATGCTAATAAACCGGGAAAAAGGCACTCATTTCTGCTATCAGATAATTATTGCATAATGCTACATACACAGTGGCGTTGTCCCTGTGTAAAGAAAGCACAGGACAAGGGTGCACAAATCGAATTGGGAAAATCACTTCTACTCGCGCAGCATAATACGATATACGCTGATTTTTTTTTTTTATGGGCGAAAATTGCAATAAGAAGCCACTGCTACGCAAGTGCAACAACCCTTATTTTTAAACCAACATTTCATGCAATACCACATAAATTTATCACTCGAGTCACACGAAAAGGCGTACACAATGTACTTACTGGTTAAGTGGGGTCACAGTTGCACACACACACACACACACACAACACAGACACAACGAGCGACAGTGAAAAATAAGAAATTACACGCACTTCTGCGCGAATAGCAAAGTGTCAAGCATGACAAAACACATTTTCTACCACCAGAAAATTATTAAACAGAATAATACAATCTTCGCAAAAACTAAGCTTGTGTGGCAAACACACAACCTGAGGGACACACCCATTCACATCTGCTTTCTGAATTTGTTATACATGCGTGAGCGATTCGATAAGAATATAAAGCACGATGCTTGGAGAAAGCATATTTCATGTGTAGCTCAATCTACTCTATTGAAAATGCGATAAACCTTATTTTTCAAACAAAACAAATCACAGTCGGCATAATATACGGCAATATCGGCAATATCACTGAAGTCAAACACATTGAACTTACTTGTCAAGTGGGGTCCCAGTTGCACAAACGCGCACGCACACTCACACATTTTTAGTGCCTCACAACGAGCAAAAACCCGAGGTCTATTCACAGCCACATAAATTCATATTATTCCTCACGTCAATAATTATCCAACCATCGTCAAAACGGGGAACACGCATATGCCAATGCGAAACAATAGGCCTTCCCGCCGGATGTAATACGATATCGCCAGTCGACCGTCCCAAAGCAGAAAAGAAACACAGCATCTCAGGAATGCATGTCGCCTATACATCCAAGAACAGCGTGCAGCAATTATAATACAGAATAGGATTCATTTCTTTGTACTTTTGTTTGCTTGCATATAAATATTTCACAAGAAATATTACAGAGTGTAAAAGGAGAACTGCATTCGCTACACCCTGCTCTTATCATTTTTAAACAAACCAGTTTTCATAACCACACTACCATTCACTAAATAGGGGAGTCACTAATGATTCAAATAAGATAAAATATCATTCCATCATCATTGATTGCAAACTTCACGCAAGAATAAGCAACTGCTGCGCGTCGTATTTTTCTTATAAGAAACATCAAATCTCGCAGTGTTAAACACCAACAGCAACGATTTTTTTGTATGTTGTATTTATTTTTGTCGTTTCCAGCAGCTCATTACTTTGTGCGAGTCATCAAAAATTAAAAATTTCTGATCCACTGCTGTTAAAGTGATAAAACAGTGTGCCCCCCACGTGAGCCGCATCCCGGCCCGTTCACGCAGTGAGGACACGCTTGACGCAATGACGCGCGCTCCGTTATCGTTTTGCCGTGCAGGCACACTGTTTTATCACTTTAACAGCAGTGGATCAGAAATTTTTAATTTTTGATGACTCGCACAAAGTAATGAGCTGCTGGAAACGACAAAAATAAATACAACATACAAAAAAATCGTTGCTGTTGGTGTTTAACACTGCGAGATTTGATGTTTCTTATAAGAAAAATACGACGCGCAGCAGTTGCTTATTCTTGCGTGAAGTTTGCAATCAATGATGATGGAATGATATTTTATCTTATTTGAATCATTAGTGACTCCCCTATTTAGTGAATGGTAGTGTGGTTATGAAAACTGGTTTGTTTAAAAATGATAAGAGCAGGGTGTAGCGAATGCAGTTCTCCTTTTACACTCTGTAATATTTCTTGTGAAATATTTATATGCAAGCAAACAAAAGTACAAAGAAATGAATCCTATTCTGTATTATAATTGCTGCACGCTGTTCTTGGATGTATAGGCGACATGCATTCCTGAGATGCTGTGTTTCTTTTCTGCTTTGGGACGGTCGACTGGCGATATCGTATTACATCCGGCGGGAAGGCCTATTGTTTCGCATTGGCATATGCGTGTTCCCCGTTTTGACGATGGTTGGATAATTATTGACGTGAGGAATAATATGAATTTATGTGGCTGTGAATAGACCTCGGGTTTTTGCTCGTTGTGAGGCACTAAAAATGTGTGAGTGTGCGTGCGCGTTTGTGCAACTGGGACCCCACTTGACAAGTAAGTTCAATGTGTTTGACTTCAGTGATATTGCCGATATTGCCGTATATTATGCCGACTGTGATTTTTTTTGTTTGAAAAATAAGGTTTATCGCATTTTCAATAGAGTAGATTGAGCTACACATGAAATATGCTTTCTCCAAGCATCGTGCTTTATATTCTTATCGAATCGCTCACGCATGTATAACAAATTCAGAAAGCAGATGTGAATGGGTGTGTCCCTCAGGTTGTGTGTTTGCCACACAAGCTTAGTTTTTGCGAAGATTGTATTATTCTGTTTAATAATTTTCTGGTGGTAGAAAATGTGTTTTGTCATGCTTGACACTTTGCTATTCGCGCAGAAGTGCGTGTAATTTCTTATTTTTCACTGTCGCTCGTTGTGTCTGTGTTGTGTGTGTGTGTGTGTGTGTGTGCAACTGTGACCCCACTTAACCAGTAAGTACATTGTGTACGCCTTTTCGTGTGACTCGAGTGATAAATTTATGTGGTATTGCATGAAATGTTGGTTTAAAAATAAGGGTTGTTGCACTTGCGTAGCAGTGGCTTCTTATTGCAATTTTCGCCCATAAAAAAAAAAAAAAATCAGCGTATATCGTATTATGCTGCGCGAGTAGAAGTGATTTTCCCAATTCGATTTGTGCACCCTTGTCCTGTGCTTTCTTTACACAGGGACAACGCCACTGTGTATGTAGCATTATGCAATAATTATCTGATAGCAGAAATGAGTGCCTTTTTCCCGGTTTATTAGCATGTGCTTCGCTTTTTCTTCTTTTATTTTTTTTTTGCAGTTATAGCTATTCAAGCAAAAGTACGTGTAATTTTTCATGGCTCTTTTCTTCTTTCACTGCTAAAGCAGAAGAAAATCACTTGGTAAAGCTGAATAGTGTTCTATCATGGAAAGTGGGTTTGTTTGTTTGTTTGTTAGATTTTGTTGGGTGCTCGATGACGTAAGCAGTGCTTAATCGGGCAGTTATAGGTATTGGAGCAGTCTGAGCCAGGAGTAGAAATTCCAATAAAGCACCTCTCCTTGTGCATTCCTGAGCTGCTGTGTGCGCGCGCGTGTGTGCTTTTTTCCCGGTTTGTGACGTCATCATGGCATGTTGGGGCTTGTTTAGCAGTGTCACGATTTTACCCGCCATTAGTATCTTGTTGTTATCTTGTGCTGGCCGCGTAGCGATGTGTGGTGACTCTGCGATTATTCCTGAGGTCTTAAGCCTTTTCCCTCACCGCTTAAGTGAATTTGTGTACCCTTGTCCTGTGGTTTCTTTACGACGATGCGGCTGTGCATGTAGCATTATGCAATAATTATCTGACAGCAGAAATGGGTGTTTTGTCAGTTGATGGTAGTTTCTTAGCATGTGTTTAATTTTTGTAGTCATAGCTATTTTGCTATTTGAGCAGAAATGATGGTATCTGAGGGTTTAACGCTGAGGGTAGAAATTCCTGTCTGAGATGAATCTGCATTTCACTGCAACTTGTTTCATTTAAGTAATATTATTGAAATTCCACAGCCACTGTGAACAAAAAGGGATGGTTGTGCGCCTGATCATGGAAGCAACTTGCATATCGGAATGACACGTGATGATAGCGAACTTTGCGCTCAGGTGCGGCAATGGTGTAGGCGGACGGAGCATTACGTGAAGCCAAGGGCAAGCTGCGACCTTGAACATGCAGAGCAAGTTATTTTTATGCTATGATGACTCCTCGCACCCGTGCATGTTGGGGCATGCAGCGAGGTCGTCGCTATATAAGTGGGGAGGATGTGTAAAGAGGCAGCAGTCTTCGCATCGCTTCGGGAGTGTGTGGAGCTCGCTTCAAAAGTAAGTATTTTTCATCCACGCTCTGTGGCGCACGTTTTCTTAGTGTTGCTTCTTTTTTTTTTCAGTGCCTAGATGCGTGTTCTGCTTTTTTGATCCTCATGATATCGGTGATGATGAGCCATCGGAAGAGAATTCACCATCTTCTCCAGACATTTCACCTGGCACATTGCATGCTCACGTCGAGCGATCACATCCCTATGTGGACATTTCCTTCCTGCCTTTCTTTCAAACTGATAGCGCATTTCGAGGTACCGTCAAAGCGTTTGTGCTATTGGCATCTGTTCACGATCAGGGAGTAGAGGACTTGCGACAATATTTAATGAACCACCTCCACAATATAATTGCTATTTTGCGAGCGCAAAGAATACCCTTTAGATTTTGCATTTGTTCTGACGTTCTAATGATGAAAGAAAATCGAGGGGATATAACTGCACACATAGCTCATTTTATGGCGCTTGCTCGCGAAGTCCACAGCGACGGAGCTATTGCAAATACTTTGATGGACGCGATTCAGGAGTCCACCGGGCGCATTGAAAATTACCAGTGTGAGGGTAGTGGGTTTGTATCCACCGATGTCCAAAAAGTTCAAATGTGTATTTCCGCTGTGAAAACTAAAAAGTTTGGATGCGATGGGGTACTTCCCACAAATTTGGCTAAACGCAGGAATGTGTTAACGAATATCCAATTACCAGCACGCAAGGGGGGTGAATGTTTTAAATACAATACACTCGCTCTCCTGCATCCACAGCAAAGGAATTCGTGGAAAAAATGTGAAAATTATGCAGCAGATTACTGGTGGCCAAGCCGCTTCCCTGTTTTATTCTCTGATCTGGATGAATTTGAAGTCCAAAACGAGATATCCGTGTATGTTTACGCCTATGTCGATCAGGGAGTGCACGTGTCGCGACCCGCAAAACTGGAATTCGAAAAGAAAATTCATCTCTTGGAGGTTGATGAGCATTTTTTTGGAATAAAGTCCCTCGAACGCTTGTTGACAACAAGAAGTAACCATTTTGTATGCGAACGCTGCACACGCTTTTTCGTGAAGGAAGAGAGCATGGCGAAACATCGACGCCTTTGCACGGACATAAATGAAATCCTGTTGGAATTTTGCGAGCCGGGAAAAAATTTTGTAGAGTTTACTAAAATACAGTACATGCAACAGTACAACTATGTCGTTGCGTTGGACACTGAGAGCGTACTCGCACCCAGTGGTGTTGGCATGCAACGTCACATTACCTCTAGCTTCTGTGCTGTGCTCGTGCGTACCCATGACTCAAAGGTGATGCGCATTAGAACACACCATGGGGAAGATGCGGCAAAGCAGTGTGTGAAGGCACTCATGGAAATGCGTGATGAAATGATTGCCTTGAACGCCTGCCCCGCTGCAATGGTGTTGAGCGATGAACAACAGGCCAAGCACAGAGCTGCTACCCACTGTGCATATTGTAAACGGGAATTCGCGGAAGACCTACCTCGTGTCCGGCATCATGATCATTCGAAGCATTGTACTGCGGGTGAGACAAATTATATCGCGACACTGTGCAACCCCTGTAACGTCGCGTGCACTACCAGAGAAAAATTGCCGATCATGGTCCACAATTTGTCTTATGATCTGGCTGGACTGTTACGGGAATTTCACGTTCTCGGGTGGAAGCGACCTCCCTTCATTGTGGCCAGCTCCATGGAAAAAATTCGTTCCTTCGAAATTGGTACCTTCCTCTTCAGAGATACCATGCAGTACCTAAATTCGTCGTTGGGGGACCTCGTGGAAACCGTCAAGTCCATGGGGGGAGCCGAGGCGTTCCAATGCTTGAAGCAGGTATTTGGAGACGACTACAAAATTTTGCTTCGTAAAGGTGTGTTCCCTTACAGTTACCTTAGTTCTTTTGCAGTGTACGACGAGTTGAGTCTCCCAGAAAAATCCGCTTTTCGAAATGATCTAACTGGGGAAGATGTAAGCGATGAGGACTACCAGTACGCTGTGCATGTATTTGAACATTTTGGGTGCTCGAGTTTACGGGATTATAACACATTGTACCTGAAAACGGATGCCCTCTTACATGCAGACATAATGCAGCACTTCCGACGCCTGTGCTACAGCGCACGCGGATTGGAATTGCTTCATTGCGTTTCTCTGGCATCCTATTCGTGGCAATGCGCGTTAAATTATACGAATGCAAAATTGGAATTGATTACCGATGAGGAAATGTACAGAACCATCGAATCGGGCGTTAGAGGCGGGCTCTGTCAGGCGAGCAGGCGTCATTTGCGTGCCAATAACCCTCTGTGTAGCGGCTATGATCCTGATCAAGAGGAGGTGTACATGTCATACATAGATTGCAACAATCTTTACGGATTTAGTATGATAAAGCACCTCCCTGCCGGTGATTTCGAATGGGTCGAGGATTTTAGCTCCGTGGATTTTATGCATCACCCCACGGATTCGGAGGTGGGGTATGTGTACGTATGTGACTTGGAGTATCCAAAATCTATCCACGCTCTAACGCGATACTTCCCCCTGGCTCCCGAGAAGGCAGTCGTCCCGAAGGAATGGCTCTCGCCATTCCAGCGAGGGCTTCTCGAAGAATTAATGTATCAGCCTGCTAACAGCAAAAAGCTGTTGCTCACGTGCAACGACAAGGTCGAGTACGTCGTTCATTACGCGTTGCTCGCACTCTATTGTAGATTGGGCATGAGGGTGACAAAAATTCACCGAATCCTAAAATTTCGCCAGGCACCATTCCTGCGTCCCTACATCGAGGACAATGTTGCCAGGCGCGTTGCCTCGAGCACAACGTTCGAAAAAAATTTCTATAAACTCTCAAATAATGCGGTATTCGGGAGAACGCTTTTAAATAAATTTAACATGCGTGATATTCGAGTAGCCTTCGATGAGGAGACGGCGAGTCGCCTCGGGAGTCGGGCAGAATGCGTGCGGATGGAAATTTTGTCCCCAGATTGTGTCATGTACGAAATGCGCAAAAGAAAAGTGCGATGCGATTTCCCGCTCCAGATTGGGTTTACGATTTTAGAACTCAGTAAATTAACCATGTACTCATTCTACTACGAAACTCTGCTGAGCAAGCTCACTTGTCCGGTGATTACCTGCTACTTTGACACGGATTCTTTGATCCTCGGCCTATTCTGCAAGGACTACGAAGATCAGTTACGAGCGATCGCTGACGACCACTTAGATTTGTCTTCCTTTGATCGGGATCATCCACTGTACAGTGAAAAGAATCGTGGAAGACTTGGGGCATTCAAAAGCGAAACTGGTAGTGTACCTATCGAAGAAGTAATATGCTTGAAAGCTAAAATGTACTCTATCAAACTAGCTGGAGAAAAGCAAATTGCAAGAGCTAAAGGGGTAAAGAAAAATATTGTACGCAAGCACCTCCTCCATGAGACATACCACGATACCTTGTTCAATCACACGAGCGTATCGAATGAGCAAGTGTCAATAGTTGGAAAGAAACAGTGCATGTACACCATCAGAAATGTCAAAAGAAGTCTGATGGCATATGACGACAAGCGATACCTCTGCAATGACATTGAATCCTACCCTTACGGAAGCTGTGAATATGGTAAGTTTAAATGGATGATGCAAATAGTGAAGCTCATAACATTCTTTTTTCACTCCAGAAGATGTGCAGGAAGAGAACTGATACTTCTGTGACATGCTGTTCTCGCGTGCTGTCTGGGACTCAGCCGTGGATGGAGAAGGACGAACGCCTGGGTGATCCACATGGTACTTATGCGAAAAACGCCATGGATGTTAATGGAAATGTCCAGTGTGCCTGGAAGTGCCCCAGAGAGAACTACAATCTCTCTGAGACTGCCATGATGTACTCAATAAACATTGAAAACTATTTCCCGTGTTTTTCTACGTCCCTACTGTTCCGAAGCGTTGTCCTGGCTTAACTAGAAAGCATCCCAAGCCAATCTGCAATTTGGTGGGCCTGTGAGCTGGCCCAGAAATGAATGGAATTGATCAATGAGCGGTTGTCTATGCTGCGGTTGAAATTATGAAGCAATATGCAGTTGAAAGAGTGTGACCGAGTAACTAGAGAGTGGAAATGACAAATGAGTCTATCGAGCATGTATGAGAGGCAGCCAATAGGCCAATCACTAGATTTTAGAAATGAATGGAAGTGACCACCCCCTGGGTCAATAGACAGGTGAGCGATTTGGAAGTTTATGACTTAGAATTGAATAGAATAGATCATTTTGGTGTCTACGAGCGAGTGACCAGATGTTGTGGCAATTAATGGTAGCCAATCACATAGACATTAGATGGATGAAGGGGTGGAGCTGTGACCAACCAACCAGAGGACTTAGAAGTGGCTTGACCTGGATTAGAATTGGGTGGCAGATTAGAAATTCCTAGAAATGGATTAGAAAAAAGAGCGATTTGGAAGCCTATGAGCCAAATTAGAATTGAATAGAATAGATAATTTTGGTGTCTATAAGCGAATGAACAAATGCGGCAATGAAGGGTAGCCAATCTCATAGAAATTGGATGGATCACCTGAAGTGGTGGAGCCTGGATTAGACCTGGCTTCACCTGGATTAGAAATGGGTGGTGGATTAGAAATTCCTAGAACTGGATTAGAAAAAGGATGTCGTTGTGCGTAACGGCTCTATACTACTCTCGGAAGCTTCTCGAACCGTACCCCAGATCATTGCCGGCTGAACTCACCAGCCGGCGCAACAGCTCGTGGCAGCAAAGGCACGTCATCGATGTCTACGGGCCGCCAGAACAGCACTGGTACCCACAGTCGGATTCAGGGGGCAGGAGGGGAGACACACATCGGCACGCCCCCCGCCTCCCTTCTTCCAGCGAACATTTTCCCGACGAAACAGCGAGCTCCTTTTCGCGCAACGGCGGAAAAGTTGCAAAAATTTGGCGCTACGGCTATGACGCTATGACGTATACTCGTAGATGCCACTAGAGCCCAATAAACGAATGCGTCCTGAGCGTGGCGAGGTGGAATTACGATCGTCTCCTCTCAGCGCGCGACAGTGCTTAAAGAACACTCCCTGCCGGTCCTGCCCAGTAACAATCCTGCCACGAACATTGTTTGCCTCCTTCGAACTGCACACTATTTTGACTGAATGTGCCTCCAATCAGCGCTGGCTTTAGAGGCGTACCGTGGTGCCCGCTGTTAAATGAAAATTCAGCGGACTGCCGTGCTACATATCCCCGCTGCCGTCCTTTCTTTTTTAGGTGCCCCCCTCCCCACCCGAGAAGCTTACCTGGCTCCGCCCCTCCTGGTACCTCAATAGAAGTTCTGGTGACATAAACACATTAATCAGCTGTGTGAAGTAGTACATAGTTTGGGGGGGGGGGCGGAACGATAAAGGATGTGTGGTAGCAAACAGTTAATGGCCGCTGGTACGCCTCAATATCACCCTAATGTTATGGCCTCTTCTCGCTGAAGGAACTACTGATAACGTTGTGCTGAGCAATCCAAGATCTCTGAGGTGTAGCGGATGGATGTTATATCACACAAATGTAAGGTCATTCGCGCATAGAGCCTTGTCCGAAAAGATTTAAATGGATTCAAAATATGGGTTCTGAGGAGCTCGCTGGGTGCCGGGAGCTGCGAACTCGAGCACTCTGAACTCGTTTAGGTGCTCCGGGCAACATGCCAGGGCGATATGGAACTGGACTGCGTCTGGACGAGGAACAGGTATTGCACATCAGGATGGAACACTATGACGATCAAAGGTCAGGCTGCCGTCAGGACGTATGCGTTCAGGAAAACAGACCATACACGATGAAACATACTGCGGCGTGTAGTCTGCAAGTCATGCAGGAAGTATTTGCGGCATCAGTTCGTTACACCAGATGTATATCCTTCCGTTCGTACTACCCAACCAGCATTAGTTGCAATACGCCATTTCATGTTTTTTTATTTGAACTTCGATTGTCCCATTGTTCCTGTACGTAGTAATTTGCTTCATGTAGTCTGTGTGACGCCAAAGTGAGACCAGTGTTCTGCCCGCTAACTCAGTAACGGAATAGCGCTATGCGCTACTTCTATTCACAAGTAGCGCAATACTGACACGATGACGAGTAGCTATTTTTAAGTCTTTCTCACGAAGACCAGAACGCATTCTTACCGCTGGAGAGGCACCTTTATCACGCATGGCGTCTATCGCAGCGTCCTTATGAGCGAAGATGCTCGGCATCTAATCTGGCTGGTTAGGGGTGTGCACAGGGGCTCCAAGAATAACAACAGTTCACCAGTAATTCGCCAAGAATCCAATGCCGGCTTACAACGCAAGGATCAATGTAAACCACGCATGCGCTGTTGCGCGACAGAGGGACAGTCATAGGAGCTTGCATCTGGATTCAGGGTAAGGGTCCGTATGATAGCGAATTCAGCTGGTCGTTGTAGTGCAAAAAAAGTTGCACTGGCTCGAGTGTGCGTGTCACGCGACCGCTACGATCCAACGTGCGCCGTGTTCCATTGGCCCTTCCGTTCGCTCTTCGTTTGGCTGAACACACCCTCTGGCACACTACACCTCTGTGAGGCCGACAACGGCCAGCCGTTTCACCACCACCACCACCACTCACACTACACTGCGCTGCATGAAAACGACCAGCTGAATTCACTATACACTATTCAAAATATTGATCTTGCACTCAACACTCAGAAAGTGCCTGCTACATATTCTCGATAAATCCGTCGGAGTGACCCCTCTCGTTTCACGCTGTTGCCCACGCGTTTTAGTGTCGTGGGAATCTGTCGAACTTCACGAGTTTGTTTACCCCTCCCTTCATTGTGTAATCGGATGCATAGCGCTGTGACTTCTCAAGAAAACTTCTGAAACGTCTCAGCAGGTAGAACGCGCTAACAGCGGAACGCAAAAACCGCGCGGATGACAATTCAAAACCGGACCTCGTTTTGGAACCACGTGTGCAGGAGAAACGGAAACGGTGAGATATACATGTTAAGCAGGACACCTGCCTGTGCAGAATGAAGCCAGAGCAGCAACGACGCTTGTGATAATAATGCGCAGTTTTAAGTCGCGAATCAACCACGATCAAATGCAAACTCCTTTACTTACCAGTTCGCGGTCCGCAAGTTCAGCAGCCATTGTGAACCCGCTCACGATGTAGTCATCTTGGTTGGCATTCAATCTCTTGAGCACCAGACACTGAACCAAATTGATGCACACACTGTATCCACTAAGCGTGCATTAGAAATTCAATCATTGCACCATATAACAAAGACTATAAGGGCCACTGTAAACATGCATTGGATTCACCACCATTGACTTGGCACCAGAGTCACAGAAACAACGCGAAGAAGGCGTAAAGCTCCTCCCAAAATGATCCTAATGTATTTCATTGCCATTTGCCTTTCCCCGTCCTGTGTCGGTCCCGCTCGCAGTTCACACCCACAACATACACCTTGTGGCGTTGAGCATAAGTGCTTATCCACCAGCACCACGTGATAGTAAGGTAATGCATGTATGTGCGTCATAGCTTCCGAGAAGAGAGATAAGAGCATCACTGCGGCTGGATACTTTTTTTTGTCAGATAACAGAGGGAATTTGTGAGACGCGTGTCGTCAACACGACGACGTCCGCCTGAAAGAAATTGTGCCGTACGCAGAAAATGGGCGCATTTGTTCTTTTTTGCAACAGACATATTTCAATACAAACATTCAAGGCAAGGCCTAGGTTCAACGCGCGCTAGCTGTTTTGGAAGCGTGAATATTCATGCCAAATGTGCTGTATATCTTCAGCACCAGTTTCACGTACTACACAGGGGAACTTAGTATGATTTAACTACGAAACTGAGATGGTAATACATAAAGAAGAGACACATACCACATTTGAAACAATACGAAGCTCTAGATAAAGGCCTTGACATCCGGCTACAGTGGATACTGGGTCCCGTGGACATCCGCGGCAATGAAGTAGCCGGTAGTCTGACACTGAACGCTCACCAGCGCGCGCCCACACAGAAGGTCTATTTCACCGGCTCCGACGCGAAACGTACTCTTGGTCTTCTGCGAACCGTGATCGGTTGAACGTAAAGGTACCGACGTCACTGCTCCACAGGATTTATCCTCACCTCATATATCGAATACCGTCAAGGTCGCCCAGACCACTGTAATCCTTACTCCATCGATTTCGGCTGAACGCTCCCCACGGCCGCGCGTTTCTACACCGTATCGGGGTAGCTCCGTCGCCAGACTGCATCCAATGCGAAACGCCAGGGGACACTGAACACATACCGCTCAGCTGCGAGCGATTCACGGCAAGTCAAGAAGCTCTCCAGGGTGCCTTGGTCAGATACAACAACGACCCTCTTGACCTCAGGAAGGTACTCGGTGACTGGCCAGCAGCACATCGACATGTTTCACGCTTTGTTATATCCTTCCTTACTCCTTAGGACTTTTGTGGAACAAACATCCTTTTAGACTCCTTGGTAGCGAGACCTCGCTGTACCATAAGCGTACTGGAGTAGCCGACCTCAATGTAGAGTTGGGCAAACATCTCATTATTATTATCTTTGTTTTTTTACGAACAATACATTGCCTCCTGGCAGCAGAGAAAGAGACAGACACACCGGTCAGAGGGACTGCTGTAAGTTGATATACAGTCGCACGTAACTCCTCCTCGTAGGTTGAGCATGTTATAACATAACTTTAGGACTGACTGATAAATTTTGCAGACTTCCGCTATCCACTCCCGTGTTACTTGGCATAATTGAGAACTGTTCCGCTCTCATCTACACTCTAAGAAAAAAAGGAGTAAAACGGGGAGTAATTGCAGCTTCTACTCCCCTAGTGTGCAATTACTCCCCATTTTAGTCCCCTAACCCGACATTTAGTCCCGACATTTAATCCCCAGGACTGCAAATTGTCACTAAACTTCGCGAATGGTCTCCTGAATGCAACAGTCTACGTAAATATGTGCCCTTGGTCAATTTGAACGACATAAGGCTGTGTAACTCAGACAACGTAGCAATTTTCCAGCCCCACAGAGTAAGAAACAGTTAGCGCACCTTTCTTCGCAAATTGTGCCCTAGTATGACGCAAGATTTTATATCACTCGATATATCACGGTTGACGGTTTGCTTCAAAGTATTTTCATGCATGCGCACCAATTATGTACCTGGGACTCTTACAACAGCGCGTGAAATGCGGTCTTCACTCTGTGACATGCATTTACTCCCGTGCATTTACTCCCGAAAGGGTCTATTTTTTGTGGCAATGCAATTACTCCCCAAAAGGAGTAAAAGTACTCATTTTTTTCTCAGAGTGTAGGAATATGCGGGCTTCAATGAGTATTCTTTCGGTGGAACGCCGATAAATAAAAACGGTATCAACGACCGCAGTTTTTATTTAAAACGCAAGCATACCTGCAAAATATTCGTATTTCGGACTCTATAGAAGAACGACAATGCGGAGTTTCATGCCAAATGGTTGTTCGTACGGTCGGAAAGCAATCTTGCAACGGCTCGTGCAGAAAGACCGGGTGATCCAGTCCTAGACTGACAGCATCGACTCGGCTGTAGATATTCCCTCATTCCCTGATCTACCGCACGCTTGCACGTTAGTGACAACCTATGTTGGCAGGTTATTAGCCTCGCATTTCATATTGTCAGAGCAAAACTAATTACGAAAGTGCGCCCGTCGCGATGTTCCTTATTCACGAAGCACGTTGAGTTCCGCTTCCGGAGCCTTCGACCACGCTATACATACACGTAGAAGGGTTGTTAATCTCTTCAAAGCCTCTGCGAAATACAATGTAGCTTGATGCGTATGTCAGTTTATTTACAGAGGTCAATGTGCGATAACATAGTTTCCTCCAAAATTCCGGCTCATTCGTTGTGCTAACATATAATAAAACTTTAGGAAGACACTCGTTTTATGGACTTTTTCGAGACAAACCTAGAGGTATCCCGATGGCTTACATGCGTCTCGTACGCATAGTATATCATAGTAAGCTATTCGTTAGTAAAAAGGGTTTTAAGAAGCTCTTATAACGGTATGCGATGGGGCTTTGCGAATAGTTATTTTGGAACCGAAGCGAATAGTTCCATACCCCATGCAAATCCGAATACTTATGAAACCGAAGCGGGTATCAAGCGGATAGCTACCTCAACATATATGCTGCGCGTATACATATATACGCCATACAAACGCAATATATGCAAATGGATCCTTGTATGAAGCAGCAATCAGTTGTGGTGGTGGTGGTTGGTAAAATAACAAGGGGAGGTTGAATTCGCGCAAGCGAATTCTGCTACCCCCCCCCCCCAAAAAAAAAAAAAAAGAAAAAAAGAAAGACGGTACGCCCCAAAGCAGAAAAGAAAAAAGAAAGGAAACTGTACGATTGCACCACAGAATGTGCGAGCGCACCGCAAAAGTTCACCGGGGTGAGCGTCTCGAACGCGACAACGCAGGACCGAGCGCGCCGTTCACATCAAGGATCATAGCAATCAGTTGTTTTGGGGCTTACGAGCTCAGCTTCTTCGATTCGAAATTCGCATATAGAATTTAATATAAGATTCGGAATCCCAATCGAATATACAGTATTCGGTATCCGAATGTTCGCACAGCCGTATAGTATGCGGTGAGGCGACTTAGGAGAGCGGTTTAATACACTTTGAGACGCTTTTGAGCAAAAACAAAACAAGCTCCGACTTTTTTTCTTAAATTCCCCGCTAGTGCCGCGAAGCAACTGTGGCTATGAGCGGCGTACAGACGTGGACAGATGGAGAGAATACAGCAGGAAGGAGTGGGGCACAGGGGGCTTTGTATACAAGCTCTGAATGTGTGTTGTTTTCGTTGCTTACATGTAGTGTTGCACATAGTGGCGCCGCTAATGATAATACGTAATAGTAATTGGTCGCTTTACGTCGCCAGACAACTGTGATCATGAGCGAAACCACAGTGGTCGGTCTGTGGATTCATTTTGCCCATCTGAGGGTTCTTTAGCGTGCGCTGAAATCTCAACAGACGTCTTTTAAAATGGATAAAATACCCCAGTGCGAAGGTTTGTCTGTGTTTGTCCCATTGTTTTACCTTCGCACTGGGGTATTTTATCCATTTTAAAAGATGTCATACCAACCCGCCCAAATTTTAACCTTATCTCAACAGACGGCACATCGTATTTAACGTCCCTCGCGGAAGATGGCGTGTCAAAGCAACTAGTACCCTGCCACCAAGTTGCTGGCGTCCTCGGCAGGGTTCGAACCCGGTTGGGATCAGTAGACGATCACGCTACCAACTGAGCAGACTTGTGCGTAACGCGTTACTAGTAATTGCGTTACTTGTAATCAATTACTTTTTTGAGTAATTTTTCGAGTAATCGGTTACTTTACTGTCAAAGTAATTTTTCGTGTAATCAATTACTTTTCTGAATAACCGATTACTCAGCCATTGATAACTTTTCCGGCACCGATTAACTTATCTTTCAGATGTTCTGCCCCAAGTCAAGCGCCCTCGTGCCGTCAGCCTTTGTTGTGCCGTTCTACTATAGCAAGCGGAGGTCATTGTAATTACGTTCTGTACACTGTGTTCGCGCGGTATCTGGCATCATGAACCAGTGAGTGTTTGCCTAACGTCTCCCCATTTCCTTTCCCCCGTTTTCCTTTATGCTGCCTCGAGCTTGACCCACTCTACCTCTTTCCTGTTTGTTTGTTTGTTTGTTTTTCTCATTTTTTTTGCTCTATTTTTCCCCCTACCAACGCGTTTTGGAGTAGCCAGTCCTGACTGGGTTGGGACTAACATCTCCATATTTTTCTTTAATTTCCAGTTCAATTCCAACGTTCTGGAATTTCAGGTTCTCTTTCCCTAATCTCTTCCTACACCATAGTGTGGTACTTGAAGCTTTGGAGGTTTAGTGAGTCAGGGGGAAGTTCCGCGCAATGCTCTTCCACAATCGGGTCAGCGTCTTCCCTGGCGATAAATACAGTAGACGTACAGATCTACTTGTCCTACGCGTTTTTGTCTTTCGTGTTATTTCAGCTGCTCCGCTGTTGAACTTTTTGTTTCCTTTTCTGAGGCACACAAAGACGGGGGGGGGGATACGTTTATTAAGAAAAAAGGAAAGGAAAGGTCAGCCAGCACAAAGACGGGTATAATTAGGATGTATTCATGCAAAGACGGGTATGATTTGCGTGAATACACAGTAACGACCGGAGTAACGCGTTCCTTTTCTACTCGTTACTCAATTACATTTGGAGTCGAGTAACTGGTAACGGTAAACAATTACATTATCCGTAGAAGTAACGGTAACGGTAATCAATTACTTTTTTAGGGTAACGGGCACAAGTCTGCAACTGAGCCACCGCGGACGGTACCGTGGCGCCACTATCATGTTCGCTACTTTCTTCATCAGTGGTGCAGCTGTCCCACTTTAAATTGGTAGCGGAAAAGGTATTTTCCGCTACAAATTCGGGTAGAGTTTGTCCTGGAAGACGTACGCTACGGTAGATCACGAAAAGTCAGCGAGAGTGCCGGTGGCTGTCTGACTTTTCGTCAAATGCGGTCTTTCACATCATTACTCGGGCGATGGTGATGCTTAAAATGCTGCGGCTGTCTTAAGTCGTCATTAAGTCTCTGCAATTTACATTACTATCAAAGAGGCGGTTCTCTTCTCCGCTGCTACTACTTTTCGCGAAATCGGAAACGTGCGGCACAGATAAAGAAGCGAGACACCGGCGAAGCACATTTGTTTCCTTCTTATTCCTTTTATTAACTTGACATTCAGGCAGACATGTCTCGCAATCGTCCTAGATTTCCATTATTCTCATGAGGTAAGCTGTACGGGATATTACGAAGAATGATGCTTTTTCACTGCTGATATTTCAGAAGCTATTGAGTCGTGCGTTCTTCCGGTTCCTAGATTAGATTAGATTTCCCCGTATTCTCGGCTTTTCTATGTATTTTTAAGCTTTCATTTCAGTTCACCTTGGCGAAACAAAAACAGATATAAGATACCGCATAATATTTACTATTGGGCTATAGTTTTCGTTACAAAATGAGTTGCAAAGCTAACTGTGAGCCTACATTGTGCTTTGCAACTTTATTGGTTCGGGTACGTAAACGAATATTGGTGCGCTGTGGAACACGAACACGGAAATATAAAGAAAGCACGGTTCAATATCTCCATACTCATTTCATCGAATACCGTGTGGCTGTACGAGCGGAATATTCTAGTGGAAGAAAAAGCGAATACCTGCTCAGGGGCGGAATTCCGTGCCATGTTAAGTTGAGCATTCGCACGGCGTCGCAATAACAGAAGTGACGTATTGTTCACATATAGCAGACGACATCATCGGCCCTATCGTCTGCTACGAAAATTCGTGTGGCTGAGCAGCAGGATATTTTGGGGAATGTCGCTCCTGTCTATACACGGGTACAACATTCACGACATTCCGGCACCGTGCGAATGATCGGAACCGGAGCTGAACCCCAACCGAAAACCGCTAAATACCGTTATTGTTTACTGAACCGCGACTGAACCGAACCGAAATTATTTATTCTACGCGCTGAACCAAACCGGAACTGAACCGAAATAAATCTGAAGCGGATATCGGTTCTCGAAACGGTTCAGGTGGGGTATTTGCTTCAATAAGTCGGTCACCGTTTCTCAGCCCTTTCTGCAAGCAAGCTTCTCTTGGAAACCTTACAGAGTACTTTCAATAGTTCCACTATCTTATGAATATCTTATTTCGAGAAAAATGAAGCGCATTCATTCCACGAATTCATCAGCACGGACCTGACTGGGTTGGGACTAACATCTCCATATTTTTGCTTTAATTTCCAGTTCAATTCCTAACGTTATGGAATTTCAGGTTCTCTCTCCCTAACCTCTTCCTACACCAGTGTGGTGGTACTTGAAGCTTTGGCGGTTTAGTGAGTCATGGGGAAGTTCCGCGCAATGCTCTTCCACAATCGGGTCAGCGTCTTCCCTGGCGGAACGCGCATGATCTAGGGTTCCGTGTGATAATGATTCCATTTCAGCGTACCAACTACCAAGCTTAGTGGGTCTGCTTGAAGCACCATGCTGGAGATTACAGTTTACCGTGCTTTTTGTGACATCTTGTATGAAGCTCTATTCCGTATTCCCCCACATTAACCGGCATGCCGGGTAATTCGGGGAAGTCCAGACTCTGCCGCTCCCAAATTTGGTATTTTTCGGCATGCCGCAAAATTCGGGGAACAAAAAAAGAAAAAGAAGAAGAAAAGGAAAAACAGAGTCGTTCGTACTGGTAACGACTAATATTTATTTCATCTTTGACTGTGTTCAAGAACGTGGCACTCAGTCGTCATCGCCTTCCGTGCCGCTGTCTGTGTCCGTAAGACCGGATGGGTCTTCTGAATGAAGAGATGGCATACCTGTACACATCAATTCCCGCAAGGAGCTGTGAAGCACGTCCTGGTCTTGGCTTCCAACTAATCCACATTGCACAAAGGATTGCTTCAGATCGTGGGATACCGTATCCCATGCTTCCGTTACCCATTGCGCGACGGTCAGGTAGGAAGCGCTTCGTCGCTTCCCAGTTTTCGTGAACTCCGCGGCCCCATTGCGCAGCCAATCTTCCCAACGCTTTCTCATGGCCGCCTTGAACGGCTTGTTCCACACGACGTCCGCCGGCTGGAGAAGAGGTGTCAGGCCTCCTGGAATGACTGACAGTGACGTATTGTAGTGCTGTTTGAAGCTTGTCTTTGTGGTATTCTTCAGATGTGCTGGCGCACTATCCATCACGAGGACAGTCTTGGGCTTAAAAAAGGCTCCCGGACGTGCACCCCAAACTTTCAGTGTGTAAGTGTTCATAAGTTCCGCTGTCATGCTGCCCTTCATAGCAACAGTCACCACAACTTCCTTTGGGAACTCACATTTTGGGACGTTCTTGAGCCCTTTAAAAATTATCATAGGCTTTAGCTTCGTTCCGTCTGCCATCGCACTCAGGACAACGGTGTATCTCAGCTTCTCTTTTCCGGTAGTTTTACACCTCACTTGCTTGACTGCCTTGAAATCGAATGTCCTGTTCTGTGGCAGATCGAACCAAAGAGGAGTCTCGTCCATGTTCCCTATGCACTATGGTGGTAAACCACCAACAACACTGTTGTTGAAGTCAAAAAAGCTGCGGCACAACAGACTTGCGTTTTCCGGAACTTTCTGGCCTACGCTTGTGACCGTCCTGCACACAAAGTCGTATCGGGTCAAGAAGCGGTCCAGCCACCCGTTTGATGCTTGGAAGTCCTGGGACTGACCATCGCCGTTCTCGAGTATTTCTTGGGCGCGGGACTTTATCATGCAAGTACAAACCGGAAAGACGTTCTTACGTTGGAGTGTTATCCATGCTGAAAGTTCCTGCTCCATATCAGGAAACTTGGCCCGTTTCTTCTTCCTTTCCTCACTTGAAGGAACGTTTCTTCGCTTTCGAATGCAGATGTCACTAAGTGAGGCGCATGAGCGAAGTTGGTCCTTGCTTTTCAACCAGTCTTGGATGCACTGATGAGGAATTCCATGGGCCCTTGCCGTAGCACTGATATTCCCGTCGAGCTCTTCCAGTGTCTTGAGGACGTCCAACTTAGAGACAATGGAATAACTGCGGCTGCGGGAACGGCCACGGTGCCGTTCTCGTGCCGCCCCGTTGTTTCCTGGCGCTTCCATGTCCCGTTGACCAACGCCAGAGGTGTCTGCTGCGTCAATCTCCGTCAAATTTGACGAGAACACTACCGAACTGCTACACTGCTTCCCAGCGCCGTTCAGGGATAACCTGATCTCCCCATTCTTTTAGGTCACCCTGATGATCTCATGAGAAAGGAGTGTGTGCCTGTATTAGTCACAGGCAGCTTCCACTCTAGCTAATCCCTTTTGAGCGTGTGCCCTTGCTGGATGGCATTATATTATTCAAACGCTATTTTGTCCGGTTTGATCCCAAAATGGAAGGTAGTCTGGGTTTTTACATGCTCTTCGTCACGAAAAAAGATGTCCCGGATTTTCCGGCATGCCGCATAATACGGGGTTTAGCGGCATGCTGGCCTCCCCCGGTCTTTCCCAGCATGCCGGTTGATGCGGGGGAATACGGGGGGTGAGGGGGGGGGGGCGGCGGGGGACATTGTTTCGACTTCGACAACGCGGTGACCTTGGCTCGCGAACAAAGATGGGGACCCAGGAAGCTTCTAGAGTCGTGGCACATACGTGGTGACCCCTCGGTTTGTAACAAAAACCGTGGCCCCATTTTCGAACGATACCCCCTTCTTCTTAAACAGCGACCGGTTGTATAATCTCTCATTCAGTTTGGCACTGATGATGTCCGTCGCATGACGGACGAAACGCTAGAGTAAAACTTGTTATTTTGTTATGTTAAGTCGGAGTTCTCTACTTTTTGTCCAGTTATGTCGTCTCCCGGCTTTTGGAGTACTGTATTTTTGCACTTTAACTGCAGTCCTGTAATTTTTTTACGAGGCTCTCTGCAACGCACTGATATCCATGTCGCTGTTCTACACTTGTCAGCCAAATTTCTTCTTGCAGAGTGCTCTGAAATCACACTTCAGTGAGATAAAGTTATATTTTGAGAACTTCACATACCGTAAGCAATGTTTCTGCTGTAATGCAAGTCAATTAAAATTTTTAGCTTCGGTGAACCGGTTGGAACGGATTCAAACCGGTGGACCTTTATTTATTCTGCTCTAGACCCGAACCTCAACGGAACTCATATGCCTAAATCTGAACCTGAACGGAACCCCCAAAATAACGGGACGAACTTCTGCTCCCTGAGTCTTTTTGCTTTTTTTTTAATTTTCATTCCCGCTAGAATATTCCGCCGGGATGTCGCTCGAGTGTGAATACACGGAAAAGGCACTGCTAGCGCTGCTAGGGGTTGTGGCAATTAAAGCTAACTTCCTTATTTATAGTTCAAACTTAACAAAATTTGGTGTGCTTATGTATTTCAGCATCAGTATTCAGTTAATGCAACAATCAGTTTCCGAATATCTGTTTTACTTATTAAGTTATAGGAGTAAGCATACTATCTAACGAGCCTCTTGATTGATTGATTAATTATGTTGAAATTTCATGATATCTGTATGTCAAAAGATTACTCAGGGCCTGCACTGTGCAATAAAGCCGTTCGTTTTCTACCCCACTCATTTATTGTTAGCCAAAGTTGAAATACCCCTTGTCCTGCTTTTTCTACAGATACGCTGCTTGACAAAAAGTGCTCTACAAACTTTTCTGCGCGAGATGAATAATAACTAATAGCTTTATAGCACTCCTGTCTGGATCTCCCTGTAACAGGCAGGAAGGCTCTATCTTCAATTGTACAGATATGGTGAAGCTGGTCGTGATGACAGGTGGATGCAAATTAAAAGCTGGGAAAACCAGGTCCAAAGTTTAATTTGCTCTATTTGTCACAAATCACTATTGCAGCTCTTCAGAACTGACCAGGACAGTAGCCTTTCTAGTCAGGCAGGTTTTTCAGAGTCTGATATTACATAAAATCAACGTCGTCGTGGTTTACGAACTACCAGGAACAGCCGACGCGGCGCGGAACATCGAAGAAAGCGCGCATTTTGAAAGTGGCGCGCCGTCTCCGCCAATAGTAGGACCGCACGCTGGCCACGTGGCTATCAGGAGCCAATCACTTTCTGAGTTTTGCTTGGGTCGCTCGCGCCCTGCTCCCTTATTTGCTGGCGATGAAGTGCAAAGCTACGGCCATCGGGAAGCCGGATTTCTCCTCTTTCAAATGATACCAAGATGGAGCCGGTCGGTGGGAAAGTTATCGCGCAATGGACCATTTCCGACAACGCGTATGCGCATGCCCAGCCCTTGAGTCCGCCATCTTTGAGCGGAAAACATCGCCATGGACCCACCTGCGGGCGACTGTCATGTTCATTGTGGGGAGGTAATCGGTTTCAAGGTTACGCGGACGTTTGAGGTCTGGTAATGAGTACAATGCGCTTTCACTCTTTTCGCATTCTTCTTAATATCAACGTCATCCCCCTCCCCGCATTCTTCTTCCAATCTTCTCTTGCTACTTTCCCACGCAACGTACGTGCCAGTTCGTAAAGCGTCACCATTATTGGGGGAAAGACACGACGTTCGACATTCCGCCGCCAGGGGCGGACTATTTTTGACCAAAAGGTGGTGCCGGCGCATGAATGGGCAGAGAAACATTTAGCAACATTACGTCTTCCACAACCATTGATACAAATGTAAAACGCGTTTCATGCGCGTAATGTAACTGGATACTAGTAAACGAAGTTAAGATTTGTGCAAACAGATGGCGTCCCGCTCGATTTTCCGTATCGATGGGTCGTTCTCGGTGACTCTTCGTCTGCAAACTAAAACTGCGGACATGCGCTTTACGAATCATTCCCACCGACTCGTGAGTCGTATCTGTTTTTCCAGACTTGTGCCCGTTACCGAAAAAAAGGAACTAAATACCATTACCCGTTACTTCAGAAAAAAGTAACTAAATACGTTACTCGTTACCAACATACAAAAGTAACGAGTTCTCGTTACTCACAGGTAACGAGTTACTTTTACGTAACCGCAGCATAGTTAAAGGAGCCAACAAACATGCCGTCTCTTGCCTTCAACTCTTTATTAATGAGGAATTGCACTTCAGGAGGAGCTGATACTCGAAATTTGTCGTCCGTCCTTCGTGTTCCGTGTCTCTCGGCCCGTTACCATGAATGTATATCAGTTTGCCTGGACCTTCTCCCTTGTTTCCGAAGTGGGGGTGATCGGAGATTACGAAAGCACAAGAAAAAAAAACACTGGTTTTCGTGCCACAGATCACAACGGTTCCCCCAAACAGACGAGGGGCTGCGTCATAACTAAGAGCGCTCAGAAGCTTAGCAAAGATAAGAAAAGTCGAAACGCGTTTTTTGTAGCCATAGCACAACTGGTGGCCATTCTTGGGAAGGAGTGATGGCCGGAGATTACGGAAACAAGAGAAAGGACAACAACACATCCAGTGAGGGACTGCAATAATACTTTGAGTCACACGTCACGCAGGTCAAATCTGCAGGCATTGCGCTACACGGAATGCCGAAATGTGCTCCCCGTGCTCAAGAAAAGGAACGAGTAACGTCAGTAACGAGTTACCAATTTTTGTAACTGATTCCGTTACTATTACAATTTTTTAAAAAGTAACTGAATCGTTACTTCGTTACCAAAAAAAGTAACCGTTACCAAGTAACGAGTTACTTGTAACGAGTTAGGCACAACTCTGTGTTTTTCCGAGAACGTATCGATCGGCGTGTTATCGTAGTGGGAACTAAAACTCCCTAGTAAGAGCCTTCCGAGCGGAATCTCTACTCACTTTTTGCCAGTACGAGTATTTAGCCAATTTCTAGTTCGAATTTGATTGGAGTACTTTGTGACATGATAAGTGAAGGTGCGAGGATCACAAAAATACACACTCTGAAAAAACGACTTTTTTGACAAAATTCAGCATTTTAATTGCCGCATCTCCCCTTGAAAGGTGTTCTGACAAGATCGGCCACAAGTTATGTAGTTATGTAGGATGAATGTAAGAGGCCGTTGCGTGCATCGATGTGAACCTGCACTGGAAGTTCTACAATGGGAAAATACGTGCGAAGAACATGGACACCGCTAGTATGGAAACGGCTGTGACATCACGGTCGGCCTTACAGCCAGGCCGCGGAAGAGGTCATGTGCTTAGAATTTTTTTAAAGTATTTTTCTAGTGTTTTTTCCCTCAATACCTGCCGTACGACACAATGCGTTAGTGATGCATTAACCTCATACACTAAACTGCCACAAACCGTTTAAAGTGGAGCTGAAGTGCAAAAGTTATTATTTAATTTAAATACAATTAAATTTCTCCGCGTGGAACGAAAGATGCAGATGAATCCCGTTCCTTCTGTGTTAATGTCAAGGTAACGACATCTCTCATTCCACGACGAGAAAATTTGTGCACCTTGGCGCCTTTTTCAGGTTTTTGGGGCGTATTTGAAGCATTTTTGGCTAGATAAAATTTGATTTTATCAGTAATGGCACAACTGAGTGTTGAAGCAGCTCACCAGAGACTGCTTTTCTAACACTTTCCTGCTTGCATCCTTTTTTCCCTGCTTCCTATTCAACACGTCACTTTTATCAAAGTCGATCGTCTTTCCACAGGAGTTTCGTTGCAAATATTTCATATCAAGTGTGAGAGAGTCCACGACAGCGGTCCACGGAACAGCTTGCATGAGGCACCGTGTCAATAAACGGTGTTCAGTCAGCCCGAAATAGCGTGCGTATAATCCGCACCAAGGCAAATACGAGCTCTGCTGCTCACATACGGTTGATGAGGCCTGAGCTGCGGAAAGGTCATGTATTGAGCCAGTTAAAAGATCTCCTGGAAGCGTCAGGGTGACGCGACGTTCATATAGAACGGCGGTCTGGTCTGCCAGAATGGGCGGCAAGGTTTTATTTTTTTTTATTGCGTGTTAGCGCCGCGAAGCAACTGTGGCTACGAGCGGCGTACAGACGTGGACAGAGCACAGCAGAAATGCGTGGGGTACAGGGGGGATAGTATGCGTCCTGGGCCGACTTCAGGGGGAACTGTGCCGACATTCGTCTGGAAAGTCTTCGGAAAACCCAGGGAAAACCTCAGACAGCACAGCTGGCGGTAGGCTTCGAACCCACCATCTCCCAGTCTTCAGCACGACCTTGGCTACAACAAACGAGCGGACGCCTTAGCCCACTCGGCCATGCCGCTGGTGGGCGGCAAGGAGCGCAGTGAAAGGGTTATCTATCGTTGAGTGTGTGGTTATTTAGTTGGTGCCATAGCAACTCATGGCGCAACCACGGACGAGATGGGGAAACAAACGGTCGGCACAGAGCCATTGTAACGAAACTGGCGTTATTTCCCCCTTCAGCGTCCCTGTTTATGCCTGGAAGGTGATCAATAGACCTCTCCCTGTTTGCAAACAGATGACGTCAGAGTGTTCGACAGCGCCACCAATTTGGTAGAGTTCAACTAACGCTCGAAGTTAGGGGTGAGCAAGGTCGCACCCGAAAACCAGGGTCTTGAGGGGATTACATTGGTCCCTGAAAGGAACGCGGCCTTCGGTCCTACTTTTCTTTCAGTAGGAGGCAGCGAACAAGTGTACATTCGTGGAACCCAGTCCTCCCCTTCCGATTTATTTCGGTTTCAGTCTGTCTACCTACGTCATGATGACGTTATTCGGGTAGAGGTCTATTTTTCCGGACTGTACCCCAACAACACAAGGCTGTCCTATGGATGTCCGATGTACGTCAGAAGTTGGATGTTGGGATATCCAGGGATAACGAGTTTCGTCCGATATACGTACGCTAACAGGTCCAAGTGAGAGAAAGAAGGAGTCCTCATTGACGTCCGACAGACATTCAGCCCAACAACACACGGCTCTCCTAGGGATATCCCATACACGTCTGAAGCTGGATGTTGGGATATCCTGGAGATAATGAGTTTCGTCCTACATATGTGCGCTCACATGTCCAAGTGAGAGAAAGAAGGCGTCCTCTGGGGCGTCCGAAAGATATCCACAGGGACGTTAAGCAGACGAGGGAGGGACGTTTTATGGATACTTCTTCCGGCTAATGCTCCTACTAAAGGAGGCACAGCGTTTTACCTCGAGCGAGCTTCATCTTTTAGAAGTCAGTATACGCTTTGTACGTAGTAGAATATAAAGCGTCTGATAAAAGAGAGAGGACGCTGACAAGCTGGTGCATACTTGAAGAAGGAGGAACCAGAGACACGGAGGAGATTGGGACGGACACAACAATTCTCAAACACAGCAAAGATTTTATAAAATATTTGCTGTGTTTGAGAATTGTTGTGTCCGTCCCAATCTCCTCCGTGTCTCTGGTTCCTTCTTCTTCAAATAAAGCGTCTTTCCGGTATTTTTTTAACATCTGCCACCGTAGCCGGTGGTTTTGCTTTGTGCTGCTCCGGTTTGTTCCCCATGAAGGAGAATAAGCGCGGCGTTTCAAAAAAAAAAAAAAGAGAAAAAAAGAACGAGAGATCGGGCCACTTCGCCGGAAACCTTTGGAAACGAAGTGGCATTCACTTCCAAACAGAAAACAGACAGTGTACATTGGTGTTCTTGCGAGCCTCAACACATGCGAGAGCCCTGTTCGCCTGTGAGTCGAAATGAAGGGTGAGATGTCTAAGTTTAATTCTATTGCGTACACGAACAACAGTGAAATGAGAACTTGCTTGGTGTATTAAGTCACCATGGAGGTAGTGTCTCTGTTTCTTACTTCGAGAAAGTGGTTATTTGGTTTGAGAAAGTGAGTTGGTTCATAGAAAGTCGAATTTGTGCAGTGCTACATCGTCCTCCGTTTCCGTCTCTCTTGCAATACATGATCCATACAGCATCCCATCACGGAGCTGATTCGGACAATCCGTGAAACAGCCATAACAGGGCCTCCTGTGGATATACGGCTACGGATATCCTTCCATAAACCAGGGGAGTCCCACGGAGGTCCATTTTCGGATATAACCATTGGGATCTATTTCGGACGTCCGTGGGAGATGATATTCTGTCTGGGTAATATATTCTTAATTTTAAAGCACACATGTTACATTATTAATGTGAATAATTTAATTAATCAAACGGAATTGTTGGACTACATTAAGTTAATGGTTACACAGTAAATGCTACGCCCAGAACCTCGCAGAACTCGCAGAAACTCCCAGAACTTCTTCAATGGGAGAGCCCCTCAATTTCTCGGCTCTCATCGTTCGTTGTTCGATTTGTGTCGGTTCGCTGGCGTGTTGTGCGCACTTGCCAAGTTAGAATATGCCAAGAACCACCACTATATGCTGGTTCTTTGGTGTTTCCGAAAAAGGAAAGGTGCGTTTATGGGTTTTAATAACTGACCTTTCCTTTCAATAAATATATATTCCCCCCCTTTTAATAACTGTAGGGGAGGGAGATTATACTCTCACAGCTACCGTCACTTTTTCTTGCCAGTTATGTTTCGAAACTGATGAAATTCCTTTGAAATTTCGGTCTCGGCATGTTCTCCCTTAACTCTTAACTGTCTCTCCGTGTTAAGGTGCAAAAATATATATAGTTTCATTAAATATGTCACATCACATCCGATCTCACAGGAAAAAAAAAAAAAAAACAATGTCACGGGCAAGCAGCGCAGAACATTGGATGTCGGTCGGACGTCCCTGTGGATTCCTTTCTCCACTTGAACCTGTGAGCGTATATGTCGGACGAAACTTGTTATCCCCAGGACATTCCAACATCCAGCTTCACATGTACATCGCATATCTTTAAGACTGCCACGTTTCGTTCGGGTATAGATCACCGCACATGTACGTTTCCGGTTATCCTGAGGATATAATTTCCACGCTTTATTATCTTCATCCACGCTGGATGTCGGAGGGATATCCATCAGACAGACGAATCTGGCCATGGACGTTATGACATTAATCGTACATCCAGCGGATATTCGGTGTTGTTGGGGTAGCTTGCGTGTTGTAAAAAAATCATTTGCAACACGGGTGCTACATTCCGGAACAAGTTCACCTTCAAGGGATAAATACGTTGAGACAGTTTGTCTCTGCGGAGCGGAGAGGGTAATATTTGGAGAGACCACGTGATCAAGTGTCTGTCCACTCACAGGCAGCAACAAGGGGGTATTCGTAGACCGGCAGGCATGGGTCCACAGAAGAAACCACGTGCGCTCCACCTAGAAGTGCTCCTCCCTTATTGGGGAGATCAATGATGTCGCTCCACAGGCAATAGGAGAGAGAGGGAAACTGGGGAGCTGCACAGACAGGCGACCTATACTTCTATAGCGTATAGGGATGATGAAGCAGAAAGTAAAGCCTGCTGATAAATGGCGTTTGTGTTCAATTTGTCTCCCCGTCTCGTCCCTTGTCACGCCAGAGTTGCTATCAGAATTCCTTAATGTGCTATGATATAAATCCCAACACACGGCCTGACAAACTTGTGCCACCAGATCGTTGTCGCCTTCAGCAAGCTTCGAACTCGGGACCTTGAGATCAACAGAAAAGATCAAATGAAAAGAGCGTACGTAGAAGTACATACACGTCCGCTCAGCCTTCCAATTTTTTCAGTGGTGACGTAGGCCACACACGAGGATAAGCCCTTCTTGCGACCTCCATAAGAAACGGCCTACATTTTTTTGGTCTCGCTGACAGCATTTCGGCGCTTTTCAATTCATACACAACGAATGTCAGGCGCACTAGTCGGAATGACTTAAAAAGAAGTAAAATAAAATAACCTGTATGCGCGAGCTGCGAAATTGTGTTCGCTTTCAAGGCGCATTCAAGCGCTTTCAGTCCTGCCTATTCAACGCTCGCGGCGAGATCCCCGCTTCATTTTCAAGCCTATCCGTCTTGCGGAAGGTGTACGACTCCGCATTGGGGCAGAGATGTGGTGTCCGCATACTTGGCTCGATATTGGTGGACGATGGAAAAGAATCAAGAGCAGGCCGCGCTAGAAGCAGGGAAGGAGAAAAGCCCTACGCGAGCTATAGCAGTCAGGCGCTGTTCTTCGCAGGGAAGGATGCCGGGCAGACCTGAAACATTACATTTCAGGTATAATTGAATTACGAATACAACTACACACAGAGTAATTAAGCTACAGTTACAATTTGAACATCACATTTGTGTCTAAATTACAATTACAGTTACTCTGAGAAGTAACTGATAGAAAAATGTAAAAAAAAAAAAGAAGAAGAAGGTGCAGGTTGCACCGGTGCGATCAACGAAAAGATCAGTGTCGTCGTCCTTCGTCTTGCCCACTGACTCGAACGTCATGTACGGTGAACGAACTATATCTCAGCCCACTAAATGAATTTGGATTACTCACTGATAGCCATGCACCACCCAATAAAGGTAAAAATGTTACTTTGGTAGCCAGAAAAACAGGCGATCAAGTTAACGCAAGTAAATTATTGTTTGTTATCGCGTTCTCATCCTGTTTTGCAGTGTTTTTCTGATTTCAAGATATTTTCAAAAATGTATTACGCTTGCCTGTCTTTTGTAAGTAGTTGCAAATGCTAGTATTTGCAGACGCTCTATACAGAGTGTACGTGCATTATGTATGCCTTTAATGTTGTACATACCAGGGGTCTTTTTGCCCGTGACAGCACGACATTGTAGAAATAAGCGAATAAATAAATAAGTACACATAAAAGCGCTCCTTTATTTGCACGGTCGTCTCACCCCGACGCCCGCTTCCGCTTGGCCTCTACAAAGGTGGTTCATTTGCAGACGGTACTCGGAAGCACTATCGTGGATCCATCGATCACTGAATCCCGCCCCCCATGTTACACCTTCACGTCTCTATGCGCCACATTCAACCTAGTTTGGTCGACGTGACCTCCGTCCCGCGTGATTTTGTCTTAAACGCACGAATGAATTAGGCGAAATGCAGTCCCGCTTTTTTTCCTCCGCCCTGAACTCATCAGAGCGACAATTTATCACTGTTGTCTTGAAACGAACCCAATTAGCGGCTGGAGGTTCCTTTAGGGCTTTCAGTCCCCAATAAGGAAGTGGGAAACGTGGAGAAAGCCACGAAGGGGTAATGTTGTCTGCAAGCATGTTGCCTGAGTGGATCTTTCAGATGGCCGGGGCGCCGTATGGAGTTGACAGTTTTAAACTAAGATGGATTATACCCGAACTTCTTTCTTCAATGCTGCAACATGGTTACTATACAGGGACCCACGTGATAATAAAAGCACCGTTGAGTCCATTTGTTTGTAAAAAAAGGGGGCCTCTCATTCTTGCCTTCCAAAGAAAGCTTGGCTTGGGGGCTCCTACTGTGGATGTGTCTCTCTGTGTTTTTTTTTTTTTTGTTTTTTTTTTTCAAGTACACTTGAGAAGAGCACTGCTGTAAATGAAGTTGTTGGAAAACCGTACGAAACGAAGGGTAAAGCGTGAGCGAGGCTCGGACATTTGTGTGACATCACCGGCATGTTATATTCGAATTCATTCAGCCACCATCACTGCAATGGTCTCTTTCGACTGGACTCGAAGTTCATCCCCATTAATTCGGTAAGTCCAACTAGAGCGTTTGGTGAAAGAAGTGCCACTGCACGAGCAAGGTGGTGGCGGTGGTGGTGATGCAACACCGTTCCGTAGTCGGCCACACTTAAGCGGGCGACGTCAAGACTATCGCTGGGGAGGGGGAGGGGAGGGGGGGGGTTCGTCCTGGGCCGATTTCACAGACTTCAAAGAGACCTGGTGGCCTTTGAGTTATCGGATGACGCCAAGAGCACCAGATCACCTACTGCAAAAAGTGTGCACTCTGAGGTGCACTGTGGACGATGAGCTGAAGGAAGTTCCATAATGTACTCACGCTGCTCACAGATAGTCTAAAATCTAGCAGTTACTTCGAGTAGCAGATAGAAAAGATTAGAGGGGGGGGGGGCTGTGCCATCTTCTGCTGTTCGTGGTTCAAGTAGGACCCTCAGCCGCTTCCCGACCAAGAAAAATAGGCCGGAGTGAGCACTGAGAAGTCGTTCGAGTCAGTTTGACATTATGTTAAAGGTGCACTGATGTGACCCCCACCCAAATATTTTTCGTTTTTCGGTCCAGAGTGTTCTCCGAGGAATGAAATGAATTCCTGCGCAAGAACGATGAGCGCAGGTGACCTACAGAGCGAGCGTGAGGGCTATGTTCCGCACACCTTTGAAAAATCCTTCATCTTGTGAAAAGACGCGCATCGCAGTACGAGAGGACGTCATGACGTATCTACTCCCCTCACGTGACCGTTGTCGTACAGCGGCACAGCTGAAGCATGTATAAGCGGCGCGTGAGCTGCGAAGAAAACAAACAACAAATAAACAACGCACGGAGCCTTCACCACGTCACGAGAGCGTCGTGTCGGCCGTCCACGGCTGCTTTCTCTGACCGTTTTTTGTAAATTGGATTGCACAGCTATAACGCATCGCAGAGCGAAAATATTTTGCATGGTGATTCCTGGTGGACACCTTGACGGATGAGGCAAGATTTCGAGCGGTGTTAAATGCCACCTCATTGCTGCATTAAAGGCCGCGTGTTTATAAGAGCTGCAACTTGTGTCAGCATAGTAGTCAATTCTTTAAAAGAGAGACGGCTTCGTTCAAGACCTTTACGAAGACTCGTTTAAACAGACCGGAGCAGCCTCACCCAAAAGATGAGCAACAGATAGATTTAGTGACGGTGGGTGAGGAAATTTGCCACCCAATTTGTGGCTCACTATACTCCATTCCTCGGGGCACCGCTAGTGATTATGAGATATGAAATGAATAGGTGATGCGTGAATAATGGCACTACACCCAAGAAGCGTGTGACAATTATGCAGAACATAATTGTAACAGAAGAGGCGTACGCCGCCTGTTTTCAACAAATCAGGGAAAGAAGGATGTCATTCGAGATGATGGTTGGTTAGGAGGTGAAGTAAATGCCATTCCGCTTAATCCATTAAGTTTGCCGTGTGGCTAGGGTATTACACTACAGGAGTTATCCCTCCCCATCTCGCCCCCAACGTATGGCAGATAAATGCAGAAGACAGCTGTTTGAGTCTATGTGAATCTATATGTTCGAAGTTTTGCAGCAAAGGGAGTAACAGACGCAAGACAATCGGCAGCGCCACCGAACACCCTCAGGTTCTACCACTGATCTCTATGTATAAAGGCTGGATCGCGCACGGGAGAGGGGCTCGTGGGAGAGAAGTGCGGCAACCGGCCGCCATGTTGGAGGGCCCACTGGCGCCGGCTGCTCCCATAGGAAACAATGGGAAACGATTTGATTTGTCGAAAATTTATTGCGCTTTAAACGCTCGTCATTGCTGATTAGCACGCATCTTTCTTAGGAATCAGTGTGGTGATGTATTCCAAACGTGCTTCAGCCGTGTTCCTCTAGTTTTTAATGGTAATTGCCTTCTTTTTCTTCTCCGCTGCATGTATTCCGAATAGGGGGGTCCACAGATTAAAAGAACAGTGGAACAAATTGGCATATTGGCGTAGGTTCTGCATCCGGTTCTTCGGCACAGCTGAGTGATTGTGAGGGGAACCTGCAAGCACAAGCGCATTGTTTATAGAACATACATGGTCTTGAGATCTGTAGGAGCAGTCACACATACTTTCTTAGTACTCAATGACACCAGCGAAGTGCAAACAAGTCCGTGTTGTCAGATGCACGCGATACGAATAAACAGATTTTTCTTCAAAATAAAGAGCTTACCTGTGAAAAATTATCTCCCTTTCTCTGTTCGCGTGAAGTGTACTCAAAGCTGAAACAAACTGGCATGACATGCCCTTTTATTTAAAAGAAATTTTAAAAAATACGGGCAGCCCCGCTTGAACTAAATGCAGACGACAGGATGCGATGGGCCCACCAATGTGGCGGCCGGTGACCACGCTGCGGAGCACCCTATGCGCGATCCAGTCTATACTATAGAGATCAGTGGGTTCTACCGACTTTTCTGCATTCTTTTCTTCTTCTTTTTTCTTTTTTTCAGACGGCGAGGCGACCGGGAGGCGGGTCACGCGCTTGCGCGATTCAAGAGGAACAGCCGAAGCAGTGGCACCTCTAACGTCAGGGCTCAACGCTTCCGTTTGTTCGACGCTTCCGAAGTTTGTTCCGGCGTGTCCGTATCGACTACGGCACGCAGACAGATGGCTATGTTTTTGTCAATATTCTGGCGTGCGATACGATGCGTGTGATGAACCATGCATACCAAAGTGTTCGCAGCACCATTGAGGAACGCAACATAAAGCACGGACGCGGACGGACAACTGCATGCTCTGTAGATGTGCCCTCCGTGCGTGATCGAAATTCCGCCAGATCTCGTGTACGCAAGGTACTAATTTAGTTAGTTTCGTTAGTTAAGTTACAGTACTAACTTCGCGACAGGGATATGAGTTTCGATGAATTCCGGGAGGGAGCTGCATTGCCCGTGGTACCATACGATGCACGTTAAAAAGAGAATGGCATGTAAACACCAACTTCAGGTTTACTCCCAATTATTATTATTATTATTTTTAGGTTTTCCTGCACATTTTAATTAAAGTGGTATCTACATTAATCCGCGCGCCATTTTAAATAATCCAGGTGCCATGCGAATTAATCTACGGTGGTTTTTAAGTACTTTAAATGTATAGTTCATGCCTTATTATTGAGTTTATCGATTGATGAGGGACTGATGATGACTCACACATACAAAAAAAGAAAAAGAAAGAAAGAACGCCTGGAGGCACGAATACTTTCCACGGATTGGAAAAATATTCAATAATTCAATATAAATTAATAATCAATATGTGTTATAATTCCTAATAAGTGCTAGTTTACTTATAACGGCAGTGACAGATAACGGCCGAAATGCGGAGGTCCATGTGGATCGGGGTTTGACGGGGACTGATCAGCTGACTCTGATTACTGACAAAAAACCCTCGACTGACAAGGATTGATAATTCGCCATATAGAAAACCAAGAAGTGCATTACATCTTCGGTCTTAGTTCTGTGTTGTTGTTTTTTGTCTTCAATATCCGTCCATCTTAGTTCACCGACAAAAAGTGACAGGGTTATTGGTGTTATAAATAAGAAAATCGGAACGTGTTGACTGCTGAGGAGTCGTGGAAAGGTCTTGTAGCGAAAGACGAACAGGACAAAGTTTCGCTTAGTGATATCTTATAAAGGTTTGCAGGCTGATAACGTTTCTTGCTGATAAGAAAATTACTAACAATGCCAAATAGAAAAAAGAAATAAAGAAAGGAAGAAACCGCGGCTTAATTCGTATGACACTGGCATTAATTTCAATGGAACCTGGATTAAATATCTTTATTTGGTCGCCGAGCAGAATGTTACGGAAACGGAAGCAGCCACCTGCTATGCCAGAGAACATTTCGAATTCGAGGTGTCTGCAACTGACAGCGACGGTGCTGTAACTTACAAATTCCGACGGGCGACAGCAAGCGTTAGCGGCGGCAGTTTGTGTAAACAACTTGTGTAAGTACGCCTGCATGAAGGGCCGGCCTTACATAATTCGGCGCCCTGTGCGAACTCCAGCCGTGCCCCCCTCCCCCCCTTTTTTTTTAAATTCTTTTCACGTAGCTGATTCCCGGCCCATGCCACACGCATATAATAGAAAAGTGCTTGCCGATTCGAAATCCGCATAGTGTGGATTCGGCTCCAGGTGCCGGGAATATTGATTTTACCGCTCTCCAGTTTCGCTTGAATGGTTCGTCAGTGTCATTCCAGTCATTCCACCCGAATTTCCACCATTCCTTCCATGCGTTTCACCGAGACACGCTATATTTCAGGCAGGCGTACTGCTTCAAGGAGACGAAGTAAAAAAGACGAGCCAGGCTGTCCAGAGAACGACTGCCAATCTGAACTTCCTGCAGGAGTGCTTCCCGAACACTGCTACCCATCAAAAACATAGATATCGCGACCCCTCCCCCCCCCCCAATTCCCAAAATGCCGCTGAAATTTAATTTGACAGCTAATGTAGTCAGGATGAATCAGCTGGGCTAGAAACCATACCAAGAGCGAGAAAAACAAAAACAAAAATCAAACGCGTGCCCGCAGGAATCCTATTCACTAAAGTGAGCTTGTTTGTTAAACCCAGACTCGTACAACAACAACAACATCAACTTTATTGTGAGGTGATGAATGGGGATGACTTGAGTAGAGTATTTAAATTACGTATCGTAAATGCTTTTGCGAGCAACTCGGTATCTTTCAAATACTTTCAAATGACAGTATTTAGTAATCTAACTTAATAGCTTTTTTCGATAACTACTACACATTGTTCAAGTTATTTTGAATATACTTTTCTATGCGTAACATTGAGGTCGAGCGAGAGATTCTCTTTCGTCTCGGCAATGCGGTTTCTTTCTGCTGTACATATGCTTTCGGGACATCCACGTTACTCTGAAGGGGTAGCGTGCAACGCCTTGGTTTCCCGTTCCAGAGCGTACGTGCTTTTAATGCGTTAGCATTAGAACCACCATGATGGAAAATCGTTAACGTCTGGTGGATGTGTATCCCTCAAGGAAACCTCTCTCCTCCATTCCTCCTCCCATGCCCGCGTGCTGCGCATGCCCACTGGTTGATGGAAGACACGTTGCGCGGCCGTCGTCAGCCTTGAAAGATGTCGGCCGTCTGTTGAACGTTTTCACATCAGGGTTGCGGAATTGGGATCCCCCATTCCATTCCAATTCCATTCCGAGGAACGAAGATTTGTGATCCAATTCCTTTCAATTCCTCGGAATGGGAAGTTGTGGTCAATTCCCACTCCTGGAATGGCTTGGCAATCCCATTCCATTTCTTTAACTCCACCAATAAAAGAATTAGGACCGGTAACTGTACTACACTGTAAAAAATTTCACCGTAAAAAAAACGGGCAAATGCATGGAAAGTTGGCTGCCAAACATTGGCCGTTTTTTTTACGGTGGCCCCGTATAAGTTGTGCCCGTGAAAAAATACTGCATTGGCCAGTAATTTTAACAGGCATACGACGTGTAGCATTACTGTGCTGTGGTCGTTAAAAGAACTGCATTGGCCAGTAATTTTAACTGGCATATGCCGCGTACCCCTATCGTGCTGTGCCCGTCCCTGGAGCCCCTCTTTTTTTTTTTTTTTCTACATATAGTCGTAGCAATGAGAGCAGTTTAAGCAATGACCATGCGCAACAGATTGTGATGTTTGTCACATTGTGATTTATTTTCTATGTACATAGTGATGAAAATGCGCTAGTCACCTCTGGCATCAAAACCCTGCAAAGAGAAAGGGAACTGTTACAGGGAGCCGAGCAACTGACATGCAATTATACTCACCATTTATTTTTTCAAAGGAAGAACATACGAAGGAACCATGCGCACCCATCAGTCAGCTGTGCCATCAAAACACTGCAAAGACAAAGGAAATTGTTACAGGGAGCAGGGCAATTGACATGCACTTATACTCACCGTTTATTTTTTCAAAGGAACCACGTGAACCCATCAGTCAGCTCTGGCATCAAAACCCTGCTAAGAGAAAGGAAATTATACTCACTGTTTTATTTTTTCAAAGGAAGAACATAAGAAGGTGCACACGAAACGCGGAGGTGGCACGGAACTTCTTCTGGCAGCGTTCATAAGGATATCTGATCATGGCCCTCTCGTATGTGCTGCTTCATATGTGACAGTATCTCTATATTTGTAGTGAACAGACGGGAGCACGAATGGACGTGACATACTTTCGTGGTTTCGGAGAGCAAATCGATTCGAGGCGACCGTCCTGGTGTGTTCTTGTAACGTCCCAAAATGTGACATCTGAGTGTTGCATAGTTCGCCCCCCGTACAGTGGTCAACGTAGCCCATAAGAGTGTTAAAAACACAAGGGCACCTTCCGCAACGATACATTACAATAGGAGCGCCTTGATGACCCTACGAACCAGGACGCATGACACACGGAGATCTGAACTAGGGAGACGCTTCACAGCAAACGCGAGCCACGATTAACTGGTGTCCCATAAGCTGAACAAAAACAAGGCATACGGTGCACTACGCTCAAATCGCAAAGAACAGGGTGTGCGAACAGAAATGTGCTTACCTGACTACGTGCATTCACGAGATTTACAACGACCACTTCGTCCTCCTTCATCAACGATCGTCCGCGCACGATGTTCCGCTTCCGGCGGTTGCGAATGACGGCAGTGTGCCGTACTTGGCTTGGCCTTGCCTCCGCATTCAACTTTTTGGCTGGCGCATGATGGATGGCGCCACCGTGTTACGTAGTTTTCGCAGTATTTGTGTTTACGGTAACACGCCGTCGTCAAATACTATTAAACGCCCGTAGAAATCACAGTATTTTTTTACAGTGTAGCTAGCCCAGCAGTGCTATAGAGATTGACATTACCCAGCACGGAAAAAGCACAAAGACAGGGTTATTTCGTCCTCCTCCTCTTCATTGGCATCATCATTACAGGAGTCTTCCACTAAAGTAACTGGTGCAAATGATGTGGGGTTGATGTGGGGTTCACTAGTGAAGCCAGAATCTCCGTTATTTTTTTCTTAAAACAAAACCAAACCATCACCCTTGACCGCGTGTGGCCCCCAGACCATTACATTCCAATTCCATTCCGCCTGCGAAAAATTGCCTAATTCCATTCCCATTCCATTCCCAGGACAGTTTCCGCCATTTCATTTCAGTTCCATTCCGGGCTCTGATAAATCTGGAATGATTCCGGAATCATTCCAACCCCGGAGTGGCAACTCCGCAACCCTGTTTCACATACTGTTTGAAGCGGCGGCGTTTGTGTTCGCTGAGATGTGTCTGAAGGTAGTGTACGCCCTGTGTGGACTGCCGAGTAGTAATTGAATTTATATTTGTGAATTCTCGTCAACACCTTATCTGTCGGTATAGATGGAATAATGAAGTGCGGATTCTATTAAAGTACTTAAAACGAACCGTGGATTAATTCGTATGGAACCGGTATTAATTTGAATGGAACCTGGATTTAATTTCAATGGAACTTGGATTAAAATGGCCTCACAGTACACTGACGCTCTGCGCCAACGATTCTGCCGTATGCCGCGACTTCTCCGGTTTTATCCGATAAACTCCGCATTACCCTCATGTTTTTTTTACATCTTATTTGTTTTTAATCTATCTCGTCCTTCTTTCACTTTTTGTTAGTTTGTCCTTTATTTCCTAGTTCTTTGCTTTACTTTTTTGTTGTGCGGAATAGCAAGCCGATCGACATGCCGTTTGGCTGACCTTCCCTCCTTTTTTTTCTTTGTTCTAATAAATATATCCTCCCCCCCCCCCCGGATAAACTTTGATAAACACACGCTGGTAAATATCTTAAATTATCGGATTTATCCGAAAAACACCGATTTTCCTCAGCAAGGGCTTCACGTGTTTCAGTCAATCATATTTTCCAGATTTCCAACCGAATGCCGCTCTACAGTAGAAATTGGTCGAGTCATGATGGCGCCTGCCATAGCTTACTCGGGCCATTGCACCGCACAGCGACATGCACAAAGGGTATGAAGCACCATGTGTTCTTGAAGAAAAAGTAATTGTTCTGAGGCTGGAACATAGAAACAGACAAACACAACATTAAGCCTCAAGTTGCCTGGGAACATGCACACTTGAAATATGGGAGTCATCGAAAAAGCCAGACAACGGGGAGATTTGAACCACGCAACTCTCGACTACCAGTCGGGCGCCTTGACCAATTCGACCACGCTGGCATCTGCTTCTCCGATGACTTCTCAAGGGCCTCATTTGGATGACGGGACACGCATTCACTCTCATCGCACTCTCTCCTACATTTCTTTTCATTCACGCACACAAACACATGGACACGACACAAGCCCAAGGCAGCGGCATCTGGTGAACATGATGGAAAGTAATTGCTCTCAGTCTGGAAGACTGGAACACAGAAACGCAACACCAGCCTCAAGTTGCCTCACGCCACTGTCTGACTTTTTTCAACGACTGTCATATTTTTGTGTCCCTGTATTCTACTCAACATGCTCTCGTTAGCTTGCCAGGACTAGATTCTTTGGGAGCTGAATCCCAATGTTTTCACTTACGTTTCTACGAGAAAGACGCCAAGCACGATGCTTAGGAAGCGGAAGCAGCCCGCTGCTATGCAAGAGAACACTCTGAATTTGAGGTGTCTGCAGCTGACAGCGACAGTGTTGTAATTTATAAATTCCGGCGGGGGACCGTGAGCGCAAGCAGTGGCAGTTTAACTAAGGAACTTATGTTAGCACGCTTGCGTGCATTACAATTCAGTGTAATTGAGCCTGTGTAGCTAGGCATATTGTGCTGTCATTGAGCTAAACAAAAACTTTGTGCTCAGCGTTGCTGGTGCTTTCAGTTTTTTTTTTTTTCAGTTCCTCATTTCTGATTTCTCTTATGAACACCGCCAACTTGTTTATGAGTAGTATGGCTTATCATTGGTACGTCAGGTTTAGGCCTCTGCGATTAACGTTACCAGTGTACGTTGTAGTTTTTTCTCGTTTCTTTGTTTTTCATTTACCTGTCAGTACCGCGATCAATTTTGGCGCTATTTGAGTTGTTTGTCTATAATTCATGCAGGGGGTGAGGCCTAGTCGAGCCTTTCCCAGCTTTTTGCCCCATACCTCCGGCACACTTGCAGTAGAATATAAATCGCTTAAAAAATTACATTACAACTCCAGACTCCGTATATACATGTGGTCTCGTTTCTTTAAGCGTCTGGTAAACATAGAATTCGCGAGAAATTCGTACTTAGGTAAACACTACCCGAATTTCTTTTTCTTTTTTTTGCCAAAACGAAAACTCGTAATCGGCTAGTTATCGCTTTCCGACTTGAGGAGAGAGCGAGTTGAACACCTCTTTATGGATATTTCCGTACATCCGAATTGCAAAAAAACAAGAAAAAAAAACACAAAAGGCATTACGGCTCCCATTTTTACCAAATCAATAACGGTAACGATGTCATTCGCAATGGCGGTCGGCTCAGAGCGTGTTGTGCGACGAATTCCTGTTTTTAGATTGGTAGGGGAAAAGGTGAGACATGAACGACAATGGATGATTTTACAAAGATACGCGCGGCGCAAAGCAGCATGGGAACTTTGAGGGACACTGTTCCGTCGTCTGCTTCGTTTTACCCCGGCTGACGCTGCTGCTGCGCACACCCGGAATGTTGTTGTTCTTGTACTACCTCCGCCTCTTGTCGTTTCGTAATGCTGTAAGACGCTCTAAGTTCCCATGAGCCCTCGCGTGCCACAAGTGAAGCGCGATGTCCTTACGTTTGTCCCATCCAACAGTTGGCAATAAGCGAGAATCCAAAGGAAAATATGGGAGCTAAGCGATGTTATAGAATGGACAAGCGGAAGGAAAATAATAAGTATTCCCATGACCTTAATTAGGCCAAGAAAAGGCATTCGACCGGGTTAAACGCACATACTTAAGACAAACAATAGAAGGAATTGGGGCGGAAAATCCAATAATAAACAAAATAGGAGCCATATATGAAAACGCAAGGAGTAGGCTACTCATCAATGTGCAAAGGAAGTTTTGTATTGCCAACTGTAGGATGGGACAAGCGTAAGCTTGCCCACATCACGGTTCAAAAATAGTACTGCCCTCGCCCTAAAAACGAAGAGCAAACATGCACTACATTGTCTCCCTCCACGGCGATGATTAGATCGAAGGGAGACGGCCGTTTCGAGCTTTTCGGCTCTCATCGGCACAGCGTAGGGACGTTTTTAGAAAAGCAAGCACCAGAGAGTGTATTGGCATCAAGCACCACCTTTGGCCATCTATAACACCATGGGAACTTCGACCGTTTTAGGGCATTACGAGACGGTTAGAGGTGTAGGTAGAAGAAGAACAATAACATTACCGGTGTGCGCAGCAGCAGCAGCATCAGCCGGGGTAAACCATAACCGAAGCAGACGACAGAGCAGTGTCCCTCGAGGTTCCCATGCTGCTTTGCGCCGCGCGCTTGGTGACACGCGCATCTTTTTCAAATCGTCTATTAGGCAAGAGCTTTAGGTAAAAAGAGGAGTAAGGCAAGTTTGCCCCCTTTCTACCGTGCTGTATGTGTTAGACTTTGATAGGTTATCACGAGAGCTCAATCAATGTGAGGCAGCTAAAGGGGATGGATTACCTGGAGCTGTATAGTGCAAAACCATAGTGGCTTACGCAGATGAAGATCACTATGGTATTTCAAGGCGAACGAGAAGTTGAGAAAGCAGTGGAAGTAATGGAAGGATATGGGACAATGAGTGGGGCGAAAATAAATAGAGACAAATCAAAATTCGTATATTTAGGTGGGGAGAAACGGAGGAAAAATCTGCGTCTGAGTATTGTGGAAGAGACCAAACTTATCGGAGTCAGGTTTAATAAGGACCATTGCCATAAGCCACCATAAGCCATTGGATGCAGTTAGAAAAATACTTGGAAATAATAAAGGAATACTACGTTGAACCGGGAACGACACTTACAGCTCAGGCGCAGATTGTCAAAAGAATTATGATATCGAAATGCGCGTACCCTTTTTCTGTCGGTTACCCTTCTCCTGAAATATGCCGTAGAATTGAGAAACTGTGCTTTCAGTGTTTCAGGAAAACACAATGGGTAGCGCAAGAGAAAATGAAGCTGCCTATGGAGAGTGGGGGCCTACAAGTTTCTGATCTGAAACAATTATCGCAAGCATATGCTTTACATGGAATATACAGGGTGTTCAAAATTAAGCTTTCACGAGCGCTACGCAAACACAGCGATGACAGGAAACCGGATGGTAACTTTACGCTACTTGTATAAGAAACAGGTGCTGCTAATTATGTAGCAACTGTTTCTTACTCAAGGAACAGAAAAATAGCACCAGTTTTCTTTTGTTCGCCTATTTATAAAGTGCTAGTGAAACCTTAATTTTGAACACCCTGTATAGGATGTTGTATGGAAAGGACATCATGCAGGAGGTAGCAAGATTTTGGCTGGGAATAAACGTATGCCATTTTAGCCAACAAGGTATAGATCACAGGTGTCCAATGTCGGAAAAGCAACCAGCAATTTATGAAGCAGGGAAGCACACCACACATTGCTGCAAAGGTTAGACAAGAGCAAATACTACAGCTCAGTCGCATAGTTATACAGCGATATGAGGAGGAAGGAAATAGAAAAATATCCATCTAAGCTAACAGCGGAAGGTTGGAAAAGAATACGTAGTTTCTTGTTAGAAGGCAAAAGAAAATCATTCGTATGGAAAGTGGCGCATGCGGTCGTACCAGTGAGGGGCAAATTTTATGTGTGGGGGAAAACAGCTGAAGGGACTGCGAGCTTTGCAGTCAGATAGAAACAGTGAGGCACACCGTCGTCGCGTGTAAGGTACCGGCGTACCTGTGGTCCTGTTTTAAGAAATATTTTGGATAACGTAACTTAACGTTCGAAGAAGCAGTGGGAATACATGTTGGGAAAATAATCGAAAGACAACAGAGATTTTACATGTTAGTAGCAGTGGAAATCGCATATCAGGTTTGGGTAGACAGGTGTAGGGTGGTGCATGGTGGTGACTGCTGTGCTAAAGAACGAATGAAAAATGTAATCAGCTACTACGTACGAACTTGGCTTGGGAGGGAGCGGCTAAGGTTAGGAGCAATAAATTTCGCAAAACAGTGGCAGTGTAAAGGGTTCAGGGTAGCAGAGGGTATTTTTTAAATTTAAATTACCAGATTACTTAAATTAATTTAAAATATGCTAAAGCCGCAACGCAGGGAGGGGACCTATCGGAAATTTGGGGTGAGTTAATTGTAAGGCACAGGAGTGTTGGCTATCTTCTGAAGCACACGATACAGCGTTACACTCAAGTGCAAAAGCAATGGGGCAGAGTTTTAGAAGTGGATTCAGTTGTTGACATTGTTGGGGAAATAAAGGGAATCCGTAAATTAAGGATATAAAGAATTGCA